>NC_140593.1:408225670-409429420 GCF_964204655.1 Triturus cristatus
TGTCTGCCTAGTGTCTTGGTAATTCCAAAAGTTGTGAGAGAGGCACACAACTGTAGCATCCTCCCAGCCTTGGAGCATGTAAATGATTATTCCACACACAGAGCTTGGCATTACACAGCTTTATTCCTCAGTGTGTAACCATTAAGTGAACATTCTACATCATGAATCCTATTAACCACACACAAGCACTTGTGTCACTGTTCTCCGGCGTCCATTAGGAAACAAAAGGGTCCAGTCATATACAACTCACAAAACACTACATCTCTCCCTCTGTTGAATATAAAGTACAAATAATATATATATACATAACAACTCTTCAGTAAGGTGTTTTGGTGTTCAAATCAATCACCCAGATCTTCTCATGTGAGGATGCAGAGATACTGGAGACATGACTAGCACTGGAGACAGAGACACAGGTGCAGTTGTTGGGCTCTCAGGATTCTCAGGTGGAGAAGTCTCACTTCTGACATCTGGAGTCATTCCCCCATCAGAGAAAATATGACCAAAGATTTTGAGTTTTGTTCAGTGGAACTCACACTTCTCTGCATTCAAAGTGAGACCTGCATTAGCAAGTAAACGATACACTTGTGTAGGAACTTTTTCATGTTCCTTTCGTGTGGCCTCAAACCCCTATATATCATCACTGTAATTGAAACCATAAATGACAGGCTGTATTATGCGGTGTATGACATCTTGAAACAGTTCTGCAGCTGATGACACACCAAAACTTAATCTTTTATAGCTGAACAAACCAATATGGGTATACAAGGTCGTAATGTACCTGCAATTTTCTTCTAATTCCAATTGATGATATCCTTTGTTCAGATCAATGTGAGAAAAGACTTTGGCACCATTCAGCTGTGTGATTGTATCAGAAATGTGTGGACCTGGATGTAATTCTCTTTCAATTGCCTTGCTAGCATGACGCATATCAACACAGATGCGTACAGCTCCTTCACTATCCTTTTTAGGCACTACCACGATGGGAGAAACCTATGGTGTTGGACCACTAGATCACTCAATGAAATCATGCTTTAGTAATGTCTCAAGTTCTTTTTGAACAGCATCCTCTAGATGAAATGCAATCCAACGATGTCGCTGAGCAAGAGGACAAACGTGCTCACTAATGTGCAGTTGCACTTTCATTGTCTAAAGTTTTCCCAATCCATGAAACAACTTTGGAAACTGACTCACAATTTTGTGATGAGCGTTTGTGTTTTAATTTACAGATATCAGTCCCATTTCAGCAGTAGCACTGAAATTAAGTAAACAAGCACTTGCCAACTTACCCCGAAGTACATGAATTGATGCTTGTATTTTCGTCTTTTTGTGCTTCATGGTTGCTATAAATGAACCTTAACTTTTTAATGGCGTTGGTCCAGCCCCTGTGTACTCTTTAGTCTTCAATGGTGTGAGACGGGGCACTGGAGACAGTTTGTTGTACTTCTCCTCAGGCATGATGTTTATCGGTGCACCACAGTCTATGATAACGTGTACAGAACAAACATTCTCCTTTAGTGTGATTTTAGGACAGTGTCTAACTGAATTTTCTGACTTTGCTTGACAACGACGTTTAAGAATTTTTGGGCAAAGATTTAGACTATGATCGACTTTGTTTAGTTTTCATTTGCCTCAACTGATGTGCGCATGAGTAGTGCGTCGCTTCTAGAATGTTCAGGAGTCCATTTTGTTTTTTCAAAGTGACGCACTTTAATTTACCTTCTCTTTGCAAACTGTTACTAAATGTCTTTCTTCCCCTCAGCCCTTGTATTCTTGTCCAATGGCAGGACATTTACCTTTATGTGGAAAAGTAAACCCACATCCGAAGCACAGTTGCTTTTTCTTTGGGGACATCACTTTGTGCCCCTCAAACTTGTGTCTCTGCTTACATTTTACATTCAAGGCTGACTCCCTCTGGGCTCCTACAGCCTGCATGTCAGCAGCTTGTTGTTCTACAAGTTCCTTGGCACTGGCGGCCATGAATACTCACTCCAGACTAAGCGTTTCTTTCAACATTCGTCATCTGAATGATTTGGAAAGGCAACCAGCTATGGCTTCTTCATCATTGAATTAATTGAACTTACAATTTCTGATGAGCGCATAAAGTCTATCAGCAAACTCGTTGATCATTTCACCAGCCTTCTGCCTTTCTTGGTTGAAAATGTATCTTTCCTAATCCACTTGCGGAATTAGATTGAACTTGATATTTAGTGCCTCTTTTATTTGACGGTATGAGACTTCATCGGCATGTGGTATTTTTCTTTATTACTTCCTGTACTCCTTCACCTTCAAGATTCTTGAGATATTTGATGATGGTTTACTTATCTGCTTCTTTCAGTGCATCAATTAAATAATTAAAAGCTTAATCCAGGCCGTCCATCTGGCCCCAATATTCAGTTTTATGGCAGTTTCGAAGGAAACTTACTGTCGTTGAGAGTATGTGCTGTTTGGATAGCACTGAACGTGCACCAAATTCTGTACCTCCTGGCAGTACTGACTCAGAACTTGAATGTGGGTCAACTGGCCCACCTACCAGATGCGCAGCCCATTCTTCCTCTTTTACTGTAAGTACTCACTTTGTCTCTTGCATGTGTTCATCACCATTTTCAATCTTCTGCATTGTACCTGGTTTCCACTGCCTTTAGCATTTCTATGTGACTGGCTATTTCTCTTCTAGTGCTTCCTTGCACCTGGCTATTGCTGCCTTCATCACTTCCCGGTACCTGGTTACACTGCCTTTAGCGATTCTCTGAACCTTGCTGACATTTCCTTTAGCATTATCGTTCCGTATGGCTGAAGGCTCTGTGTTGTGTTGTGGCACAGTACCTCTTTCATGGTCTCACCAGCAGATTCCTGGCCCATAATCCACAAATTTCTCTGTAATGCTTTTATCTTCGTTAAAGATATGCACTGGATGGAGTGGCGCTTTGACTCCACATGCGCCAACCGTCTATCTTTACTTCGACTGAGGCACATATGGCACGCACGAGCAGTTTGCTGGACCACGGCAAACTCTCTGGGAGAGCACTGTTGGTTCTTCAGGTTACGTATACCCTAGCTCTTCACCAGTTGTAGCGTCCTCCCCAACCTCATAGAATGTAAATGATTACACCACACATGTAGTTTGGTATTACACATATTTATTCCTCTGCGTGTAATTGAAAATTCTACGTCATGAATTCTATCAACTACATCCAAGCACTTACGTCACTGCTCTACATGTTCCGTCAGGAACCAAAAGAGTCCTGTCCTCTCTAACTCACAAGACACTACAGCAACCTCGTTCTTGAAATAGTTATATGTTTAGCTCACATTTTTGTAATTCTGCACGAATATGGATACATTCTGTACAAGGGGAATGGAAAACAATTGGCCCCATTCTAAATTGTCTGGCAATATCGACATGGTGTTCCTGCAACTGAAATTACCAATACCACAGGTATGAGGAAGTTGAGGAACAATTAGTACTGTGACATTCCGACTACCCTTCCCACTTGCTCTTTAGACGTGAGAATTAGTGCTAGAATTGCCACTATTGGTATAACTTCCCACGTCTCTCTGGTTTCTTTCATATAAATGACACAATATTTTAGCTAGTGAAATGGTGGGCATGCAGTTGGCGGTTTGCTATAATACAGAATTCCTGTGACAGTTGTAATTCTTGCTTGTGGCGATAAAGAGTTTCTGGCTGAATACAGAATTACTACAAAGTTGCAATGCAGGTCAGTTAGGTATAAAGAATATATTTAGCAATATGATGTGCAGTCATTCACCACACATACATTTTGCCAGCTGGTATTGTATACAACATACATGCACTCACACTATGCCTAACAAGTATAGTGACATGAAAAGTGGAGGAGAGCGCTCGACAACAAAACTCGCTGGAAGAGCAGCCCCAGGCAGTACAATCACACAAGCCAGGTATTTGGCTAACAGCACGTGAACACATATATCTTGATCAAAGTGTGATAGGCCACATTCATGTGAGAGGTGTATGTTGGTTAGCAGGTTGAAGAATGATGCAGGTGTGATTGATGTTCAGAGGACCTGATGGGGGCACTGGACACTTATCTAGGATGTTCAGCCTAAACTAACATGGCAGAGCGAGAGGAAGGAACAGCTCTTCAATTAAAAAGGGAGTAGGACCTGTGTTTCTACTCCAAGGGAGTCGGGTATCAGAAGTGAAATCCCTGTTTCTCCTCCTGTGACCAACACACCTACTTCTGTGACTTGTAGCACATGATTACAGCATTGTGCAAGTTTTTTTTTTAAATTTCCTGGCTTAAAAAATGTGATATAATATTTACTACCACGACTGTGAGGGTCATTATATTTCTTGTCACGAGTATTAAAAGCTGTTGTTAGTTCTCTCACGACAGGATGTAGGAGGTGCACTGGAGCACCTGGCAAATGCATCAGAGAGTCATTAATTATTTTTGCTTCCCAGACATTTTTTGATGTGCATCAATTATTTGTATTAAGCAAAAACATTCTAGATGAGCATCTGAAAATATGCTCCTGGATTCTGTGACAGACCTGGAAGCATGGACCTAGAATTTCATGTGCTCCCCACTGCATCTAAACCTTGGAACGTTTTAGTGCACATACATGATTTAAAATGCACACTCTGGTCCCTCGACCATCCCTCCGGCAGCAGAGGTTGGCCCTCTCCATCGGTCATTTGAAGGCTGTTCTGGTCCATCTATTTTGTGAATTTGCAGCAACCTTGTCAGGATGCATTCATCTGACATGAAAAAGACTGACTTGAGACCCGAGCCTCCGAGCTAAGCAGCCATCCTCGTCAGATACTTTCTCAGGAAAATGTTTTAATGATGCTCGCACAGTTTGTTGTGTAGTTATGTTTATAAATCCTTTTAACCTCTTCAGTGCCCATGACGAGATAGTCTCGTCATGGAGCACGGTTGCGCTGTGCCCATGACGAGACTATCTCGTCATGAACCCCGCCCGCTAATGCAACGCCCGGCACAGGGCAGGGAAAGGGCGGGGCACTGAAGGGGTTAATCTGAAACGTTTTTTGAAGTGGCTGTACGAACAGTGAGCTAGAATAGGCTCCCCTGTGTGAGCAAAAACAGTGTGAGTTAACTGGGCAAGCCCACCATAGTCTGCTGTTCAGCAGAACAGCCTCATTGGCTGCGTCGATTAGACAGTGGGAAGATATTCTATGAATGAAAACGGTACAATTGCTGTTTCCCAAGTGATAACATTTGAAACGATTTCCTCTGTCACACAAAATTGGCAAGAGGTTAAATGCTGCTGTTAAAGTCTCACAGCATGATATTTTCTGATTTATATGCTCCTTGCGTGATGAAATTATTTTTTCAGTTTTCTTCAGAGTGTTTCATAAATTGCTGAGTCAAAGTGCTGGGTTTCAATTGTCCTGTGTATCTGTGAAAGGAGAAAGCAAAGCGATTACCGGTCGCAATATTGTGAAACAGAACCATAAAAACATACAAGTTATGTGTTTATGTCATATATTATTTTGTGATTTTTAGGTCCAGCTTGCCAGGGCAGCTATCTGTAAGGTATACTGCCATGGAAAATTTACATAGAGTAGACATTTGCTTCACCCTGAACAGTAATACTCGCTCACCTCATGGTATTGGCAATTAGGTGTATAACTCCACTTTCCAGGAACGACTTCTATTGAATGAATGAATCAATGCACGAAGGACTATTTTACATCTGAAAATCACCCTCAATCATCCCTGTTTGTCACATTCGTTTTTTATTTCCCACATCAATTTTCTAGGAAAGCATTCCTTTTTACGTCTTGCCTAGGCAGCGCTTGCTCTGTCTCTTTGAGACATGCTGTATACAGAATATGGGCATAAAGCTCCGCCCACATTCCGCCCATCATGTTAATTGGCTCCTGTCCCTGTCCTTTGTAAATGGTCACTTTTCATTGGTCAATAGGCTTAGTAGTCCCTCCTTAGTACTGCCTTGTCTCTTCTTGTAACCTCCCATGAGGGCACCCCCTGTTACATGTGTTGTTACTCCCTAGGTTTTAATTACAGCCTCAAGGCACTATCTTCTTAAAAGGCTTCAGGCAAGACACACACTTGGTCCTAATCTAGGCTGGCAGTGGTTACTTAGCTCACTAGAACATCTCACATTTGAATGAGACTGTCTATAAATTTCCCTTCAGCAGCTCCACACAGAGTAGAATCAAATGCAAAATTAATGTAATCATTCTTTTATCACATTTCAAAGCTACTAATTGTATATATGGACATAGCTATTTTAATGTACTCGTAGTACTGTCTTGCATGCAATGCATTATGGGTTGGGTGGATTTACCATATCTTCTGCAGGGTGCAGTACCATATATGACCCAAAGAGGTCCACAGTGCTGGTGCCTTGCTCACTAGGGACCTCTAGGAGCAGCTTGCAGTAATGTTTTGAGACATGCAGTGCTGGTGCCTTGCTCACTAGGGACCTCTAAGAGAAGCTTGCGGTGTTGCACCTAGACATGCAGTGCTGGTGCCTTGCTCACAAGGAACCTCTAGGAGCAGCTTGCGGTACTGCACTGAGACATGCAGTGCTGGTGCCTTGCTCACTAGGGACCTATAGTAGCAGCTTGCGGTACTGCACCGAGACATGCAATGCTGGTGCCTTGCTCCCTAGGGACCTCTAGGAACAGCTTGCGGTACTGCAATGAGACATACAATGCTGGTTCCTGGCTCAATATGCAATAATTTCAATGCACTAGGTCTCACATTACTGAAAGTATGAGCTATTGGCGTTGCAATATTGTTTGCAATGCCAATACCTCAAACTATCAGTAATGCGAGACCTATTGCATTGCAAATGCTTGTTGGTTCTTAGTACCTCAGAATTGGCAACACCAACAGGGCAGGCTTTAATGTGATAAGCAGCAGTTGTGCATGCAACACATGCAAGCCACATTTTGATTGCCTGTGTTTACATATAGCACTTTAAAATACAGACTATTGGCTTTGCCAGTGTTTTTTGGCAGTATTAGAGGATTATTTGTGGCTAATCTAGATTAATGGGATTGTGTAATAAAACCATTGTTGTTAGAATTTCAAACATGATGATTTTCATGTACATTTAAGGTATAGTTTCTAGATCAACAAAAACAGGCTATTAAGAGCCTATAACCTAACACTTTCATTGTACCTTTATTGCACCAGCACCACATGCCATCTAGGAAACCGTAATACAACTGTTAAAAAACAACAACGTGATTTAGATAAATAGGATAACTAGGTTGTGGGAGGGCCTGATTCGTTATATCTGGCTCGCTCTGTCACTTGTGTGATAATTATTTAAAAGCATGCCATTAAACAGAATAGCCGCACACAACTGGAGGTAATGTTTTGTGTACTTTATGTGGTAGAAGGAGAGGAATTCCTGTAGTGCCTGGACTTTTATATAGAGCATCAGTGAAAGTAAGACGGTTATAATGATATAGATAGATGTGCCAAGAAAGCTCGACTACAGTACTGGCGAAGAAATGCCTGCAGCATTAGCATGTATTGGCGGAGCACAGAAGGATAATTGTTTGGCAGTTCCTTTGTGATAATCTTTTCCTCCTTGGAGTTGTTTTCTAGGAAGTTTAGAGTAAGGTATTAAAGTTTGGAAGAGTTCTTGTGGGCAGCTGGCCTGTCTCTCCTAGTAAGTGTAAACATGAATGATCTGGCCTAAAAATTGATGTCATAAGCTATATGTCAAATATTGTGCTAGCATAACAGACTACTTCAATGCTGTTCTGAAAGAGAGGGTTACTGTAGCAAGAGCACAGAAACTGAATGAGGTTGTGGCAGCAAATGTAAACATTGGGTGTGGCCGAGAAGGTCACCCGAACCCCGACCTACAGAATATGGCTGAGCAGCTGATAGAGGTGCTGAAGCGAACTTTATTCGCTAACACAATGCTTACATTAATAATGTGTCAAGTTTATTTTAAAAATAAAACATATGCTAAATGCAAAATTTGTAGTAGGTAACCATACTTCAAATGATAGGCCTACATGTGAAATAAAAGTGCTGATTTAAGTTAGCCTAACTGTCGATGCCATGTTAACAGGAAAGTAGTGCATTAACATTGAAAGGTCCATTTTCACACTGAATAGTTGTTTGTGCCCAGTGGTTTTATATCTGTAATAGATTTTGTATTTTCCAGAAGTCTTCTGTTAGCAAGTGAATAGGCATTAGTTTTGTATTAGACAACTGATAGTGAGTTCTCACTATGAGGAGAGAAGGCAACAGTAAGAATGAGCCAAGAGAAGAACAGTCTGGATCACAAAACATCATCAATGTATCTTTTCAACGTCTAATGTCTGAAAGTCTATTGCACCTGCATGTGAATATGGGGAGATTTCTTATTCCCAGGACTTTGCTGAATTACTCCGAAGATTAAAGAAAATTATGTTGCATCATAGAATATTGTGTGTGTATATTAGTGTGTGTTCCTAAAGCAGTAGTAGTAGAGTAGGATTCCTACCCTGACTCTTACTAGAGACTCATGTCTGAGTTTCTGATGCCTTTCAACACGAGAGGTTGCCTTAATTAGGTTTTGCTGAATCGTCTACTGATAAATTGAGCTGAGACTACTTTCCAGCGTATTATGCAAGGGCTTTATGCATGTGCATTGATTCTCTCATCAGTACTCTTCATGGGCATCTGAACTGACATCTTATTCTTATGTTATTTCAATTCAATTTAGAATAGAGAATTTTCCTCTATTGAACACGTTTGCTGTATTATTACAAGATTAACTGTCATTGCACTGATGTAGGTGATCACTCCTTATTTCGCTGTGTCTACAATCAAAGGTCCATACGACCAGTGGCGGGGTTATTTAATGACGATAGCCGAAGACAGAGATATAGAAAACCACGCTCCCTCAATAGTTTACAAACCATGAAACAGCCCTTGGATTAGGGCAATGTCTTGCCTAGACATGCAGTAACAACAACCCTAATTCAGCTTCTCTGTTTGAGTATGTCATTGCTCTGTTGAACCTCAATATTGTTCTACTTTCAGCCCCCCCATTTTAACTCCAGGAAGTATTCTGGTTCTGCGTAAATTATCTAAAACTCCATATGCTTTATTTAAAAAGTTACCCTCTGTCAGCTTCTTTGCTTGCATCTCTTATGGCTGACTATCCTTGGACAGGATGAGAGCTGACATTGCTTATTTTGCATTCACTATAGAAAAGCAGTTGCCGCGGAGCTTTTATAAACCAGCACAGTAAATTATTCAGAAGCTTATGGGCTTCGTTAGAAAGCCATGTACAACCCAAATGACTTCTCAGGTCAATAAACTTGTTGTTTACAGTGGGTGGAAACAGTAGCAAACACAGTGACATACAGTATATTATTGTTATTTATTATCCTCATTGTTATCATAAACATGTTTCCATACAGAGCAATGTGGCAGTTGGAGAGCTATACCTAATGCCTCAAATGTATTCATAATAAAAGCCACAACTTTTGAGGAGGCTTGATGAATTTAAGTTTTGATCCCAGGGTATGGTAGTTTAATAAAAAACATTCATTATGTGACCAGACTGCCTGTTTATGATCTGGTGTGAGTGGAATTGTCTATGTTTGAGACCTATTCTGCATACTGTAACCATCCCACAGTTGATGCTTTACAAAAGTATTGTTAAATGAGATACATCTATGAGGGTAAGTAAGAGAGTTCTTTTGATAAGAAAGCTTGTTTCACCAAATTACTTAATTTTTGGATCCACCTCTTTAAAATTTAGGCCTTGATCGTTTCCAAGCTGTTAACATGAGAGCCAGGGGCAAATTAGACAGCTTTTATCTCACTTTCAGCCAAGAATATCTGGATCTGTACTTTATGGAGCTCGGGTGCCCCACATAAAAGCTTCTTTTCCCTTCCACTAAAATCCTAAAGTTGAATTCCTCACAAAGGCTTAGACTGCAAACTGAGCTGATAATTCTTTGTTGTTTTACAGAGGATACTCAGATGAAGCATCTTGCAACACATTTATCAATTTTGAACTAAAAATGAATATATAAGTTTTCAGCTGGAGTTGAATTTATGCAAGAAAGCTCACAGATCCTCACTGGCTCATGCTTGCAACATTTATGACAAATTGAATTTGCAAAAGCCCTTGCTGCAAAGGGTGGCAAGTACTGCATTTAATCTGCAGAAGAACATTTCTGCATTCAAGAGAAGAGCTGATCTCTAGAAAATGAAGAATGAAGATTGGTAAATCATTCAGATCATGTTAATAATGATGCAAATAATTAAACTGAGTCTTAAACATTAAGGGGCTGATTACGATGCATTAGGAAATTGCTCCGACCATCAGGCGGAACGGTTCCTAATGCATCAAAATCAGCTGGTCAGATTCCTTTCTGACCGACCTATTATGATGGTGTCGGAAAGGAATCCATCTGTCTTTCTGACTGGCTTCTGACGGGCTCGGAGAGCCCATTCGCCAGTCGGAATGATTTCAGTAATCCCAAGGGCAGATCTTTCCGCCTGAGGGATTACAATGTTGGATTCCGACAGCCTTTCTGTCCCTGCCTTTCCGACACAGAAAGGCTGTCAGAAGCCGACTTTTGTCGGAGGCCGAGGGGTCACCAATGGTGCTCCCTGTTGATCCCTTAAGGTGCCTACCACAGGGGTGCGGGGATTAACTGCACCTCTTTGTTTTACAATGAGAGCATGCATTTCAGTCTGAATGCATGCCCCCATTGTAAATAATAGGAGTGCGAGCGAACAGGGTTCGGTCGCATCCTAATTGGTCGGTCAGGACCGCCGAACGGAGGTCGGTCAGTCCCAGTACCGAAACGATCGCCCGAAATTGTTTACAGAACATTTAGTGACTTATTACAATCATTGACAGCTTATTGTTTTCGGAGCTAGTGTGGCTGTATGCAATCTCAATAGAACAAGTGAATTATCAAACATATTAAGCTCAGTCTTGAAAGCATTGTAATTCAAGTCTTGAACACTTTTCATGGTATATAGTACCTTTTTCAGGGTATCGAACTTTGTAAAATTGTGCAAGAAATACAATTTTGTTCAAGACTTTAAGTGAAAACTACAAACACTCTGAATTAAAAAAATCTCCTAAATAAAAGATACATTTTCCACTGAGAGCCTTGATCAAGATTTCTTTTTAGAAATATATGACCATATATATTTAATATATAAAGCTGACAGCTGTAAGTAATGCATTTAAATTGTGTGAATGTTAATATATGTGATAGGTATATAGATTATACACCATTTATGACAGGAAAGTTAAAAACACAGAAAGAAACCCTTGAGTCTATAAGTATTGATCTGCTAGTTGTACACTTAACCACAAAGGGTGTCCCTTATATAGGACGGTTTCCTTCTCCCACCATAAGGTGGCTGCTTCATCATGGGGGAACCTCCTCTTATTGTGATGCCTAGTCACGATCCAGGCTACACCCCCTCACTGAGAGGGAGGAACTCAGGGATGTTTTCATACTAAGAGTGGTATAGACTAAATACCCAAATGTGGAGCCGGAGCTGTTGAGGGCAGCAGAGCAAATGAAAAAAGGTGATTTAAAGCTAACTACAGAGTTTGCAAAATACTTTAACAGAGCAACCTTGTGCTTGGATTCAAAGACAGAGTGGCACTGCATGTGTGATTAAACCCGCTTGTGTGTCACAGAGACCTTTTTCAGTCTATGACACAGACGGTGTTGGGGCTTCCTTCAGGACCTAGTCGGGCTACTGCTTAATGTGCTCAAAACAAATAAACATAAAGCAAATAGACAATTTATAGAAAACCATCCAGTGAAACCATAGAACATCAGAGAGTGAATGATTGACTGGTGGTACTTGTGGAAGACATATTTAAAAAAGGAGTTTCTCATGGAAAAATATACATAATGAATTTAGGTGGTTCGAGTACAAACCTAGGATAAATCAAATAATGTATGAGTATATTAGACCAATCTTTCAAAATAAGTAGTCAGTACTACAGCATCTCAGATCATTATAGTGATCATATGTATACAGTTGTCAATCCCCAAATGTACCAACCTCCTAGTTAGGGGACGGGACGGGCAGACATTGACACACTATACAAAAAACATAGTGACATTTCAGAAACCACCAAAGTGGAGGGGCTTACCTGCTGTAGTCGAGTGTCACACCTCAACCGACCTAGGCATGGAGCACAAGGAAGGGAGGGGTCCCAGTCCTATACAGACGTCATAGGAGAGCAGGAGAAGAAAAAAGAAGAGGAACAATTCTTGAACACTGGAGGAGAAAGAGCAATGATGTGCATAGCCATTGCATGAGATGGCCACATGATAATCATAATGTTAGCCACACTAATACAATGGCCATGCTGTCTCAAAAGCAAGAGACAGTAAATCAATAGGGGAAGAAAAGTAACTCCCTTCCATTACTGTAAAGGCCCTTTGTGTAGATGATATCATGTGACTAATCAGTGGCTACAAAATTCTGGTGACTGTTCAAAAAGGAGACATAATTAATATACAAAATACTGGGCAGGGGAAATCTTGGGGGAAGTCTGTCTCCTCAACTACGATGATCATGACATCTATATGTCTTAGGAGATAGTTGCTATACAAGGAGAGTCCCCACAAACCCCTTATGACAAAGGCATGAATCTAAGCAGCAATTAGATCTTCGCGTTAGAGGGGGAAAAAAGCCAGTGCCTCTGTAAAGGAGTGTGACTATCAACGATAAACAGTCAAAAAGGAACAACCCCATTTTAGCGCGCATCCCCTCATAGCGGTTCAAATGTATGGTAATGCGTTCCTCCATTAAAGTGCTTTGTTCTGCGAAGAACCGAGTAGAACAAATCCCTCCGTAACCATTATGTTGTACCTGGAAACCAGGATACAATAAACCGGATGTCTGAAAGACTCGGCAGATGTCTTTCCCAAAGCTCTGGCATACTGCTCGCCACGCCAAGGGCGGGAAACCTCGTTTGGGACGTGCGTATGCTTTTGAAGCTGCGCTGGGAAAGTGATGTCAAAACATCAAAAAGAGCATGTGGGGCTGCTGGGAGAGGTAGTCCAAGTGTAGACATTGATTGTGAATTGGCCAGATTACTTAATGCAAAAACAACAATTGATGGACAGAATGCAGAACAATTTCATACATTTACCCAGGTACAGAGATCTGGGCCCAAATCCATTGTCTTTTTGCTCACCATGCCATTACAGTTCCGACCCAGCCATATGCAAATCAGTCTTGACCCTGCGCCCAATGGGAACAGTCCAGCCCAAACTGCCGTGCCAGGTCCTCCCTGGACTGGAAACAAGCATCATTGGACCGGTTTCGGGCTTTCAGCCCTCATCAGCCAGAATAGCTTGACTCCAGTGGCATGGAGAGCACGGGACCCACGTCTGGGCATACCCGTTGCACTCGGGGTGACAAATGCAAAAAGAACAATTGAAGGACAGAATGCAGAACAATGTCATATATTCACCCCAGTACAGAGATCTAGGCCTAAATCCATAGTTTTTTTGCTCACCATGTCATTCCAGTCATATGTAAATCAATCTTGACCCTGCGCCCAATGGGAACAGTCCAGCCCGGACTGCCAGGCCAGGTCCTCCCTGGACTGGAAACAAGCATCCCAGGACAAGTTTCGGGCTATTAGCCCTCATCAGCCAGGGTAGCTTGACTCCAGTGGAATGGAGAGCATGGGACCCACGTCTGGGCATACCCATCCCACTCGGGGTGACAAATGCAAAAAGAACATTTGATGGACAGAATGCAGAGCAATGTCATACATTCACCCCAGTACAGAGACCTGGGCCTAAATCCATCGTTTTTTTTGGTTTGCTCACCATGCCATTCCAATTTGGACGCAGCCATATGCCAATTGGTCTTGATCCTGCACCCAATGTCCTCCCTGGACTGGAAACAAGCATCCTAGGACAGGTTTCGGGCTTTCAGCGCTCATCCAGGATAGCTGGCATGGAGAGAACGGCTTGGCAGTTCGGGCTGGACTGTTCCCATGAGGCACAGGTTTTGCATATAGCTGTGTCTAAACTTGGGTGGCGAAGTGAGCTAAAGAACGATGATGGATTCAACCCAGATCTGTGACTGGGGGTGAGTGTCTGAAAAGTTTCAGCACTCCGTCCATCGTCTCCTTGTGTTTGCAGATTGCTTAATTACAAGTCCGCAGTAGATTGTTGTATGACTGCGGTGATTCGATTTCAGTTTGGAGGTGTAATAATGCTAAGGACAGTGCGGCAATGTGATGCTCCAGAATATACAGTTCGGCAACCTCTAAGGCATGTGTGAAATGTCGGATTTGGAATGTGTTGTCTTTTGATATAATTACCGGACCAACTAAAAGTGTGCGCAGAAGTATCATTTCATAACTTAAAGCTAAGCACCTACTCATACGTATTGCAAATGGCATTGTGGTCTTTGATATAAACCTTCTCATCATGTTGAAACACTCATCAGAGTTTACAAAGACGTATCAAGATAGTTTATTAGATCACTTTCTTAGAAATTGTGTTTGAGATCTAGGCCCAATGCCAATCAACCTTTAGAAAGATGTGCATGTGCTCTACCAGTTTGAAATAGCAACTTATACTCCTAGTTATCTTGATTTTCTAATAGCTCTTTTTTGGGAGAAACTCCAAACTCATCTTTACAATAGTATATTAAAGCCAATGATGCCACAGAACATAATTTCAGGGAAATTACTTCTGTGTGGGAGCAACACGGTACCACCACCCCGTAGAGGTACAATTCATGTGCCATCACACTGTAACACAATAAGTAAATGCAAGCTGAGTGCTACTGCATCTATTTATCATAACAAGATGTTTTCTTGTGTTTGATAGTCCGCACCTTTCAGCAATGTTCCTTAAGTAGGCCAGATTTGCCATTTCTACTCACCTGCTTTACCGCAGAATGATAATGTTCATGCCTAGTATAATAAAACATACATTTAATTCACTTAATCCACTATTCTCAGTATGTGCTTCTCTGAGGAAGCTGAATGTCTGTGTGTGTGAAGGCATTTAGGAGGCTTACTCTAACAGATGAATTAGTCCATCAATTCCTCCAACAAATCAACAAGACAGGCAATTCATTTTTTTATTAAAAAGTTTCCCTATTTATTTTCTGAAACCATGGTAAAAATCATCGATATGCCTTTTTGATATGTGGAAAGCAAACATATATAATAAAAATGACCATTCATCTTGTAAGTGTAGCCTGGCTTATGAATCATCTCACAAGTAATGTCATTCAAAATCACGGTGTGCCTAGCAACGCTCTTTCTGTTACTAAATATAACATAGACTAGAGATCCCAGCCCTTGTACATTTCTTCCAAAGCTGGGGCTGCTATAAAGCATTTCATGATTTCTATGGCTGCACAAGACTATTATCCAATTCAACTTGTTTTAAGATTTTATGGTTATTTTCTATTTCCCCTAGAGCTACTGGTTTAATCTTCGTAAACCTCACCCGCCCCTATCCATTGAGCAATGAAGTGTACACTCTTAATTATATATGACCACTTTTATAAGGCTCATCCATTTTACATTTCATAAATATCTCCAGAATGGATAATACCACAATGGCAATATGGGGAAGTACCCTTTCCCGTGATACCGGCATTCAACACAAGCCATTGAAAAAACACACAAAACCATAAATATTTAAAGATATTTCAAGACTATAAAAACAAATGCAACCTGAATTCTGGTTTGAGGCTCGTAATTAGATAATACACCCGGTGGACACAACATCTCTTTGGTTGGTTTAACTGCAAGTATGTCACAGGCTGTAAAATGTGTTTAAAGTAAAACAGGCGCATAGCTGTGTATACAGGGTATACATGGTACATTTTGCTTTATGCTATCACTATATTCCTTTTTTCACCTCTCTGATGATGCTTCCTGCAGCTAATATCCTGCACGTTCACTTCATGGCATGCACAGCATTTTACAAATTGCACCTGATGGGGTTCTTTTTGGTGGTGTCATACATCCCCACCAGATTCAACAATATTTGTATATAAATCGTGTTGACAGTCAACGCAGATATAGCCTGTATACAGGAATCACATTTATCGACAGTTGAGTCTGCTAAACTGCAAAGGGGTTGGGTGGGTGAGGTTTATTTTTCTCCAGGTGACGGTAAACGTAACGGTGTTTTCATCTTATTTCGAAAATCTCTCCCAGTTAAGTCAGTATCGCATTTTGCTGATATCTCAGGTAGATGGGTTTTAGTTACTTTTACTTTAGATAATGTCCCTATGTCTATTTTAAATGTGTACGCTCCAACAAGTGGGGATGCCTCTTTTTGGACTTCTTTAGCTCCGCTAATCACTCAACATTATGTTGATAACTTTATTTTAGTAGGCGATTGTAATGAGGTTTTTGATCCTTTTTTGGATAGACACTCGGCTAGCGCATACATACCACACAAATCCCAAAAATCTTTTACTCACCTTATTGCGCAATACAAACTCACTGATGCTTGGAGACTATGTAATCCCACTTTGCGAGAATATTCTTTTTTTTCACCCCCTCACCACACTCAATCTCGTCTAGATTATTTTTTTATCTCACATCACCTCACCCAGTCCCTCGTTTCTTCTGACATTGGCTCCATTTTGATTTCAGACCATGCCCCAGTTTCCATTGTTCTAGATGTGTTACAAAGGCCTACCTCTATTAAAAAGTGGCGTTTTAACAATGCTCTCCTTCTTGATACACACGTTGTTTCCTCTTTTACATCTTTTTTTCACGAATACTTCTTATTTAATCATACGGGTGAAGTTTCATTCCCCGTAGTTTGGGATGCTTTCAAAGCAGCGGCCAGAGATTTCATCATGAATTATGTTTCTCGAAAGAGGAAGAAAGCCCAGCAAGACACTACTGTCCTACTTTCCAAGATTAAACGATTAGAACATCTATATTATACCTCTAAATCAAACGATTGCTTAAATGATCTCATTTCTGCTAAACTTCAATTTAACAAGGACTCTACATTTAATGCTTCTATTTTTCTTTTAAAATCCAGTGCCAAGTTTTATGGTGGGCAGAATAAAGCAGGAAAGTTGTTGGCTAATTATTTAAAGGTGAGACAAAATAAAATCACTATTGAATCTATGTATGGCCATGACGGGTTGTTAAAACATAAAAGTGAGGACATCTTACACAAATTTTTACATTTTTATGAAACACTATACTCTTCCGAATCATCTTCGTCTGACCAATCCATATCTCAATTCTTGTCGACCATATCTTCTCCCTTTGACACTCTTCCGGACCTTTCATCTTTGGAAGCTAATCTTACTCATAAAGATCTCCTCCAAGCTCTTCATACTCTTAAACACGGGAAAGCTCTGGGCCCGGACGGTTTCACTGTTGAGTTCTTTTCCTATTTTTCAAAATTGCTCATTCCCAAGTTACATTTACTTCTCTCTACCTTCCTCCAAACTGGCTCCGCTTCTGTATCCTTTTCTGATGCCCTTATTTGTATTATTCCGAAACCAGGTAAGGATCCACAGTATTGTAAAAATTATCGTCCTATATCCTTGGTAAACATTGATTATAAAAAATTTTCTAAAGCATTGGCGATGCGCTTAGAATCTTTTCTTCCCGAGCTCTTGGGGAAGGAGCAGTCTGGTTTTGTTAAGGGCAGACTGTTATCCGATAACACTAGATTATTTTTTGATATCCTGTCTAAGTCCTCTCACTATCCCCACTCCCTCGCAGCCATAGCTTTGGATGCGGAAAAAGCTTTTGATCGGGTTGAATGGTCTTATTTATTTAAAACTTTGCAGTGGTTTGGGTTTGGTCCAAAAATTTCCTCCCTAATTTCCTTCCTTTATTCTCGCCCTAGAGCAGCAATTTCTGCAAATGGCGGCTTATCTCCTTACTTCTCCTTAGGCAGAGGTGTCAGACAGGGTTGCCCGCTTTCACCTTTTTTGTTTAATCTTGCTTTAGAACCTTTCCTTTTGCGCCTCCGTCAAAATGATAGTATACATGGTTTTAATTTTCATACTGCTGACATTATAATGGCCGCTTATGCGGATGATGTCCTATTATTTATCTCCCAGCCAGATACCTCTCTTGCTGCATTTTTGGATGAAGTCCATTCTTTTGCCCAAGTATCGGGTTATAAACTGAATAAGGATAAGTGTGAAATCCTACCACTGACTAAAGTGACTTTCAGGGATGATTTCTCCGCTTCAGGTTTTTCTTGGAGTCCTGATTATATTAAATATTTGGGCCTTAATTTTCATTCCTCCCTTTCTGGTACAATCGCTAAATGTATGGAAGACTGTATACAAAAATTAACCACTCTCACTAACAAATGGCATCCTCTCTATTTGTCTTGGTGGGGAAGATTAGACACGATTAAGATGATGCTCTCTCCCATTGTTTTGTTTACAATTTCCAATATACCACTTGCTATCCCCTTGAAATACTTCAAGAAAATAAACTCTATCTTATCTTCCTTTTTATGGGGGCACAAAAAATCTCGTATGTCTTTGTTTAAGCTAATGCGTTCCAAAAAAGAAGGTGGGGTGAACTTCCCAATCTTTTCTTTGTACCATAAATCCTTTCTCTTGCGTCAAGTCTCTCATTGGATTGAAGATTCCTCATTATCCTCCCCTCTCTGGTTGACCTTGGAGAAGTCTTTTATGTCTTTTATTTCTACCTTTTCCTTTAAAGAATATCTTATGTTCTCTCGCAGACCTCAGTCTGTTTCAACTCCTATTCTTAAATATACCTCCAAAATTTTTCCTGATGTTCCTGCTTTATCATTTTTTGATCAACCTATTTGGCATAACGCGTCCATCTTAATTAACAATAAGCCAATTTTTTGGAACTCCTGGAGAACTCGTGGCCTTATATGGGTGCGCCAATTGTTCCATCAGACTCAGATCATTTCCTTTGAATCAGTTGCCACTTATTTCAATTTACCTCTCGGTTGTCGAACTAAATATTCGCTATTGACACACGCACTACAACAGGCCTACGATGCTCATCTTGGTTTGCATCTTTCATCTCCTCATATTCCCTCTGATACTACTTCCCTGCACTCTTTACTTATTAAGCACTCTAAGGCTGCTACGATATATGCTTTTCTTCACACTATCTCCTTTCCTCGCATTAAAACCACATTAGAGGAAGATTGGGAAAAAGATTTTGCAATTTCTTGGCCCATTGAGTTATGGGATAAGTTGTGGTTGAAGATACGTAAATCTTCCAGAGCTGCGAATACTACACAAACACTATTTTTTATTTATAATCGTTTACTATTTACACCACTTACTCTTCACAAACATTTTCCAGAAGTATCTGACAAGTGTTGGTCCTGCTCCTCACCACATGCTGATCTTTTTCACATGCTTTTTAGCTGTCATTTTACTTTTTGCTTCTGGAAACAAGTTTGGTCTCAAATTAATAAAAAAATTTCGTCCACTCACTCCTTCTCTTTTTCACACATTTTTTTGGGGAGTCTCTCTCCCATCTGGAATCACTGCACCCGTAGCACTAGAATAATAGATTTGTTATTAGCAGTGGCATTCCAGCAAATAACTAAAAATTGGAAGGATTACTCCAAATTATGTTATAAGGCTTGGTGGTATGCTGTTTGCTATAATCACAGATTGGATACAACTTTTGTTTATCCCCTAACTTTAGCTGCTAAACGAAGAGACTTGTGGACTCCAGTTAAAGTTTTTTTTTATTTGAATGCTTGTACTTCTCTGTCTTTATCCCCGTTACAGCAAGAAGTCCCTAAACCTCCATAACTTCCTTTTTCTTATGCTTCTAATTTGTATTTTGTATCCCTTTTTATTGCCTCGTCTCATATCACTTGCCAGTTTTTGCTTATAATTATTTTCAACTATTGGTGTTTCATATCATTTTTGCCATTACTTACTCTACTATGTACTTTTACTTGTTAATTTTCTTGTTTTCTCTTATTTTGTAATATTTGAACATATTCTTTCAATAAAATGTTTTCTGAACTAAAATCGTGTTGACAGATGTCACCCTTAGGTGGGTGAGGCCTTGAGCATCCTATATAGAAAAACTTAATTACTCCTGATATTGTAGTTGAGGGAAAGTACCTCAGAAATGTTTTCACATAGAAAATGACACGTAGACAAAATGTGCCCATTTCATAACGTGAAAGAGCCCCTATTAAGCCTGCAAATAGATATATATCAATCGTTCATATGTATAGCTAAGAGTTCTTACAAAATGTTTATGAAATAATGTAATTTACATTTTTAAGGACTAAGCTATCATTCTTCAAATGCAAACTTTTAATCGTGCCTCAAAGCCTTTTTCTCTTGACTCTTGCTCACAGTCTAATAGACGTTTATTTAGAACTCTTTGACTAGCACCAGCAACTTGCTTAGGTATGTGCTGAATTCAAATCCAAATGTATTCAGTTTTGTTAAACCCACGTTAGTTCATTTACCTCAATACAATGAGACTTGCTGTAATTGTTATAATAAATAATGATGCATACATTTTATGTATGCTTCATCAGAATATTATTGCTAGTTTGCCTCAGTATCTCTGACAAGCCTTTGTCTTCATACTGAAACTCATAGCCCATTGTTTAGCTTAGGTAAGTTCTCATGAGAACTTTCCTCCATGTAACAGAGTCCTGAAACACTGTTGAAACACTATATTGACATAAGTTCTCAGGTATGTTCTCATGAGATCTTTCCTCCATGTGACAGAGTCCTGAAACAATGTTCAAACACTATATTGACGTGAATGTTTACCTTTGGAATCGAGAGAAGAGACATCGAAAGTTGACAACAACATCAGATGAGCAGTTTCTATTGGTTCAGATGAGTCCACGCCTAATATGCTTGATACAATATTGTTTGATTTCATATTAATGAGTGCTCCTATCTAGTTAGCAGTGCAGATGCAAAGAAGAGACCCTGCAGGCCCTGACACAAGAAGAAGAGACCCAGCTGTAGCTGTAGGGAACTCAGTGAGTTTCCAGAAGAACTCTTTATGGGAAGTTCTCATATTCTCACTTTTCTCTTTTCTGAAAGGAACTCTTTAGGGGTTTTATTTAGAATAGGTTAGGTCTGTTAGCTATTTTAGTGGCACTTTCCTTTATGAAATACTGTGTATTGATTTATGCTGTCACTAATTTATCTTTCATTGATATTTCCGTAAACCGACTAATCTGAATAAAGATGACCAACAATACTAATCCTTTATGATAAATAAAGGTGTTGAAAACTTCACCAACTTCTCATGATTGACTGAACATTTACAATTCTAATTATCAATGCTATATGCATAGTTTACGTTTTCGTTTTAGCTCTGTTCTAACATAGTGGCAAAGATACATTAACCTTTTAAAGAGCCATTAGGATTTTCCAAGGACGAAATCTTTAAGTTGTGTGTTAAAACTTAAGACCATACTTAGAAAGTCCTCAGGCTCCCGCATGGTAAACAGATAATAATACATTCACCTTAGTGAGGAGTTTTTACTTCCGACACTCTTGTTTTCACTGGAGTATCAGTGGAGTTTAAATGTTTGCACTAGGGATGCAATCTGGGCTATATCCCCTAAGCTTATTTTTTGTGATTTACTAGATAACAATATATGTGTGCCATTTTTAGGCCAAATTGGCATATACTGCAGTTATGGGATTCACAGGCCCTTTGTGTTTTTTTCTGGGCAATATGTTCTCCCTCCTGTTCCTTTCATAGCAGTAGAAAGTTAACTAGTAGATTTTGTAAAGTGACCAGCAGGTGATGTTTCACACTTCCTTTGAGGTCATTGGTCCAAAGTTAGAAAAGGCCAGTTGTGTGATAATGTTCCCCATACCTTACCCTTATGATAAACCCCATTGTATTTTCTTGTGTATCTCACACTTGGTCAATAAAAAGGTCTCCCTTGACATTGCTTATTCTTCATATGAGCATCATTGAGGATTTGGCAAAAGTATTTTCTTTTCTTGTGTCTCTACTGCATAATGTATATTACGGGCTGACATTCTGCTTCATCGGAACAATTCCAATTACAGTGCAGGATTGTCTACAGAGGCTGGATCACTTTAAAGAAGGAGGAAGCACACTTTCCCCATGGAGATAACTACTGTATGAATTTCAAATGTCATAAGCATGAAAATTATCAGGTCTGATTCACTTGACAACTCTTTTATTGAGAAAGGTTTTGCCAATGAAATGATCTAGCCTCCAGATTACATGCTGTGCACAAGTGTTTGAGCTGACTGGTAACTGACCCATTTTACCCATTTTTTGCACCCTATTATATTATGAGATATGTTTGCCTACAGTAGGGACCACGGGCATGTTTTGGACAACAAAAGCTTCTTGTAAATTGTTTTCAGAGCTAAACTGTGAATTGATAAAGATCAGAATTCTCACGCATTAATTTAACTCTTTTTATAGACTTAAAAAAACAAAAAAATTAACTCGCAGGTAAGTGTTTTGGTGATTAAGCCAGAAAAAGGCTTCCACCTTTGGATAAAACCGTATGATTTGTATGTGAAGAGTGGATTTTTTACAGAATGCCCACACTTAGACTACAGATTGCGCACAATTAGACTTTTTCGTAACCTCTGGGCCACAACAAAATCCATTATGACAGTCTAGGATTCAGTAAAACACAAAATGATTAATTAGCGTCATCTTAGAATGTTGTCAGTGCTGTCTTCAGTTTACTGACTAAAGATTGATTCATTTGAGTACAAGGCAAAAATGAGCACGAATGATAGTTACGCAGTAAAATAAATGTGTGGCTCATGTCAATGCTTGCTTTCTCAAAACCAGGATACTATAATCTAGTGACCATCAGACCAGACCATTTAAGATATTAGCTCATCCCAAACTCATTGCACCTCTAATGAGACATTCTAATCAAGAGGTTTGTGTGGTTAGGTTAAAAGACATTGTTGTCCTTCTCAACATTGCTGCAAATTCACCATAGTAGGCAGAAACGTTTTAGTCAACTGTTAAATATGAAATGACACAGATCATTAAGCTCCCTATTACAGAACAGTGGATTAGGTGTTAGAAAGAAGACCTCAGGTGTGGGACATCCTCAATTTTGTGGAAATTAAAGAGATACAACAAATATAATGTGAAAATGATCAGCTTTACAGATTCCCGTGTCCAGTGACAAAATATTTACAATCATTTATTAACTGTTGGGAGTATATGAACACAGTCTGATTAGTAATTGCCCTTCTGCAAATAACTGTGTCTCATCATTTTTTCATCCCGCCAAAAATTAAATAGAATAAGATAGAATAAGATAGAATAAGATAGCATTAGTTCTACTATATTAAAGTTGAAAATGAGCTAATGATCATTTTAAAGAGCACTAGTTTCCAGCCCTAATCACTATTGGTTCAATCTGAAGTATGCATACAAAGTATTTAAATGTGCTAAAAATGCAAAAATCCACCATAAGGTGTTTTGATCATGTCCTGTGATTTATTGATCTTTTGACATCTATATAAAACAAACTTTCATAATGCTGTTGATTATTGAATTTGAGGTTCTCATGTAAGACTGTAGCTTGTATTGTTCTGTTATGATAGGTGTTTTTTGTTTCATTCTGATCCGTTTCTAGGACTTTGTATGGTAACTTGCTTAATGTGAGGTTCGGTGTGTGAGTCATAAGCAAAATGAACAGTTATGGTCCTGTTGGATGTCTGAGTGGCACTGTAGTTCGTATTTGAGTTGTGGTTGCATGATATTAGTGTCAGAAAGGTAAGTCTGGAGGCTTCTACATTTTGTAGGTTGGGAACCTAACTAATGCCAAGTGGTTATCTCAAGTCTGGAATTATGTTTCTGTTTGTAAGACATTTCAGAGTGATGTGGTTGTTCCTAATGGTCTGACTAGTGGGATCTTTTTTTATGCAGATACCACTTTAGTGGGTAGTGCCATCAGTGCATCCAGGTTGTGTCTTTAATGGTGTAGGATGTTCTGTATAATGTGGTTGATGTGTTTTAGTGGCATCTCAAAGGTCCTAGTTTAAAACATAATAGTCCTTTATTGGTCATTTCTGCATTGATTTTTTTATGTGGCAGTTTGAAGACAGTTATAATAGGAACAGCCTGATAACTGAAAATAATATATATCTAATCTGTGTCGGGTGTGTGTACAGTGTTCCAACTTTTGTGTTTTGTTGAATGTTTGTGTGTGGTGTGTATAGCTAGCCTGGCTGGTGACTGATACAGCTGCTACTGAGAGTTTCTATACATAATATGAAAGGGAACCCCATTGTTTGGGCACATCAAAGGGTATCTGGGTCACTCATCAAATGTATTAATCCCCTTACTGGAAATGCTCTTCAGACAGAAACATAACTTTCCATCACAAAGCATGATACATATTTAATTTTCAAAGGATTTGATTAAATCTAAGCATAAGAGTGAAAGTAAACTACTAGAGCATATATCTTCAATTCATATTCTACCATGGTTATCACAGTTCTTGTCAATGGTGTTTGAAAACCTTTATTTTTTATTTTTATATAAATACACAAACATCAGACAACCAATAATCGGGAAATAATTAAATCAGAACCCAATATTAACCCTTAGAAAAAAGGTTTAAAAACAAATCCTTTGTTAATTACAAAGTTTTATAACTTTCTCAACCACATCAAAACATTTTTTAGATCAGAATCCACTGAGTCTTGGAAAAAAATCTTAAATCATCATTTCTTTATCTCTCTAATCAAATTGCGATAAAACACCTGACTATGCTAACCAGGATGTAACTGCGTAGAATGGTGATAAGAAAAGGAAAGAATGATACAGGCATTATTGTGGCACGCTTCTTCATATTTTGGAGAATTCTCTGGTCTTTAATTAAGAGAGGGTTGGATATGTTCACATTTCGTTACCTCTACCTAGTTCAAATCAAACTATCTAACTTATGAAAAGAGTAGCATTTCCATCATTTTCTCTCCCACATTATTCTGTTCCAAAAATATGCTGGTACTTTGGCAATCCAAGTAGACAGATAAAGGAGGATGACTTAAGAGATCTTTTTAAAACAAATACATAAACACAATTAAAAAATATATATCATTCTGTTAAACTGTCCTGGTCTGGTTTGGACTGAAATCATGTTTCAAAAATGTGAGAGGATGCATGCCCTACCAAAGACAGCTAGGGTTAATGCCAAAGGCAACATCAAAAGTTTGGTTTGTTTACCTACTGATCAAGATGTTAACTTTATTTATGGCTACTGTTTCCTGTAAACAAGGTTTGGATCAGGCTGAGGCTTCCTCAGGCAAAATCCATTTGGACGCTACTAATCTCTTGGGGAGATTCTTTCGCAAAGATAATAGCACAGGGACAGTTGATACAATTTGGCACCTTTCTCTTCTTCAGTTTCATAGGCACTGTACGCATGCTCCATCAGGTTCCAGTCCAAGGTTCCAGTCCAATCTCTAACCCTATCCATTTTGGAGCTGTCCCTCTTATGCAAGAACCTCATTCATGAGGAGGAAAACTCCAGTCTGTCCACAGAAGGTTCCTGTAAAGAGACAATCCTCAGAATGATAACCAGATTATGTGGCCAACTTGTCTCTAGTCTCTGCTGACACATAAGTGCAAAATATAAGAAGAGGGCAAGCAAACCAGCAAATTCACTTCCTATTTTTTTGCATCCCACTGGATTTTTAAGAAACTGAACATAACTTGCAAATATAGTGAGTGCTTCAATGCATGCTTTGGCTTATACAGACTAAAGTTTGGGCATTCCATGTTACTGAAAAAGGTGGGCAGTGGCCATTATAGAGAAATGTGCCTCACAATCAAGGTACGATTTGGATTAGGGGCCTTGATTATTACAGAAATTGCTTTTGGTGCACACAAACCCTGTAGTATTCTTGAAGTATTAAGAACAGTGACTCACTAGCATGAAGATATGCTCTGTGTCCTAACTGACCTAATGATTGAAAACCAGAGTTGAGCCAAGCATCTAAATGAAATACTCCCAGCTGAGCACTCTGCCTGTTGTTTGTGTACACAGCTTTTATTCTATGACAACAACTATATGGTTCTATGGAAAAACTGAGGTACCTAGAATGCATACTGCATTATACAAACAGATGAACATTCTTACCCACCGCAGTGCTTGAACTGCTGAAGCTGAGTACAGTAGCCAGAGCAGTTACGAGAAGAACTACAATAACTTGTGTCAGTAATGGCAAAGAAAATAATGTTGAAATGCAATGATAACAATGAACAATCAAGAAACCTATCTTGACCGAAAGAACACAAATTATCCCATTCTTTAACAAGCCGTAAACAATATGTTACAGTGGGAAACCTGAAGGATCATGGACAAGATTCAATGCTTGGAGGCTGATAATAGAGGTAAAAATACACTAGGGTCCACAACTAATTTTAACGTCAAATAGAATTACTAAAGGGATCCTCAAAAAGGAAGGTAGAGGAAACCAAAGGAAATACTAAGGGACAGCACAGTATCAGAAAATGCCTGTTAAGGAAACAAGGCATAGGGTAAATGCACCAGGGCCATGTTGGCATCAAGAATGAACAATTTCAGAAAACAAGCAAAGGCATTAATGGTTATTAGGGTGGACAGTATCAGTAATGTGGTTTCAGGAAATGTATGACAGCGGTTGGTCCAAAGGCTAGGATTGCATTAGGAATGAACAGTTTCAAGAACTAAAATGCAGCCCCGCGGTTATTTGCTAATGCCATTTCAAAAACAAGGTAACTAATTGCAATTCACCAACAAAGGAAGGAATACATTGTTCTTTTTCCTACAGCTCCTCTATCAGGAATCAGGCAAGCCATTGCTAAAAGCTATGGTTTTTGGAGCTCATGTTGGAATATAAAATTAATTCCAGCATGGGAGCAGCACTGGTTTTTATTTACAGCTTCAATGAAAATCCTTGCCACAAACTTTGAATGGTTTTAATACTGGCTGCGGTTTCACTTGTCTTGAACAAGCCAGTTGAAATTGCCTATATGTCACAATATAGTGTGATAGCAAGTCACCCTGCCGTAATATCATATTCAGATTATCGAATACCACAATATCACAAAGTTAATTGTATAGTGATGCGTATAGATTTAGGGCCTTATTACGAGTCTGGTGGTTCGATGGACTGCCAAACTCATGGTGGCGGTTCAACCGCCATATAACAAGTAGGGTGATCAGACCACCATGGGACCGCTACTCCTGCCATTGATGGATCTGCCATCCCTGGTAGTGTTGCAGCAGTCTTGAGTTAGCAATATGCTTGACGGGGCTGATGCAAGTTTCCTATCCGCCACGGTTTTCATGGCGATGAGCACTCCATGAAAACTTAGGCAGAGAGGAAACAAAGGGGGCCCCTCAGGGCCCCCTGTTGCATCTGCACCAGGGAATGCATGCAGGGGGGCACATGGGGTGCCCCCTTTCTGGATGCACCCCCAGTTCCTACTGGGCATGGACATGCCAGTCCATGCCCTGCAGGAAGTTTCTTTGGGAGCCTTTTCTAAAGGCACCGCCTGCCAGTGAAAAAAAAGTTGAGATCTGGCATGAGGTGCGCACAAGGGTTTGGCAGTGAAGGAGCAGGGCGATCCCTCACCACCAAATTCATAATAAGGCCCTTACTATTTTTGTCTCGACATCCACGTACCCTGAAGACATTTTCTGATTTGTTTATACCCTAAACATTTATTAGGCACCATTGAAGTCTACTTCTAGTGCTATTTAGTTACTTTATGGGTTACTGGGAGACCCCAGCAAGCAGTCCATCAACCCAGTCAGCATGATGATAACACTTTATAACTAGATGTAATAGTAACAAAACTACAAAGCAGGATTTTGCCTGTCAAAATCAAAACAGCAATGGCCTAGATTGCACATTTTCTCCAAATGCATGGTAGCCAGTGTTATATTTTGCCTGGTCACTACAGCCATGAGCTTCAGTGTGGCTGCAAAAACGGAAACAGAGCTTTGGAAAACACACCCTCAATAGTCCTGGCCTTACAAAGCTCTAAAGCATGCTGTCCTCTGATACATGAGCTGCCTGCTAAAGGTTTTCAACAGTGGAGCCAGCTGAGGTTTCACTGTTGGAAATCAAGTAGCTCCCTCATCTGTAAACGAGGTTTGAGAAACATTGTATTGACAGAAGGGCCATCTGCCCATTTTTGTCGTCCTACAGCTGCCAATCATTAAATGAGGGCCGATTTTGATATTTCTGTATAACCTTGGTTTGGACCTTTATTAACATATTCACTAAGTTTATGTTATGTGCAAGATTGACTTGCCTCCAGCTTAGGGGAGACTTACCTTATTCTAGGAATATCTTGCACTTACTAATGGCAACATTTTTTTTAAATCAGGCTGAGCTGAGCAGGCGCCGGGGATCGAACCGTGAACCCAGCAGCCAGCTGCTGTGGCTGCTGCACCACACCTCTCCTTTACTACAGGAGTACTTCATTGTGCCTTTGTGTATAGACCCCATTATGTTTTCTCTGTGCTACTAAAAGACGAGCCAAGGATAATTACCTTTATACTTTATGGTAATGAATTCTTAAGAGCTTATTGAAAAGTGTGTATCAAAATATCTCACTTCTCCTTTCTCATGTCTTCCCTGCCAGTCAGTTTCTCAAATCATTCTGGGCAAATCCCCTAAATAGATCAACATAAAAAAGATGGTTCACAGTGTTGGGAATCAGTGGCAGCTGGTGGATTTTCAAAGTGGTGAGGTGAAAATATTTTACCTGAATATAATGAGCAAGCGAGGGAAGCGAGCGAACCTGAAGTTCAAAAGGAGAGTGAGGGGGACTTCTCCCCCCACAAGAATTTGTTTTAAAGTATCGATTCAAATGGTGGCTTTTTCATCACATATTAACAGCCAATTCTTGAAAAAAGGGATCTAGATATAATATTTTAAAGCACAAATGTGAAGAAAATATTAGAAACAAATCAAAAATGTTACCAAACATCAAACTGATCTATTGCAAAATGGCCACCGATCCAAGCACATCCAACCAACACCCTTGGACCATCTGAACCATATCCAAACCAGCTCACACAAGAAGCCATTTTGTTGTTTCACTATCAAGGCAGTACATTCTCTTCGTTATCAATGAAAGTAGGAAGGTGCTATCTTGAATAGTTACATGAGTGGTAGATATGGCTAAATCCTACTTTAATCATAAGGAAAACTTGAAGGGTTTTTCCCAGTTTCCGTATATGTGTTTGTGTGGTTTCCTGTAAAAATATTTAAAACATATATCCATATGTTATTTGAAATTAAAAAGAGTAAGTTGATTTTGACCTCCACCAGTAGCTGAATGGTTAAGTTTGACTAAAATTGAGGGAAGGCCAGTCTGAGCTTTTCGTTAGTGATAAGCATCAAGCATTGGCAATGCTGCTAGGTCTGGGTTTAATGTGCTAACTAATACAGCATTGATATATTAGAAGGACACACACAGGAACGAGCCAGCAGAAGCAAATAGAGAGAGCTATAGTTGTAAAGCAGTCCCTCGTATAGTTCAATTCATGCACTTAAACGGAGGTGGAAGAATTCTTTCAAACAGCCAATCACATTAGGTGAGATATATATACTCTGCTTGGCTGAGCCAAAACATGTTTGACAAAGTTTCAAACTAATGGCTCAAAATGGGTGGTCCAAGAAAGATAGTGTTCGAAATGGGTGAAGCTAAAGCTCACTTGATCTATATTATAAGCAATATGTCTGATACTGCACTGGCAAAACCTAGACCTAAAAGTAGTGATAAATCATTCTGTTCAGGTATTGCTCTGTTGCCATGCTTCATATGATATTGGTTTCTATTGAAACCGGTTTGTTCCACTCCATATCCCATGCAAAAAATGGAATATAGGCCTGCTCCATTTTATTACACAATGTAAAGTTGTTGGTAATATTAGTTTGGAGTAAAATGTGTTCTCCATTCCATATTATGCAAGTGGAAACAATATGCAAAATGGAAGGTAGCATTGCTTAGTGGTGATTCTTCTACTCCATAGCATGCAAATAAATGTGTTCCATTTTCCCTCATTAGAATATGAACAGAATATTAATTGGGGTGAAACATGTTTGTTCAATTGCACATCAAATGAATGTATAATTATTCTAAATATACATTTTATTAATATTTGGAGGTTAATTAAACCATTGCGAGAATAAAGTTCAAGAGATAACGAATAACACTGCAGCAGACCAGGCCCGTGTGAGAACAAGTAGTGATACCAAACTGATGTTTTTAAAATAAAATGCAGATTTGCAATCACCTATAGTGGGACTGTCAATAATGCACAGAGTGGAAATGTATTTTGATTAAGTGCGCCACAATAAAGGACTTAAAAAAACACAGTTTACTATCGAGAGGAGTGCTCAGGAGGCGCGATTTTGTTTCTTCTTATTGAAAGTATGTTTTTGCTAACTTAGGAAAGCGTTTTGTGACTGCTTGCAGTGACCAAGTACTGATGCTGTGAAGGTGTGACATGGATGGAAGAGCCGAGACACTAACTAGATTTGTATACATATGTCAGAAACAGAATCATTTCTACCTCAGAATTTTACAAAATGCATTATCTTGCAAAAATGTTATCAAACACCCTGAAATAAAGACATCACCCAAAATGATTATTTAGAGCGGTGATTTTGATATTCGGTTTACATTTAATCCCGCTCGGTAGCCTGCAGGCAACTTATTATTATTTCGAGTTTTATATAGTGCTGGCTAGACCCAAAGGTATCAAACAGAGCGCTTTACAGGTTATGCGAAGACCAAAAGAAAAAGAATACAAGACAGATTTGAGGTAGTCAACTGTCAAGTAAAGAGAGTGAATAACAATACAGTGTCAAGGCAACCATCTTGCTCCTCCCTTCTTTTTATTTCTCTGTGCCTGGTCTCACCAAATGTAATCCGACTTCCATTGTCAGACCTGTTTCTGGGCCTCTGACGACCATGTGATCTCGCCTAATAGCTGCTCTGTTTTATTGCCTGCTTGACAAGATACATAATCTTCCCCTCGTTCTTGGTAAACAGTAATGGGGGTTGGAGGTGGGTCAGAGGTGTAGGGGGTAGGGAAGAGAAGTTTCCATCTGTCTGCTGGCCTCACTGACTCTAACCTGTCTCTTGTTCCTTTCAGCGCTTGGATGCCCCCTGTTTGCTTAGTAGTTTCTGTGTGCCCTGACAGATGCATCCCTCTTCCCAGCAAATCGAAGAGTTCTTGGCACAAACTCTGATCTTGATAGCCAATTGGTCTGGCATTGGTATACAGGCTGCACACATGAGTGATACAGACCCCCTGCCACACTTGTGGTAGTGTAAGGTCCAGATTGACAGATCAGGCATGTGGCCTATGCCCTGTGTCCCACATGCATGTGCTTCCTACACCTTCATATAAGGGGCCTGACATAACATCTCTAAAGAGCACGTTCACCCCTTATTTATTATTACACAACTGCAGGGCACTCCTGTATTGACCTCGGAAGGATAAAAGCCTGAGTGGGCCCGCCGGGATTCGAGTGTTCGACCATTAGGTCAAAGACTTCTGAAGCAGGGGCTTTAGTATATGGAGCCATCATTCACAGATACCAACTGTGACTCACCAGAGTCTCGCAGTCTGTCCATATAGCTGCCACTTGATCAACACACTGAACTTAGATTCCAGCTCTTTCTTTGCCCTCATAGTATGAGCATTGGCAAATATATTTGTTAAAAATCATTCAAATGTTTCATTTTGGCATACATATTGATTTTAATTGTTTAGGAAACATTTGTTTAGCAGCTATAAAATATCAGGTCCTCTCATAGTTGTCTGCAACATCCATCCATGCGACAACAAGTCCCTAGTAAACGGGCCTATGTAAGTTTTAAAAAATGCCCGCCTGGGCCTTACCTGGTGAACTGCCAACTCCTAAGTTCACATTAAGTTCAGTCCTACTCCGGACAGCAACCTGCAGTGCTGTGGCAACGGCAAGCAACCACTAGACAAGCTGCTGCTGGCAGTGCAGTAATGATGGCCTGCCTCGGCTCTAAAACGCAGTCTGTCTCGCTCGAGCCGAATGACGCAGTACAATGGCTTCCAGTTCTTGCAGACAGTGGAGAGTGAAAGCTCACGTTCGGGAAGCAGTAGACTGGATTCCTTGGCTTCCCGTCTGCCACACCCTTTCCCAACTCATCACAGGGTGGGTCCCACTACGCCCTGTAATGAGTTGGGAAAGGGTGGGATGACAAGCTCTGTACTCTCTGATTGACATGGAGGGTTAGCGATACCGGGCTTGTTTTTAAAACTCTCTGGGCTAACTTCACCTCCACGCCATCAGGAAGTGGAGACTGCGCCTTGCAGCTATGTCTTTGCCGAGCTGATGACCTGACAGGCTTCAGGGCTGTGAGGTTGTCAGCCCGGTAAACACTTAGCCTTCTTTGGGCCTTCCCCGGGAGCATGCAAGGAGAGTCAGTCACGTCACGTGACATGAATCCAGACTCCACAATGGCCACTGTAATGGCGGCGGCATCAGTGAGTGGGGCAGACAGTGCCCTGTGTTCTGGCAGTATAGAAGACTACAGAAAACGGGTATTTTTTAATTAAATAAAATATGAGCACTTTTGTTGAATGTAACGGGGGCAGAGTCCCGACGCCCTAGGAGAGAGACCGCCCCTGTTGGGAATGAAATATTATACCAGATGAGTCACCGAGCTGTTTAGCTCCTAGAAGTGGATCCTGTGACATATGACCAAAAGGCTGCCTGAGTGAAATGTCATTCATGAATCCATTAGGGCACCCTTGCAGCACCACTAGCACTTCTCAACTGGTTAGCCTTCCATTTAATGTAAGAACACCAATAATACCCATTAAGGGTGCTACACCACTAATGATTACTAGCAGCACATCTCTGCATCCCTCACTGACAGGACCATTCCATTTCAATATGAAAGGGACAGCCCCAGCACTTGTTATCAATAGACAAGTTATATAATTTGTGAGATGGTCCTAGTATGTTTCAACCAGAAACTTTTCAGCTGCAATCAATATTTTGTCACCAAGTAAACGACATCAATTTTATGTATCCCGGGAGACAATAAGCCGCAAATAGGTACAACTGTTCACTAGGACTAAGGCTGTGGATCCTGAACTTTTCCTAGTTGTCTTGTGGAACAACTCTATGGAGCTTAACATTGCATTCGAGTCTTTGTGAAGTCATGTCATTAATGAGGTTGTTATACAAACAACAAAAGCAGACACACACGTCTGTATTCTTTTTTTTAATATATGCAGATGCCTTGCACATCCGGTTTTCATGAACTTTTCTGAACCAGGAAACTTTTACTATATCTGACCTTTTAGTAAGAGAGCGTGAAGGCATTCACATATACTAAATTTGGTAACTGAATTGTAACCAGGTGGATTTTCACACCTAGCATGTTATCCCTGCGCCTATGGCTTTCCAGTGACTGCGCATTTTGGTTGAAACACCGCCATCCTGTCCAATAACCAAAGACTGAAGGCTACTTTTCTTTGAAGCTTCGGAGCCAGCGTATGGCACTCTCTGCTTTAAAGTCATTGGTAAACACACCCCAAAGGTGTGGTACAGAGGCACAGCACAGCATTGGGAGCGACGTGGTCTACGGTTATTTTGTTTACAGTAAAGGGAGCAGAATAAGTTATGAACATGATTTGCATTGGTGCAGTTCCCTTTGGGAAACAATGTTGTTCATCAGCGGTTCTGAACCCGGGGTCCACACACCCTTAGGGGTCTGTGACGCCTTCTCTGGGTGTCTGCGACTTTTTAGAAAATTTAAATCATATTAGACGATTAAGAATGTGTGTCTATGTGTGTGCATATATATATTTGAAATTCACTGAAAAAAACAAAAGATTTCAGGCACGTTATAGTTAGAAATCAGCACTTAAAAAACCTTAGAAATTCACTGAAAAAACCATAGGTTTCAGGGGCGTTATAGTTAGCTGGACATTTCACTCGTACAAAACCAGTGAAATTCCCCCGTTATAGTTAGTTCAGCTAACTATAACTCGCGCCCCCGCAATGCACTGCTGATGACGTCACATATTACATCATTCATGACATGGTCAGTGACATCACTCATGACATCTCAAATGACCCTGCGCGAATTTCGCCAATTTTCTTTTTAAAAAACTACTTTTTTTGGCCCTGTGGCACTTACTGGAGGCACCTGGTGGGCTAATTGGCCCCCAGGGACCCTCAGGATTGAAGGGGACTTAATCCCCCAACTTACATCGAACCAGGGGGCGCGTTTGCACAGTGGTGCAGGGAGGGGGCAGGCCGGATATTACAAGTGTGCAAACACACCCCCTGGCGCTTTGTAAATTGGGAGATTAAGTCCCCTTGAATCCTGAGGGTCTCTGGGGGCCAACTAGCCCACCAGGTACCTCCAGTAAGCCCCACAGAGCTGCGTTGCAGAGAGGTAGTCTGAGGCCACGCCCCTTTACACCACTCTGAAAACGCAGCTTCTGGTGCACTGCTGGTGGGGCGATGAGGTCCTCTTGTGTCCTGAGGACCTCAGGACACAAGTGGACTTCATCTTCCGAGCAGCAGTGCGCCAGAAGCCGCGTTTGCAGTGTGGTGTAAAAAGGGGCGTGGCCTAGGAACAACTCTCTGCAATGCAGCTCTGTGGCGCTTCCTGGAGGTACCTGGTGGGCTACCTGGCCACCAGGGACCTTCAGGATTCAAGGGGACTTAATAGGAATGTTATAATTAGAAATTAGCATTTAAAAAACCTATGAAATTCACTGAAAAAAACATAGGTTTGAGGGACGTTATAGTTAGAAATTAGCATTTAAGTTGGACATTTCACTCATGCAAAACCTGAGAAATTCAGACGTTATAGTTATTTGAGCTAACTATAACTCGTGCCCCCTCAATACAATGCTGATGATGTTGCATATTACATCACGCATGACATGGTCAGTGACATCACTGATGACATCACTGATGACATCTCAAATGACTTCACTGATGACATCATCCATGTGATAATCTGATGCACCTCCTCACAGCCTAATAAAACCTTTTATACACCCACTCTAAAATACAGACTACCAATATTGAAAGCATAGACAGACCAATAGCAGTTAGTACATACCCACTCAGTGATTAATAGGTCTACACACGCACATCCACTCATTCGCCCATAAAGGTAACTCATACATGCATTCACTCATCAATACAGCACTATCATATGCACTCATACACCTATACATACACTCACACACCACCACTCTTCCATAGACTTACTCACACACCTACTAAATCATGCAAAAAATCAATCACACTGTGAAATATTCTTTATATATGGATATGCTACATTATCGCTTTAGGTGTGGCCACCAAACAATTGTATATACCTTTGATTGTTTATGCATTTTATATTTTATCTTTAAACCATGAGTTATTTTATTAGATAGTTATGTTTTAGTTCTGTTCTAGATACGGGTATCAAATGGCCACATGCCTTCTCTGATATATTTACAGGACTGAAGTGTTTATATCAATTAAAGATGACTGCCCTCTAGTTTGTTTTCCATTTTCTGGGAATTTAGTAACATTGTTTCTTAGTCATTTCTTAGTCATTTTGGCGCCTCTATACATGGTGCAGCTAATGTTATGTGTATTGATACTATTTTTTAGATACAAGATGTTTGCAGTATGGAAATGGGAATGCTCTCTGGAGCTCAGTCTCTGCACTTTGTGCTGCTATTTAATCTTTTATTTTATAAAAATGTGTTTGAACCTATGATGATGATGTACTACATCTAGACGTATGTAAGGTTTTATTGTTCTTATACATTTATATTAACATATTTTGATTCAATAAATTACTACTTCTAGTTCAGGAGCAAAAAATACATAATAGTATGCTACAGTCTACCATATGTCTTTTAGCAATAAAACTACATTTTGAAAAGTTCCAACCTTCTCATTAAAATTACCGTACAGGTTTTTGCATACTTTTTTTTTATTTAAAAAAATAAAAAACTTAGCAGTTTTGTGTATGTGATTGATGTATACTTGGATCTTAAGTTGTATACATTGTTTTGAGGTTCAAATCCTAAAAATTGCTTAGGCTAGGGTCCTCAGTGTCCAATAGTGATTAAGTGAGGGTACACAGAAGTCAAAAGGTTAAGAACTGTTGTGGTCAAATGTCGAGGTTAAGCAACTGCCATCAGCCACAGTATGGAAGAGCTGAAAAGGGCTGTGCAGCAGGTTGCAGGAAGGCGTCCAATCCATGGTTCATCAAGGCAGTATGCATAATGCTGTATCATTTGTGCCACTAGTTTCCAGTGCCCGAAGGCCTTGGGTAAAACCCCTGATCAATGCAGAAAGTATTCGGTCACCTAAGATAGATACGGGCCCAGAGTGTGAGAACCAATAAGCATGACTTCAACTATCAATTCCAGACTTCTTAGGTACAGTCTGGAAGCCTGTACAGGGATGAGGGTCATAAATATTAGTTTTAGGGAAGCAAGAACATCGCATTTTGAAAATATTGCCTAAATAAAAACCCACTGTGGTCCTAAAATATTTTTGTTTTACTTTTCATGTTGTGTTTCTCTGTGTAGTTATGGTTTATTCACTTTTGGCAGGTAATTTAACTCATACCAATTTCTGTTGCTAGATGTCATGAACAGCTTTATATCATATTTTCATAGTTTATAGCTTAATATAATATTTTCATAGTTTATACATTGAAATGCATTTTATATATCTAGCATCTTAGAGCTGGATTGAAACATTAACAAAACAGAAATGTACTTTCATTCATGTTGAAAAGGATTCTAGGCTCTGAGCGGTTAGCGGTCATCCGTTTACTGTACTTTTTTCCAAGATTTTAGATGATTTCCAAGCTATTAAATTAAGCAGTGTGTTGATCATGAACCACGCACAACATCTGATATTGTTTTTAGAGATGCACATCATATTCATGTGAATTCAAATATCTGTTATTGGTGGGTACTTATATCACTGACTGCTGCCTCAAAGTGCCCTACAAAAAGCACTTCTTATTCGCTTGCTCCTAACTCTCTTTGAGATTTTTTGTGCTGTATACAACATACCATGACCTGTGTGCTCACATCACATCTGCCCAATGCACAGATTAGCAATGGCACCGTGGAAATAAAAATGCATGGACATTAATGCTTTCTTCTGCTATTGGCTCATAAGTAAAACATGACTGTTTAAATAGAAACACACACAACTCAAGGTTTTGGGTCTTTGCCTGAGCACGATCATGAACAGATTTGGTATCCCCTGGTAGCTCATTTATCATGCAGGCACTTGGAAGGGAGAGCCTTTCCCTCCCACCACAGAGCGTGTGAACCAGAAGACCCCCTGCAAGTTGAGACAAGCAGACTTTAATGCCCATGTGCCCAAGCAGTATTGGATTCAATTTCTAAGAGGTTGGTTTGAGACACAATTATTTCTCTCCTAACAAACCTCCTAGCAGGACACCCACGAGAGACTTCCTTAGTCTTGATTCATAGTGCCTCTGTGGTCCTACACTCGCATACCAGCTTCACACTTTCATCTGTGCCAGATAATACATCTATACATGTAGGACGTTATCATTACATATTAAAATGGCACTTTGTAGAGAGATTCACACTGTTTCTACCTTTACAGTCTGGTGATTTTCAGGAATGTCCTGCAAGAGTCTTGACTGCAAATCAAAACCATCACAAGTATAAAAGTCCTGTTTTTTTGTCGTACAGTACATTCACTGAAATCTCGATTGCTGCTCAAATCACATGATCTAGGACACAGCTTTATAATGAAAACTTGTATGTTTGTTAGAAAAAGTTGTTCGATCTTTTATTTTTCTGTCAGTGATTTTAAAAGGATATATCGAATACAGGTTATGAGATGCATAGTTTGTAAATATCACATATCAGGCTGTGAGCTAGTCTTTTTCATGTAGGATATATCGAATACAGGTTATGAGATGCATAGTTTGTAAATATCACATATCAGGCTGTGAGCTAGTCTTTTTCATGTAGGATATATCGAATACAGGTTATGAGATGCATAGTTTGTAAATATCACATATCAGGCTGTGAGCTAGTCTTTTTCATGTAGGATATATCGAATACAGGTTATGAGATGCATAGTTTGTAAATATCACATATCCGGTAGTGAGCTAGTCTTTTCATGTAGGAAAGTCCATCTCTTTGCATTGTTTCATTGTTTTTAATGGAAAGCTGGCAATTTTGACCTCTGGGAAGCGAGAAGCTGTTAACCAACCGCATGTGTTCTACCACTAAAGTGTGGTGCTATGTTGGCAAGCATCCAATGGTATTTTTGAAACTGCACAAACCCTGCACAAGCGGTGCAAATGCCGAATGCGGGACCCTGTGCAGTCTTACACTACCCAATTGTGGGATGTTAAAAACATAGCAACGGTGACGGCTCGGAGCTCATTGCCATTGCAGGCCATAGTGTCACATAAAAACATGTTGTGTTTGAGCCCATCTGTAACATGAAATAAGGCAACTGTAAAGTGTGCCTGGAAGCCCCCAAAGTGTAGTTGCATAATGCTTAGAACGGAAACATGAATATAGTGCTAAATAACATGTTTATCGCAGTAACGGTGAATACAAGTGCTACATACTTGGCAGCCTTGCAGCTTTCCTCTGACAAAGCTGGATGTATGTTTTAAAGCATGTTCTGCTACCATAAGCTATTTCATGCATGTGACATTTTACTAAACACTGAAAGTCTAAATTATTGCCAAACTTAGAATTTTAGTACAAATATCCCCAAAATAAGTTTTTTTTAAAGAATATTAGTTTTTGTTTCATGCAGTGGGGTAACAAAACTATTTCTGTCTATGCAGAAACCTTGTGCAATGACTCTAGTATAGGGCTCCACAAGATCAGATACCTGATTTCCTTGGTCAGTCCAGGGCTTTGCCAAGAATATGTGTAGTACTGCCGTTCAGCCGTCTGTCTGGAGGAAAGTACCCCTTTTAGTGCAGCAGCCGTTGTTGTGGGCTTACTGTCCACAGGCCAAGGACATTTTATTACAGGGACATCCACAGCAAGGAAGCACCTCCCTTAAAATGATCAGGTGGTTTTGATTAGATGAGTGAAAGAGGGTACCTTTGTCTAAGCTATCCCACACAAAGGCAATAAGGCTGTTAAAGGCATTTGGTGCAGACATTCAGCTAAACTATTATTTATTATTTAAGAGTCTTATATAGCGCTGGCCAGACCTGAAGGTATGAGAGCCCTGTACAACATATATCATGATGCAAACAGACACGCACTGTTTCAATAAACAGTATTGTCTCGTGCCGAATCTGATTGAGGCCTGGAGGGGATCATAGAAACGAGTCAAAAGGCAGGCGATGTAGATGCCTTCTTGTTTAGGTGGCTAGATTATCTTCTGGACGAGGTTCCTGTGGCAGAGGTTCTCTGTCTCACTGGGTGGTTGCTATCCAGTTGGATGAGTTTGGTTGAGGAAAATGTCTTTGAGCTGTCTTTTGAAGTTTACGAAGGAAGGGTTGGTCCTGATATGGACTGGAATGGAGTTCCAAAATGTAGGTGTGTTACCATAAAATTCACTCAGTGGTTCTTTGTTCCAAGGTGGCAACAGATAAGGTGTCCAGTGTAAGGGGGATCCTTTTGGGCAGAGTTTGGGACCTTTTTAGAATTGGTAAACCTGATGGCTGGCTTATGGAGCCCAGACTCCGGAGCACACCTGATCCCATCCTCTGCCAACTTAAAATTATGGTGGCCCGGATACCTTTGCCCATAAAGTGAAAGGAAAAAGGGCATTTACAGTGTAGGAACAGTTTAGTGGCACAGTCCAGGGAAAACACCAATATTTATTGTCTTAGCACTATAACATAAGTGGTATGCCACCAGGAAATCAGAATTGTGCATGAATAAGACCATAAGAGACTGGGGAAGCACTTTTGCCTGAGGAATGACTTCAGGAACTCCTGCTTCTTTTTGGATTGCCGGAGTGGAAGCCATTCTCAATGCATAGGGGATCTGACCTTCTGGACGTCAGTGGGTGCACAGGGGACTAATAATTTCTTGGAAAAGGAACAGCAGGCCAGAAGAACTGAATTTAGGGTAAGCCTTTGCGGAAGAGAATGGTTGGGAAGTCTGTTGTCCTATGCTATTTGTGGCCAGTTGTACTGTGCTATTGTACAGAACAGTGGTCCCTAGACAACCGACAATAAGGTGAGGAGAATGAATATAGACCCGGTCAGAGCTATATTTGTGAAACCTGTCCAGCTGGACAGAGATTTAATATTTAATATTTAAATCAAACAAGGATTATACAGAGAACAATTTGAGTACGACACAAGCCTGCATCCTACTTATACGATAAATACAAACTATGGAGGACAGAGAAAGGCTCAGGCAGAACTAAATTTTTGTTAAAGACACAATTTCCATATATCGAACAAATCATAAAGCCAACACCTTTACACATAAATAGCAAATTAAAGCAGTGTATATGGTGTATAGCGTGTCGACGGTGTTTCGATCCATACAGAACATACATGGATCATCATCATGACATTTGAAAATAGTATGCCTGTGTACATTTGCCCGTAATAACTTGGTCCGGTTTCCTGTGGGGCAGGTTTCACAAATATAGCACTGACCTGGTCTATATTCATTCTGCTCACCTCATTGCCGGTTGTCTAGGGACTACTGTTCTCTACAATAGCTAATCTCCCAAGGTCCCTGGTTGACTTTACTTGGGTTCTTGTGTTCTACAGTTGTACTGTGTAGCATTCTTCAAAGTTTAGGAACTGTAGGAGTTAAGTGGAAGAAGCTACTCATCTTTCTGAGAAGATGATTCATTTAAATATTTTTGCCTTCTGCAGGGCTGGGTAAATATGCTGAGGTTACTCAGCAGAGATGCAGCTTCACTGGGAACGATTTCATGACTCATCAGGCTCAGAGATTTTTGTAGAAAAGTTTATGGCTCTAATGGGACCAAACTCGGCTCCATAGACTATCATTGACTTTCACAGTATTTTTTCCACAGCTACTTTCAACTTTGCCTCTAAAAATGTATAACTTCCGGTCCCTTTAACTTTTTTTATTGGTCTTTACATTTTTCTTCTTTTGACTAAATTGATGTGGAATTGCATCAGATTTATTTTGTAACTTTCATATTGGTTTGGTGCTGCTGAACAGTTGTGAATGCTGCAATAAAGACTTTCACTAGAACTATACCCGTGTATTTGGCTTGCTACCGACAATAGTATAAAAGCATATGGTGCATTTCTGCTTCCTGTCTTTCAGGTACCACTGGGCAGCAAGTTGCCTTGCTGCACTGCGTTTCATGAATTAATAGTTAATCGGGCCCTATCAACTCAAGTATGGCACACCTCTGCTCTCTCAGAGTGCTAGTGCACTTTAGGTAGGCTAGCACCAACGCAAGCCCCCTTGCACCATGGCGCAAGAGTGCCTGCAGTACAAGGAGAATTGTTTATTAATTTACTCACTTACATAATACCACTTGGTATGGTAATTCTTCCGGAATTGTCTTACACCAATCATATAACAATACATTGTTAAGCGAGCATGGAGGAATACACTAACGTTCAAATGTTTTTGAGCAGCAAAGCTTATTTGATTTAGGGAGACAGCAATACATCGACAGTAAGAATGGAGCGATGCTACAGAGGTATATACCAAGTTGACCTGGTGGACAAGTTTGCTTTTTTGGTGCATTGGGCATCCTTAACATGCATCACGAACAAAGTTGCATTTTTTGTAATCATCAAATATCTTGCACAACACTGACTTTCTGGTGTTGTCCACACTTCCTTCCAAGCAAGCAACTTCCAGTACAACGATTCAACAAGATAAATACCCTTAAACATACCTTCTTCGGAAGTGGTGAAAGGGTGTCGGATTCTATTCCATTGGTCATTAGGACAGTTGCTTCCTATGGCCGATGTTGGCAGTGGTTAAATTGTAAAAAAATTAATTCTGGGGCTCTCGCCAAGAGGCAGCTTGCAACAGCCCATTTCTCCTGTTAGCGCCGCTTAAAACAGAGCCAACTACTAACTGTGAAAGTGCGGAGAGGATGTGGCATAATGGTCAGAACTGCTGATTTTGGAGCTGGGGAACCAGGTTTGAGTCTCGGCGTCAGCTTAACATCCTGTGATTCTAGGCAAATCACTTAATCTTCCCATGCCTATCATAAATGAATATGTCCTTAACTGGTGCTCATGAAAAGCACAGGTGTTGATTAAGTGCTGGTGCTGAGCACCGGAAACCACCGGCTCAAATTAAGTACTTCTTGTTGGACGACACTTTCAATTTCAATATTGATACCACTCTGCCTGAATCTATGAAAAGACCTCTGTGGAAGAAAAAGATAATATCACTGTATAATACGGCTTCCGGTACATACACCTAAATCAAAGGGTGGTGGTACAATGTTTGCCATAATCATAGACTTGATAATGCTTTTGTTTTTCCTGTTCAATTAGCAACTAAACGAGCAGAATTATGGCTCCCCATTACATTGTATTTAGATGAATGTGCTGCCCGTCCATCCCGTCCAACGCCTGCTCAACAAGAGGTTTCTAAACCCCCACGATACCCTTTCCACATCCAAGATTTCCTAATATAATATGTTTTCTTTTCTCCTTTCTTTTTCAATGCCCATGTTCAAATTTTCAAATGTCCAAATGCTCACGATTATTGTTTTTATTGTATATTCTCTTTTACATGCTACACTCTGTTATTCCCTTTTTTCCCTTCTTCCTTACCTTCCCTCTCCCTTCCCTTTCCTAATTGATGTTATGTATTGATTTACTCTTCTTCATTGACCAATAAAATTTTATTGAACTTAAATCACCTTTTTGTTTCTGTCCCTATATTTAGAACACATATTCCTATTTTATTAGACTCTTTATCAGATATCCTACTATACTTCCATCTAATATACTCATTTTAAATTTTATTTTCAACTTATTGGAATTTGTTGTTCAAAGCCTATATCTAAGGGTTCTCATGTAACGTGCGTTGACACCATGTGGGTCTGTTCTGTGCTATTTAAAACTTCCAAAATAAATAAATAAATAAATTTGTTCATATTTTAAATATACAGTGAGCCACTACTATGAGCATTTCAAGTTATAGATTTTGCAAATCTTTGAGAATACCTAATCTGCAAGTGGCAAAACACTGCTTTTCCAGCACCAGCATACATCTAAAGAGTGAGAGCCAAGATTTTTTTTGTACTTTTCCTTGCTTTGTGCAGAGCTATATAGGTAGGTTTTCACTTAAGGAGAGCCTTTTGAACTATAGCTACTTACAAAGACGCCAATGACCATCGCTGGGATTTATACTACTTTGAGAAATGTGCACGAAAACCTGTAATTACAGCTTGGCTTGTACCTCAGAGACAGGTGACACAAAAAGAAAGTGGGTCATGGGAATCCAGCCTGGAATCAAAGTCTGTCACAATTGCCTTTCTCCTTCCTGGTGTTATACAGGGGTCACAATACATTGAGGAGCCATGACCGAAAGATTAATAGTTTTCTTTTTGCTATAATACTGAGAACTCGATTCATCAGGCAGTCGGTGCAAAAATCCCCGGAGGGCTTCGGGTCAGGTAGAAGAGGTGAGGCTTGTGAGCAGAGGTCCCCAGCACACCCTTTGCATAGAATAAGTTAAAACAGTGAAAGAGCAGTACTCTTTAAGTAGCAAAGGAGGTGCTCTCTCCTATTTCACGGTGCATTGCAGTGAGACAAGATTTGAACCAGGTAAGAACAGTGCACACATTTGCATGTCGTTTTGACGGAAAAGATTCTTTCGACCCCCGTACCGCATCCTCTTTTTTAGGTTGCATGCGTTCTCTACCTTCTCCCTGTAGCTTCAGACTCTCTCCGTAGTCTTTAGCGCCTTTTCAACCTGGCACATGTTCTGTGTCTTCATTCACCGGTTCCGTCCGTCTTTCCCATGCCTGCGTGGGCGCCTTCCCAAATGTAGACTCCCCCCCCCCCCCCCCCCCCCCCTGTAGTGCTGTAACCTTCTCGCCCGAGTGACAGCACTTTCCTCACCTATCCATCACATGAGCTGGCTGTCGATTCACAGGTAGATGGTTTCGGGATTATTTGAATTCTTTAACTGGTATTTCGGATGGTGCAAAAGAAGTAATGGTATACATTTCTATGGAGCAATATTCATGCAGTGCGCGCCGCCTTTCATCTGCAGATGACCCGTTCCTGCCAGAGGCACCTGCCCGACCTAGACGTGACATGACCCCATGTGCTATGTACCTGCTGACACGCCTCATCCGGCAGCTATGCCCAAGCCACGCCTGGACACCGTAGGCTTTGTTTCAGTGATGCACAGCTCACAAGCGTCTAAGAATAACACTGCCATACTTGGGGCAGATGCCCATCAGCAGAATTTACATAGTGTGCAGTCCGGAGAAGGCTGTGGTTGAGTTAAGAAAGAAAAAATTAAATCAAAATAAGGTCTTCTCCAAAAAGGCATTCCTGAGGTGCAGGAAAAAAGTGACAGTTGAACAGGACTAGAGATAAAGGTGTTGCACAGTGCTTGATTTGTAATAAATAAATAAGTGCCAGGGCTTGTGTTCAGGAGGATACTGCAGCGTGCAATTCCAACCGGACCTGCCATCACTGCCAAGTGCAGTATAAACGTTACCTGTTAAGCATCACACTCCTACAGATTTGTCACTTTGGTCAATTTCAGGCCACCCAAAGCTTTAAGGAAAACCTAGGTGGGCTAGAATTATTCTTTTTAGTTGAATATTTAAATCTCAAACTGAAGTGCTTTGGTAAAAAAGATGTAGACGGCACCACTATGTGGTGAACTATCGTAAAGAAGCGCCCATGTTCAGAATGAAATGCCGGTGCCAAACACCAGCAAACACAGCCACAAATTAAGTACTGGGAAATGATTTATTTACGAATATTTTTTTGTGGGTTGTTTCCAAGCACCCCATGCCGTGCTTGCACTTAATAGAGGCGCGCCACACCTCTACTAGGGCGCTACGGTACTCCTGGTATTAAAGGTAAGGGGGTAGTGGAGACACTGACCTAATCCTGGTGCCAGGCCGGCATCACAGGTGTGTCGAAGATCCAAGGTGGGTCGGTAATCACTGTCACACGACCATGCTCTGGTAGTAGGGGTAGAGGCTGGAGTAGCCAATTGCACAGGAGCCAGAATGTGGCTTCCTCGCCCCTTGGTGTGGTAACATCCAAAATACTCAAAGATATGGGCCCCAAGGTTGGCCCTTATTCAATATATGATTAAATCACGAATCCTAAGGAAATAAACATATGAGCAGGCTTTAGGGATCTCATATATTACATAAAGTGTAGATAACAATGAGTGTGTGATACCAATCCAGAAATAGTGGATTGATTGGACTAGTTTGTGTCACCCAAGGATAGGACGTAAAAGATTCAATAAAAACCAAGTTCGAAATTACAAGAAAAACAATCATATGGGCAGGGGACCCTTAAGTGCCAAGGACTACACCTAAAGAGAATTGAACCAATCGGGAATTGCGAGGTTAACCAAAGACCCGATGCAATTGACTGATAAAGTCAATTTAAGGACAGCGTAGTGCCCCACCATAAATTGTAGCCCAATGGCTGAAGGAGTGGCGGTTTACCTTCGGTGAAGAATTGTACGTGCACCTCGCAGTGGTGCTTCAGTCAGATGCCGAGCAGAGAATGAACCGGCAGGAGGCGGCCGGGTAAAACCACTCTGAGACTGAGAAACGTGGTGTGCACGTCACGCTCACGCCAAAGGCATGCGTCTGAACGAAGCCCCAATGGGGTGAGCATGACGTGCACGTGATCTTTACAGTAGGTAGCAATACAACGTGCCCTGTCGTTGTAGCTGCCTGCAATAAGCGGTGCAGCTGGGAAGATGAAGTATCAGCGCCACAATGCCCACTGTGAGCCCCATTCACCGGGGCTCTTTGTTGCTGCTCTCTGCCTACTCCGATCTCCTTCTTGGGACTCTTCCAACGCGGGGGAAGTTCGGCGGCATCTCTCCTGGCAGGACAGGACTCGTTGGGCTCTTACCGGTGCACGGGCGCCCCGCCTACAAGCAGGCATAAGTGTGCCTGACTTCTTGCCGCTGCTTTGGCCTCATGCTGCTACTTGTGGAGACAGGGTAAGCGCCCGCCCTCCCACAGGCTGACTCGGGCACCTGGGGCTAGCTCCGCTCTTGGTCAGGCAGTCTGCCTGACTTCCATTCTTCGCGGCTCTCGGCGGCGGTTTCATCGGGGCATTGGCAATGCGGGGTAGGCTCCCGCTGGATTCCTAACAGCACGCAAATGTGGGGTAGGCTCCCGCTGTAACAAGCAGTCACCAACATGTGAGGTGGGCTCTCACCACGACTCCAGGCAATGCGGGGGAATCCAGGCATTGCGCACATGTTAATGACCACTGCTTTAAAAACAAGCATTTACAATGCAATAGAACTCGCATTTATGCAAGTCTTGTTGCATTTTAAAAGGGAGCACAGGCAGGCAAAAAGGCACAAACGGGAGTGCGGGGGGGTGGTGGTGTCCCGAGAAGTCATTGACTGCGAAAGGGGAGGGGGTGAGCCACGGAACAAAATTGTGTTTAAAGTAAAGGGGCCAATAGCTATGGAAGGACACAATTGACAACATGGCTGTCAGTAAGAGGGGTTAACAAGCCTAAAACCAATGGGAAGGCTGCATTTAGGACCTAAGCCAATGCAAAAGATGGGCGGAGAGTGGGCGTTGAGTGGGCAGGAGCTCAAATAAAGCTTCCACGCTATAGTATATACTGCATGTCTCAATGAGACAGCGCAAGCGCTGCCGAGGCAAGACCTAAAAAAGACATTGACATGGGTCTCTAGCGGGCCCTATATTTATGTCTTTAACTGCAATGGCAAAAAAGACTGATCTCTTTTTAACAATGGATGTAAAAACGCTTAGGTAATCCCGGTCAGTGTTTTGGATTCTGTCTATATTGCACATGTTTTACCTATTATTAAATTACCTAAGAATGTAAGCTATTTCCAGGATGTTGTGTTTCTATATTTTCTTTTATTTAGTACATTACACTTGTATAGTGCATACTTTTGAGCTCATTTGCCGCCATCGTTTTATAATAAGCCAGGACTGAGCGCTCTGGAGTTTCTCACAGTGGGTCAGAAAGGTGTTCAGAATTGATGATCATCCAATCCTTCGCCTCTTGGAATACCCCACATTGCGATGGTCAAGTATTGCAGCTGTGATTCTAAATAGATGTGTATGAATGATAAATGAATCCGGTATATAGTAAGCGCCAACTAATCCCCCATAAGGGTCTCAAGGCGCTGGGGGCCGGCGGGGAGATTAAGTGAGCTATTGCCCAGAGTCACATGGTGCTGAGCAGAGCTGCCACCAGCGCCAGGAATCGAACAATGGCCCCCGCACTCTGAGTCAATCGCTCTGGCCGCTGAGCCACACCTCTCCCTCCATGTGAAGGAGGTATTCAGTTGTATAAATATATTGACAAGGATAAAGAGAACGAAAATGCAGTGCTGACAGGTGAGTGGGTCTGTTGTGTGTTTGGTTGGTGGTGAAGTGAGAGAAAGGAAATGCATTTAACAGAAAGTTAAAAGAGGGTGCTGAAGATGAAAGATGAGGTATGTGATATGTAGTTGGAGGAGATGCTGAGAGAAAAAGGGGGTAGGTATCTAACAAAGAGTGAACATAACAAATGTGATTGAGATACTCTGTAGACCACTACCCCTTCCACAGGCCTCAGTACTATTAAATTCACAGTCTCACAATTTCATAATTGAAACATTTACAATATTAATTATTTAAAGCAAAATCATTTATCTTCAACAGCTACCAATCATTGACAAAGCCAGAAGTCCTGGCAGGTTTTAAGTGTATGGGAGTTGCTGTGTTGTATTTCTGATGCAGCATCAGAAAGGACAGTGAGGAACCAAAAAACTGGTTGTGTGGCACACTGTGGGAATCCCAAAGTTCATTACATGTTTAAGCCACGCCCTTAATTCCATAGGGCACGCACCCTTAAGAGACCCCTATTTTTTCATTCCACTTAAAGCCCTCCTGCGGTGTATAAGGCTGCCTTCGGTGCAGCAAGGTGTGCCTTGGATATACCTGTCAGAAGAGTATTTACTTAGTCCATTCTTGACAGAGCTAGAGATTAGGCCACCCTTTTAGTCAGATACTGGGATCAAGGGTGTTATCCATTGGAAAAGTTTGAGCTGGTATTCTTTCCTATGGAGTTTATACAGGTGCCAAAATTCAGATTTTTGTCTAGTGTAAAACCAAATCATAGGGTGCATTCAGTGATGGAAGATTTGCGGTCCAGCATATTAAGTAAGCCTGTGAGTGTGTTGGGGGTGGGGGTATTGTATCAGTAGGACCTCAGTTTTGAGAGCTTTAGTATCAGGTGGTAATGTGGACAGTGTTTTAAAGCCTTTCCTGAAAGGTGTAGGTCCTCTGAGAAGGAAACTTTTAGAAAAAGATATAGAGATGATATGAGGTGTAAGTGTATTTTAGAAATGTAATCAGATATTCCATGTATAGATTGAAAAGAACTGAAGATAAAAAAGAGGCTTGTGGTTCTTCTTCAAGAAATCAATTCCTCATTGATGCCATGCAGTTAGTCAATTCATCATGTCAATTCATCGGTTCTTACTTACGGCAAACTAACATTGCATTTGAGAATGTGTGATACAATTAGGCCCTACAGATTAAAATAAATATTTCATAGCATTCCTTATCAAGGATCTGATAAGCACTATGTACTGTATCATATAGAGATCGAATGCTGAAGATATAAATACTTCTACTGCTACTAATACAACTATTTCTAATAAAAACACAACTATAGTTTACAGTTTATATTTATAATATAGCTCACATTTTATTATTTTTAATTCTTGATTTGAGATTTCATATTTTCAGTACTGTTTCAGGGATTCTGCTCAGGAACAGAACAATGCTTAAAGACCATAGACATCACTATGTAGGAGACTGGGTCACCATATCACCTCAATACTTATGGGCCCGAGTCTGACTAGCTAAAGTGCCTCACTTGCCCTCCTGACCTTCCCAGATAGACAAGTGATTTGGCATCCTAGAACACAACCGTCTCGACCCTCTCAGGGTTTGCGGTAACAGGACATAACCTTTCACTCTCTCACTCGTACTTGTCCAGAGTAAGCTAAAAAAGAGACACAAAGATAGTTTACAATGTTTATTTAAACTATCATGCTCTAAGATGCAATAATTGTGCCACAATTATTAGACAGATACCTGTCAATAATGTCATCAACATGGTTAATAAACCATATACAATAAAGAGATCTATCATGTTACCCGACAGATCTGGCTAAACCCTCCCCACCACTAAAGCTAAGTGGTTATAGATTATAGATCTCTAACTTTGCTGGCTGGCCCCGTACTTTAGCATACATAGGTGAATGTTCTACATCTCGGCCCATGCAGGGCTCTTGTCTCAGGACCTTCGCTCAGTGAGTCTGTTGTTTCCAGAACACCTGTCCCTAGTTATATGACAAGATATGTGTATTCAAAACAGCAGCTGCATTCTTTTATTATGTTTAGGTGCTAGTGTCTGACCAGAGAAAATAACAAGGGGCAATGTTTTTTGTCCTTGCCTAGGCTATTCAGACTAAGGGCCTCATTACGATGCAGGTTGAACCTGCCCGATCTCATTCTGAATGCTGAGGCAGGGAAAGTTCCCCCCGCAGTATCACGATGCAACCACAGCTACCACAGTGGTCTCATTTAAGGCGGTACTCATAACCCCAAATAGGTCACTGCAAGTGCGTGCAAGCTCACAGGAACATGTGATTTGTACACACATGCATGACATATGTGGGGATATGCCTTGTGCTGTAGTAATCTATTGCTAGAGTGTGGTGATCTGTGCACAGTCCAGTCAATGTGGATACATACCACCTACAAACTTACCTGCATTCCTGCATATACTGGCTTGTAGTCTTCTGGGTTCATCGGCTGCGGTGAAGAGGGGACCTGGTGGAAGGTATCCACACTGAAGGCTGTTGGGGAGAAGCGGATTTGGGTGACTATGCACCCCAAATCCTTTGTTTCCAATGAGTCGAGGCAGCCAGTCAGACCGCCACGGTCGGTTTGTCAGAAATGCACTTCATCATCCGGACGGCGGCGGGAACTCCCTTTACAGCTCTATGACTGCTGTTTTTCTCCAACACCCATCAATCAATCAGTAACTTGTAAAGCGCACTACATACCCGCGGAGGTTTCAAGGCGCTGAGGATGGGGAGAGGGGGGTGCTCTTGCTACTGGTCGAACAGCCAGGTCTTAAGTTGTCTCCTGAAGGTTAGAAGGTCTTCGGTTTGCGTAGGATGAGGGGGAGGGTGTTCCAGGTCTTGGCAGCACGGTGGGAGAAGGATTTGCCTCCGGCTGTGGTTCTACGGATGCGTGGGACGGCAGCAAGGGAGAGGTCCGTGGAGCGGAGTTTCCTGTTGGGTACGTAGAAGGAGAGTCAACTGTTGAGATAGGCTGGGCCAGTCTTGTGGAGTGCCTTGTGTGTGTGGATCAGGAGCTTGAATGAGATTCTTTTGACGACAGGGAGCCAGTGCAGGTTCCTCAGGTGGGGGGTGATGTGGTCGTGGCGTGGGACGTCGAGGATCAGGCGTGCAGAGGCATTCTGGATTCTTTGCAGCAGTCATAGAAAAGCTGTCAGAGTCGACGGTTTTCTAGCGGTCAGTCAGACTGCATCCATGATGTATTGTAATTCTGCAGTCAGGCCAGCCGCTTTCGATGAGACCGCAACGGTCCAACCAATGCTGACTAGGCCGCAGATGTCAGTCCAACTTGCATCGTAATGAGGCCCTAAATCCCAAGAAAAAAGTAAAATGCGAAAGCATGTGCTGGTTATGTGTCAAAATACAATGTGGCACTAAAGCAAGCATGATATTTAGTAACATGTACAAAACAAAAACGGCCTACAATGTCCATAATTAGGCCAACATAGGGAAAACGACAATGGGCCATGTGAGAATTACATATCAGTATGGTATATTGTACTTAACACATCAATATTTACATAGTGTTGAATGAGGAAAAGGTATAGATTACAGGAGTGCGGTTTGGGTGGCACGGTGCTTAAGTGGTTCTCCTCCATTTTGGAGGATAGATACCAAGAGGTCTGGTCTCCTCCTTTTGCCGCCCCCATTTCTCCTTTGAAGGTGGGGGTCCCTCAGGGTTCGATTTTGAGCCTGATACTTTTCAACATCCACATGTCCCCCCTTGCTCCCCTGGCTGAAGCCTGCGATGCAACTATAATCTCCTATGCTGACGACACACAGCTTCTGTTTACATGTGAAAAGGGCGAGGACTTTTTAGGGGAGAGGATCAACAAATGCCTGACTGGGGTTTTTACATGGCTCAGAGAGAATCAACTTAAATGTAACCCAGAGAAATCAGAGATAATCTTCTTCAGCTCCCCATATCGGGACGAATTGAAACAATGGTGGCCATTACACATATCACCTCCCCTCACCTCGGTTAACACGGTCAAGAACCTGGGTGTTAAGTTGGATAATACCCTGTCCATGAAAGCCCAAATCCAGTCAGTCGCAGGATCCTGTTTCGGCCTCCTGCGGATGCTCAAGAAATTTCTCCTATTGCCTCTCACCCACAGGAAGACTGTGGTCCAGGTCCTCGTTGTCTCTAGGCTGGATTATGCCAATGTCCTTAACCTGGGCCTCCCGGAGTACCTACTGAACAGACTTCAGGTAGCCCAGAAGGCAGCCGCCAGGGCAGTACTCATGCTTGGTCCTAGAGCCCGGATCTCACCCCACATGAAGGCTTTGCATTGGCTTCCCGTCTGAAAAAGAATCTGCTTTAAAGCCTTGGTTTTAGCTTTCAAGACTTTCTCCGAGGGAGAGTCATACACTACGTCCCCTGTAGAACCCTGAGGTCGACTGTTCAGCAGTACGCGGTTGTCCCCAAGTTCTCCCGCACCCGCACTGGAGGCCGCTTTTTCCAAGTTCAGGCTGCCCGAGTCTGGAACCTTTTACCAGTGACACTTAGACAGGTGTCGGACCTACTTATCTTTAGGAAGCAGCTGAAAACCTGGCAGTTCCAGCAACAACTTTAGGGTTTTTTTCTTGCCCCCCCTTCAGGGACTGCAACAGTCTAGCTCCAAGATTCATAAGCATCGGGACACTCTTCCAGAGTATCCGTGCGCTCTACAAATACCATTTAACATATAAAAAAAAGTAAAATATGCTGTAGGTATTATTCAGGGTAAGTCAATATTCATGACAATGTATTACAAATATTGACCCATTCCAACCAACTCAGCATTATTGTTTCGCTAACTTATTAAAGGTGTATTTAATGTTCATTTTCTTTGAGAACAAATGCATTATTCTGCAATACAAATGACCTTTCAAGACTTCCATCCTAAACATAATCCATGAACGCATGATCAATGTTTGTGACAGGACCCATTAATCTGTCCGGCCATCCTAATATTAGCCATGGTTGAGGTCGAGGACATGCTAGCATGCGAAAGTCAAAGCATGCTATCAACTAAACGTTTGCTGTATCATATTTGCTTCCACTTTTGACCAGTAAAAGTAAACATAAAAAGAAAAGAAAAACATTATTAGTTCAATTTATAGGGGTGTGTGTCTTCGATGAGAAGTGGGGGAGGAAAATGTTTTAAGGATGCAGCAGAATGGTGGGCGGGCAAGAGTGCTGGACTGTGTAGCTGTTGCAAGACAGTGGCTTAGCTTTAAAGGGTGTGTCCACCCCCAATACTTGCATTCTTTGCATAGCAGCTTAGGTTGGAGGCCTTGAGTCCGGTTTGCTATCTTTGTGTTGTGGTTGGGAGCCAAGCATGAAAGACAAAACTGTCATCTTTTATGTAAAGGAAAGAGAGATACCAACTGTTGACACAATTTCAAAATGTGAATCCAGATAACCTAGAATCAATACCAGCTTCCCTGCTTGTCCATATTATGTGATCCTAGGTAATTATTTTATTTCACAGGGCATCCTTTTTCTTTATGATTTTATAGGAGGGTACTTTTAAATACTTGAGTTCAGGATGTGGCTGTACAAGCACCTCTTATATTTGATTTAATAGTCTGTAATGTTGATCTGTCTATAATAAAAAATCTAGGCCATGTTTAGGGTTTACATGAATACTGACTTACCTCTCAGTTCACTAATGGCATTGTGGTTGGGAGCGATGATCCATGAATGTTCTAAAAACAATCACTTTTAATAAATGTCTAATGCAGTGGTTCCCAAACTTTTGACCCCCATTGAGTCACCACTGGAAGCCGGGGACCCCCAAGCAATTTGTATGATTTAAATTTCAAACATTAAAACAGTAATTCTAAAACAATGAACACACGTGTGCACACATAACAAATACTCAAATTACTAGGGATTTTAGTGTTTTATATTGAAAGAATTTGCAAAAAATGGGAAGGTTAGTGCTGCATCTCCGTGACAAACTTTTAAATGGTTTGTTTTATTTCGCAGTACAAGGCTCCTGCCACGGCCAGACTGGAAACCCAAATCAGCCCTGGCAAATGTTTTCAGACCAGTCCCCATACAGTGCACACCATCTGACCACTACAAAGGGGTCTTTGGGAGGCTCTCCTCCCAAGAAAAGTTAGGAAACAATGGTGCATTCTACAACAAATTTATCATTATTGTATCAGCTTTTAAAGAATAGTAAATGATGACTTTACTATGCACCAGTATACGACAATCTTTGTTGGGGTTCTTCAATGATTCCCTTATAATCACCCTTCAACAGTGCCTCTCATCTCTCCATAGCCCCTCTGTCACATGTATTTCATTTGTTTTATAGCATCTATCATACCATTGTAGGATGTCAGAGCACTTTACATCACACACATATAGGGGCAGATTTACAAGCCCCTTGTGCCACGGGTGTGTCACAAAAAGTGATGCACCGGTGGCGTATTTTAGTGCTCCATATTTTCAAGGACAGGAAAAGCCACCCTGCGTGACTTTTCCTGGTCTTGAAAATATGGCCGATTTGCACACAGCACTTTGCGTGAAAGGCGCGTTCCATGGGTGTTGCTGTGGGTGTTCCCACGCAACACCCATGAAACCAGACACATTTCCAGATTTACTAGAAATCGTAAATCTGGAAATGTGTCTGAATGCTACGCCTCCCCAGCGGAGGCATAGCGAGGCGCAACAAGGGGAAATGTATTTATTTCTCCTAGTTTTTTTCCTCTTTCTATGCGTGTTGCATTCTGCAGCACACATAGAAAGAGGAAATCACCTCTGGTGATTGTTTATGTACAGGAAGGTGTCCCTTTCCTGCACATAAACATTCAGTAAAACAATGACGTTTTGCAAGTTCTACGTGTGCTAATGCAGCACACTTAGAAGTTGAAAAACGCCTTTTCTGATTGTTTAGGGTTCCCTTCCTGCACATAAACAATCTCCCCATGACGCAGGCATCCTTGCACCATGGTGCAAGGGTGCCTGTGCAGGCGCATGGCAGCAGCTTGTGCCCCAGCGCAGGGGGAAGCACAGAGATGCAACATATTGTTGTAAATATGTCTCATCCCTGTGCTTTGAAAGTGGCTCAGTGCGGTGCAGCCAAATGGCTTGCGGCACACACTGAGTCACTTTCCTTGTAAATCTGCCCCATAGAGACAATGATTCATACGTGTAAATCAGTGTATAGAAAATGTTACATAAGGCAAATGTGACTACAAGGTGTAGGATTCACATGTCATTCATACTGGTAGGCATTTTTAAGGAGTGCTTGGTCTGGAGAAGCACAAACTCAGGATTCAGAACATAACACAGTGGTTAGCATTGACTTTAACAATCAAAATGGATTTCCACCCAATTAAACCTTTTTAGCAGCATCAGGAAAATGAAAGACTTAGAAAAAACATACGTTTCTAACTTGTATCATGCAGTTTGCAAGCAGCTCAGTGATGACAGTTAATAGGTCACTGTGCTAGAATGCGATTGTCACTTATGAACTGCACAGTAACAAAATATTCTCTGACAAAAGCAATAACCAACTAACATATGCACATGAAACACTTTTTTTAAATGCATGGTACACGTTCTTTGCAGTAGGCATATTAACCCTCTGTGCTACATTAGATAAGTCAAAGCTTCCACTGAACAAAACGCTCATCTCTCTCCAGCAGGTACATTAATCACTGAGGTTATCTTGACACTTTTATTGTTGCTAGAAAACTGCTAATTCTACAAGGAACTTTGTTGTGCTTTTAAAATTGCTGCCTGAGGACCCCCTGGGAATGTGTCACGGACCCCTGGGGTCCGCAGACCAGAGTTTGGGAAACCCTGGTCTAATGTACTAAGGTGAATCGCTTTCATGTGTTAAAGAAATACACTATTTTGAAGTTTAAAGAGATTGTATCATATTTTTACAGTATGTATGTTGCATTACACGTATATATAACAAGTGTTTATTAGTAGAGTAGGAGTAGAATTAGACATTGCTAAATTAACAATATGCATGAACTAGGGTGGGTGGTGTTTGAGATTATTAAAAACGAATGTTATCAGCTACAGTGGTAATGTTGAAAGGTATTTGATTAATATATTGTATGCATCCTTTTTTGTAACGTGAAAGTCAATCTAATATTTTTATTTAAACAACCAAAAAGCAGGAAATATTTACCCATAACTGTAAAATAGAATATCATAAATACCTGGTGAGCTCAGTGACCCAAAAAACAGGATGCCACTGATAGAGATCAGGGTATCTAAAATATGCCCACTACCACGGATAGAGTAATCACACAGTTACACGCACATACATTCATCATACGCTAGGGCCCATTTCACTAACATACACTCAAATACTCTACCAGCAATAAACCTGTGGAAAGAAAACACCTAAACACCCTGCATCAATATCAGGTCGATCAGATCTGGTTTTGTGACTGTCCTAACCAATAACATAATCTATACAACATATACAATAATAATCAGAAATATAAACCCAATAATTGACAAGAAAGAAAATTCAACACCATGTTTAAAATTATATTGCTTTATCTAAAATTAATCAAAGTAAATCAATCAGAATAAATCATTTCTCATAGTTACCTATTCTAACTAAGTGTCAGAACGGGTCAGGACAAGTCTCTCGGTAAAGTCTCTCAAGACGAAGTCCTCAGCATCGATCCTCAGCAACGCAATCTCACGCGGCAAAAGTAAAATGGCAAGTGGCAAAGCCCTCCCTAGGCTAACAATTTTTATAGTAAAAATTACAATGGAAACACACATTAAGTTTGCAAAATACACTGAATCACTGAGCAAAGCGAGAAGGAAAGGATGCAACATTGCAACATTTGTGAACCTCCGCTCAGGAAAAATACACATAGCGAAGACTACGGAACAGGAACCAAGAAAATAAAACATGTATCACATTTAATCCGGCTTCTCCTCGGCCATCGAGCCACAGTTCAGAGTTTTCCTCTAAGGCTCCTTTGTTTTTCAAGATTGCCAAGGACACTTTCACTTCTCTTGGAGAACTCCCAAAAACTGCTGCTGTCCTCATGGAAAGTTTTATTCAAGGACCATGGTCAGTCAACTTCAAGACCATTTCCAGCAGGGGTCTCCCTCGTCACGTCTTTCACATATTCACTCGAGGCCAGGCTTCAAAATTCAGCCATCTTAATACAGGCCTCCATAGACCACAATAGACCATCTTTAATTAAAGAGACAAAATAAACATTACTACAGCATAGTGATTAAACAGTGTTAACCCCACTAATACCCTTATGTGTATGCATTTATCTAGCTTTTGCAACATAAAAAAGCATTAATTCAGACAGCGTTTTGTGCTCAAAATAAACAGCACACAGCAACGTTTAAACATGAAAACTTGCACATTATTTTTTTAGAAAACAGAAACAGCACACACATGCTAACCCTCGTGTAACTTTCTCTTATGTTAAGACAAACGGATTGATTAATTAAAACACACTTGCACAAGACAAATAATTAATTTGTTATTTATTAATAATTAATAAAACGCATAGACATACTAGAGCTTCAAAAGCCCCTGAATTTTCTAAATGAAAACTCTGCTCCAGCAATCCCCCCTTTGGTGATTTTATCACCAAATAAACCCCCAAAAAAAAAAAAAAAATTAGTGAAAATTTAGTCCCATTTTAGGAGAAATCAGAAATGTCTTTTCCCCTTACACAACATTAAACACCAGTCACTCTTTCATCATCTCTCTTTGTCTCTAAGTAAACACTCTCCCTCAATTCTTATAGTTCAATTTCTTGAGGTTCTCTTTTCAACTTCTTATTTTTCCTTTCTTTATTCAATTTCTTTTTCCCTCCCCTGTTTTTACAACACACACACACCAATCTTATTATTAATAAAGCCACAATTATACAAGACAAGGGAAACAATATTCTACCTATAATTGTACTACCTATTTTTGCAATAAAATCCTTAACAGCTATCATTTTATTAGCTATTTTAGTCCACAAACTCCCAGCTTCAAGTGGTACTAATTCTTCATGCAAATCAGTAATATTTTTGATATAGACCTTTAGGTCTCTGCTTTCGTCTGGAATGTAAGTACAACAATGTTGAACTTTCAATATTCCACAGACTCCACCCTCCTTGGCCAATAGAATATCAAGGGCAAGTCGATTTTGCATAGACATGGCACGTACGGCACTTAATTCCGTATTCACCAAAAGAAACCCTCCTGCGGTATTCGTCGATAAGCGATCAACCACTGTGGACAGTTTCCGAATTCCATAAGCATTTAAAGAAATTCCCACTGCTGGAATCAAAACCCCAAAAATATCACCCACAATTTCAGACCAAGTTTCTCTCTTAAAACGTGTTAATAAGTTAATATCTTCTACATCTCTTATTTTATCTGTATGAAAAATCTTAGGAAAAACCAGGCCCACATAACATGTGCCATACCAATGGTCAGGCAACTTGTAATAAGCCTTGTTCCCACAAACATAGTACACTCCTGGAAAAATCGTATCTTCTCCACCTCTGAAACCCCAACCTGTCGCAATGAAGTATGTATCATGGCACTCACTAGTTCCCACAAAATATGTATCATATTGGGATTTCCTTCTGGTAATACAAAGTTTACCCTTCTGTGGCGCATCTAGAGCTAAAGTTGGACTAGCCCCATTTCTCAACTCTTTTCCCATCTCAATGTCCCAAATTGTCTCACTCACTTCATATTTTCCCCCTTTCTCATGCATGTTCACTCTCCTTTCTTCTACCATATCCAGGAAAGCTCTCTCCTCTTCTTTCAAACTGCAAGTTAAATTATTCTTAAAAATGTAATCTAATGTTAATCCTTTTTCTTCAATAAAAATCTCACCAAAAGTGTTAGCTTCTTTAGCTGGATTCAGCTCTTTGTTCATTGGCAAGTGCCCAAAAATACTATCTCTGTTAGACATCTTATAATCTATTTTCCCTAACAAATAAAAAACACTACTTAAAATACTACAGGAAATACCATATGTAGCTGGTAAATGGTGATAAGTAACACCCTCTGAGACAGATGCAGGTAATTGCATACAGACGTAGCAATCCCTTACTTCCATTGTCTTCACATATTCATATAACAGTTTAGAAAAAACATTACTAGAAAAATTATTAATTGACCTATCTTTGTGTATGTAACTACTACTTCTAATTGGAACTACTTTTTGTGAATTCTTCTCTACATTTGTCACATTTTCTATATTCATTCCAAACTCTACTCTAAAAGTAACTAATAAAACTAAAACACCCCATAGAAGCATTAATAATCCAGTACAACAGCAGCACATTCTACACCACCTCTTAAAGAAGGCACATCTATTTCTATTATCCTCTATGTTAGCCATTTTAGTTTAGCCTCTACTACTCCACTACTGTTTGAACTTCTTCAATTCTTCAGCAATTCTTCAGCTTTCAGTTTATCCAAATGATCTTTTCGTTCACTTGATCCAAGTGAATCCTTCTTTCACTCAGTTTGGATACTTGTCATTCTTTACTTCAATTTCTTCAACATCAAATTGTATCAGATCTCCAACGTCAAGATCCTCAGTACTTGACTCTTCTCCAATGTCAGTCAAGAGTACTTTCAGAATTTCACCAGTATCTTCCTCAACCACTTCTCTCAAGACCACTTCCGGATTATCTCGAGTCACTGTTTCTTCTTTTCCTCCTTCAGACAGTGCCACATAAGACCATTCCGGTGATCTGTACTTTTGGTTGGGTCTTCTTACTCTTTTTATTTCCACTGGTTCGTTTGATTCCTTTGATTCTTCTCCTTCAGCTTTTGAACTTTGACTTGAAACTTCATTCACTTGTTCAGCTTTCGATGAATTTGCTCTTATTACTCTGTATCTCAGCCTCTTAACTCTGTTGTTAGGCCAACGATCTCCTCTTAACACCTTTTTCGGCTTTATTTCTTTATTACTTCTTTCTCCAATCCAAGTTCTCTTTCTTAGAACTCGACCCTCTGTTTGTTCATCCTCATCATCTGTTTCAAGTGCCTCTTGTTTCCGTTTTCCAGCAGCTTTCTTCTTCTCCACAGATTTTTTCACCACTGTTTGAGACTTCCCTACTCCTGTCCCTCCTCGGGTCTCCGACACGCAATCTTCTTGCTGTCTACTTGTCCCTTCACCTAGCTCCTCATGAATGTTCCCTACACCTCCTCGGGGGTCTTCCGCAATCTGTCCCTCTCTATCTTCTTCTGACCCTACTTCTTCAAGTATAATCTCAAGTGGTTCTTCAATCTCCTCCTCTTCTGATTCAGGAGTAGTCTCTGTGTGATTTCTTTTTTCTTTTCTTTTTCCTTCACTGCTGTTTGAAACTTCAGGCTCTCTTACAGAATCTGATCTTCTCTCTGATACTTGCAGTGATTCTCTTGAAGCTCTCTCTGCTTCTTTTCTCACTGATTCCGTATCATCAGTATCTTCATCATCACTGGAATCTGATTCTTCAAAATACTCTTTACCAGTCCCTTCTTTCGGATTTGGAACTCTCAGAGTATGACTTGCATGTACCCAGTGCTTCACTCCAGCACACTTTACTGCAGTCGTTGTAGTCAGAATGACTTGTCTCGGCCTTCCCCACCTTGGAATCAAGCAATTTCTTCTTCTGTGCACCTTAATCCTCACCCAGTCTCCTGGACTCAGATCATGGGCTTGCTTCTTCTCAAGTGTGGTAGCTTCTTCTCCAACCTGGTGAAACACAGAATGAACTGCGTCAGCCAGGCCTTTACAGTAATCCAAAATCATGTCATCAGTTATTGTCACCAACTTATTGACAGGGACGAATGCATGGCGCATAGCACGTCCCATTATTATCTCGTGCGGACTCAAACCAGTAGTTCTATCTGGAGTAGATCTCATTGTCATCAGAACTAAAGGCAAAACATCTGGCCATTTCATGCCAGTGGCTAAGCACATCTTTCCAATCCTATTCTTGATCGTGCCATTAATCTGCTCAACCACACCAGAAGCCTCTGGTCGGTATGCACAATGTAGCTTCTGCTGTATTTTCAATGCTTCACAAATCAAACCCATGAGCTCATTTTGAAAGTGTCTACCTCTATCAGACTCAACTGTTCCTGGAAACCCGTACCTAGGAATCAACTCCCTCAACAGTAACTTTGCCACTGTTAATCCATCATTTCTTCTAGTCGGGTAAGCTTCCACCCACCTTGAAAACAAACAGACTACCACTAGAACATACCTCAGTCTGTTCACTTGGGGCATCTCAATGAAATCAATCTGCATTCTTGTAAAAGGGCCTCCTTCTCTGCCTATTGTTCCCAGACTCACCACTGTCTTTTTCCCAGTGTTAAATTGCTGACAAACTAAACACCTCTGACAGATGCTCTCTGCAATTGTCCTGAACTTTGCATTGTACCAGGTTTGTTTAAACGACCTAACCATCGCGTCTCTCCCCAAATGTCCCTGTCCATGATACATCCTTGCCATTGACGACAAGATTGAGTTAGGCATCACTGGTCTGCCATCTCTGTAGACCCAAACATGGTCTGTTTCTCTTGGAGCACATCCTGCCTTAATCCAATCTTGTTTCTCTTCATCTCCTGCCTCATCTTGTAACTGTTTCACTTCATCCCAGGTCTCTAGGACATTAGTAAACATCACAGAAAGAAAAGACATTTCCCCTTCTCTGTCCCTGTTAATGGACTGATTTGTCTTGGCACAGTACTGCGCAACATCATTGGCGTACCTGTTTCCAATGGTTATAAAATCCTCCCCCTGACCATGGGTAGAGATCAGGGTATCTAAAATATGCCCACTACCACGGATAGAGTAATCACACAGTTACACGCACATACATTCATCATACGCTAGGGCCCATTTCACTAACATACACTCAAATACTCTACCAGCAATAAACCTGTGGAAAGAAAACACCTAAACACCCTGCATCAATATCAGGTCGATCAGATCTGGTTTTGTGACTGTCCTAATCAATAACATAATCTATACAACATATACAATAATAATCAGAAATATAAACCCAATAATTGACAAGAAAGAAAATTCAACACCATGTTTAAAATTATATTGCTTTATCTAAAATTAATCAAAGTAAATCAATCAGAATAAATCATTTCTCATAGTTACCTATTCTAACTAAGTGTCAGAACGGGTCAGGACAAGTCTCTCGGTAAAGTCTCTCAAGACGAAGTCCTCAGCATCGATCCTCAGCAACGCAATCTCACGCGGCAAAAGTAAAATGGCAAGTGGCAAAGCCCTCCCTAGGCTAACAATTTTTATAGTAAAAATTACAATGGAAACACACATTAAGTTTGCAAAATACACTGAATCACTGAGCAAAGCGAGAAGGAAAGGATGCAACATTGCAACATTTGTGAACCTCCGCTCAGGAAAAATACACATAGCGAAGACTACGGAACAGGAACCAAGAAAATAAAACATGTATCACATTTAATCCGGCTTCTCCTCGGCCATCGAGCCACAGTTCAGAGTTTTCCTCTAAGGCTCCTTTGTTTTTCAAGATTGCCAAGGACACTTTCACTTCTCTTGGAGAACTCCCAAAAACTGCTGCTGTCCTCATGGAAAGTTTTATTCAAGGACCATGGTCAGTCAACTTCAAGACCATTTCCAGCAGGGGTCTCCCTCGTCACGTCTTTCACATATTCACTCGAGGCCAGGCTTCAAAATTCAGCCATCTTAATACAGGCCTCCATAGACCACAATAGACCATCTTTAATTAAAGAGACAAAATAAACATTACTACAGCATAGTGATTAAACAGTGTTAACCCCACTAATACCCTTATGTGTATGCATTTATCTAGCTTTTGCAACATAAAAAAGCATTAATTCAGACAGCGTTTTGTGCTCAAAATAAACAGCACACAGCAACGTTTAAACATGAAAACTTGCACATTATTTTTTTAGAAAACAGAAACAGCACACACATGCTAACCCTCGTGTAACTTTCTCTTATGTTAAGACAAACGGATTGATTATTAAAACACACTTGCACAAGACAAATAATTAATTTGTTATTTATTAATAATTAATAAAACGCATAGACATACTAGAGCTTCAAAAGCCCCTGAATTTTCTAAATGAAAACTCTGCTCCAGCAACACTATCCAATCCAAATACTTTGTGCGTTGTAGTTTGTATGGATGTTCACAAAAGACAACTTGTGATATTTTGACTACCCTCCATTAAAAAAAATGATATGGATAATAATTATTACTCCGCATGATATCACTGCAAGAAACAGATCATCATGTTATTGAAAATGTAGCTAGGAGCAAAGTGCATGCCTTTCAAAACCTAACCTCACCTTATAGCTGTAACTGTGGAGTGGCTTGATCAACATACTATGAGTTTCATGGATTTTGGTTAGTGTGTAAACATTAGATCAATATAAGAAATGTCAGACAAATGGCACAGCAAATGGTTGTGTCTTACACAATGAGTGGTTTTAGCTTCATAAATTGTTAATTCTTGACAGGATAATAAGCAGACATCAGACTCCAAGCATTTCAGTTCGTAAAACACAACTTTACAAGGAGCTTTACTTTAAACATCTTCTTAGCTTATCTTATCTTAGGTGCAATTTGTAAAGCGCACTGACGCCGAAGCTTCCTGGTGCTGATAGACAGAATGAGAGAGGAGGGAGCATGAATGGCGGGATTCTAGCTAGGGGGAGGGAAGAGGTGAGTTTTTAGCAATTTCCTGAAGTTCAGAAGGGAAGAGGAGGATTTGATTGAAAGAGGAAGGAGATTCCAAAGCACGGGAGCCAGGTAGGAGAAATGGCGACCGCCGAATTTCTTGGTTTTATTTTTAGGAGTGACTAGCAGATGACGGTGAGCTGATCGGAGGTTACGTATTGGACAATGAGGACAGATGAGAGATTTGAGGAACGCGGGGCCAGAGCAGTGAAGGGCTTTGAAAGTGAGGCATGCCACCTTGAAGGCTGCCCTTTGGTCTATTGGGAGCCAATGAAGGCTATGAAGCAAAGGCTTGGCTGATTGCCATCTGGGGGTTCCATGAATTAGGCGGGCCGCTTGATTCTGGACGACTTGGAGGTGATGTAGCAAGAATTGTGGGAGACCATGGTAAATGGAATTGGAGAAGTCCAGACGGGAGAGCACAAGTGAGATGACAGTTTGGGTAAGTGCCGCAGGGGGAAGAAGGTGGCGGACTTTGCGGATCCTCCGAAGTTGGTACATGCAGGATGAGACTACCGCTCCAACTTGGGCTCTAAGGGAGAGTTCGGCGTCAATGATTACACCCAAGCTCTTTACTGTTTTTGCCGGGACAGGGGGAGAGCCTAGCTCCGGAGGCCAGAACTGCGGGCCCCAGTGGACATGACTGAGTCCAGGGAGAAGGAGCTCAGTTTTACCGGGGTTCAACTTCAATTGGTTCTGGTTCATCCAGAGTTGGATGTGAAGCATGGCTGCATGGAACGTATTGATGGCATGTGGTGAGTTGAGTGATAGGATGATTTGTAGATCGTCGGCGTAATTATAGACAATAATGTCCCATTTCAAAAGAGATTGAATCAGTGGCCGGAGATATAGATTAAATAGAAGCGGGGAAAGGGAGGAGCCTTGGGGGACTCCGCAAGACGTGGGTTTTTTTTTGGCAGTGTAGGGACCCAGGCGGACCGCCTGTGTTCTTCCAGTGAGGAAGGACCTGACCCACTCAAGAGCAGTACCCTGGATGCCTGCCTGCTCGACACGGTGGAGAAGGATGTTATGATCCACCGTGTCAAATGCGGCCGACCAGTCCAGGAGAACGAGGGCTTGGGGGAGCCCCGCATCCGCGTTGCTCCTGAGTGTGTCAAGGACTGCCAGGATGACGGCCTCTGTAGAGTGGGCAGGTCTGAAGCCGGCCTGATTAGGCTCAAGATGACAGGAAGATTCAATAAAGTTTGACATCAGCACGATCAAATGTTTTAGAATGAAAAGTTCGGTGTCATCTTTACAGTTCATCAAATTGTGTGCAGACATGAAAATGTGACATAAGCACAGCAATGTTATTTGACTACGTTTAATGGCAGTGTAGGGAATCAGAATTGTAGGCTATTGGAGAGAGAGGACACAGTATTGTCTGTGGCCTGACCTACCACAAAGCCCAAGCAATGTGATCAACAAAGTTAAACCAATTTCTTTTTTTTTTTTAAATGATTTTTATTAGCAATTTTCACAAAATTATATTATTGAATATATGCGGCCTAAACGATCTAAAAAAAAGACAAAAGTTGCTATCGGCTTACAAACAATGGAACCAAATATTATATGCCTACAAGAAACTCACATTGAAGGTGGACAACTATATATCTTAAAAATGCTAGGGTATAAATTGAGAATCGCTTCTACACAACCTACTAGAACTAAAGGGGTTGCAATTTTAGCTAAAGGGGGAGATCTTCAATTTACAAAGACAGTTTCTGACAAAGCTGGTAGGTGGGCCATTGCGGAATGTCTATATAATAATGGGGAAAATAGGATGACTATCTGTACTGTATGTGGCAATGTAGGAGATGACCCTGAAGCCTTGAACTATATTACTAACGAGTTGGTACATTGGCCATTGCCCTTAATTATCTGTGGTGATTTTAACTTAAATCTTCCGGGGCAATGGTCGACAGATCCGACATTTATCTATCAAGGGAGAAAACCTAGGGTCTTCAGGGCATTTAAGGAGTTGTGTTCACTGCATGGGTTGATTGATACTTGGCATATGAAACACCCAGGTGATCATGGATTTACCTTTTATTCCTTTCCCCACTCACGCCATGCACGCCTTGACTATTTCCTCATCTCCAATTCCCTGCAGAATAGGTGCACAATTAATAAACTACCTAGGATACTCTCTGATCACAACCTGTTAGCACTTAATCTTGAATGCAATAGAAGCAACTCCACACGGAGGAGTTGGACGTTTGAAAGGGCGTTTCTAAAGAACGAGGACTATAATAACCATATGAGGGATTGGATCTTAGCTTTCTTGGAAGTAAATATCGGTAGTGCTCCGATAGAGATAGTCTGGGACGCATTGAAAGCTGGGATTAGAGGAGAAACTCTCCAGTTCTCTGTCAGGTCTAACCGAGAAGGAAAGGCTCAACTCGATAGATTACAACAGAACCTGAGCATGACAGAGGCAGAATTTACCAAAGCAACACTAAGTGGCCAGGTAACTGATGAATTAGAACGGGTGGCTGTGGCAAAAAATCGGATATCGGAAGTGCTTATTGAGAAAGCTATTAGTAAAGCTACGATCTATAAAAAAAAAACTTATGAACTCAGCGAACAAGTTGGACACCACCTAGCTGTTCGCATAAGAGAAGAACAGACATTAAATACAATAAAGAGCATTAAAGACTTAGATGGAGGAGTGAGATCGGAAGCCTCAGAGATTAGAAGGGCGTTTGAGAGATTCTAAGAAGATTTATATAAAGAGCCTAATAAAGAACTGGAGAACATGGATGAATATTTGGTGCAATATGAGGGATTTTGCCTTAACGAGGAGGAACAGGCAAATATAAACTGCACCCCTACGTGGGAGGAAATTCAGATGGCATTGAAATCATTAGCTAATGGAAAAGCTGCTGGGATAGATGGAATTCCTTCAGAATTCTATGAAAAATTTGCAATACAGCTTAGAATAATTATGCTTGAATTGTTTAGTTCCATCTTTAGTGGCAGTAAGCCACCTCCCTCATGGTCTACAGCGAAAATCATGGTCTTTCTGAAAAAAAATAAAGACCCCATGGAAATGGGTGCTTATAGACCGATCACACTAATAAACGGGGACTCGAAAATCTACTCAAAAGTATTGGCCGCCCGATTAGCACCTATTATCCATAATATAGTGTCTCCTCGTCAACATGGGTTTATCCCAGGGAGATCAACATCGGACCATGTCCAGCGGGTGATTTCACTTTTTGATGTCGCAGGAAAAACAGGAGACCCTATGGCTTCAATACTTTTGGATGCAGAAAAAGCCTTTGATAGGGTCTCCTGGAGGTTCCTTTGGGAAACTATGGGTAGGTGTGGTCTTACATCACAATTTATCAAAGCCATGCAAGGACTATATGTCGACCCAGGAGCCAGCGTTATGATCAATTGGACACTTTCAGAGAGATTTAAGATCACTAGGGACAGGGGTGCCCATGCTCTCCCCTGCTATTTGCAGTCTATATAGATGCGTTCATACGGAAACTAGAAAATCATCCGTTAGTGACTCCGATAAAGGCATTTAATATCGATACAAAAATCCTAGCGTATGCCGACGATATTGCCATAGTCACCTGCAATCCTATTCAAGCAATGGCAGCGATAGAAGAGGAAGCGAATAGCTTTGGTAAGATCTCCGGATATAAGCTGAACTCATCTAAAACACAGATAGTCATTAACGATAACCTAAAGATGGTTGACTATAGAGTAACAGAACATGCTGTCTACTTAGGAGTTGATATAACTGCAAGCATTGATAGTATAGTGAGCTTAAATTTAGACCCACTGGTTAAACACACTAAGAAAGAACTAACCCGACTTGACAACCTACATCTTACTATTGGCGGGAGATGCAACGTTATCAAAATGATATTTTTACCTAGATTCTTGTATCTCTTTCGCACAATATGCCTGGAGTTCACTCCCCAACAGTTCAAAAACATAGAGAATATTTTTTCCAGGTTTATTTGGGGTTATAAGAGACCTCGCAGAGCACTTAAATGGCTTATGCTGCCCAAAGAAAGAGGCGGACTCGGAATGCCAAATTTTAAGTTATACTATTGGGCTACGGTAATTAGATATAGTATCGTGCTTTTTTCAACAGAAGACGGGCATAACTCCGATAGCATCACTCCACAAGAATTGATCCTAGGGATAGGCTGTGAGGGTTGTCTTTGGCGACACATGAACGACAACTATTTTAAGAAAGTAAAACTTAAGACTATCTCCAATATATATAAAGTTTGGATTAATGTAAGAAAACTGCTAGGACTGAGCCGTTTTTCATGTTATACCCCAATTAAGCGTAATTATGACCTACCCGCTTTATTCCATGACACATGTATGTCGAGATGGATCGAGAATGGCATTCAGCATCTAGGCTGTTTTTATAACTCTAGTGGCCTAAAAACTTTCTCTGATCTACAGACTGAATATTCCATCAATCATAAAGACTTTTTCAAATACTTGCAGATTAGGGATTTTTTGCAAAAAAAAACAGGGGGTCGTGACAAATTTCAAAATAATATCCTACTAGATACTATATGTAGACCAAATACGCCTAAAATTGGGGTCATCTATGAACTTCTTAGGGATAAACTCCCTGATGACTTGGGAAAACACCTAATGGAGTGGCAGACCTCTCTTGCAATTCAACCGAATATTCCTCTGCGAGCATATGAATTATCACAAGTGTGCTTAATGTCTATAAATCTCCAGGCACAATTTTATAAAACTTTCTTCTCCCTTTATTATACACCATATAAGATGGCAAAATGGACAGTAGGAAAGGGAACAACCTGTCCACGTTGCTCAACGGGTGCTGCCGACATGATCCACATGTTTGCCTCATGCAACAAACTATCAGGTTTGATAAAAGAAATCTCTGACTTCCTTTCTGAAATTTTCCAAGTTAATATATCTATCACTCGAGAGGAAATTGTGCTAGGAGTATCTAATAATCAAAGACCTAATCATATCCAGGGCCTTATTTTTGTAGCCATGGCCGTCCTCCGACTCTGTATAGCTTCAGCGTGGCTGGATGCTACCTCACCAGCTTTTGTACAATGGAAAACTAGATTACTAGCAATTTGTACTCTGGAAGTGGCCATATATAAAACTAAAGGGAGGAGAAAAAAGAGAAGAGGGATGCAGATCTGGGGTCCGCTATTACATTGGCAACTAGATCACACCTAAAAATGCTTGGTCTACAATATGGTCTTAGTTGGGAGAATATTTATTGTAATTATCTAGATGTTGACAATACATGCTGTATTACTTTATAGACTTACCGAATTGTTTTTTTTCTCTTGTGGATGGGCATGATGTGAAGTAATATCTTGGTCCAAGGGTGGGGTGGGGGGCTTATGTAAAGTTAAACCAATTTCTACAAGAAATCACTGCATTGCCCTTGATAGTGTGGTGAGAGTAGCAAGTAGCTCTCTAGGGAAAATGGATGTGATATATGTGTAACAACTTTCAAATTCAAAAGACCAGATAAAACTCAAAACTAGCAAATCTAAACAAAAACAGGGATCTCATTACAGATATGTTTCATCCCCAAAAATATTCTATTGTTTTCAGGGTGCACTTTTGCCCACCTCCATGATATGCAACCTACCTCTTTCAAAAGCATGAAAAGCTAAGTCGGCCCTTCTGATAACCTGCTGGGTGCAAGCAGATCCCATCAATGAGGAATTAACTCAGTAGCTGATTTCTTTTTAAAATACAATATTGGCAATTTTTGTTGAGTCTACAGACAGCTTTAGCAGGCTATCGTTGGAAGACCTATTGTATCCAATTCTTTAGCATATACATACGAGATTTGGGTCAGCCCACAAACAAATATTGACTTTTGTGTTCTTCCTCTAGCAGTCGTTGTCTAGAGAAATTATCAGTCAAATATTTGATCAAGCCCACAGGTGATTAGGCCTCAGTGCATTTTATCAGCTGTGTCTGTGTCCTTCCTCCTCATGTGGTGCCCTTGCATTCCAGTGCGTGATGCACTATTTTTTACAAGTCATCTACATCTGTCTGCTTACTGTTCTCTCTGCTGAGCCACATTGCCTATCCCCACTTCACATGTTCGCTCTGCCAGCCCGTATTGTCTCTGCATGTTCCATGCCCCTGCCATCCCAGTCCTCTCCTGACTGACCCATCTCTCTCTCGGAACATTGGTAAAGCCAAGGTTGTAGACACAGACAATTTAGAATTCACTCCTGTGTGCATTCACACGTGCACACAGGGGAAGACAATTTTGAATCTTTTATGGCAAAAAGCATTTAAAGATGTCATTGTGTGTGTGTGCGTGCGTCCACATGCACCAGTGGCCATCTTGGGATGGTTAATGATATACTTACTATAAAATATGCTCAAGCAAACCGGCGCTGGCAAAGCTAATAGGACTTTGAATGCATTTTAAAGGCGTGACTGATAGACAATGGCAATGCTTGTTAGAGCCCGTATGAGTCAAACTCGCATTAATTTCAGGGCCTTTGCATCACATGCCATAAACAGGTGCAGCTTTAACTTTGAAAGAACTTTCCCTGCTGACATAATCTTGTTAGAATGTAAGATTGTACAAAAGGCTGTGGACACGAAATGCCACATCGATTGTTGTCACATATCAGTAAGTTGCTTACTCGGTCCCATTCCTTCCACATATTTTGTTGCATTTTGCTGCCAGGTGGCCGCAGGTATTTCATGGAATTAGTGTGCAACAGCTGTGATGCACATCTGTTCTAGAATGGAACAGTGGGTTTGTACTGGGGAGTCTGGATGTTATGCAGATTTGTAGAGTGCACTATCACCCTGGAGGGGATCTTGGAGCTGAAAAGGTGACAGATGGCTGTTGGTCAGCTGGGATTCTGTGAATGAACGCCAGTCTTCAACGTACCTTAGCATGCAGTGCCATATTTACACTGTCAATGAGGTACGGGGTGCTGCATCATCTCAGCGTGGCAGGTGGTGTATAGTCTGGAGAAGTGGAGGTTTTAGCTGGCTTAGGCTTTGTGATGATGAACGTAGACAGGAACAAGTGGAGTAATCCTGAAGTCCATGGTCATCCACAGTAGGTACGTATAGCAAGGAGCAGCCCAGCTATTTACCCAAAGAGGCTGTGGATGTAAGAGCAGTGAATGTTCACCTCTGCTGATGTCTCCTGCCAATAGGTGGAAGTTGGTCAGAAGCCATTTTGAGGTCAGACACTTATGTTGCAGGCAAGACGAGAGGTGCATGTGCGGGCTGTGCTCTATCAGTGATGCATGTATCAGGGAGAGTGTTATCTCATGTGCTTCAATGTCACAGCAGTTACAGTGAATCATGCATGCTGAAATGCAGAAGCTGGAGGCATTGTTACAGAGACCACACCGCAGTGCCATTGCATGTCAGTATTTCTTCCTCCAGTCCCAGAGGTTTTTTGGCAAATGATTTTGTGATTCAAGGAGAAACTTTTGATGGGGAAATTACTGTGCCATTAGTGAGAACTAATGAGGGGTTTGATACTAGAGTGCCTGCTTTTTGCTTATGAGAAGAACATGTTTATGTTTTTGGCAGCATCTGCTTCCCTTCATTCATAGTGTTACACTGGACAATTGATTTGGGTCTTCTCACACATTATGTTGGCCTACTTTTGGAACCTTGATAGGCACAGCAATTTGTCTCTCATCCAGTAAACTGTGTAGGTATATGCAATACTCAACTGGTTATTGAACTGCCTGAACAAATAACACTAATAGGCATACCTCACTAGTGGAAACTTTTGTTGCTTACCTACTCAAGGAACAATGACATACATGCTTGATTAGTCTTATCTCAAGTCACCCTGGTGCTTCCAATCATTGTGTAGGCTAAAGACTGAAAGGTAGAATGTAATAAATTGGGTTATTGGTTGAGGGGGTGTAAGTACCTACCTCAACCATACCATGTCTGGGTGAACCATTAAAGTCATTAAATAAACCTGATCTCAACCCATGCTTTATTTATAGGCAATGTGTAAAGTATTTATGCAGTACTAGCACAGTTTTAAATTGAAATGCAAAACAATAAAAATCCCAAGGCAAATTAGATAAAAAAGGGTAAAATATATTTTACAAAATTACACAAATCTAGTAAGAAGAACTATAGATAGCATTTTAAGTAGACATAGTGTCAAGAAGCATAGTTTGCCAATGATGGTCAATGGTTGTGGTAGAATAGAACCTAGGTGCAATGTAACGCTTACAGTCAGATACACTAACCAGGTTGTTCTTGGTCAAGGATTTTACCTTCTGACTTTAGTCCTTTAGGTCCCAATACACCACAGTAACATACTTCTAAAGCATCCCAGGAACTCAAGTTAGGCACTCAGAGACTCGCAGGGTGGCAGGCAGATGCCAACAGGAGAGTCTAGTCCAGGTCTAGTTAAAACTGTTCATCTGGGCAGTTACAGGGAAGGACCTCTTGCAGCTTGTTGTGTTCCTGTAACAGGAGGTTAGCCTTATGACCCTCAGGGCCTGATTACAAGTTTGGCGGATGGGTTACTACATCACAAACGTGACGGATATCCCGTCCCCCGTATTACGAGTTCCATTATATCCAATGGAATGGAATGGAACTCGTAATATGGCGGACTGGATATACGTCATGTTTGTGATGGAGTAACCCATCTGCCAAATTTGTAATCAGGCCCTTAGAGTCCACTTCTTTGTCCCGGGTACAAGAGACAGAGAAGGTCCAGTCTTCTAGGTTCTTCTCAGGTCCCAGACAGCGGGTTCATTACTCTTCTGATTTTCCACAGGTCCAGGAGTGTTCTGAAGTTGGTGCCTGGACATTTATGTGTGGCACAATCTTGTGGGTGGGAATGACTGCTGGGAAGACCCTAACTAATGGGGTAAAGGTTTCCAGGGCTAACCCTACCCATATTGGGCATTTTTAAGATGGCAGAAGCCTTGAGGCATACTCAATTTGGGCTCTGGGGGCTGTCTGTGTGTGTATGTGGGGAGTGTAGTATGTTAATTGTAGTGTCCTCCGATATCTAACACTAAACTCCAGTTTTAGGCAGTCCCTGTATCCACAACAACCTCACAGGTAGACATTTGGTATAACAAAGCTGAGCTTTAGGCAGCCAGACAGTGGATAGACAAAAATTGTCCTTCGCATGCTGTTCCCCTCCTTTGAAGTGTGCCCCAAAATGTATATGTTAACCCAGCAGACCTGTTAAACAGACTGTGACATTGTAATGCCAAGAGACCCACTGGGATTGGGGCCTGAACGTCTGGGTAGACAACAGAAGGGCCCTGACCAAGTGTCAGCTAACATTTGCCTATGACAGAGGAGACCTCTTTGAAATGTGTGTCCCAAATTTCTTGTGAAAACTCTAGCAGACTAGTCAAGGAGGGTGTGACATTCAGGCAGAACTTGACATTTTTATGCATAAAAGGATCCTCCCAGCACTCCGTGTATATTCTGTGAGGCTCAGAGGGGTCAAATCGGCTAATTCAGGTCAGCCTATTGTTTTGTCCCTGAGATCAAGTTCACACCTCATTCACATATAGATGTTAATTACTGGCTGGCTAAAGTGGGAGAACAAAATGCAGATTTAGCAATTAGAGGCTTCAGGTAGGGCAAAAGTAACTTTTTGAGAGTCACTTTTGCGTAACATTTTGAACAGATATTAAAATGTATTGTTTATTTATCTTTCTAGCTAGTCCCTTTCCCAAAATACAGGATTTGTATTTAATGTTGCAATCCAGTGTTTTCCTATGGAACACCCAACTCTGCTACGGTGAAAATAGCTTTGAGGGCACTTTCATTGTAAGTACATGTTTAACATTAAGACCCACGAGACTCCTGAGGCTGAAGCCGGGAGCGATTGAGAAACTTCTTTTAAAAATCTCTTGTTGTGTGATACTCTGTTTTTAAATACTCACTTCTTGCACTCTGCAGTCCACGAACAGCGAGCTCATCGCTGCAACGCTTGTCACTCTCCCACCGCCATTCTCGAGGGCGAGGCGCGACGAGAGACACGCCCACCTCAGGTGGCCACGCCCCCTGATACAGTATAAATAGTGCGCGCAGCTGGAAAGCGCGACACTAAGACCCACGAGACTCCTGAGGCGGAAGCCGGGAGCGATTGAGAAACTTCTTTTAAAAATCTCTTGTTGTGTGATACTCTGTTTTTAAATACTCACTTCTTGCACTCTGCAGTCCACGAACAGCGAGCTCATCGCTGCAACGCTTGTCACTCTCCCACCGCCATTCTCGAGGGCGAGGCGCGACGAGAGACACGCCCACCTCAGGTGGCCACGCCCCCTGATACAGTATAAATAGTGCGCGCAGCTGGAAAGCGCGACACTAAGACCCACGAGACTCCTGAGGCGGAAGCCGGGAGCGATTGAGAAACTTCTTTTAAAAATCTCTTGTTGTGTGATACTCTGTTTTTAAATACTCACTTCTTGCACTCTGCAGTCCACGAACAGCGAGCTCATCGCTGCAACGCTTGTCACTCTCCCACCGCCATTCTCGAGGGCGAGGCGCGACGAGAGACACGCCCACCTCAGGTGGCCACGCCCCCTGATACAGTATAAATAGTGCGCGCAGCTGGAAAGCGCGACACTAAGACCCACGAGACTCCTGAGGCGGAAGCCGGGAGCGATTGAGAAACTTCTTTTAAAAATCTCTTGTTGTGTGATACTCTGTTTTTAAATACTCACTTCTTGCACTCTGCAGTCCACGAACAGCGAGCTCATCGCTGCAACGCTTGTCACTCTCCCACCGCCATTCTCGAGGGCGAGGCGCGACGAGAGACACGCCCACCTCAGGTGGCCACGCCCCCTGATACAGTATAAATAGTGCGCGCAGCTGGAAAGCGCGACACTAAGACCCACGAGACTCCTGAGGCGGAAGCCGGGAGCGATTGAGAAACTTCTTTTAAAAATCTCTTGTTGTGTGATACTCTGTTTTTAAATACTCACTTCTTGCACTCTGCAGTCCACGAACAGCGAGCTCATCGCTGCAACGCTTGTCACTCTCCCACCGCCATTCTCGAGGGCGAGGCGCGACGAGAGACACGCCCACCTCAGGTGGCCACGCCCCCTGATACAGTATAAATAGTGCGCGCAGCTGGAAAGCGCGACACTAAGACCCACGAGACTCCTGAGGCGGAAGCCGGGAGCGATTGAGAAACTTCTTTTAAAAATCTCTTGTTGTGTGATACTCTGTTTTTAAATACTCACTTCTTGCACTCTGCAGTCCACGAACAGTGAGCTCATCGCTGCAACGCTTGTCACTCTCCCACCTCCATTCTCGAGGGCGAGGCGCGACGAGAGACACGCCCACCTCAGGTGGCCACGCCCCCTGATACAGTATAAATAGTGCGCGCAGCTGGAAAGCGCGACACTAAGACCCACGAGACTCCTGAGGCGGAAGCCGGGAGCGATTGAGAAACTTCTTTTAAAAATCTCTTGTTGTGTGATACTCTGTTTTTAAATACTCACTTCTTGCACTCTGCAGTCCACGAACAGCGAGCTCATCGCTGCAACGCTTGTCACTCTCCCACCGCCATTCTCGAGGGCGAGGCGCGACGAGAGACACGCCCACCTCAGGTGGCCACGCCCCCTGATACAGTATAAATAGTGCGCGCAGCTGGAAAGCGCGACACTAAGACCCACGAGACTCCTGAGGCGGAAGCCGGGAGCGATTGAGAAACTTCTTTTAAAAATCTCTTGTTGTGTGATACTCTGCTTTTAAATACTCACTTCTTGCACTCTGCAGTCCACGAACAGCGAGCTCATCGCTGCAACGCTTGTCACTCTCCCACCGCCATTCTCGAGGGCGAGGCGCGACGAGAGACACGCCCACCTCAGGTGGCCACGCCCCCGTGACGCCTCTTCTCCCCATTATAAATTATGTGCCTCGCCAGGAAGCGCAGCGGACGAGCGCAGCGGGCGCGCCGATGGCGCGCCGAAGGCGCGCCTAAGGTAAGCCCGTCTGCGCCCGTCCGCGCCAGACCGAGCCCTGAGCCCATACCCCAGGCTGGTCACACCTGCCCTCGACTGAACTATTCACTAGATACTCTGTACCAGCTCAGGAAACCATTAAACACCAGGTGTAATGGAACTATCACTCTGGAAACCGATCCTACTGGCTGCCCAAACTGCGACTACAGATTGTCCCCATCCCCCCAACCCGAACCAGTATACATTGAGATGGCCCTGCTTAACTGTAGGTCACTCCCAAAGCACCAGACAGAAATTCACCTATTATTATCAGAGTCGGACTTAGACGTCCTGTTCTTAACAGAAACTTGGCTTTCCCCTAGCACTGATCCGGACATCAATCAAGCACTTCCCCCCGGATACCTCATTAAAACCCTTAATAGACCGAAGGGTATTGGAGGGGGTATTGCGATCATTTATCGTGACAAATTCTTATGCCAGTTTAAAGATAGCCCCATTTTAGATAGTGAAAATGTTCTGTTCTCCCTTCACTTGCCGCCATCTACGACACTTTCTGGGGCCCTAATCTACCGACCTCCGGGACAGGTAGGGTGTTTCATAGACTCACTCATGGACGCCATCTCTTCTTTTGCCTGTGTGACCCCAAACTTCACAATCCTCGGAGACTTAAATTTCCACTTCAATGATCAAAGCAACAAACTCGCCACTGACTTACAAGCCGATTTGGCTTCCCTTAATCTTCAACTACTCAACAATGAACCCACCCATACGAAAGGACGGCTACTGGACCCCATCTTTTCCAACCTTTCCAACCTCTCCGTACAAACCCCTCTGCCCCTTCCCTGGTCAGACCACTTTCTGGTCCCTTTTAAACTTCAACTTCCAGGTAAACCGTCTGACACCCCCCTTCCCCGAGTCCCTTCTCGTCCCTGGAAAAAATTGGACACAATCCTATGGGATCACGCGCTGACCTCCACTCTGCCTATAGTAGACCCTAACCCCTCGTCAGCTGAAATCCAACTTCATAACTGGATAAATGACTCCCTCGACTCAGTCTTACCATTTAAAACTCTCCCATCCAGTAGGAAATCGTCCAAACTACCATGGTTCTCTGAAGAACTACGCGAAATAAGAAGGAAGGGCAAAAGGCTTGAACGCCAATGGAGAAAGAACTGGAACACAGCCGATAAAAACGACTATAGAACCCATATTAGGTTTTATAAAAACGCATTAAAAACCGCGCAGGCCTCCTACTTTGAGGAGCAAATAGCCTCAGCTGCTAATTCCGCGAAAGAGACCTACCGAATAGTGAAACTCCTCACCAAAATACAAGACCCTCCATCATCCTCAGATTTGGATGGGGCAAAATGTAATCAAATGGCAGATTTCTTTTCGGCAAAAATTGCCAAAATCCTGAACTCCCTTCCAGCTCCTTCTACCGCACAAACAGGCTTTGGTTCCCCTCCCCTTCAAGACACCCCGAGATTAACCTTTTTCTCCCAAATCTCCATTGAAACGTTTCTTAACGTTCTACAGAAAATCAAAAGTGGCTCCCCATCAGACCCAGCTCCCATTAGTAAATTGAAGCTAGTTGCTCCCACTATTGCCCCCCTTTTTACCAATCTGATCAACGCTTCCCTTAAAACTGGTATAGTCCCGGCGAACTGGAAAAAAGCCACAGTCAAGGCTCTCATAAAAAAACCGCACTTAGATCCCACAGATCCTTCTAATTTTAGACCGATCTCATTGCTACCGGCTATGAGTAAAATAGCCGAACGGGTAGCAAACCAACAACTTTCGGCTTTTTTAGAGACCAATCATCTTCTCCGCATCTCCCAGACAGGCTTTAGACCAGGACAAGGGACTGACACCGCATTGCTAGCCGTGGTCGAAGAAGCTAGGGGCATAATGGACGCAGGAGGATCAGTGGCAGTGATCCTCCTCGACCTGAGTGCCGCCTTCGACACGGTGGACCATGCAACCCTTGTCCAGCGCCTTGGTCTGATGGGAGTGGCGGATTCCGCCTTGGCCTGGATCTCATCCTTTCTCAAAGACAGGTCCTTTCAAGTTGTTGACGGGTATTCCGTCTCCAATGCTCAGTCTCTCAAGTGCGGTGTGCCTCAGGGATCCTCCCTGAGCCCCACACTTTTTAATGTCTACATGGCTCCCCTTGAGGATGTTGTCAAGCCATTCGGCATTAAATCAATAATGTATGCTGACGACACTCAGCTCGTCGTCTCCCTTAACCAACCAGACAACGCCTTGTCCAATCTGAGCAGTTGCCTGGAGAAGGTGCATCAATGGATGTGCGAATCCAGGTTAAAACTGAATGGGGAGAAATCTGAAATTCTCCTCATGGGAACCTCTAACAAAATCCCCATATCCCTCCCTTGGCCACCATGTATGGGAACGCCACCTATTCCCAAATCCGAAGTCAAGAGCTTAGGGATATGGCTTGACCAGGATCTAAGTTTCAAAACTCAGGCGAGGAAAACGGCGGGAACTTGTTTCGGCCTGATGAAGATGGCTCGAAAGATCTTACATCTACACCCGCTCCAGTCCAGGAAACTCCTGATGCAGGGGCTTGTGAACTCCAGACTGGACTATGGAAATGTCCTGTATCTGGGGGACCCAGTCTCGGTTGTCCAAAGACTTCAACGCGCACAGAATGCGGCGGCTAGAATCCTCACAGGAACCCCAGCGAGGAATTCGGCCAAACCAGCTCTCAGAAGCCTGCACTGGTTGCCAGTAAAGGAGAGGGTCAAATTTAAGACCCTGTGCATTACGCATAGAATGTTGCACAACGAAGGCCCTCCCATTCTTAGGACACTCGTGACTCAACAACATTCAAGCCGACAATTAAGATCTAACTCTCTTTCCCTCGCTAATGTCCCTAGAATTAGGAAGGCCAGAACAGGCGGTCGCCTGTTCTCCTATAATGCTCCTAGACTGTGGAACGCCCTTCCTCTCTCCCTGAGGCAAGAACACAACCACCTCAGGTTCAGGAAACGTCTAAAAACCCTACTTTTCCCTTGAGCTCGTCTTCCTGACTTTTCCTTCCCTCAGTACCGTGGTCTTTGTTAGCGCCGGGATGCCCTAGGGTAGCTGCGCGCTCTAGAAAACCTAAAATCAAATCAAATCAAATCAAACATTAAATGTTAACATGTCCTACTTTTAAAAACCATACACCCTGCCTTTCTGGGCAGTAAAGCTTACTTACGGGTGACTTATACATATTTTAAAGGAAGGTTTAGGCCTGTCAAAAGGGGTTATTGTAACAGGTCGATTTTCCACTGAAAACCTGCACAGCCAGGCTACTGCTGGCAGGCCTGGAGTCATATTCACATTGTCACTGCTGTCGATGACACAATGAGTGCTGCAGTCCACTTGTGACATTTAAGTGACAGGCTCTGAGTATACCTTTGTACTATATAGTAGGGATGTATAGGAAAGATATCTATGCCAATCAGGAGCATACCTCTGTTACCATTTAAACAGCACAAACTCTTTACCACTGGTTAGCAGGGATAAGGTCCACAGAGTTCTTTAGCCAGAAAAATAGGGTTCTGCAAAAAGGCAAATAATTTTGGGGAGACCCTGCGTAAAGGGCACATTTCCAACATAAAACATTAAACCATATCCATGCTTTCTGAGTCACCCAGGGGAGCCAAACATAAGGCTGGAAAATGGCAGAATATCTTCCAGAACTACACCCAGGTTTGTGGTGTGAACTTAGGAATGGAAATAAAGCTCACCCTTGCTGCACTGTCTATGTGCAGAGGGACAGAAAGCGTTAGAGACCATACCAAATTTAAAAGTGGTGGTGGTTATGAGATTGAAGGGGACAAAAGGGGGGGGCGGCTATGTCAGTTGCATGCCACAACATGCTCTCTGGTGACTGGGAAAGGTCATCAGAGGTAATAAACAGGACTACTCAGTGAACTGGCTGGTGGTTGCTACCTGTTTAATTAGCATGGTGAGTTCCATGTGTGCCACTACTCCACACCATTAGGCCAAGAGCCTGCACACCATATTGGTAATGATTGTGTTAAGGGCCAGTGCATGGTGGCCTAGACTACTTGTGGGTGGTGTGTAACTGGCACCCTGCCTCTTCCCAGCTCTGAGTTTGGTGCAGACCCAATGGGGTTGCTTTTGTGTCACACACACCCAACTCTAATGTTAGAGGGCTTCATGGTGTTTAAGCCTGCTGAGGCTGTGGTGGCAGTGAATAAGGTGAGCAACAGCCTGACTCTATTTTAATTGTGCACACATATTAATTGAGTGAGAGTAAATATCAGAGCCAGACCATTAAGGTGGCCACCCGACTCTAATCTCAATGAGAAGTGAAGTTGCCGATACCACTCAACTCAGATAAGGGGTGCGAAAAGGGGACCATCTCTTTGAAATGGCGTAGGTGTAGCATTGCTTCACTAACAGCTCCTAGTGGAGGTTTCTAATGTGAGAGTTCTGTAGTCACATATATTAATGTGATTCCTGTTTGGAGGAGGAGTTTGGCTGACTCCAGTGGCACCATCTTGCTCATTCCTGCTGCACGTGCTGCTCAATGACAGGCTGACATGATTGTGCCTACTATCTAGGGAGGGGTTGAACCACATGTGCTCAGCCCCTAATGGCGCACCACAAGTCATAGTGGCTTATCCACTATTGCCCTCTCCTGCAACTCTGCACATGTACCATTTGGGAGGAGCAGCTGGTAACCCTTTACATTCACCTCTGAAGTGTTCCAAAACGTAATCAGGTAGACACTCTCTGGGCTACCTTAGTACAAAATGTGAGCAATGATCTACTCATAGACTGTCCATGAAAATGACATGCAGCTCACGGTAACTCTAAGAATGCTAGCCGAAGGGGTCTCACCCTGCACCAACAAAAGTGTAGGGTCCTCACCGACATGGTGGAGTTTTATGGTTACATCTTCTCAGGCGATGGTTTGAGTGTGGACTCACAGAAGGCGAAAAACATTTGAGAAACCAAAGCACCATCCACTGTGACAGAGGTAAGGAGCTTCCTCAGATTGGCCACATATTGGAACCAATTCTTACCCCAACTGGCAACTCTGAAAGAGCAGCCTCGACTCTTCCTGAACAAAGGTGTATCTTAGCAGTGGGGAGATGCACACCGGGCTGTGTTACAGGATGTTAAGGCTGCATTGCTTAGTGACACCGCTATGAGATATTTTGACCCTCAGATGTCCATGAGCCTTGTGGTTGATGCCACCCAAGTTGTACTGAGCGTATTGCTGCTGCAACAAGTGAGAAGTAAGAGTAGGTACATGGGGCCTTGTAGCATTTGCCAGCCGTGCCTTCGCTGAGACAGAGCAATGTTACTCACAAATTGAAAAAGAGGAGCTAGCTATTAGGTGGGGATGTCAGCACTCTCATCTGTGAGCAACATTTTGAAATGATCACATATAACAAGCCACTAGTGTAGACATCGCACCTGCTTCCCCCAGAATTGAGAAGTGAGTCCTGTAGCTGTAAATATACCAATTCACTGTTGGATACCAACCAGGGTGTAACAACCCAGCAGAATACCTTTTTTGTGCACCTGGGACCAGGGGTAACCAACCCGACTGAAGGCGATGAAGAGCACATTAACATCATCACATACTTGAGCTGCCCAAAAGCTCTGCTTCAACAGGAGATAGCATTGGAAGAGAAGTGTCTTCATATGGCCAGGGGAGCTGCCATGACAAACGCATACGTTCTTTTCAAATGCATCCCCTGCAGGGGCCTGGGTCCGTCCTCATGGCCGCCGGTTCGGATCCCGGGGGTCCGCTCAGCCCTTCATCCTTCTGAGGTCGATGGGATGTGTGCTATTGAGTTGGGTAACGATGGACATCTGTTTTTCTGCGCCTGGGGCCTATCGGTTTAGGTAAGCTTTGCTGATGCACGTTATGTTGTGCCTGGTGGTTGGGGGTGCTGGTTCTTGCTCCTCCAGTTGTGTGTTCCTAACTCTTGGCTACTGTACCATGCACGTCATGTCGCTACATTGGGCTCTTCTCACTCTTTCTTTGTTCTGAGAGTGCATTGTTGTGTTCCGTTGGGCTGGTGGCTTGGTGGTCTGTTGCGTCCACTACGGGCGCCTGTGTTTGGCCTCTTGATCACAATAAGTCGCTCTGGCCTAATGGTTAAGGTCTTAGACTCTTACTCTGAAGATTAGGGGTTCTATCCCTGGTCTTTCAATGTCACTGTTTGCTCAGTCTAAAGTGTAGGCAATGGTTTTCCTTCAGTACGGTTGGGAAATATTTTTAAATAAGGGGAAAAATTCTACTCCCAGCAGGTCCACTCGACCTTTTCGTCCTTCTGGGGTCGTGATGAGGGGTGCCATTGTGTTGGGTGTCTGTGGACATCTGTTATTCGGCGCCGAGTTGCTCATGGGTGGACTTGTTCTTTCCTGTGACACTTTATGGTTGTAGGCATTTTGTAGGGGTGCATCTTTGATTGCCTGTCATGTACATGCTGGTGGTGGTCCATGCTTCGACTGTTTCGGTGTTGCACGGCCTCGGCTTCGTTATTTGCTGTGTTGTCCCTGTCTCCGTCGTCCCTTCCGAGCTTTGGGCTTGCGGGCCTTGCATCTTGGGGACTCCTGTTCCCTCCTCCGTTGTGTGGGGTCTGTCCCGGTCCTTACCTTGTTGGACGTCCTCCGGGGGTTTCCGGGGGCTGTGGGCTACTGCGTGTCTGATGGGGGCGGGCTGCGGTTGGCTCCTGTCCGTCCTTCTCTGGGCTGCATCGGTGGTCGCCTGGTCCTGGTGGTCTCGCCCTGTCTTGTCCGGGGCCAGCTTTGCCGCTCCCTCCTCCTCCTGCTCCCTGTCTCGGCAGGCGGCCCCTGCTGCCCCTTCCTGACGACTTCCTGCAGTCGCTGTGCTTCTCCTCACCCCCTGGGGGTAGGGGCTTTGTTGTGGTCCTTTCTGTTGCCTCTCCTCTCGTCCTGGATGGCACGGTTCCTTGGGTCCTGCCCTCTGCCTGGCCGCTCCGGTTGTCGGTTGTTGTGCTCCCCTGCTCCTGTTTATAGAGCTGTGGCTCTTCGGATGCTCTGCTGCCTTTGGGTGGTGCCTGCTTGGTCGGGCTGGGGGTTCAGCGCCCGCCTCTACTGGGGTGTGCGTTCTGACCTTTGGTTGCTGGGTCGCTTTTTCTCGCTAGTCCTTCTCTGGCGGGTCCTGTTCATCGAGCTTTGTTTGGCCCCCCGGCTATTCCGTTTGGGTTGTCTGCCTTGGTGGGGGCCTTCCTTGGGACGTGTTTTGGATCTTGTTGCCTGGTGGTGTTTCCGCTGTCTGTCCTTAGCGGATCCTCCCCTTCCTGTTGGTCTCCGTGCCTCTGGCCTTTCATTGGTTCCTTTCTGTTGCCCCGGCGACTCCCTTCCCGCCCTGTCTCCTGGTGCGGCCGGTGGTCTTTCTGTTCTGGTGCCTCCTTCCCGAGTGTTGGTGGCGTTTGCCTTCCTGGGCGCATGCTTGGGTTCCTGATCTGTACTGGGTCGGTGGGCCCCCCTGATGGCTGGTTTCCCGTCTTGCTTCTGTTTGCCGTTCCTTGGCTTCTCTGGGGTTTTCCCCTGCCTTGCTGGGGCTTCTTTGTTGCTATTCTGGGAGGTTTGTACACTGCCTCGTGCTCCGGGGTGTTTACGGGGTTCGCCCCTGTTGACTTTTTGGCACAATGGTGCTGTCCTTGCCTGGGTCGCTTTTGGCTACGGCCATACCTCCCTGAATGCTCGTGTTCTCTTCGGCTCTCATGCAGTGATTTGTGGGTCGGGCCTCTTTAGTGCCTGGATGGGAGTTCTCCTGGGAGCGTCTGGTCCTGTCTGCTTCCTTTATGTCCCCAGTGTTGGCTCTTCGGCCTTCTCATCCGGGTTCCCGGCTTTGCGTTTTCCTCGGGTTCTTTTTTTGTTTTTTCCAGGGGTTCTGAGCTTGTTTGGCCTGGCCTGGGCTTTTGTCCCGTTGGTGGTGCTCGCCTGGGTGCTGAGTATGGCCTTTCCACCCTGGCAACACCTGTCCTCGTCTGTTCTCTTATGTTCAGCATGTTCGGGCCTGCTTGGTATCTGGATGGGAGACGGCCTGGGAATGCCAGGTGCTGTAGGCTTTCTCCATTGGCGTCTGCTGCTGCGGTGGTTGTCTCGGGACCTGTTGCTCATTGGTCCCTGTTATGCCTCTGTGGGCGCGGGTTTTGTGTCCTGCCCCTGCTTTCTGGCTTTCCCTTACTGGTTTTTGTTTCCGGCGGTGCTGTTAGGTGTCAGGGGGTGCTGGGTCTCCTGGTTCTCATCTCCCTGGCAGGGCCCTGCGCTTCTGGTGTGGATTTGTATCCTCGTCTTTTGTCCCTGGTTTTGGGGTCCCGGGGCCTGTTGGCTCGGGTGGCTCCCTGGGAGTCTTGGCGTGGCTCGGGCTCATTTCACCCTGCCCTTCTGTTCTCCTCGCCTTTGGTGGGTTTCTGCCTGGGGCTTTTTCTCCCTGTGCTCTCCTGTTCCTGTTGGTCCTTCTTTGTTGAGCTGGACAGGGCCTGGTTGTTGGCTGGCTGGCTGTATGCTCGCTTCGGGGGCTCGCTTCCTTCTTCTGCAACGTTCTTGGGACGGGTTGCTTGGTCCCTGTGCGGGGTGGTCTCGGGCAGCCACGCTGCATTTCCCTTCCTGCTGGACGTGGGCGACCCTTTGGGCTTTTCGCTGTTGGCCGGTTGGGTTCCCTTGGTGGCCGAGTCTCTTCGGTGATGCTTCCGGCACCTTCCTGGGTCCATTTTGCCTTGTGCCTGCCTGGGTTCTCCCCTAGGTGTCGCAATCCCTTCCGGGGCGTCCTTTGTGTGACTGGAGTCTGTGTCCCACCTGTTTCTCTTCTTGCGGGTGTGGTTGTGGTGACCCTCGTCATTTTGGTTGTTCGGTCGGCGTGCTAATTTCCTTTGCACCCCTTACCGTTCTTGTGGCTCTTCCCAGTCTGTTTGATTGCGTCTGGTTCTGCTGCCCCGTTCCTCTGGTGGATTCGGCTCTCTCGCGGGTGGTGCTCAACCTTGCGTTGTTGCTGTGTTTGTCGGACTGCATCTCTCTTTCTGCTGTGGCTCTTTTTTTTTTGGGTGGGGTCGCTGTGGTGGTAATGCTCTCTGTTCATTCCGTTCCTCTCTCTGGGTTTTTGCTCCCCTCTCACTTTTGGCTGTCCGTTGGGCAGTCTTGGTGTGTTTGGACCGGCTTGCTGCTTTCTGTTCTGGGCCCTGTTTGCTGTTGCTTTTGGCTCCGTGCGGTCTGGTTCTCTGCCTTCTCTGTCCTCCATCGGCTTTACTTGGGGTGGATTTTCTGGCAGCACTTCGTGTCTCTGGGGTCCTGGTTTTCGGCCTTCCCGGTGTCTTTCTGTCCCGGGCTGGTTCTTCCTGCTCGTGGTTGCCTCTCTTGGGTGGTCCTTCCACTCTTTGGATCTGTTGGGTTTGCCCCTTTCAGTTGGGGCGTCCCTTTCTGGTCTCTTGGTTTCCTGTGAGTTTCCATGAAGCCGCTTGGCTTTGGTATGTGCTCACTTTGTTAATCATGTGGCGAGGAAGACTAACGAGGAGGTAATGCCCCGATTACTTACCGGTAATCTTCATTACTCCGAGTATAGTCTTCCTAGCCACATGAGTTCCCATCCCTCCCTCCCTGTCTGGCTATCGGATTCATGTTTGTGCTTGGTAGTTTAAGGGTGATGGGTTGAGCCGACCCGCCTCTTATAGAGGTCATGGGTGTAATGGGTCGGCCATATTGGGAAGGGATGGGAGGCTGACTTTTTTGCTTTGGAGGGTTCTGGTGTGGAGCTGAAGCTCACTTTGTTAATCATGTGGCGAGGAAGACTATACTCGGAGTAATGAAGATTACCGGTAAGTAATCGGGGCAGTCACCACTGTTGTGCATGTAATCGGGCTCTCGAATTTTTCTTTAAAGTACATTTGTAGTTTTATTGGTTAGTAGTCTAGTCTGCAGTCACATTTTTTTCAGTTCGGCCGACAAGCCTTTCCTCTTTTCTGCTTATTACAAATATTTTCTCAGCATGGACCGCTTTCTACCTTACATTAATATAGATTACAAATAATGCACTTCTGCTCTAATTGCGCGTCCCTCAGACATGTACTCACCCATCCATGATGCGCCGCTCTCGTTCTCTGCATTATTTCAAGGCCTCCTAAGTTATTCATAAATGCATGGCTTGTACTGGAGTCTGGAGGAATATTCATTTGACATATATTCCGGTGCTGCTCTCTGCCCCATGTCTGCTCTTCACAGAAGCATGGCCTCAAATACAGATCCATTATTTGTGAAAAAAAATATATTAAAATGGCTTTGTAAAATGCATGAGTTTCTGATCGGCCATGGTGCCGTGTGTATCGGTGCAATGAAAAATAACTCGACATTGAAACAGCAAAGAGACTTGCCCAGTCATTGTCATGCAGCTCAGTTTGGTGTTTTGAAGAAGAAAAATGAACGTGCACGATCAAGCTACCCTGCCCAGGCCGAGTCAAAAGGTTAAAAGGTCACGGTATGAAACTACACCCTTGATATTCATTATTTCATTAATCGCAGCCCCTTCTAATAATCATTTTTCATTCTGATCTAACAAGACAACTTGTTGCAAACGCTGCCGTCTTGTAAAACATGGCGCCTTGAACCCGTGAAGTGAGTGCTAGGAAGAGAGCGCGCGTGATCGGTATCATTGTGGAAATGCAGCAGGGTGGCCGGCCTCAGAGTGTCTGTGATGCGCCGTAGACCTCAGCGATTCCGCATTAAAACGGGGCCGACGTTTCCAAAAGGAGCCGGATCCGGGGGGAGAGTTTGGGAAAGAGTCTTAACTGTGGAAGCTGAGATTGAAGATTTTAAAGGCCGAACAGGGACCACTTAAAACAGCTTGGTTTAGAAGGCATAATGAGACTAATCTGTGAGGCATGGAGAGGCAAGATGAGCAGCAGTAACTCTCTCTCGAGATCCCTCCGCGTGCGTTCACTCTCGGCACAGCTTGCCCTACCCATAACCTTGAAGTTAGACGGGAGAGAAGCAAACTGGTTTTTAATGGTATTCACTTTCCTAGCTCATTTAGGTGAATTTTAGGCGTTGAGCGCTTGGCAGATGGACCAAGAGATCATTTTGTGGTCTTTTGTGTTAATTGAGATGTTATTGACTTTGTTTAAAGGTCCTCCATGAACAGCCGAAGGGGAAGTCAAACCTGAGGGTTAAATGCAGACATCTCAAGAACAGAAAGCAAAGTAAAATTAGTGAGAGGATTCAACTGCATGTATAAAAAGTTGCTTAAAGAGGTCCAACAAAAATCAGAGAAAGACTTTGTAATTAGTTGTTCTGTTAATATTTTAAGTCTTGGCAATTTCTAAATTGTGAACTGACCAAAATGTTCTGAATCTACAAAATATCACTGGGGATCTCTGGGCCAAAGCTGTAAAAGCCAAAGGAAAAATAACAGGGTATGCTGCCCCCTATTGAAGAGATCCAAATAGGCTGCAACCAGTTATATGGGATGGGGTTTGCTCAGGATGAATGAGGATTTACATACGGCTTGGTCCTGCCTGAGGTGTCATGGTGAGAGAAAAAACAATGGACTGGGATGCAGCCGCAAGTCTTTACCAGCGGCTGGAATTGATTCAAGCATTCAGCCCATCCCTTTTTTGTTTTCCACAATGCGACTCCCTAACTGCAATATGAATGCTGAAACTGAGGTAGTGTGCTCACAGTAGAACTGGAACCAAATTGCACCACATAGAAGAGGCCCAAGTAGTTTGAAGTCAGTTTGTGGTTGCTTTTGATCCAGTTTAGAGTGGAGCTGGCTTGACTGTTCAGGCAGAACTGTTACTATTGGAGTAGGACCAAAGCTGATTTACCAATTGCTGGGTCTTGTCCTGGTGGGCAACAACGTTTTACTGGGATCCACCCTCAAGTAATTACCAGTGGCGTAAATTAATTCAAGAATTACACTCATCACTTTTTAAAGTTAAAAATAATGCAAACTTAAATAAAACCTAAACCAGCCGGTCTAAAATTGAAATCGGAGTTAAGACGATGAAGCACTCTGCTTGATCGCCTTGTCAGGAGCAGTGGACAGATTAAAGGCACGCCACTTGCTAGAAAGATCCTGATAATCTTCCACAAAGTTCTTATTACTGAGTCTATTGACTCCACAATCCCTAAAGATCCCCCAAACTGGAGATTGCTATATTAGGGTGAACCGTAGGGTGAGCCAGTATGGTGGAGGGACTCCCATTGATGTTTACTCACATGGACATTAAGAAGTTGCCCACATCGCATCCTCGGCATGAGCCATGGCTAGTGTCAGATGGTTAGTAGTTTTGGAGTAGCCTTACCTCGTCAGGAATCCGTTTGAGCATTCACATTTAGGTTCCTGTGGTCTTTCTTGCTCAGGGTCAGTTCAATTTCCACTCTGTTTGTATCTACTAATGCCTTACCCCATGTTAATTTACATCATGTTTACATGCCGATTGCCCCTGCCAACAGGTGCTCTCTTTTCCTCTTTATTTATGCATTACATTTGAGATTAATCTCTTATTTGTTTTTCTCATTAATATCAAGATCAGCCTTCTTCAATCTTGCTATTTCCGTGTTTGTATATTCACAGGTTTTGCCTCCTTGAACCATGCATATTAAACTAGAATTTCTACGCAAACATTTACCTCCATAAGTGCGCTTCACGCATATCTTTAACATTCCCCTCATAGACCCACTCCGAGTCTCTCAAACCCAGTCGCTTTTGTATCAGATTTTATTTTCATTAGTGTTTCACTCAATATGGTGCCCTTCTCTTTGGATCCTTTTAGTATCTCTTGTTAACTGCTCTAGCTACATAAAAGCAAGACGCTTCCCCCTTCTTTCCAAAATGGGGTGAATGTTACAGGCTGACTAGTACCATTACCCCAGTTAGGTCTCACCTATCGCTAAACGTTAACGCAGGACAATGTCTTTCTAGTAGACCCAACATGGTGTCAGATCTGTATTTTAGTTAACAGTGTGGCATGTTCTAGATTATGCCTTCTTCAGTCATTCATAAAAGCGGAGCTTGCTTCTTTCTCACTGTCTCAACGTGATGCAGAAGCTATGCTTGTTGGTCCACAAATGTTGGGCGATACGGTGTCATTTCTAGGTCTGCATAACAATGTCCTGGATTGCCCTTTCTCTTTATTTCTCTTCATCCTAGCCACTATACTAAGGCATATATATTTTTGTTTCCTTCTATATTCCACACAATGTTGTTTATTTACCTTGAGGATTTCTCCCCTCCAGGCCAATGACTGTTTCAAATATACAGTGTCATTATAACACATTCTCTTGGTTTTTTTGTTGTTTTTTCATCTAGTCAGCATTTCCGTTATCTTAGTGCTATGACTTTTATTCATGTGAACCATTTGCTTAGTTTTGATATTGAGAAGGCTTCCAGTTCCGTTTTTTGCAAAAACTTGAATGTGTACGTTTCTCTAATGCAGGACCAGTCTCGGTACGAAATACACTAAGACCTCATGCATGTTGATTATGGAGATGGCTAACCAGGGATTGGACAATATGAACATTTCAAATCACAAGCAAATGCACAATTGTTAACCAGCTGCTCATCAACAGAAGTGACTAAATGAAGAATGTTTTCTATACTCTGTGAGCTGTGTTATAAGGAACATGGGTCCCTAAACACTGGATAGGAAAAGTAATACTCTGGAAGCAAAGGTAATGCCCAGGGAGCTCCCAATCAACGTTTAAAATAACATTTTATTATTACATGAAAGTAAAATGAGTTTGTAGGGGAGGTTACCCCTACGAGGCGCACCTAGACAGGTATCAATAGAACACACAGGCAAAAAAGTTAGTGACAAGGAGCATTTTACAAGATTAAAGTTACACAACACTAGTGCACCCAAGAATCAATTCTACGTAATCAGATAGAACCTCTAGGTGCCTGCTGTAAGGTGCAGAGATCAACAGGGTGGCATCATATGTGCCCTCTCGGCCTCCAACTGGAGGCCGTGCACCAAAGGGGGCCTTGCTGGGGTTCCCTAACACACTTGCCAACATGGTTTCCGTATTGGACAGAATGGCATGGAAACCATGTCAGAAACCGTGCATTGTAAACTCAAGGGCGGAAAGAGCCGTCCTTGAGATTACAGGCCGCTCTGTCTTGCGGATGGGCTCTCCGAGCCTGTCAGAAGCCAGCCAGAATGACCGGTCGGATTCCTTTCCAAACACCCCCATCAAAATGAGGCTGTCAGAAAGGACTTCGAGTGGCCCATTACCATGCGGGGTCGGAGCCTTTACGGCCTGTATCGTAATCAGCCCCTATGTGTAGAGAAATTGAAAATGGGGATAGTCTGTGCAGCACCCCAACAGATCAAAGTAGGCCTAGAATGCATGCCAATGGAATTTTCCATATTCACTGGTATCCCCACTGATAGTATTTATGGTGCATCTGTCTCTTGCCAGGTGTGTTGGACAACCTCTGGCCTCGGCCTCTCCCTCTCCCTTGTTTGGGGGCCTGGGTTGTTCTTTTCCTAAAAAAACATAAGGGGGGTATGGAGTTGTGCTGGAAGAGCTAGTACCCTCTTCTGGGTCTGAATTGTCAGATGATTCTTCTGAGAAATCAGTGAATGTTACAAGGTTCTCCTGTTTATTGAAGGGAGACAGCCTTTACAACGCATGCCATTACATCACATGTCGTTGCAACGCAAAAGGTGCGCAGCAGTGGGTAGAATGTGTTGGATTTAACTCCAACACCTTCCCTACTGTTGCACACACTGGAGTTGGAATAGAAAATGAATCTATTCCAACTTCCAGCGCCCCCCCCCCCTCCCCCCCCGGCAGAAAGTCAGAGTAAAAGTTTGTGATGTAAAGGCATGCATTGTAAAGTCACCTAGTCTTTATTGAATGTCCCCAGGGATGTTCAGAACTGAGGCATATAAATCCTCATTAAGGTATGGAGAAGATTTTTCAATTGAGTAGTTGCATATATCTTTTTTATACTGTTAGATATTTTCTCTTGTTCCAATCTAGTAAATTCAGCAGTAGTTTTTCCAATCTTTTCAAGCAGGCTTTTGGCATCTGCTATCAAACTTGATTCAATAATTTGTTTTTCCAAATCTGAAATTTCCTCCAATAATTGCCTAGCGTGTTCTATGGCTGTATCAATGCCCTGCATCATCCATTTCCATGAGCAGGTGGTACAGATGTAATTGAAGCCTTGCTTGTATTTCTTACAATCCGTAAATACTCCAGGAATATTCCTCACTTGTAAGCCTCGGGATGGTGTCTGCTTTCAGATATTCTGTAAGCATACGAATCATGAGCTGTAGTTTTGTTTCTTTATTTTTACATTTCTCTAGTTGTTCTGTCAGACTAAAACTGGCAGGTTGTGCTGCTTCAGTATGGTCAGAGAAAAGAGTGGGCCCTTCCAATATCTTTTTGATATACTCATCAGTATACAATGGAGTATTTTCTGACATGCTAATAGATGGGGGAACTGTTCTAAGTTAGTCGTAAAGAAGAAGGAAAAGGGAAGCAAGAAGAAAGTGGGGTAAGGCAAGGAAAAGAGCCCACTATCAGTTAGTAGGAGGCGTCTTTAAATCCCTTGCAATCAATCGATTGCGCATATATTTTTTCACAGACAAAAGGGGAACCCAAGGATATCTAGGGAGCAAGGATAGTTTGTTATAAGGAACAGGGGTCCCTAAACACTGGATAGTAAAAGTAATACTCTGGAAGCACAAGTAATGCCCAGGGAGCACCCAATCGAGTTTTAAAATTACATTTTATTATTACATGTCAGTAAAATTAGTTTGTAGGGGTAGCTGTCACTTACCATTTTTTGCCTAGTTGTTGTTTTGATACCTGTCTAGGTGCGTCCTGAAGGGGTAACCACCCCTGCATACGAATTTTACTTTCGTGTAATATTAAAAAAAATGTTTACATTTGATTGGACATTCCCTGTGTATTTCTTGTGCTGCCGGAGTATTACTTTTCCTATCCAATGTTTAGAGACCCCTGTTCCTTATAAGATAAACTACCCTTGTTCCCTTGATATCCTTGCATTTCCCTTGTGTCTGTGAAACAACAATCTATGAGCTAAGCAATGGTCTGACAATAAATTGAGTGTGCACATCGGATTACCCCATATTTCTGAGGGTTAGCTTGAATGACTCCATGCAGTGTATGCAGGGACAGAGAATACAACTTTGGAGCACACTTCAGGCATTGTAATTTGAGAGAATTCAGGGTCAGAAAGTTATAAACAACTGTTGTGTAACAATCTGGGACCACACTCATGGGCCAACGCCCCTCATAGTCGCCACAACCAGGTACTTATAATAAGTGTTATTTTTAAGAAAGTATATGTTCTGTGTCTTGATGACAAAAGCAGTAAAACCTGAGAAGTGCTTACATGTGTAAAGTAAACTCACATCATAGTGCTCGTGGGGCTCAGTGGGGAAGTTAAATAGGACCTAAGTTAGATCATGTACTTAAGGGAGGGCAGGTGGAAGATCTCCACTTCAGCAAACATCCAGAAATGTGCTCTTATGTTCAGCCTGGCTGGCTGGGTCTGTGGGGTAGGAATGCACAGGGTGCCTTCTTCCTTCGGATAATCTGATTGTGGTCCATATGAGAGCACCACATACACGGTGCGCATCTATTCAGAACAGGCCTTCGAGGCAGTTCAAAGAGACATTGTTATCCAATTTAAATAGGGCAGAAAGCACAGCTCTGCCGGGCTTGCAAATGTTATGGCTCAATGTCAAGATCTGCTAATGGCGTTCCCTAAGTCGGACACAATGCAGCTCCAGTCTTCCAATTAATATTTAATCAGGCACTAATAGCACTTCATACAGATTCATGTAGCTGGGGAATTCTTGCTGGAGTCTCGGTTCATCAAAGAATTTCACTGATGCAGCATTTATTTACAAAATGGCGATCTGAGGGCTGCCGGGTGCATCGCGTGGCAGGCTGTGCACGGAGAGTGAACCGGGGCCCGCAGTGCCGAGGGGAGGTGGGTAGGTGCTGTCGGAAGTCTATTATCAGGCAGATGAACCTCAGAATAGAAAGGCGATCCAGCAGCCAGCGAAAAGCCCTAGCAGGGCCTGAAACCAGCCTTAAAAACCGGTGCAACCCGAGCCTCTCGAGTTCACATCCGCCGAGCATGACCCGTCCTTTCATCCTTTTAACGAGCCCATGGAGTGCACGCGTTGGTGCAATGCCTTTGAAATGACACACATTTCAAGTCCTGCACACATCAGGTCTTTTATCAGCGTGCATCTGTTTGTGCCTGACCACGATTAACTTGATGTTTTCAAAGAGCGGGCATCCCTTATTTTAATAATCTCCCATGCATTTTTTATTCGGTGTGCTTTGAAAATGGGGCTTTCTCATAGGTCTCATTATTAACTACTATCACTGTGCCAAGTCATGTTCATCAGGCTTTGTACTGCACTTAGCAGTCAGCCGAACAAGAACATTCTAAATTATTGTTACTAGAAATGATTACCATTGTGCAGAACTGAGATCCCACCACAACAAATGTGTTCTCCAATGTCCGTGGTGTTTGGGGATCTGTTGGCTTCAAGCAAATGATGTCAGGTGATTAATAAAAGGGTATGCACTTCAGAGCCAGCGGTGCCTGTGCGCGGCACCAACACAGTACACAAAGTGGTGCAGGTGTGCTTTATTCAATTGTCGGGGAGTATACAGTACTGGGTCTCCTGGACTTATCTGTGTGGGCCAAGAAGGAGCACATGGCCAGCTGCAGCCCTGATGGCCAATGAGCACAGCGGTGCCCTATCATCCAATGAGAGACCGCATTACGGACCATTCTACAGTTGAGCACCTTGTCCACAAGAAGGTGCACAACCCATTTTCCCAGTCCTGTCACTGCTGAATAAAGGAGTTAAAGCATGTCATTGTAACTATCTCATCGGAGTCTCTGCCAACATGAGACCTCCTGCAGGGCCTGCCAAGAAAGGTTTGCACCTCATTAGACAGAGTGAGAAGCCCCAGCACCACATCACAGGAAGAGTGAGCCTGACCTACTGCAAACAACTCGCCCCATAAGAGAAACAGAAGGGTCACCAGGAAAAAAAGGTTGGTGCAGAGACACAAGGCAAGTCACGCATGGATGCGAGAGCCACAAAGTTCCTCCTTTGGATGGCCACTGTGGGCTTACTGGCAGAATTGCCGACCCATACTAGGGCACCCTGAGCAAGATTTATACCCCAAAAACAGAGGGAACCAGAGCATTGTCAGTTTGTCAAGCTTCCTCCCAAGTCAAATATCAATTCAAAATGGTGTGGCATTCCAAAAAAAAGATGAATCTACCTTTGAGATACCTTATCTTAGGTCTGAGGAGGATCCTTTATAGGATGCACTGACCATCACCCACCAAGATGGCATGCTTCCTCAGCAGGTCATGCTCCATGTAGGGAGGGATGTGCAGCACCCAATGGGCTCCATTCGGAGTTCTTAGTGGAGATTCTTCTGTATGCCGAGATCAGAGGACAACGTCCTTTGAGGTACCCATTGCTTTTATGTTTAATTTTAGGCCTGAAGTAAATGTATATTATGACTCTCAATGTGTGTCATTTAAGGAAATGTGTGTCGTGCTTGTTTCATAGAATCTTTTTCATTACGCACTATAACACTTTATACAATTACACACAATTCCCTGTAAAAATTTACAGAGAATGCACTGGAGTGACAGAATGCGAACTGCTGTTGTCAGATGTGCTTCTGTTGTGCACTATTTTTAGTGGAAAATGCGCCCTTGGATTAAAAACTGATGCGATGGTGCATTTTGCACTAAGCATGAGAAAGGAGATTGTATTTGGGAGGACGTACTGTGCTGGTCTTTAAATTCTCTTATCCCCCCCATCATGCTTTACTCTTTATAGGCCCTCCAAGATGTAGTCATTACTCAATATGGGAGAAGAAGAGAATATCCAGATCAATAAACTTCTGACTATACTCAAGTTGGAGTAGGAGGTGTGGCATTCTTAGTCACCATGGCTAAACCTTGGAACGAGCTTGATCTCAGTCTAAGAACGATGACCCATCTTCTCTCATTTCGGAAACAACTAAAAACAATAACATCACCATGATTTTACAGCTCCCTTTTCTCGTTCAGTCTCTGTGCCAGGACACTGTTGGGAATTCTTTGCAAAACATAATGTAAGATCTAATGGGATGTTTGGAGCAGTTACATTTTGAGGACATGGACACATTGAAACCTGAAAATTCTACATCTTCATAGACTCAGGCAGGGACAGTAAATGAGAACAGATGAAGGAGATTTGATATCAAAAAGTCTCATGCACATATTGTGTGCAATGCGGGTTTAAAACAGACAGCAAGGCCAGACCATCACATGGCTGAGTTGCAGGAACTGTTCATCTGAGCTGTAGTAGGTTCCAATAACATTATAAAAGGCGTACAAAAGGCTCTTTACAACCCAGGTGTTAAAGATGGGTGAACATTTTTTTGAGGACGAAGGAACAAGTGAAGTATATTTTAGGAAACAGAGCTCCATTTATGATTTGAAGATTATTTTAAATGTAATGCGCCGCCCTCCTTTCTTCGGTTGATCCATGTATTTTAAAGTAAACCCAGGCTAAACTAAAAAAGGAAATGTCAGGAGGCTGTCATGCATAAACAAAGACATTGCCATTAAGAAAGTAGTATTATCACCAAGTAAAGTGTATATTGTGGGAAATGTGAAGACAATGATGTGACAATTGATGTGTAATATGCTTTGAAGCTTAAGTGGACGTGGGGTGCAAACTAATAACAGAGCTAAAAAAAAGTGAGAAGAGTCTATATAATTGCACCATTGCTTGAGGTATGTAGGGTGAATAGAGCTGTGCTGGTTGTTGACTCTTATGAGTTGTCTCCGAGCTGTAAAGAAGTTGGCAGTACGTGTTAAGAAAGGGACAAATAGTGCAATAGCTGCAGTGAGACATGGAGGAGGTGACAAGGGAGAATCAGAAGCAGGTATAAATACATGGGAAAGAAACTAAAAGCATCTTCATGTTGTTCTGTTCAAGGAATGCCTTTTCTTAGTTTTTAAACAGAAGAGTTTAAGAAAGGAGGTCCTCTGTAGGACACTACCTACATTAAAATACAGAAGATTCGAAATAGTGTTTCATCACCCAGGTTACTCTTTGCTGACCAAGCCTGAAAAGCTGGCCCTGGTCTTTTCTGTCTCTATTCAGGCAATACCTAAAAGGGAAATCTATAATTTAATGTTCAGTGTGAAAAGAATTTTCAAGCTCATCCCACCTAACCCTCACAGCAGAACACAGGAAGGTTTCTATGCAATACTTTCTGAGATAACTCCCTTTCCCACTTGGAGTTAACTACGAACCGACTTGGAAGATCAGTACACGCATATGAAGTGATGTTACAGCCTCTCCAATGTCTCTCTAGATGCCCAAGAATGCCCCCAGGACAGAGCTCTATTGGAAATTCCAAACAAGAGCATTTGTTCACCCCTAGCCAAAAGGAAGCGGCAACCGAAATGCACTGGAACAGCTAAAGGTCCCCCATATTTACCAATGAATCAGGATAGCCCTGCTAACTTGGAGGCTATGAGTGCTGCAAATATGGATTGGGCCATGGTTTTTGGTAAAATCAAAGACATAATTTTGCAAAGTATTGCCCCCACTGATCGAAAGATTGTCTGCATTGGAGTGTGTCGTTACAGAGCTGTCAAAAGGGATTGAGTCTATCAAGAAATCTATTAACTCTCTTCATTTCTTGGGACTTAAGTTCCTGGTATGAATGCTCCAACTGGTTCTGTCTAAGCGTCCAATCACCGTAGCCCGGTTATTTGTGCTACTAAGCCAGCCCAGCTGCTTTCCCAAACTTTAGTACCTCTGGTACTGCCTGCTCCAAAGAATATAATGGGAGGGGAAAGGAATTCTAGCAGTAAAATAGATTGAACAGAGGCAGGGGCAGTGGGGGCAGTGGTAGTCCAACAGAAAGTAGGGTCTCCTTGCCTAAATGTACCCCCTGATTGCTGTCCCTATGTAGCAATTTTGACAGGGATAAACCGTGTACTAGTGTAAATATTACAGAATCTACTGCCCAACTAACAAACAAAGTACGCCTTTGCTTAGCTAAAAATGCAAATTTTAATTTCAATGATTGTAATCATATTTTATTTGTTAGGAGGGTTGGGTAGATTGGACCCATGCCCAAAACCCTAGAGGGGGATTGTCTTGTAATCAACTGTATGTCTCCTGCCTTGGCAAAACGATTAATTCAAAGCACTGTCTCATTGCCAATTAAGGATACAGGTATTAATATTCTCCCGCTTGGCTTTTTCTATCAATGCTTACAGCCTAAATTTCCAACTTGGGACAGCATGAAACATCACCCTTTCTAACAACCAGCTAATTGTACAGCTAATAGATTTCTCCCTTTGATTGACTTGAACCAAAATGACTGATTCCAGGGCACTCCCCCATGATTTTCCAATCATAGGCACCTTAGCTTAGCTGAATGTCCCATTAGTAAATCACCTATTGAGACTATGCCCTCTAGGGTTTTGGGACCCTTTCTAAGATTCCTTAGCTGGAACATTGCTGGTATAAGAGATAAGCTGGTGGACCCAGAATAACTTTATTTTGCAATTTATTTTGACGTTATTATGCTCCAGGAAACCTGGACCCAAGAGCCGGTTGGCTGGGATGGATATGAAAGTTTTAATGTGGCAGTAATCCACTCCCCTGGCCATAGATAATGAGGTGGGTTAACCACCCTGGTTCGTCTTTCCAAGCAATTAAGGGTCTTTTCAGTTCCCCTGAGACACAATGAAATACAGATCTTATGGGTGATTGCCTCCAAAGATCTCCACTTTTTTGGGGTGAATTTCTATAATTCTATTAGTGATCCTGGATGCCAGATTGAGGCTCTCTTTAAAGTAGTAACTATCCTTGAGGCTAGATCATATGCATGTTTTAAATCTTTTAACATTATAATAGGTGGGGTTTTTAATGCTAATTTTGGAGTTAATCCAAATGATTGTAACCCCTTTTTGGTTGATGATTCTTTGGTTAGTGATTCAAGCTATTGGATGCACTTGGTCAGGCAAGTTTATGAAATGTCATGTTTGGGGGTCCTGCTCATCCAGGGAATAGCCCGTTTTTGTGGACTGGAGGAAGGGATCATCTTTTATATTAAGGTCGCTTGACGATTATGTTAGCCCAGGGATGGTGGATGAAACCTGCTTAGGTGACCATAACCCAATAGAAATGAGGTTAGGAGCAAATGCCAGTTTGGGTACAAACCCCGTTCCAGGCCTGACCGGTTAACTGTGAAAGACAGTGGACTTAGGGTGAAGTGGCGTAATCTTCCAATCCCAACCCTGATCAAATCTGTAGTTAGTTCTAACTTAGAAATCATCATGGATAACCTATTAGCCCTTGAAACATCATCTGCCACAATTCTGGAAGCATTTGACCAATGAAATATCTCTACTAACATCATTATTAGGGATGTGTCAAGCAAACACAGAGTGACACAATTGGGCTGGTTTGATAAAGCCTGCAGGCAGGCTAGCAAGTACTTGTGTGAGGCCCTTAATCTTAAACCTCACAACTAGGATAAAATTAAGGAAGCAAGAAGGGCCTACAAATTAGCTATTGGGAAGCAGAAAGCTGAGCTTAAAGAGGCCTCTTGGGAACGGTTGGTGTCTTCTTGCACTACTAAGGACTCTAGGGGTTTTTGGCCAGTGGTCACTGGTAGGCAGCCTAATGTGGCTGCCGGGGTGACATTGGTTCTTCCATCTCTCCAGCACACTGGGTGGCTCACTTTCATAGGGTCTATGCTCTTGATACAAATGTGCCTGTAGCTATGGATAAAGACTGTGGCTGTGCCCAATGGAGATTAGGTTTGATGCTGAGGAGGTATATGCAGCAATTACCAGCAGCCCTTCCAACGAAGCCCCTGGTCCAGATGGGAAACCTATGGACTTATATAAGGCAGAACCTCATCCCTGGGCCTCTGTTTTGAATAATGTACTTAATGCCATAGTGCAGATTAGCTTATCCTCGTCTTGGAAATCTGATGCCATAGTCCCAGTCTTCAAAAAGGGGAATAGGTAGGACCCCACTTGTAGTAGACCTATTTCTCTGCTAAATTCAGAAGTGAAGTTGCTAAGATGCATTATTATTAATATTATTATTAAGAAAGACTTGTAGAGCCCGCAGCTACCCAGAAGGGTCACTTGACGCTAAAGCAGACAACGAGCAGAGATGCAGGGAAGGATGGAGATAACACAGGAACTAACCAGATAACATGGAGCTCAGTCATGACAACTGAAGAGCAAAGTCTTCAGGTTCTTACGAAAAGTAAGAAGAGAGTGTCAATTCCTGAGAGCTACAGGAAAAGAGTTCCAGAGTTGAGGGCCCAAATAGGAAAAGGAGCAACATTTCATGCAGGCCAGGCAAAATCTGGATGTTATAAACAGTGAGAGGTTGGTTGATCTCAGCAGTCGGGTGGGCACGTAGGGTGACACCAATCCTTGGATGTAGTAAGGGGCCAGTCCGTGTCTGGCACGGAACATGTAGCATAAGGCCTTAAATTTAATGCGCTTTTCAACCTTAAGCCAGTGTAGTTTATGGATCAGGGAAGAGACAGAAGGGCAGACGAAAGAGGAGATGGACGGCCACGTTCTGAATGATCTGCAAGCGGCGGATAAAAGATTTGTTGGCACACAGATACAGTACATTCCCATAGTCCACTCTGGACGTTACCAGGGACTGTAGCACCGTTCTCTGGGCTGCCAGAGGAATCAGCCAGAGGATCTTCTTGAGCTATTTAAGAATGGAGAAGCAGGGAGCTGTGAGCTTGGAGACCTGCGGCTTAAGGGAAAGGTTCTTATCTGTAATGAAGCCTAGATTCCTAACCTTATTCACCGGAGTTGGTAATGGCACTCGTGAGGCAGGCCAGTGGTTAACTCCCCAGAGTTTGGGGTTATTTCCAAGAATCATGACTTCTGTTTTGTTGCCATTGAGCTTTAGGGCATTTCTGTTCATCCAAAGGGCGACATTAGTGAGACCTAGCATGAGTAGTGAAGGCTATTGGTTTTGAGCGTCAGATAGTGAGAAAATAATCTGGGAATCATCAGCATAGGAAAAAAGGGTGAGACCAGACTTCTCGATCACATCCGCCAAAGGGCGAACGTAAATATTGAAAAGCAGGGGGCTCAGAATGTAATCCTGCGGGACGCCAAAGGTCAGTGTTAGGATCTTGGATGTAGTGTTAGCTGATGAGACCTGAAAAGTACAATCTTTCAAGAAGGAAGATATCCACCTCAGGGCCACGCCAACAATGCCTGACGCCTCCAATCTGTCAAACAGGATGGAATATGAAACCTTGTTGAAAGCCGTACTTAAATCCAGTAGGATAAGGGCGGCCGTCACGCCAGAGTCCAGTTTTTGCCTAAGGAGTTCTGTGACCCCAAGTAGAGCAGGTGCAGTGCAATGACTTGCCCTAAGGCCAGACTGAGATGGGTGAAGCAAGTTACGAGTAGTGGCAAAGGAGGAAAGTTGGGTATTGACATGCCTTTCAAGAATCATAGAAAAGACAGAGAGAAGGGAGATAGGATGAAAATTTGACCAGCAGATGGGTCAAGGTCATCCATCTTAAGCATAGGGAGTACCAAGTCGTGCTCCCAGTTCTGGGGTTCATAACCCATACTCAGAGAAGAATTTAGGAGATCAAGAATTACAGCGAGGGCAACATCGTCAATGAGTCTAAGTTTTGACAGGGAAAGGGGATCTAACGGGGAGCCAGACTTGATGGTACCCAGTAAGGTGTGCAGTGACGCTAAATCCAAGGAGGGCCAACCCCTGATTTTCAGGGGTTCGTTTGACTTCCAGTCAAAGGGGTCTAAATCCAGTTGACCATGCACTTGGGTAGCAGAGATTGACGGATTCGCTAGATTAGAAACATCAGCTTCTAATTGACAGTGGATGAGCTCTACTTTACTGAAGAAAAAAAGTGGCTAGCTCATTACAGTGATGTTGAGAATGGGAGAGGGCGGTGTAAAGGTGCTAGCTGCCGTAAGTTCATTCACCACTTTAAACAGAGTCTTCTGGCAGTGTTGGGAGTTGGTGATCTTCTCACCAATGTCGTAAAGTGTGTGAAAGCCTGGGCCCAAGCCAATGATATTGTTTGCCCTGTCCAGTATGGATTCAGGGAAGGGAAGGGCACGATTAAACAATGTATGAACCTTAACCTTTTGATAGGTAAATATTTAGTGGTGAAACAGGGGTCCATTTTTCTTGCATTTATGGACCTCAGTAGCGCCTTTGACCGGGTAAAGAGGTCAAAGCTTTGAGATACTCTGGGAGTATTAGGACTACCTTCCCACATGGTCAACTTTTTTAGAGCCTTTCACATGGACGTAAATGCCTGTGTCAGATATGGCATGGAGGGGGAGTGCACCCAATAATTTAGCCTCCCATAGGGGTAAGGCAGGGCTGTGTGCTGGCGCCAATCTTATTTTTGTTATAAATAGTCTGAACAACTGTCTGATTGCCAGCGAGATAGACCTACCTAAGATAAAGTCAATTAGTGTACCCTTCCTGCTCTATGCTGATGACACATTGTTGATGGCAAGAACGGCAAATGGTCTAAAGCTATTGGCCGATCTCTTTGTCAATTTCAAGGATGACTTGGGTCGGGACAGAAACATCTCCAAGACTCATTGTATGGTTTGTGGGAAGAAGGCTGCAAAAACCAGACCTATAGATTTAAGGGGGCAAACAATCACTATGGTGTCTACCTTTCCTTATTTGGGAGTGTCATTTGACTATCAGAACAATTGGCATACCTGTTTATCTAACCAGTGCTCTAAATTTAGCCAAGCTTGCAGTGCTCTGTTCAGATTTTCTTCGACGAAGGCCAGCAAACTCATTTTGCTCCTAATGCAAATCTATAGAATGAAATGTCTGGGTCGAGGCATAAATAGTGCATCCTCTTTTATTCATGACCAAGTTAAATGGGCCCCATTGTTACTTTGGATTTCTGTATGGTCTGACGAGAAACTGAATTTTAACAAGGGTGTGATTGAGGATTGCCTGGGGTGTATGTATGTATGGCCACAAGATACAGTGGCTAAATTATATTAAAGCTGTCGCTCGCTCTCTAGAATGCATGGACCTTTTTTATAGGACGAAGTTAAAAAAAAAAAAAGGAGATCGGAAGCTCCTTAGGGAATGATTCTTAAACCAACTGAAGGATGAGAGGGAAGCTAGGGCACTGGAGAATACACTAACAGATCCTTTCTGCACCAGAAAACTCTAATAGGCATTGAACCCTACCTTACAGCTGTTAGACATCCTTGGGCAGATCACTGCTTACAAACCTTCGTCCGGGTTTTCTCCCCACACTGATCTGCTTCCTCCCCGGTCAGTTTTATCCCCATGCTCTTTCAGTTTGTCCCTATGACGGTTGCTCCCCTCAAACCCTGATACATCTGGTTTTATTCTGTACATTTTACGATTTCTTGCTCAAAAAGTAGTTAAACACCACTTTTAAAATCCAGTTTTTTTTCTCCAATTTCGGCCTGCCTTTTTACATTTACAGCTATTACCTGATCATGTGGTGATGCTGGTGATTACTTCGTCTTTAAAAGGAGCTCTATATTGAAATAAAATTATGAGCGGCTAATTTACAATGATTTGAAAGATAGGTTGGCCTGGTTTCCTCTAAATTGCACCTACTGCCTATAGGATGTGTGATCTGAGTTCAATACGGTGGCCAGTATGTTTTATTGTTTTTAATGTATTTATGTGGTTCTTATGTTTTTATCTTTTATGATTATGATGTATAATTGAATAAAGATTTTATTACCTTACCTTAAATGTATTCTATTTGTTATGTATTTGGTTATAGGTTTTCATTTGCATGTGACCATAAAAGGGTCTTTGAGTTGTTCATGTAGTAAATCTGAAACTTTACATATGCAGTCTAGTTTATTTTTTGGCTTCCTTGCTCCTTTTAGCAGTACTGTGCCACAATATATCACTAAGTTGAAAAACCTTATAACTCGAAAATACTTACACTACCTACCTGCTGTACCCAAAAGAATCAGCTGTGTACCCTAATATCTAAAGCTGCCAAATTTCAGCAAAATCCGACTGCTCATTTTCGTGCTATGGGAAATACAAAAGTCTATGTAAAATGCATTGGATTTCAAGTCTGTTTTGGGAGCCCCTTTTGTTCTTTGCACCCCCTTGACCAAACGTCATGAAACTTTCAGTCCTCTGACAATGTGCAACAGGTCTGCAAAGGTTTTGCAGCCTTTCGTCAAAAAGCTGCAAAGTTATCAAGGGACAAAAGTTAAAAAAATTCTTAACTCTGGTGACCCTAACTATAATTACAGAGTGTATATATATATATATATATATATATATATATATATATATATATATATATATATATATATATATATATATATATATATATATATATATATATATATGTATTACCTACTGGCGGTCGCCAGTAGGTAGTTATAGTTAGGACCTATTTTCCATAGGAAATCCGCAACATTCTATTCCCAATAAGTCTGGCGCCGATTGACGAATCTTCGCGAAATTTTCCAAACTTTTGGCCAGCTCCGGTCCACTCCTATCCTGAAAGTGGGGTGATTCGTCAAGCGGGGGCTGAGAAAGAAGGGGGTCCCAAAACGGGTTTCCCCCATGCAATTTCCCATAGGACCTTTTGATGCAGCTACAGCCCGAACTGCTGAACGGAATTACACCAAATTTTGCATCACTGATGACATCATCCAGTGTCTGTGTGTTTCTATAAAGTTTAAATATGTTTATTATATATAGGGAAAGGTATATTGAAGAATAGATGGGTGTATAAGTGTGTGAATCTATGATTTTGTAGGTGTGTGACTGACTCTATAAGTGAGTGATTAAACGTATCTTACTGAATGCATGGGTTAGTGACTAATCTGTGTGAATGTCTGTATCTGTCTGTCTGCTGGTGTGTAAGTTGCTGTATGGGTTTTCAAATTGCTACATGATTTTCTATATGGGTTATAGATTGGTTGTCTGAGTATCTGTATGGGTGCCTGAGTGTTTGTGTGGGTGAGGTGTGTGTGACTCTGTGCATAGATATGTGAGTGGGTGATTCACTGGGTGCATGGTTTCAAGACTAGATCTGTGATGGACTGTATGGGTGGGTAAGTGTGTGTATGGTTGTGTTAGTGAGCGAATCTATATTTCATTAGTACATGTGTGATTTAGTACATATGTGAACGGCGGTATATATGTGTGTTGGAGTACAGAAATGGCTATAAGTGAGAGTGTGTGATTGTGAGAGCGCCTGTATGGATGAGTGTGTGCTTGTATCATTGATTGTATAAGAGCGTAAGAATATGCTAGTATTTGTATGAGTAATTGAGCTAGTGTGTTTATAACTGTATAGGTGAGTAAATGGCAGTGTGATTAATTATTTGCATGACTGAGTAGGTGTGTGAGTACCTCTATGGATGAGTGGCAGTTTGTGAGTGTCTATATAGGTGTACAAGTGCATATGATAGTCCTGTACTGAGTGATCATAAGTATGAGTGACTGTACGGGTGAGTGAGTGGATGGGTGTGTAGACCTAAGAATCAGTGAGTGGGTATGTACTTATTGGTGTTGGAGTGTCTATGGTTTTGAGAATGGCAGTATGTAATTTAGAGTGGGTATATCAAAGGTTATATTAGGTTGTGAGAAAACGCATCAAATTATCACATGGATGACGTCATCAGTGATGTCATCAGTGTTGTCATTCGAGATGTCATCAGTGATGTCATCAGTGATGTCACTGACCATAACATGAGTGATGTAATATGTGACGTCATCAGCAGTGCAGTGCGGGGGGCGAGTTATAGTTAGCTGAACTAACTATAACGAGGGAATTTCAATGGTTTTGTACGAGGGAAATGTCCAGCTAACTATAACACCCCTGAAACCTATGATTTTTTCAGTGAATATATATATATATATATTCCTATAAACCTAAATGACAAAATACATGGTGTTTCACAGCTATTGAACTCTAATTGAGGTTTATTTCCAATTTATTAGACAGTAAATGTTGTTGTCTGTGTTTTTTTTTAATATGTTGATAGTCTCAGTTAGTGCAAAGAGCAGAGCTGCAAATGCTGAAATGCCCCACGATTTTACAGTGTACTGTGAGAGCATCTGGACATATACCTGTTTGATTTTGTTAGTGGAGTTTTTTTCAGCTCTCATCGAGCAACAGTAACGTTTAAATCAGTTTACAGACTTCTGAGAAAATATTTAGACACTATTATCCTGCCACTCAGTGAAGTAATAATTAATATGTGGATTATTTCTGATAAAGAGCTTCTGCAAGGTATGCAAATGAAAACATACACACAGCCAAATAAGAAAGTGGCATTGAAGTCTTAAACGCTCACTAATATATCTGTCAAGAAATTGGAAGTGATTGGCACCTACTGTGTTCCTGCGCTCTTCATGGAATGGCTCTGTTTGCTTTAATCTGACACTTAAGGGATTGAGGAACCAAAGGAGGCCAATTTCACAGAGTTAGCTAATCGCTCTGATGGCCCTATTATATGTTATGACCACACATTTGAATTGCAAAACCGGTGCAACTTAGCTAAACGTACAAAGTGTCTGACGGGATGTTTGATTGAACGTTATGGCGTCGCCTAACTAAATAACTGCTTCTCCATTTTTTGCTCATGATACAGTTTGAACTTTATGGAATTCAAAACTTGTGGGGTGGGGTGGATAGGGTGCAGGAATACATTTAAAAGTGGGGGTGCAGGCCAAGTACATCACCTGCCGGTGCCTTAATTGTACTTTCAATGTTGCTTATAAAACATTGATATATTTGGACTCCCAAAGGTAAAAAGATGTTAAGTTACGAATGCTAAATCTCTACTAATTAATGGATATTTACATTGACAATATAGTGGTAGTCGATATTGTGGACTGAAAAATGTTGCAGGTTGTGAGTCAACAATATGTTTCCGTAGCTGTTTTAACCCTTTCTTCGTTCAAGAACATTGGCAGCAAAAATATTTTCTTTAAATCACTGAAATACATTCATTTGCAAATGAAATGCACCCAAATGTCCCATGTTTGATTATCACATTTACAAAATTGTTGTGTGTCAACCTTTTGTGCATGAAAGGATGATGGTGATGGAGCGCAAAAACTCTGGTAACGGGGAAAGCAAACCCGTACCGATATCCTCCCTTCGTCACAGACCCGGCGTCACACTAACTTACTCACACATGCAGTCATTGGTGGGGCGCATAACACCAACACTCACACTAACCATTCACCGGTCTCAATCCTAAACATCAAGGCACTCCTCCCACGTGGCCAATGGACCAAATTATTGGATTGGTTGATGGTGATCTAGAACCAGCTAAAACACATTTTAAGATTTTGATCTTACCCTTCTCAATAAATCACAAACTCATTCTTTGTCAATCAATATCTGTTTATCTAAAATTTCTTAGCAAAGTTAAAGTTGCGTTTGGAGAGTTTATATCAAATTTCAATTAAATTGCAGAACATCATATTTACCTATTCTGACTATCTGTAGTCCTCTAAGTCTGTCGTCATTCGTCAAAGCAGATTAATGTTCAAGTTCTGTGTTCAAAGTGGTACAAAAGGGGGTGGTGATGGACGGAGCATCAGAACCAATAAAACACTCACACCCAGTCAACAGATCTGGGTTTGATCCATCACCGTTCTTTAGCCCACTCTGCCACCCCAGTTCAGACATGGCCATATGCAAATCAGTCTGACCCTGTGCCTCACGGGAACAGTTCAGCCCGAACTGCCAAGCCATGCCTTCCCTGGACCGGAAAGAAGTTTACTAGGACCGGTTTCTGGCATTTCAGACGTCTTCAGCCAGGCTTGCTTGAATCCAGTGGGAAAGTGAGAAAGGGACTCAACGTCTGAGCATACCCTGCCAACTTATGGCGAACAAAGCGGTACAAAAGGGGGTGGTGATGGATGGAGCATCAGAACCAATCAAACACTCACACCCAGTCAACAGATCTGGGTTTGATCCATCACCGTTCTTTAGCCCACTCTGCCACCCCAGTTCACACATGGCCATATGCAAATCAGTCTGACCCTGTGCCTCATGGGAACAGTCCAGCCCGAACTGCCAAGCCATGCCTTCCCTGGACCGGAAACAAGCTTCCTAGGACCGGTTTCTGGCATTTCAGTCGTCTTCAGCCAGGCTTGCTTGAATCCAGTGGCAAAGTGAGCAAGGGACTCAACGTCTGAGCATACCCTGCCAACTTATGGCAAACAAAGCGGTACAAAAGGGGGTGGTGATGGACGGAGCATCAGAACCAATCAAACACTCACACCCAGTCAACAGATCTGGGTTTGATCCATCACCGTTCTTTAGCCCACTCTGCCACCCCAGTTCTACATGGCCATATGCAAATCAGTCTGACCATGTGCCTCATGGGAACAGTCCAGCCCGAACTGCCAAACCATGCCTTCCCTGGACCGAAAACAAGCTTCCTAGGACCAGCACGCCACAGTCTCAAAGATCGGCCAAGACCAGAGACAAACGTGCAAGCATCTAGCAATGCCCATAGAAGTAGGAAAAGTTTGTAGTCATCAGATTATTGGGCAGCATCCGGACCATTCGGGATTCAGGAACACAGCAGTCACCCTAAGTCGTAGAGTTCGCGTAGCGTCACCGTCGTCGTCATGGTCATCGGTCAGTAAGGTAGGAAAAAATGGGTAGCATCCTCTCTATTCTATCATGTACTTAACAAAATCACTGTAAAAGTTACATTTTGGTAATTTCGTACAGTCGTGATTGGTCGGTTATGATCGTTCGATGGGGTTTAGCACAGTTTAAGGGGTGAGGTCACAGTTCAGTCCATTCCAGTTTCTTTTGTAAATGTCCTTTGTTTCGTCACATGGCTGTTTTCCCACCGTGGCCTTGTCTTAGTACAGTAGGTTACGGGTCATGCAGAGGCTGCAGTCATCTTTGTTGCGCATGCTCTGTTCGCTTAGCGCCTCGTGGGACAGTGGCCACATCGTCATGTCGCATCGGCGGCCATTTTTATTTAGGCCCAAATGCCAACTTAAGCGAAACAAACACAAAAGAGTAACTAATGCATAGGAATAATAAATCTAATGTTAACCCCTTACTAATCCCTCTATGTGCTTGTATTTATCTAGCGTATAGCAACATTTAAAGCGTTTATATTCACCCTTTACGTTGTCTTCTCGGGCAACATTACAGAGACATCACAAAAGCAACATATACCATGGAATTTTCTATTTATTACATATACTACTGTTGGTATGCATACGGATTTTAGTCATACAGGTTATTTAGCCATGCAAAATGCAAATCCCACGTATATTTTGTATATTAATAATGTTGATTAATAGAACATGCAAACTCATTTAATATATTATTGTTAATAGATTATTCAATTAGTGTTCTCAAGCAGAATAGGGGGGGTATACAACATTTTGTAGTACCCGCTCCATCAATCCCCCCTTTGGTGATTTTATCACCACACCATTAAAATTTTGTTTCAATTTGTCACGTAAGTGAAATTAATTCCTTTTAGTTAATTTACATCTCTGTTTCCCCAATTTCTTCTCTTCTAGCTGTTTCATACATGTTTTCTTTCATCTCTTCTAATTCTACTTCTTCAAATTCCCTCGTTAGTCTCTTATTTTTCCTTCTTTGCAAATTTTCTCTTTTTAACTTTTTCTGCATTTTCTTCTTTGTATGACACATACAAACTAATCTTATAATTAATACTATAAAAATCACACAGATTAATGGAAATACGATTCTACCTATAAAGGTACTACCTAAGTTTAATAAGAAATCCTTAATAGAAGAAAGTTTCTTTCCAATCTTTGTCCAAACACTTTCAATCTCCAGTGGTGTAATTTCATCATTTAATTCGGTTATATTTTTAATGTAGATTTTCAGATCTTTACTTTCGTCAGGAATGTAAGTACAACAATGTTGAACTTTCAGCATTCCACAGACTCCACCCTCTTTTGCCAATAATATATCAAGGGCAAGTCGATTTTGCATTACCATAGCACGCATGGCAACCATTTCAGTATTTACCAATAAAAATCCTCCAGCGGTGCTTGTTGACAAGCGATCCACTACTGTTGATAATTTTCTAATTTTGTGTGCATTCAGAGATATTCCCACTGCTGGTATCAATGCTCCAAAGATGTCTCCTACAATTTCTGACCAATATTCTCTCTTTCTACGAGCTACTAGACTACCTACTTTATGTACACCATCTTCTCCTCTTCCCATGTGGAAAGACCAGACCTACATAACATGTGCCATACCAATGGTCTGGCAAACGATAATATGCCTTGTTCCCGCAGATAAAATATAACCCAGGAAAAACTGGATCATTTCCTCCTTTAAATCCCCATCCACCCATGATTCGATATGTATCATGGCACTCACTGTTACCTACAAAGTAATTATCATATGCAGTTTGATTCCTTCTAATACACAATTTCCCTTTCTGAGGCCAATCTAAAGCCTTAGTTGGACTAGCTTCTCCCTTCAAATGTTTTTCCATTTCAACATCCCAAACTTTCTTTTCCTCTTTTCTCTCAGATGCTTTCTTTTGCAGTTTCAGTCTCCTTTCTTCAACCATATCCCAAAAAGTATTTTCTTCTTTCTTTAAACTGCAAGTCAAGTTATTTCTAAAAATATATTCTAATGTTAGTTCTTTAGTTTCTAAGAAAAATTCACCTAACACCTTTGCGGGCTTTACTTTATTTGATTTGTTAATCGCAGGTACTTGTGAAAATATGTTATCTACATCTGAAAAATAATATTCTAATTTCCCTATTTGGTAAAACAGACTAGCTATCACACTACATGTTATTCCATATGTTACAGGGAGGTGATGATAGGTCACTCCCTCCGATACAGATGCAGGTAACTGCATACATACGTAGCAATCCCTCACATCCATTGTCTTAACATACTCATACAAAAGTTTCAAAAACACATTGTTCGAGAAATCATTTATAGACCTGTCTTTGTGTAAATAGTTTTTATCTATTTTAGTTGGATATACTTTCTGAACCTTCTCTATATTAGTATTAGATTTATTCTCACTATGTCCTTCTATTGTGTCTATTGTAACCTTAAATGAAATCAGCAATGCTAACACACTCCATAGAAGCTTTGGTAATCCTGTACAACAACAACACATTTTAAACCATCTCTTTAAAAATACACATTTAGCTGTTCTACTTTCAGTGTTAGCCATTTTTGCAAAAATGACCAGTGTCTTTTGACGTAGCCTCTTCTACTTCACAACTAGTTTTGTCTAACCCAAGGCTCTAAGCACCTACTTGGTTCTATCAGTTTATGTCTTTTTCCAGTATTCTATTTTCTTTCCATTGGCAGCACTTTTTGTCTTGTTCAGTTTGGCAATTGATCGTCTTTCACTTTTCTCTCATAATCTTGGTACAGAATTTCCTGAACATCCGTCTCTTCTCCGTTGTCGGACAAGATAACTCTCAGGATTTCCGATTCTTCGTCTTCTTCAACCACTTCCGGTACAGTCACCTCTGGATTTTCTTGGCTGTCCACCTCTTCTTTTATTTCAGGCAGAGCCACATACGACCATTCTGGCGACTTATACTTCTGGTTGGGTTTTCATATTCTTTTGTTTTCGTCTGTTGTAGTTCATTTCTCATCTTTTGATTTTTCCTGAATCGATACTTCATTCACCTGCTTGGCTCTTGGTGAATTCACTTGTGTCAGTCGATATCTTAGTCTCTTTATCTTATTAGGCCAGATTTCATCTCTTGCTGATCTTTTTGATTTACTTCCTTTATCATTCTTTTCAGCTCTCCATGCTCTTTTCCTCAAGACTCCACCTTCTGGTACTTCCTCATCACTTTCCTCTGTTTCTGTCTCAACTTGCTTTTCACTTTCAGTTGTTCCTTTTTCCACCACTTCTTTTATTTCCCCTACTTCTGTCCCTCCTCGTGTTTCTTGCACAATATCTTCCTGCTGACTAGCTGACCCTTCTTCTAACTGGATGTCGGGATTCCCTACAACTCCTCGGGGGTCTTCCGCAAGAATCTTTCCCTCACTTGCTGTATCTGGCACCTGTTCATCTATTTTTGTTACTTCAGGTGGAATTTCTATCAGTTTTTCATCAAGAATTTCTTTATCAATAACTTCTCCAATTGTCTCTTCACTGCTTTTCTCCTTTCCGGAGCATATCAGTGTTTGTTCAGTCTCTGAGTCTCAGCTGGTATCAGAAATCTGCAACCTCCTTCTCAAGGGAATATTCTCTGGGGCAACTATCAAATTTGGCTCTTTCTCCCCCCTTTCAGGGTATTCTCTTGTTCTTACTTCTTCAGAATCCGATTCAGTGCTACTTTCTGACTCGTCATAATATTCTCGTTCTTGATTATCCACTGGATTTGGGATTCTCAATGTGTGACTAGCATGATCCAGTTCTTGATCCCAGCACGCTTCACAGCTGTTGTGGTAGTCAAAATCACTTGTCGTGGTTTTCCCCAACGTGGGACTAGACAGTTCCTTCTTCTGTGTACTTTGATTCTCACCCAGTCTCCTGGGCTCAGATCATGAGCTTGCTTCTTTTCAAGGGTGGTGGCATCCGATCCAACCTGATGAAACACAGAATGACCTGCGTCAGCCAGCCCCTTACAGTAATCCAACACCAAGTCATCAGATATAGTCAACAGCTTGTTGACTGGTATGAATACATGACGCATTGCTCTTCCCATGATTATTTTGTGGGGACTCAAACCTGTGGTTCTATCTGGAATTGATCTAATAGCCATGAGTACCAGAGGCAGGACATCAGGCCATTTCAAACCTGTGGATAAACACAATCTGTTTTTAATAGTGCCATTCATTTGTTCCACCACACCAGAAGCCTCTGGGCGATAGGCACAATGTAATTTCTGTTGTACATTCAATGCTTCACAAATCAATTTCATGATCTCATTATGAAAATGCTTTCCTCTATCTGATTCAATTGTAACTGGGAATCCGAATCTAGAGATGAATTCCCTCAAAAGCAATTTTGCTACAGTAATTCCATCACTCCTTCATGTGGGATATGCTTCTACCCATCTAGAAAACTAGCAGACCATTACTAGAACATACCTTAACCTATTACAAGGTGGAATCTCAATGAAATAAATCTGCATTCTGGTGAAAGGCCCTCCTTCTCGACCTATCGTTCCTCGGCTTACCACTGTTTTTCTTCCTGTATTGAACTGCTGACATATAAGGCATCTTTGACAAAGGCTCTCGGCTACAAGTCTAAATTTAGCATTGTACCACGTTTGTTTGAAGGACCGAATCATCGCGTCCCTCCCTATGTGTCCCTGTCCATGATACATTTGTGCCATGGCAGATATCATGCTATCAGGCATGACGGGTCTTCCATCTCGATAAACCCACACATGATCTGTTTCCCTTGGTGCACATCCTGCTTTTACCCACTGTCTCATTTCCTCGTCTCCTGCTTCTTCCTGCAATTGCCTCACTTCTTCCCATGTACCCACAACGTTAGTAAACATTAGTGGCAAGGAATTAATTTCCCTCTCTTTAGCCCTGTTCACTGAGTTCCGATTACGAGCACAATATTGGGCCATATCGTTGGCATATTTATTCCCAACCGCAATATAATCAGCGGTTTGTACATGTGCTGCACACTTCACAACAGCCAATTGCTTTGGCAGCTGTATCACCTCAAGCAACTTTCCAACCACTTCAGCATTCTTTATAGGAGTTCCACTTGAAGTCAGAAATCCTCTCTGCAGCCAAATCTGGCCAAAATCATGCACCACTCCAAAACCATACTGACTATCAGTTATCACAGTCACTCTCACATTCTTTCCGATCTTACAGGCTCTAGTTAAAGCTATCAGTTCAGCAACCTGAGCAAACTGAGCTGATTTTACTCCCTTCAGGTAAGATGCTTCCATTACTGCTGCAACTGTGCACACTGCATATGCTGCACTCAGATTTCCTTCATCTGTTCTCAAACATTACCTATCTACAAACATCACAAAGTCACTTTTAGAAAAAGGGTACATCTTTTATGTCAGGACGTGGTTTTGTACAGAAATCCAATACATCCATACAATCATGATCCAGTTTGTCCCTGACTTCAACATTTTCAGCATCAGGTAGTAGCGTTGAAGGATTCACATTCAAGCATCTCGCAAGGCTCACATTCGTTGCACCTAATATGACTTTCTCATACTTAGTCAGCCGACTATGTGTCATGAATTGAGTACGACTCCTTGTTAAAAGGATTGCCACATCATGCCACATCATGAGGTACATCCACTCATACAGGCTATCCCATCACAATTCCCTCACTCTGTTCCAGACTCTTACAAGTGACAGCTACTGCTTTCAAACAACCTGGCAAGGCCACAGCTACAGGGTCTAGCATAGCTGAGAAATATGCAATTGGTCTTCTCAATTTCCCATGTTTCTGTAACAATACAGAGAGCGCACATCCATTCCTCTCACTGCAGTACAACTCAAACTCTTTTTCATAGTCAGGCACCCCTAACGCTGGCGCTTCACACAGACTGTCTCTCAATTTCTTAAACGCTGCTAGTTCTTCCCTATCTAAGTCAATGGGATCTCTCACATCACTTCTTGTCAGACGCACCAAAGGTTTTGCGATTAGGGAAAAGTTACTTATCCACTGACGACAATATCCAACCATTCCAAGAAACATTCTCACCTCTCTTGCGTCATGGGAGCTCTCATACTTTTTATTATCCTGATCCTGTCTGTAGTTATTTTCCTCAATCCTTTTTCAATCTTGTGACCTAAATATTGTACTTCCTTCTGACAAAATTGCAACTTCGATGGTGACACTTTAAGTCCTCCATCTGCCAAATGATTTAACAATGCTATGGTGTCCATTACACAGGCTTCCCGAGTTTTCGATGCCACAAGCAGGTCATCGATATACTGGACTAGCACGGAATTCTCGCTCATTTCTAAATCTTCCAAAGACTTTTTTAATATCTGATTAAATATCGAGGGGCTTTCTGTATACCCCTGTGGGATTCGGCACCAAGCCAAAATACGTTCACCAAAACGAAACGCAAAAATTTGCTGGCTATCATGGTGCAACGTGATGGAAAAGAAAGCGTGACATAAGTAAATTACTGTGTACCATTCTGCATCATGAGGAATCTGATACAAAATCACAGATGGATTTGGTACAATAGGACAGCATGACACTACAATTTTGTTTATCTTTCTCAAATCCTGTACTATCCTGAACTTTCCATTAGGCTTTTCAGTCCGATGATCGGTGAATTACATGGACTACTCATTATTTCTCTCAAAATTCCTTGTTTAATCATTTTTTCAATTATAGGGGTAACTCCTTCAATTATTTCAGGTGTCAATTTATATTGAGGAACGTTTGGGTAGCTTATTCCTTCTTTCACTGTTACTTTTACGGGATCCACATTTCTCATCAATCCTACATCTTCTCCTGTAAAATCCCAGACTTCTGCTTTCACTGTCTGTTTTAATTCCTTTGGTAATTCGTCAGGGTTGAATACAGCATAAACTTCAGTAATCTCAGGTTCCATATTAGCCATAGTCATTTTATATAGTACGTCTTCATCAGGGGTCTCAAATGCTATACCATCAGGGGTACAAAATATGGTGCAATTCATTTTGCACAACAGGTCTCTTCCTAAGAGGTTACAGGACTTGAATCGCACACGACAAAGTGGTGCATTTCGGAAAATTTCCCTATATTGACCTTTACTGGTTCTGTGAGATACGTTTTGATCTGTCTGTTGGATACTCCAACCACTTGGATTGTTTCATCCGAGAGAGGAAGATTCTTAACATCAGCTGACCTAACAGTTGATCGAGTAGCACCAGTATCTACTAGGAAAGTAATATTTTCATCATTTACCTTTCCATCTACAAAAGGGCCTGTCTGGTCTACTTCTAGAGTTGCGCCAAGTACGCACTCTTCTTCCTCCGTTCGGCACCGTCAATAAACTTCTTCTGATTCACTCTCATCGCGTTGTAGCCAATACTGCGAAACGGCGCTAGCGCGCGGCAGCTTGGTTACCTGTTCTTCGTTGTAGAATCCTGTCTCATTACTGTATTTCTGTGAATTTACGCTCTGTGGAATAGGTAGTTTTGGCACCTGATTCTGTTGGGTAACAACCTGCTGCTGTCGCTGCGGTTGACCACTCACCTCTTTCTGCACCTGCGGATTCAATGATGCATTATCACCATTAGTATTCGGGGGAAATTTACACTCGGATTTCCAGTGCCCTATTCTTCCGCAATTATGACATGGCCATTTCTTTTTGGCTTCTTCAATATTAAACTGTCCCTTTCCTTTTCCAGTATTAAATCTAGGTTTTGGTCCTGCATTATTTGCTTGTTCAATCAATTGTGCTTCCTGTCTTTCTGCCACTTTTACTTGTTCCCACATAGCCTTTTCTTTTAGTTTACGCTGCTTGGCCTCAATTTCATCACTAAAATACTTTGCATGTCTTAATACTTCATCTATTTTCTTGTTTTGCCAATCCACTGTATGTTGCTTAATCATTTCACTAATTTCAGGGCGTAGTCCTTATACAAATCTGTATGCAAAATGACTTAAATCCTTTTTGCTCAAGTTTCGTCACCACTAAATTGCTTAAAGGTGAGAATGAACCTTTCATAATATGCGTGTACTGACTCCTTAGCTTCTTGATGAGTTCGGTCTATTTTTACCCAAACTGTCTCTTTGGGAGGTACTTTGTTTTTCATAAAGGTAATTACTTGTTCATATTTCTTCATCACCTCCGGATCAGGGGCTCCTGTCTTTGGATCTCTAGTGTATTCTTTTGTAGGCCAGTCTATTACTATTTTACACTCTGTCCACAAATCTGCTGGTACTATTATGTCAAAAGGCTATTCAAATCAATCCACAAAACTTTTGATAATTTTACAAATCTGTCCACTTGTCAATACCACTCAACTGGCTTCTCGCGCAGTCGAGGGAAATCTTTTGTAAATGACAAAATATCTTGCCTAGTCCAAGGAACATGTACATATCCTCCTCCTGGAATTTCTCTCATAGGGCATTCTATCACCATCTTTTCTTTTTCTCTTACGGGGAATGCTGCAAACGTTTTATCTGAGGAATCATCTCGTTTTCTATACCACCTACTTCTCCATTTATCCACATCTCCCCATTTTCTCAACAAAATAATTATGTCTTTAATCTGGATTATTCATCCTGTGGTGTTCAAATTTTCAATATCTTTCTCAGTAAAATCTACTCAATATGGTTTTTGTAAGGCCTTCACCTTCTCAATGTCTATGCCCATTTCATTTGCTACTTCCTCTAATCTTTCGTGTATGTTCTTTGCTCTCCAGGTTCTACTTTTGCACAAAAAGAGTAATTTTTCATCTTGGTAGGATTTAAATTTTTCTGTGGGGATAGTCCCTAGTATTAATTCTTCCAAAACCATCCTTAATTTGGCCACATCTATAGATTGAGATTCTCTGTCTTTTTTCTGTAGACTCCTTAACCATTCACTTAATTCTTCTGAAGTAGAGCCTACTGGTTTTTCCTCGTTGCTTCTTTCTGAGTCTCTTGGGGTTTCTGATATGGAATCTGTAGTCATTATCAATTTCTCAACTAAACCTTGATTTGCTACCAGATTTTTAGGCGTACTCTGTTCTGAGGTACTTACTGTTTGTTTCCATGGGTTCTCTTCTGAATTTATCCTTGACCTTTCTGTCTGTTTATTACTGTTATAAGGGACCGTTAAACAATGTTCATTATCCTTTTGGTTATCAAAAATAGGCATTACTGGACCTATGGTTACGGGAACAGTTACGGCTTCTAAGTTTTTAGTCAATTCCCTAATCTTTTCAGTCAACTCTAAAGTGTTTTTTGTTAATTCTGCTGAATTTTCATTACTTGCCTTACTTTCCTGTTTTCTCTCTATTTCTCTGAAAGAATTACTTTTCCCTAACTCTTGGGGTACTGGTTCAATCTTAATGCTTCTCAAAGTCTCTCTCATTGGGGCACTTGGTGTTAACATGTCAGAATCTGGTTCATACGGGGCGGGATTTTTATAAAACATGTCGTCAAGAACATCATCCTCCGACTCATTCACTCCATACCCTCTTGATTCTATGTTATGTCTCTTTTCTGTACATTTTTTACCACTATCATCTTCAACATGTCTCACAGGAAACAAACCATCAGCCATACTTGCACTTCGCCATCTCCTCATCCTGTCATCATGATTCTCCTTGTCCATATGATCTACCAAACATGTACCTATATCTTCTGACACTCCTCTGTCTTTCTCTGTCATGCATCTCGTCTTCCCATTCCGTCAATGCTTCAAACTGTGTTGGTCTAGGTCTCGGTTCTAAATTCATCATTCTTTCTCTCAAATTTCTCAAAACTGCTAAATTAAATTAACCATGCTCTGGAAATGCCAAAACTCCATCATCCTTCGTATGCTTAACCCAATTTTCCAACCAAATACAAGTATGATATCCATATTTTGCAACCATAACGGATGCGGGCGATTTCGGTGGAGGAAGCAACTGTCCCTCTCTAGTCTTAATTGGCTTGTCCTTTTTAAACAAACTCTTAATTTTTCCAAACCAGGACTTTTTCTCCTTTTCTGGTGGATCGTAATACATCATTTTTGTCTTCCGTGTATCGCTAGTTTTCCCTACGACTATTCTGTTGTTTTAACCAATCGTAGCGCGACTCACACTAACGCACCAATCCGGAGCGCCTATGTCACTTCTGCAATTCTCCAATCCCAGCGCGTCTCACACTTACGCACCAATCAGCAGCGTCTACGTCACCCTGTGATTCTCCACTCCTAGCGCGGCGTACGCTAACACACCAATCAGGGCGTCTACGTTTCTTACTGACTAGCCAATCCCAGCGCGGTCTTTCTGACATCAGCTTTTCTCGCTATCGCTGCTCCTGCTGACCCCTCCTTTACAAAATTTATCGGTAACTTTTCTTACGTTTTTCTGATTTACAATTCTGTTAGTAACGACATTAAAACACCACCATTGTCCGCTTCGCTAACCAAAGAAAAGTCAATGACCTTTTGCACAAGAATTCCGTGTTTCTCGAGAGCAGCGCTTACCTCTGCCCTACTACTGAATCGTTACTTCCGTTGATAAAGTAGCACATCCCTCTACTTCACCCTTCAGCCTCGGCGTATCTGCTTGCAGCGCTCTGTTATTGTGTTGCTCCTGCATATTTTAATACCCCCGTTCTGTCGCCTTAGTTATTTTTGGGTTTCACTTTTTCCCCCTGTTTTTAATTTCGCCGGCCACGCTTACCTGCACGCTGTCATCTTACTCGCACAGTAACCTGGAAAAGCACCGCATTTTGCGGGTCCCTCGCCATTGTCTCGTTGGCGGCCATATTGGGTGAGGGGTGAGCCACATCGCGGTCTAGTCCTCATTCAGGAGGCTCGACCAGCATAAATAGCAGGCTAACTCTAGGTGAGTTCTCATTCAGCCTCGGCGTATCTGCTTGCAGCGCTCTGTTATTGTGTTGCTCCTGCATATTTTAATACCCCCGTTCTGTCGCCTTAGTTATTTTTGGGTTTCACTTTTTCCCCCTGTTTTTAATTTCGCCGGCCACGCTTACCTGCACGCTGTCATCTTACTCGCACAGTAACCTGGAAAAGCACCGCATTTTGCGGGTCCCTCGCCCCTGTCTCGTTGGCGGCCATATTGGGTGAGGGGTGAGCCACATCGCGGTCTAGTCCTCATTCAGGAGGCTCGACCAGCATAAATAGCAGCCATGCCTACGCGCAGCGTCATCGCGCAGCGGGATCGCCGGACTTCCGCCGGAGTTACGCCTGAGTTCAGCCCGTCTGCGCCCGTCCGCACCGAGGACGTGCTGCAGGGCGGGCTGGACTCGGCTGACGCCCCTCTTCCACTCTATGAGGGGCCTAGGCATTACTCTATGTCGGAACTCATGGCCCTTAGACCTTCAGTGCAACGATGTTTTCATCGCCTCTCACCTGATGATATCCTGCATTCCCAGCGATGCATGACATGTAAGGCTTTCCTTCGCCGCGCTGCTCCTAGTTCTACTAGATTCCATTCACGCTTGGGATGCCTTTCTGCTTCGTTGCTTAACACCGGTTTTCTAATTAATGCGCGATCGCTGATCAATCATAATGTTGCTTTCCATGAATTTGTTGAAGAAAGACAGCGAGATTGGGTTTTTATCACGGAGACTTGGGCTTCGGATTCCTCCGGTCACGATCTACTCCTGGCCATCCCCGATGGCTATTCTCTTCATAGGCAGGATAGACCTCTGCGTAGAGGTGGAGGAATCGCTATCCTTTTTAAATCTTCCCTTTCCTGCTCCATTAAATCTCTATGTATGCCTGGAGATAGTTTTGAGGCACTTTATTTCTGCATCTTATGTGCCCCATCTGTCTCTTTTACTGGGATACTCATATATAGGCCACCTGGCCCTAGGGCTAGTTTTTCTTCAGATCTCCTTAGAATCCTAGAACCTTATTTTGGAAAATCTTATCTTTCCATCTTGGGTGATTTTAATTTTCACCTTGATGATATTAACTCAAAGGATACCTTGACATTAATTGAGTCACTCGGAGCCTGTGACCTTGTTCAGTTGGTGAGCAGCCCAACACACAAGGCTGGCCATATCCTTGATGGGGTTTTCTCTAGTGATTCTAGGTTATCTACGGGCTCGCCTTTGCCGTTGGTCTGGACAGATCATTTTGCAGTACCTCTTGAATTTGCCCTCCCCGCCCTGCCTTTAGTTAATCATGTCGCCACTTCATTTACTCTTAGGAGAAATGTTAGAAATATTACCGATGATACTATTGCTTCTTATATCCGGTTCTCGCAATCTTTCTTCTCGAAGATTGCGGATGATGCAGCTCAAGAACTCATTCACTCTATTACCAGTGCCGTGGAAGAGCTTGCCCCCGCCTCCCTGCGATATGTAGCTCGTCAGAAACCCACTGCTCCCTGGTTTTCTGAGCATTTGAGACTCCTAAGGCAGGGGTGTAGGAATAGCGAGAGAAGATGGAGGAAGTCCTGGGATCCGAAAGATCGAGTGGCTCACAAGTCCGCTTTACGGGACTATAAACAGAGAGTTGTAGTGGAAAAGCAGGAGTATTTTTCCAATCTCACAGGTTCCCTAACTTCATCTAGGGAGCTTTTTAAAATTGCTGATTCACTATGCTCTCTTCAATTTCCTGATTCTGTAGTGAGCTCCCAGGACCTTTGTGATAACATCTCGGACTTCTTCCACAACAAAATCTTGGATATTCACCTAGCCCTAGAAGCCCACTGCCACTCTTTGGATAAGGATATTTCATCTGCTATAGCCAGGTTAGATACTTTGGGTAAAGAGCCTTCCAAACTATTGAGGGAATTTCCCTTATTGTCTTTGGAAGGACAGAATCTCCTACTTGATAGGATTAAATCTTCCTCTCCTATGGATCCTTTACCTCTAAAAACTTTGAAGGAGTACAGAAACAGTATTCTGCCGCCTATGTTGGAAGTTATGAAAAGTCTATTGTCCAGGGTTCTTTTCCATCAGTATGGAAGAAGGCTATTGTAAAGCCTCTCCTTAAGAAACCATCTTTGGACCCTGGCCTTCTTAAAAACTTTAGACCAATTTCTCTGCTTCCTGCTCCTGCAAAAATATTGGAGGCACACCTCCACTCTCATCTCTCCACTTTTCTTGAGACCAGTGAGTATCTTGATAACACACAGCACGGATTCAGAAAACATCATAGTACTGAATCCGCACTCACTGTTGTAGTTGATAACATCCGACGTAAAGTGGATAGTGGCCAAACTACAATACTGGTCCTATTAGATCTCACAGCCGCATTCGACACCCTGTCTCCCGCCATTTTAACATCTCTGCTTAGTGAGGCAGGGGTTACTGGACCGGCCCTGAATCTTCTTGACTCCTTTCTCCATGGCAGAGAACAGAGAGTAAAGCTTGGAAATTTCCTCTCCCCTGCCAAGTCATTACAATGTGGCGTGCCACAGGGGTCGGCCCTTAGTCCGACCCTGTTTAACATCTATGTGGCTCCCCTTGCTAGACCAGTAAGATCGCAGGGGATGGAGGTGGTGTCCTACGCCGACGACACCCAGATCATGGTGTCACTGGCTCATTCCTCTGTCCATACATCTGCCACTAGCTTTAGGTCATGCATTCAGCATGTTGCAGACTGGATGATCATCAACTCCCTAAAGTTAAATGGCGATAAGACAGAGGTCTTGGTCTTTGGGAAAGACCAAGATGTCTGGTCGAGCGAGTGGTGGCCTATATCTCTTGGCATCTGCCCCACCCCTTCCCTATCAGCCAGAAATCTCGGCGTGGTTTTTGACACCTCACTTTCCATGACGCTCCAAGCAAATAGGACCGTGGCCTCATGTTGGGGTGTTATTAGGATCCTAAATAGGATTCGGAGCTATCTTTCTCTCCAGGCCCGTAAGCAGATTGCAGTCGCTCTTGTTGGCTCCAGGCTCGATTATTGTAATTCCTTATATGCTGAGTCCAACAAGGGCCTTATCCATAGACTGCAAATCGTGCAGAATGCTGCTGCACGTTTTGTTCTGGCTCTTCCCTTGGCATCCTCAGCTACGATTGCTAGGAGAGATCTTCACTGGCTTCCTGTTCAACATAGAGTCTTTTTTAAGATTCTATGTCTTACTTACAGAGCTCTTGTGGCTGGCACGGAAGATGCACTTGGGTCCTTGCTTACCCGCTACAGTCCATGCAGATCTCTTCGATCTGCTGGATTATTTCAACTGGTAGTCCCTCGTATAAGACTAGCTAGATGGGGAGCGAGAGCTTTTTCTGTTGCCGCTCCTAAGCTTTGGAATTCCCTTCCAATTGAGGTCAAAACCCTTCCTTCTTTGGATTTGTTTAAAAAGGCCCTTAAAACTTGGTACTTTACCAAAGCTTACCAATAAGAGATTGCTGGTTTCGATTGACGAGCTGTTTTATTTGAGTTAGGCGCCTTGACGCCCATCGGGCAAAGTTTGCGCATAATAAGATTTATTTCATTCATTCATTCATTCATTCTAGCAAGCATTAGCTAACCGTTTCTCCAGAATTAAAACACCTAGTTGGAGACGTAATGCTCCTGAGAAATAAAACCAGAGTTTCACAATTAACCTGAATGCCTTTTCATTCACGCACTTTCACACGGAAAATGTAGTACATTCACATAGAATTCTGTCTTTCCCGAGAACAGTGAACAGTCTGTCCTACTACAGAATTATGACATACGTTAATAAAGTAGCACTTCCCTCTACTTTATCCTTCTAACAAACTTAGGGAACACCTATTACCTTTCCAGTGATAAGCGTTATCAGAGCTCCTTTTTGGACTACTGGTACTTAAGACCAAAATTTCATAGGTGACCTTCGCTACCATACACTCCTCTCATACAGTAAATATCCCTAATGGCAACACACGACGATGTTACCGAATCGAACCCAGACAATGCGTCGTGCAACTCCAATCGTCACACGTTTTCCCCGTGTACCTACAGGGCAACAACAATTCCGCCTTTCCCGAGAGCAGCGCTTACCTCTGCTCTACTACGGAACTGTTACAAACTTCCGACTTCCTACCTCCCAGAAGCCGTCAAACAACATAGAACTCGACGTAACTCAACATAGAGTGTTAATGCATAAACCAATTCTAATCAATAATCAGTCAGCAATTTGCATGCAATAATCACCAAACCAAAACAATAAAACCATCATCCTGTTACCAGAAAAACTGATGGAGCGCAAAACCCTGGTAATGGAGAAAGCAAACCCGTCACACTAACTCATTCACACATGCAGTCATTGGTGGGGCCCATAACACCAACACTCACACTAACCATTCACCGGTCTGCACACAGTTGGAGGGATGAGTGGTTCAAGCGCTCAACATGTGGGGGAAACTACCTTATATCCTATAGGGTAAGAAAAGTTATTTTACAGAATATACATCAATATCTCTTCCACCTACAGATCTCAATCCTAAACATCAAGGCACTCCTCCCACGTGGCCAATAGACCAAATAGTTGGATTGGTTGATGGTGATCTAGAACCAGCTAAAACACATTTTAAGATTTTGATCTTACCCTTCTCAATAAATCACAAACTCATTCTTTGTCAATCAATATCTGTTTATCGAAAATTTCTTAGCAAAGTTAAAATTGCGTTTGGAGAGTTTATATCAAATTTCAATTAAATCGCATAACATCATATTTACCTATTCTGACTATCTGTAGTCCACTAAGTCTGTCGTCATTCGTCAAAGCAGATTAATGTTCAAGTACTGTGCTCAGCACCCCACAGTCTCAAAGATCGGCCAAGACCAGAGATGTGCAAGCATCTAGCAATGCCCATAGAATTAGGAAAAGTTGGTAGTCATCAGATTATTGGGCAGCATCCGGACCATTCGGGATTCAGGAACACAGCAGTCACCCTAAGTCGTAGAGTTCGCGTAGCGTCACCGTCGTGGTCATTGGTCAGTAAGGTAGGAAAAAATGGGTAGCATCCTCTCTATTCTATCATGTACTTATATACCAAAATCACTGTAAAAGTTACATTTTGGGAATTTCGTACAGTCGTGATTGGTCGGTTATGATCGTCCGATGGGGTTTAGCACAGTTTAAGGGGTGAGGTCACAGTTCAGTCCATTCCGGTTTCTTTTGTAAACGTCCTTTGTTTTGTCACTTGGCTGTTTTCCCACCGTGGCCTTGTCTTAGTACAGTAGGTTACGGGTCATGCAGAGGCTGCAGTCATCTTTGTTGCGCATGCTCTGTTCGCTCCACGCCTCGTGGGACAGTGGCCACATCGTCATGTCGGCGGCCATTTTTATTTAGGCCCAAACGCCAACTTAAGCGGAACAAACACAAAAGAGTAATTAATGCATAGAAATAATAAATCTAATGTTAACCCCTTACTAATCCCTCTATGTGCTTGTATTTATCTAGCGTATAGCAACATTTAAAGCGTTTATATTCACCCTTTACGTTGTCTTCTCGGGCAACATTACACAGACATCACAAAAGCAACATATACCATGGAATATTATATTTATTACATATACTACTGTTAGTATGCGTACGGATTTTAGTCATAAAGGTTATTTAGCCATGCAAAATGCAAATCCCACGTATATTTTGTATATTAATAATGTTGATTAATAGAACATGCAAACTCATTTAATATATTATAGTTAATAGATTATTCAATTAGTGTTCTCATGCAGAATAGGGGGGGTATACAACATTTTGTACTACCTGCTGCATCAATGGCAGAAGGTTTTGAAAATATAAATCTTATCGATATATATTCATCATTATCTTTGGAGATATTTGGCCCCTGTAATTCTACAAATGTTAGTTGATTTCAACCTCCTAAGACATTTAGACCCAGGTGGACTATCCCCATTCATAAACCAGGGATGTGGCAATTTGCACACTAGGTGGTTGCTTAATGGGAATGTAATTTAGATGTAACCTTTGGCAATTAAATTGCATCACAAATGATCTGTTCTCAGGGTGTCGCAAAACAACCTACCTAAGAATGAAAACCTAGGCAGGGCACGATTTGTGACCCCCTGTGATTGGCTGAGAATGAAGGAATGGATCCTGCAAGGAAAAGCAGTAGGTGGTCCCTGCATTTAATTTATCAAACAGCAAACATTTCATTAAAGCAGCCTCACTACATTAAAGGGATTGGTGCTGCTTAAAGAAGTGTTTAACATTTGGAAAGGCATTGGTGGAGCAGACGGTAGTCTTCTGGGCTGCTGTTTGCTCACCCCTGAGGCCGCTGAAAACGTTTCCAAAGTTATAGTTTTCTCACAAGCAGCATGTAGACAGCTTTCCCTTTGTATATCAGTTATCACCAAACTCAGGTGTGGATAACTGATCAATGGTTTGCCATCTCGGTTGTGGACAAAAATCATTAGAACATCCCTTTTCGAAATGTAAATAGGAGGGGTACAACCCTTTCATGTCCTCTCTGGACTGTGGTATGTAAATGTTCGAAAAATTCCTTTTATAAGTCAAAACAACTTTTTGGACTCAGAAAAATTGCATTTATACATTGTGCAATGCCCTTTTGTCTTCGCAAACCTGTGATTTTGCTAATTGTAGCCTCTGCAACTGTAAAAAAAGATTTGCACACCTTACCTTAAGTTGTCTGAGTCTTAGATATCTCACATGTAAAGTAAATGCAAGGTTTTCCATTCGTTTCTAATATAATATGGCCAGGGAGAGTTCTTGTATTGACTAGCCTCTGCACTTCTACCAAGTGGCCCTGATAAGCACACGGATGAAGGTTTTTACCGTAGCCATACCCAATATGTGAGAGGTAGCTATTTCTTCTATGTGTTGAACTGTTACTTCATATGTTATCCGGCAATGTGTGTTACATGGACAAGACTGAATAAGCACATCAAAAATTATATGGGCCATGACGAAAGAAAAACATTGAATGTGCCCCCGAACTCCAGTATCATACGTGGATGCGGTTTCACATTTAGTAAGGTAGGGTCAGTAGGAACTAGAAAGCTCTGATTGCATACACGCTTCCTGTCAAAGCAGAGCCCTAGATTGCTCTTCACTTTGTTAGAAGGTAGACATTTTCCAGAGATGTTCTCTCCTTTACTAGCAGCCTTACCTCATTCTGTATAAGAGTTTGTTTTACAGTCCTGATGTTTTTTGCAATGCACTCACTGGTTTCTGAACCTTGAGTATTTTACCTGCTGCCCTGGATGCTCGTGTGAGGGAGCGTGCACCTAAATATTGTTTCCCTCACTTCCTGTTTCCACTGTAGAACCTACTCCTGTTGCTAAGGTGACCGCACTTTCCTAATTGCTCCCATGGGTATACCATGCCTGATGTTGGCAATATTTAGTTTTCCATGAATGACTCAGGCTTTCTAGCTTCTATCTGTAGTTCATTGTTGGATGTGATGTATGTACGAAAAATATATGACTAAGGTATGTTTGTAAGTGTGTTTACATTTTAGTACGTTTAGGGAACAGTCGGAATTTTCTTGAGAGCAAATTTGTTTAATGTATCTTTGTATACAGGTACTTTTGAGATTTGTCGTGAGGATGTTTACACAAGATTTAAAGAAATGTAACCCCAAATAAATATCTTTAAGCTATATTTACTTAATAGACTGGACTATTATTTTTGGTGGCACAAGATTTGTGTTTCATATAATATTAATATATAGAAAAATAATTGAAGTACATCGTTATGAAATATAAAAGTGGGCGTGCTTGTTTGGTGTTTTGAGTTCTCATTCCCCTGACCCCACCCACGGCATTTTACTTGGCAGGGGCCCTGTTTTGCCCTTTAGATTGTTGCATGCCTCCCCCACAGTAGAGGCGCATCGCAAAGGTCCGGAAGCCCGCCCACCGTGTCACCGCTGCAGCTTGCCTCGAAACAGTTGAGTAACGAATAAGTGACCTGTTACCACCTCACAGCTTCTCTTCCATCTCCTGGTATTGCCCAATAATAATTGGAAGCATTTAATTTGCATCTTGGTCATCTCTTTCACAAATAGGTGCACAGATAAAAGGATAAGAGAAAATGATAGCTCTGCTGGTTAAATACCTGGTACAAACCCACATAAACCCTGCTTGATGCAGATATTTGCATGTAGTATGTGGACTTCTATCCTAAACAAAGTTGGGCACATACTACATTTCATCATTCAGAGGTTCATATAACAAATGCTACAAATGATTCTGAAATAATACTAACATTCTTGTTACAGAGATTCTGAATCAGTTTATAACCAAAACAGAATCCTTATTAATTGACTTTTGCAATAAAACTGAGTCCAAGCTAACAACATTGATTAAGCATGATTTGGCATTAACATCTTGGCACCCCTCACCCCCAGACCAGGCTAAACTGCCTCTCACTGGTGGACCTGAATTAGTAAATAGTACATCCATGACATTACTTAATTTAGGAAGAGAGGAAGTGATTTGTGATGGCCCCCAGGAAATGGCCACCAATCTTGTCAAACACTAGTCAGGGCTAATCGATTATGCCCACCTAAGGGAAGTGGTCAGTGAGCATTCCTAAATAAAAATGGACCAGCAAAGCAAAGTAAAACCTACTGTGATAGCACAGAGACCTTGTAGCTGCCCCCGTACTGCACTTCCCACTTGATTGTATTAGATAGGAGCGGCCCTTCCGTTATGGCGGAGGAGCGTCGCCCCCCCCCTGCTGAAAGCCATCAGAGGCAAAGGACAAAATAAAATGATTATAAAACATTTTTATTATCATTTTATTTTTAGCCCTGCAGGCAGCGAGCCGGGGGAGGCTTGCGGCCTCCCATCCGGAGACTTCAGCACCAGGGAGGATGGAGGAGTGGTGGGCACTGCTGAGTGCTCATGATGGTTTGGCCGGCACTCTGGGGCCGGCCAAACCATCATGCACAGTTAGCCTTTCTTCATCTAGCTGTGATGTACAGCTGGGTGGAGAAACCAACACAGGCTCCCAGTCTATGTCTGAGCACCGAACTGAGGCGCTCAGGCCAATACCAGTGCTGCTCACATGCTGGGAATAGCATTCCCAGCATGTGAGCAGCGCTGGGATTGGGAGCTGGGAGCCTGCGCAGTGTGCAGCAGGCTCCTGACAGGGACTCGAGGATCGGGAGCAAGGCGGCGGCCGTCGGAGCAGGTCCGTTTTTTTAATTGTACTTGTTTGTTTATTTTTTGTGTTTACCTCTCCCCGCCCCAACACTTCGTAATACGAGTGGCTGCTACTGGTGATGGAAAATATTCAACCTTTTCGAAATGGGTTGGTTTAAGACGCTGAGTCCCTAAAATGTAAGTCTGATCATTGGATAAAGCTGGGAATTTTGATGATTTGAATAATGAGATTCTGTTTGCACAGAGAGTCAGATGGATTGACCAATCCAATAACAACTCAAAAGCCAGATCAGATCAGCTTTAAAGTCCTAGAGCTTCTTAATGATCTCCTACAGCGTTTACATTATTTGTCTAAAAATCAAGAGAGTATTCAGGCCCACCCTCTTGGTTTCTTTCATAAACCTGTGCTTCTTCCAGCAAATAGCTGCACTTTTGTTGACAAAGCTTCAAGATCCTATTTTCATATGCATCAGCAGTACAGTGTCCCCATGGGAAACCATCTTGAGTTTACGATTGGCCTAGATATGATTGACTGACTGGCCCTCCAGGGTAGGTCTGCATCAGAGTCACAGACACAAGGGATCCAAAAAACAGTGAACTCCTTGGCATCATCGACAATCCCAGAACTACTGGTCGCATCGAAGGGTATGAGCCACATTTCCTGGAATAGAGCGGGCACACGCTTGACGATTACATACACGGATTGAACTAGGTTCGTGAGCACATCAAACGTTATTTGTTGTCAAAAAACTTGGATGACGGGGGATTTCATTGTGATGGCTATTATACTTTTTTCCAGCCAGCCCTCCCATCACAGGCAGGTAATTTTTATGTTATCTTAGTGGAAAGCAGGTCTGCGGTTTCTTGAACCAAAAAATGAAAATATTACATATTTTAAGCATACAATGTATGGGGAGGCATTAAGTACTCTTATTTTGAAGTGTGATCTTATTTTTTTACCAGTGATTTGGTGCAAAATAAGAAAAGAAGTGCACCCCCCTCCCCCCCCCATTTTTATGGGAAGCTCTAGAGGAAGCACGATTAATTTTATTCTGTTAACAGCTGAACTTTCACATTTTCTCCTTGATTTTAAAGTTGTGATCAAGTGTGTTAGAGATCACAATCCACTTATTATATGATTGGATCGTCAGATTAAAAAGACCACAAGAAACAAATGTTTCAAGATAGCTAATTAAAAGAACAGGGGACTAAGAATTGAATGGGCTAAGGTTGAAACAGTGGCAGGGGCATAATAACCCCCCCCGCACCCGCTTTACCAGCTACAGCGGGGTTGGAGTCTTTAATGGACCTCTTCTGTCTGCAACACAGCAGGCAAAGGCTCATAAATACCATGAAAGGGTGGATGGTTGGTTGGTTTATTGAGTGAAAGGACAGATAGGTCTGTGAGTGAAAGGGTGGATGGGTGGAGGGATGGATGAATGAGTAAGTGAAAGGATGGATGAAAGATAGAATGGATGATTGATGAGTGAAAGGATGGATGGATGAAAGGGTGGATGGATGGATATGTGGAAAAAATAGATGGATGAATGATAGGGAGGGTGGATGGATGAATGGGTGGGTGGATGAGCGAAAGGCTGGATGGATGAGTGAAAGAATGGATGCTGGGCAGTGTGAACCTCCAACTTTAGGAGCTACTGCATGGTGGAGCTCTTGCTGGGCATCTCATGTCTGCAAATTGGTAGACAAAAGTGAGTGAATGAACGGATGGATGTGTGAGTGAAAAAGTGGATGGATGGTTGAGTGAAAGGATGATGGATGAATGAGTGAAAAGATGGCTGTAAAAATGGCTCAGTGGAAGAATGTATGGATGAGTGAAAGGGAGAATGGATGGATGACTGAAGGGAGGTTGGGTGGATGGATATATGAGTGAATGTGGATGGATGATAGAAAAGATGGATGGATGAGTGAGTGAAAGGATGGATGGCTGAGTGAAAGGGAGGGTGGATGGATTGATGGGTGGGTGAGAGGGAGGATGGGCAGATGGATGGAGGGAAAGGGTGGATGGTAGATGGAGTGAAAGGGTGGATGGATGAGTGAAAAGATGGATGAGAGAAAGGATAGATAGAGGGATGCACTGGTTTAAGAATGAGTGAGTGATAGGGAGGGTGGATGGATAATAGGAGGAATGGAAGGTTGAGTAAAAGAATGGATGGGTGAGTCAAAGGAAGGGTGAATGGATTGGCAGATGAGTGAAATCATTGATGGATGAGTGCGTGGATAGATCGATGAGTCAATGGGTAAACAGGAGGATGGATGGATGAGTGAAATAATGGAGGCTGGGGAATTGGAACCTCCAACTTTAGGAGCTACTACGTGGTGAAGCTCTTGCTGGGCCTGTTCTGTCTGTAACTGGGTAGAAAGTGAGTGACTGGATGGATGAATGTGTGAGTGAAAAGGTGGATGGATGGGTGAGTGATAGGATGATGGATGAATGAGTGAAAAGATGGATGTAAGGATGGATCAGTGAAAGGTGGATGGATAGATGAGGGAAGGTGGATGGATGATAGAAAAGATGGATGGATGAGTGAGTGAAATAATGGATGGCTGAGTGAAAGGGAGGGTGGATGGAGTGAAAGGGTGGATGGATGAGTGAAAAGATGGACGAGAGAAACGATGGATGAGTGGAAAAATGGATTGATGAGTGAAAGGGAGGGTTAATGGATGGATGAAAGGGTGGACGGAGGGATGGACCAGTTGAAGAATGAGTGAGTGTAAGGGAGTCAACAGGTAAATGGATGGATGAGTGGGTGTGTGGAAGGATGAGTGAAAGGATAGATGGATGGCTGAGTGAAAGCATGGATGGATGAGTGAAAGAAGATGGAGGGATGGAGTGAAAGGATAGATGGAGTGAAAGGATGGATGGATGAATGACTGAAAGGTGAAAGGATGGATGGATAGATAGGTTTAGAGTGGATGGATAGGTTTTGATATGGATGGGCTGACAGACAGAATGGTAAAAGACTGAATGATAGCTGAAAGAAGGAATGGTTGACAGATTTTAAAGGTGAAATAGTGAATATCAGCAGGGGGATGGAAGGTCCACCTGTCAATCAACCTGACCTATGTGTTGCTCCTGGGGTGAATGTCACACCTCGATGACACCTCATTCAAGCCAAGTACAGGCTTGGAATTGGGGAAGGCTAAAGCTAATTAACCCTCTGAAAGGTCAGTCATGTAAAGGCTAACTTTCTAATAGTTGCATTTCCAGTATATTTAGAAAAATTCTGAATTTACTATTATATTGGATTTTTATCAAATATAAAAATAGGTCTTTGAATACCAGCTGACACATGTCAAAAATTATAGGTTAAAGTATATAATTTGTACTTTGACATTTGTGGACAATTTGTGGGCATCAAGGTGTTTCCTAGGGTTGTCTAATTTAATATTTTACAGAAATTCCTGCTCTCAATATCTCTGGTGCTCTTACACTTTTTTTTGTACATTTAGTATCCCTTAAATAAATATGACTTATTTTAAAAAATAATTTGAAATTGCTTTCAGTTGATTTTAAAACCATTAATACCCTTAGAATATTAAGCACTAGCATTAAACCAAGGAAAGTAATGTAATATATAGAGCAAGTTATGTATCATATACCATTTATAACTCTGCTTCTCATGCAGCCTGACACGCAATCATGCAATCTGACATTATACTGCAATTATCAACATAAAACAAGGAAAGTAATGTAACTGTAAAGCAAGTTATGCAATGTATACCATTTTTTAAAACTGCACCACATGCAATCTGACATTGTGCTGCATTGGGCGCCAGCTTATTTCATGGCTGTTGCCTTCCTTGTTTCCTGTACTCGAGTCAGTAAAATGCATGCTAATTATTGAAACAGCTAAACTTTTTTTATCTCGACAGTCTCTCCACGTCAAATTTCCAGCGGTCTGTTTTTCTGTGTGCATTAGCAAAGTACTGGTGTCGTGCCTCTGGGGCAAGTTCTGTAATAAGCTCCAGTAATACGGCCTTCCTCTGGCAGACGAGAAGCCATCTTGACGTTTTCCTGAGTCAGTAGCCTCTCATACCCATCATCTTGCTGTGCATCACTTAATTCCGAATTCTTTTTTGAGCCACCAGCGCATGCTACATTTTTAAGTCGATATACATTTTTTTTTATTGCCACAGATCTTACTTTTGCTGCATGTATGTTACAGAACCGAGCAACGACGAACACACATTGTGAAAACTGTTGTTATGTGCCAAAAAAGGGCCCAGGCCATTAGGCATTGTGAGCTAGCTCCTGACAGCTGCTGAATAATAGAGACAGCATGCTGCCTCCCAGTCCCCCCAGAGATTATACTGTGCTATTTTTTATTCATGACTCTGTGTTTCTTAGAATAATATTTGAATGTGTGGGTGAAGCGCACCCCACGATTTGCCCGAAGGCCACTTTAATTCACTTGTTTTAATGTTCTCCATTTGCTGTAGTAATCTCGCGAGGACTTGTTGTGGAAGTAATTGGATTGTGTTATGAGCTTGCTGAATTGTCTGAAGTGCTTAATGAGCCTGCCGAAGTGATCAGTTCCACATATCCAGTGGCAGGGTTTGGGAGGAACATTAGCTGCCGGTTTCTTCCATCGGCTAACTCAAACAAACAGTCCCAGGATTCTAAGTTAATGGAATTCTCAGTTTGCTTAATTTGTACTTTCTTTTTAGTGCCAGATGAACGTTTCTTGATTTACTGCTTATGGCTCTATCACCCCGCACTACTCATCTGCCTTCAGAAATATGTCAATAGGAGCAAGTAACTTGCAAACAGTGGGCAGATCTAACAGATAACCAGACACATGTGTTAGTGGCAATATGTTAAAATAAAGAAGAGGCAACGAGCTTCCCTGTAATAGTTAGCTTTAAGAATTTTAGTATTTTTAGGCTGCTGCATTAGAGTATGCACATTGTTTGAACAACTGGAGCAGACATAGGTACTATGGTAAGTTTACGATTGTTATTCACAAAGGGATTTACGAGTAGTATCTTTACAGTGCGGAGTGATAGGACAGTCCTATCATGAATTGCAAACAATTGTCAGCTTACACACACAAATCAAGCCCTCAATTTGGAGAGGTTGGGAGGGTAACCTCAAGTTCTGATATGATGTTTGTTGTCTTATGGTCTGAAACTACCCAGCTTCCCAGCAATCACAAAAGCACTGGAGACACATCTGTTCAAGGAGGAATATCCTTGCCAACACTGCACCCCAAGTCATTAAGAAGGGAGCAGGTTGTGCTGACCACAATAATGATCTCTCAGAACTCTGTCACTTTTTTTTAATTACCTTTGAGTTATCCACCTTTTCCTCATATAAAAGAGATGTTGATCAGCACTACCACATTCTGAGTTCTACAAAGTGACTTGAAGACATCATGCTGGCTCTTTGCAAATCCAATAACTAAATACTTTGTATTATACTTCATATAGGTAGTCTAAATGGATATACTTCAATTGAATGAAGTGATTACACCAGATTCAAAAAGATGTCAAACATTTGAAAATCATAACATCGCCTGCATCTTTAAATCAATTTTTGCAATGATCAGATAACTCTTCCGTCAAACATCAAAGGTTACGAGGTAGACCTCTCTCCACTACTAAACTACTAATGTTCAGACATTAAAATGCCACAATTATGATCCACGTTAATGATTTTTTAATGGTTAGTGGAACATTCTTGAAACCATCTAGCTGGTTAGTCCTATCAGGGGCATATATGCCCTGTTAAACCTATAACTACCTCTCATAAGCACCTTGGATATAATAAAGGAGCCTAAGCACTGTATTGTTGCGCCAGTGCTGCCTCAGTATTCAGCCAGGAGGATAGCTCACCACTGACAGAATAGTCACTGCAGTGGAATAGCCACTACCAAACACTGTCTTGTCCCAGTGAAATAGTGAGTGTCTGCATCAGGTAGATTGACCCCATGAGGGTGGACATAGTGTTATGGAAATGTTTTTGAGGTTTATATATTTGTGCATCAAGAATGACAATTAACATGCCTCATTGCACATGACTGAATTAACATATGTGTAATTGAAACAAATTTCCCATGATGTGTAAGAGTTTGTTTATTAATGTGTTTTAGTTATGCCTCATTTCTGTGTAAAACACTATTTTAGACAAGATGGATGCCCTCTCTCTCCCTCACTCCTGTTTTCTCCCCTGTGCACATACTTTCCTCACAAGCTCCGCAGCACCCAGTCAAACTTAGGTCATATTAGTTTATTTTCTTTACTGTATTATTTTGCTCATGATGAACTTTCTATGCTGTGGATGTGAGAATGCAACAAACATATATCTCATTTGTTCCTTTACTGAATTTATTCATTGGGAGAAACTCATCTTGTTAATTGCTTCATATTTATTTGACTATCCCCGGATGACAGTAGCATAGAATACAATAGAACATGTTGAATATTTTTTTCAAAGAATTGTGATGGTGTTTAGGTGTAAGGTAATAGTGTGTATTATTCTTGTGTTCTGATTTGCTAAATAAATGACAATTTTGCTCACACCATGATGAGTTTGCAGAATTACTAATTAATTTCTATGCACGAATTATGTATAAGAGCCCCTTGATTTTGATGGGTGAGCCAGAGAGATTCTAAAAGCTTTCCTATGCTACTAGGGATGCTGTCTAACTTTCTAATTAATTTGCTGCTCATTGAGAATTAGAATATTTTCAGATTTGATATATTTTGTATTTGCACTCTGTATCACTTTCTATCTGAGAGCCTTCATGGCATTTGACAATGTACTGCTTATTTTTTAAACCCTTTAACTATCTAGAACTCCGTTATTGTTTTACTCTGCTAATTTGATGTTCTGCCTCATGAAACTGAAGTTTACGCTGTCTTGTATCCAGTAAACAGTGGGAGAACCAAATTAGTTCAATTTTGGGTGTCCAAATTTTGTGGTACAGTTTTGCTCCCACATTGTTGATAGAACGTCTCCTATTGGCTAAGGTGAATGTTTTAAATAGCATTTTCCTGCTATTACACCATTTGCATCATTTTCATTTACTATATTTTTATTATTTTTTGTCCTTTCCATTTTAAATTGCCCAACAAACGAATTCAGAGCGCGGTGTAAAAACTTCAATACAATACTCACCTGGGGTAACAAAGTGGTAGCTCCCCTGTGAGGCAGAAAGACTGTATTGCCCTAGGTTGTCTGGAGATGCTCTGTCCCTTGCCCAAGGGTCTGCTTCACCCCCTGATAAAATAAATCCCTTGTGTCTAGTGGGCTTTCTACCCCAACGGGGGAGCAAAAAGACAGTATGCACCTAGCGGGGCAGATGAATGGCCTGATGCCAGGTTTTTTTTTTCTGCTATGCAGTAATACAGAAATCCCTGATTTCTAGTGGTATTTCTACCCCATCAAGGGGCAAATTGGTAAAAAGCCCCTAATCTGTCCCCAAGGGGACAGAACAAACTTTATTTCCATTGGTGGTGGGCACAAGCCCTTGCCCACTGGTTTGTTCCACCACATCAAAAAGAAATCCTACATTTCTACCCCTCCCGAAGTGGCATATTGGGGACAAACTCCCTATCTGCCCTCCAGGGTAGAGTTTTACTGGAAGAAGTGTGGAAACACAGAACAGTATAACATTTGTTATTATGAATGTACATTTTTCTCCATTATTGGCCTCCAAATGTAATTCATTGTGAAGAAGGATCACATTATGCAAATTGTCCTCTGAATCTCATAATCATATGCGTAACAACAAACTTAAGTTGATGTAATGTTTTTCATGTTTGTTGGTCAACTGTTCAGCATTCAAATTCGGAGCTGGAATACATCTATTGTTTATACACATATGTGTTGTTTCTTTTGTGTATTTCACATGTGATAATTACATGCATTTTCAAATGTTATGTGAGTGATCATAATTCAAAAAGTTGATAAAATGTTTTTTGTGTTTGTTGGTCAACTGTCTATGAATGTGTTTTCAAAAATTAGTGAATGTTTTTTGATTATAAAGAAAATAAACGGTGGTCGCAGGAATTCATTTGTGCGATCATGAAGAGTAACATTGATTGCTTGAAAGGATCGTCAGTATTGGCAATTGTCGTTGTGTTAGTTTTTAGTGGCCTAGCCCTGCTTACGTATTATTGACCCAAACCCTGTTTTTGATTGTAGTTTTAGAAAGTTGGCATTTTTCAACCTAACCCAAATGTGCCTTCTGTCAGTGTCTAGAGTCCGATGACTGTGAATGACTCTTCTGTGGCATGATGCATATTCCTTTCGGTTATAGGAACAAAAGGGCCTTAGGACTAGGGTAGGGTGTTCATTTCCTCAGCAATATGGCTTGGGGGGGTTGCACTCAGCCCTTCCTGACCTTCAAACGGTAGCCTGAGCACTGTGCTTACCTCCTTCATGGTTTCTGAAGATGCCTGCTCTGTCACCGGCAAATGTAGCTCTCACCTAAGACCTGCCTGCCTTTGTCCCCCAAGACAGATAGGAGTCAAACCCAGGAAAGTGGCAAGGTTAGACAAAGAGGGTATTCTCCACCCACGATCTGGCACTGGGTATAAGGATGGCCCCTTCAGAACCTTTGCATCAGAATGCTTTTGAACCTGTGGAAGATTCTGAAAAAGTTTGCCCTGCTGTCTGAAGAAGTAATCTTTCCCTGCTTGCCTTCAACCCAGCATCCCCAAAAGTATCTCCAGGGGTCAGTAGGCTGACCTCCTGTGTGAGCTACAGAGACACAATAAGCTTCCAGAGGCCTTCCCTGCAACTGCCCAGCTGGCCAGCATCCACTGAACCAATCAATCAATCAGGTGTTTGTGAAGCGCGACTACTCACCGGTAAGGGTCTCAAGGCGCTGGGGGTGGGGGAGTCGCAGGTTTTAGTCCATCAAGGAGGGGGTCTGTCGAAGAGCCTGGTTTTGAGGGTTCTTGCAAAGATGGGGAGCAATGTTATCTGTCTGAGGTGGAGTAGAAGGTTGTTCCAGGCTCTGGCCACGCGGAAGGAGAAGGAGCGGCCTCCCGATCTGGCCTTTCTGGTGCGGGAGACCACGGCATAGGAGAGCTGGGCTGATCGTAGGGTCCTTTGGCGTGCATGGAATTTGAGTCGGCTGTTCAGGTATGCTGGTCCGGTGTCGTGGAGGATCTTGTGAGCTTGGGTTAGCATCTTGAAGGTGACTCTAGCTTCAATGGGGAGCCAGTGAAGTGTGCGCATGTGCTGGGAGATGTGGCAGTTTCTTGGCAGGTTGAGGACCATTCTTGCGGCAGCGTTTTGGATGTTCTGTAGCTTGCGTGTGAGGTTTTTGTTTATTCCGGCACAGAGTGAGTTGCCATAGTCGAGCCTGCTGGTGACCAGGGCATGAGTGACGGTCCTTCTGTGTTCGAGGGGGATCCATTTGAAGGTCTTACATAGGAGGCGGAGGGTGTGAAAGCAGGAGGACGAGACAGAGTTGATCTGGCAGTCCATTTTGAGCTCTGAGCCCAGGATGATTCCCAGGTTGCGTGCATGGTCCGTGGGGGTGGGGGGGCTTCCGAGGGCGGGGGGCCACCAGGTGTCATTCCAGGCATCAGGGTTTGGGCCCATGATGAGTACTTCCGTTTTGTTGGTGTTTAGTTGTAGGCAGCTGTTTTTCATCCATTTGGCGACGGCTTCCATGCCTTCTCAAAAGTTGTGTCTGGTGGTGTTGGGTTCGTTGGATAGGGAGAGGATGAGTTGGGTGTCGTCTGCGTATGACACAATGTTGAGTCCGTAGGTTCTGACAATGGGGGTGAGCGGAGCCATGTAGACGTTGAAGAGCGTAGGGCTGAGGAAAGACCCTTGGGGGACTCCGCAGGTGGTAGGTGTAGCATCCGAGAGGAAAGGTGGAGTCTGACCAGGTGCGTTCTGCCAGAGAGGAAGGAGCAGATCCAGTCGAGGGCCTTGTCTTGGATGCCTGTGTCGTGGAGTCTGCGTATTAGGGTGCGGTGAGAGACTGTGTCGAACGCCGCTGAGAGGTTGAGGAGGATGAGGGCTGCTGTTTCTCCTTTGTCCAGTAAGGAACGGATGTCATCTGTTGCGGCGAGGAGGTACTGTGGTACTGTGGTTTTTTCTGAAGCCGGATTCGAAGGAGTCGAGGATGTTGTGCTCTTCGATGAATGTGGTGAGTTGGCTGTTGATGGAGCAGGGAGATGGGTCTGTAGTTTTTGAGGACGGTGGTGTCCGCCGAGGGTTTCTTCTGGAGGGGGTTGAACTCAGCATGTTTCCAGTCATCAGGGAATGAGGCAGTTGCCAAGGAGCAGGTTCATGGTGTGGCAGAGCATGGGTGCGATGGTGTCGGCGGCTCTGTTGAAAATGTGGTGGGGGCGGGGGTCCGTGGGAGCCCCGGAGTGGATTGACTTCATTGTCTTCAGTGTGTCTTTGGTGGTGAGGGCTGTCCAGTTGTCGATCATTGGCTTCAGGGTGTCGGGGGTGGTTGGTGAGGGTTTAGTGTGTTGGTTGACTTCGGCGAAGTTGTCGTAGATGCTCTTGATTTTGTGGTGGAAAAAGGTGCTGAGTTTGTTCCAGAGGTTTTGTGAGGGAGGGATGTCGGTGGACTCGCTGGTGGGTTGGGCGAACTCCTTTATGATGTTGAAGAGGTCTTTGCTGTTGTGTGCATGAGTGGAGATTCTGTCTTCAATTGCTCTTTTCCTCATTTTTCTGATGAGTTGGTGGTGGGCGTTGGTGGTGGCTCTGAAGTTGTTGTGGGCTTCTGTGGATTTGGTGAGCCCTGCTGCTGGCCTGTGCTGAAGTGAGTTGGGATCCTCAAGACATGCTCCACAGGTCAGGAACACTTAGCTGGCATTGTAGTGTAAACCTCCCACTTCAAAACTGAGCTAGAGGTGAAAATATATATGTTCGCAATTCTTTGCGAAAGTGAGCGAGCTCCTCGTGTCAACAGCCATTGTTATGTCTCCTTCCAACATGAAGTTCTGATGGTGACCTGCTCTTCATGCTAAACAATGACTGCCCACGTCTCTCACCAACACAAAGCTCCAACGGTGGCCCCTGCCTCACGCCGACAGCGCTTTCCTTGCTTCCTCCGCCAACATGAAGCTTCAGCTGAGACTCCTTACGTGGACTTGGACTCAAGGAGGTAAACTCTTCACCGTGATAAACCTCATGCCTTATCTGACTTGCCCTCCATCACAGTTGACTTGTGACTTTGAACCAGACCAGAGTGGTGCATTGTGCTTTTTGATGTAATTTTCACCTGAAGCTTTAAAGATGCATATCTTCAGTTATTTGATTTGTCGTTTTGGTGTAATTAATTTTTTTATTTATTTCAAAATTGGTTTGGGATATTACTTATGTTGTGTTTTCACTTTATTAATGTTTGGGTGTGGCATAAATGCTGTACACATTGAATGAATAAATGCTATTCAAAGTCCCTAAGTTTGCCTCTGTCTCTCAATACCACATCCAGCTACACTGGCTCCTTGTGAAAAAAAGTGTTATCTTCAAATCCCTGACGGTAGCGCATATTGTCTACAACAAAACAGACCCCACCTACCTGCAGTAAAGACTATTCAGAACTGCTTTAAATGGCCCCTCCGTTCGCAGACATCTCATCTCTTGTCCATGCCCCATATCAAAAGGATGAAATGGGGTTGCTCGGCCTGTTTGGCCCTTGCTGCCAAACACTTGAATGCTCTTCCTCTCCCATTAGATGCATCCCAGACAAAAAATGGTTCCATGAACAATTAAAAACCGAATAAACTCTGTCTTCTTTCCTCTTGGAGTGTCATAATGACTATTTCTTTGTGTTGAAATTTTACAAAATAATGTTCTGTATTTTGCTTCTTGTTTTTGCTATGGAAATGTGCTATTGTGTACTTTTCTTTCTTTGTAGCTTTCTTTTCTCTTCTTTATTCTTTTATTTATTTCTCTTTTCTTAGTTGAGTAGTTGTTTGCATTTTCTCTGTGATAAGGAAGGGAGATGTTGAAGCAATGCATTAACATGTTTTCTATTGTGTCAGTTTGATTCCATGGTAATAGAATGTTGATCTTTGAACTGCCAGGGACTGTTTGCTATTCCCTGGAAGCTGTGGAGACGAACAGTCAATTAAACACTAGGTTACTGCACTTACCTGGTCTTGACATGAACAGTCGTCCAACTCGTCGCCAATTTGAGGTGATCACATAAGACCAGGTAACTGCAGTAAGCTAGTGTTTATTTGACTGTTCGTCTCCACAGCTTCCAGGGAATGGCAAACAGCCCCTGGCAGTTCAAAGATCAACATTCTATTACCATGGAATCAAACTGACACAATAGAAAACATGTTAATGCATTGCTACACAAGGGCTTCCTAATTTGTTGCTTCAAGTACATTAAAGGCAAGTTGTGATTTATCGGTATCACTTTTTGCATTTTGTGGGAACACATAAGTTTGGCACCTGTATGCTACAATTCTACATAATTAGTAATAGGAAAACTATGGGTTTATGAATTTGGCCCTTTTTTTAAATCTATGTAATCATCAGAATTTTAAACGTCTTTTTAATAATGTTGTTTTTACAAATAATAGTATGTGATATATTGTGCTTTTATGATTTATTCTCTTTTAAATCGAATAAAATTTATTTGAATTGAACACAATTCTACCCGAACCTTGTAAATTGTCGGTGGAATTCTTTTTAAGTTTGAAAAAGATAAATTTTATTGAAAAAGAAAAGGGAAAGGGTGAAAAAGGGGAGAAAATAAAATGTAAATACACATAGATGATAACTTTGAATACTTCCGATAATACACAGAAAAAAGATCATATCTCAATATAACAAGATTAATACAAATGTACTAAAAATCTGGTTAGGCAATAGAACAATGCATAAAATATAATGAAAGCACTAATGAGAACAATAATGAAGATAAGAACAGATGAGAATGTCAAGGGGGTTTCAACACTTCTTGATTCAAAATTTGGGATACAGAAAAAAGTCGAGCATGAATATCTATAAAATCTGTAACTGGGGACCAAATAAACAGGCGTTTGGGAGCTAAGGAAATTGGGAAAACATAAGCAGTATCTAACCTGTGATTGTGACACACAACATACCACCAAGCCTGAAAAGACAAGTCAGCCAAGTTTTTCCAATGTTTGGTAATTTGTTGAAAAGCTACTCCCAAGAGCAAATCCAAAATCTGTAAAGGTAAAGAACAGCTCGACCAGTCTGCAGATAGAGAGCCTATGAAGATATTAGTAAATGAAAAAGGAACCATCAAATGAAAAATTTGGGTAATCTGATTTCAGACCTTCTGCCAGAAATTCTGAACAAAAGGACATAAAAAAAGTAAGTGATGTAAATCAGCATTAGAGGACGAACATGACCAACAAACATCTGGGATTTCAATATAGAACTTATCTACAAAAGAGGGGGAAAGAAGTAATCTTTTATATTTAAAAAAAGAGTGTTTGCGTGGTATTAGCTGCTCTGGAAGTTTTCCTTATTTTGAGCCAAATGTGATTCCAAAGTGGAATAGGCCAGTCAACTTGAAGGTCACGCTCCCAGTCCAATTCTACTTTAGTTTTATCTCTATGAGGGATTGGTTTATGTAAGTATTTATAAATTGCTGAGGCTTTGGGACCAGAACTTAAAAAAGTAAAAGCATTGATGGAAGGATCCATCATTTGACCCAAGGGAGGGGTAATTTTCTGAATTGCTGTCTTTAAAGCATGTTGTAGTAGGGTATATTTATTAGAAAAAGAGGTAGGGAAGTTAAACATCTGTTTAGCTTGGGAGAAAGATAACATTGTGTCATGTTGAAAGAGCTGATGAACCCAGAGAAGGCCTTTTTGTCTCCAAGTTTCCAATATATGGATTTATTATTGACCAATATACGATGATTATGCCAGATTGAGGAATTAGGAAGTGAGTTTATATCAGAAGAGCCTTTTAATAAGAAAGGGTCTAATAATTTATGTGTAAGTTTGATAATGGGTGTAACTAATTTTTGAGGTTTCTTGAAAAAAGAAAGGAATTCTGAGAAGAAGAAGGGAGCAATAAAGGATTGTTCAAGTGATACCCAGAGAGGAGAGTCCGCAGAGGGGTTATTAAGCCAATGAGAAGATTGTCGAAGAATAAAAGATTTATGGTAAGAAGGGAAATCGGGGAAATTTACCCCACTTTCTGTTTTAGGACGCCGAAGTTTTGCTAGTGACATTCTGGCTTTTTTCTTACTCCAAAGAAAGGAAGACAGCAGAGAGTTATTTAAAAAAAATACTTTTGAGGTATAGCGATAGGAATATTAGAAATAATAAATAAGACAAATGGGGATAGTATCATTTTGATGGTATCCAACCTCCCTCACCAAGATAAATACAAGGGATGCCATCTATCAATAAGAGAGGACATTTTTCAACAACAATTATCTAAATTAATGGAGACTGAAGATTGGATAGAAGGGGAAAAATAAGTACCTAGGTATTTTATATGATCTTTGTTCCAAGAGAAATTGGTAGATTTAAAGTCTTCTTTAAAGGTAAATTTAGTTAGGGGTAACATTTCGCACTTGTCATTGTTTAATTTGTAACCAGATACTGAAGAATAAGATTGCGTTTCAGATAGAAAAGCAGGTAATGAAGAAAAGGGATTAGAGACAAACACTAAAATATCGTCAGCATAAGCTGCTAGCTTAACATGCGAGTCACCAGAAATGAAACCTTGAAAGTCCGTATTTTGACAAAGTTTACACAAAAAAGGTTCTAAAGCTAAGTTGAAAAGAAAAGGGGATAACGGACAACCTTGATTGACACCCCTGCCCAAGGTAAAGTTCGAGGAGGTAAGGCCATTAACAAATATAGCAGCTTTAGGGTTCAAATATAAAAGAGATATCAGCAAAATAATTTTAGAACCAAAGCCAAATCATTTGAGGGATAAAAAAATAAATGGCCAGTAGACTCTGTCAAATGCTTTCTCCGCATCTAATGCTATAGCCGCCAAAGAATCAGATAAATAAGAAGATTTCGAAAGAATATCAAAAAACAAACGAGTATTATCAGTAAGAAAGCGACCTTTCACAAAGCCCGATTGCTCTTTACCTAAAAGATCCGGAAGAAAGGATTCTAGGCGTAATGCCAGCAATTTTGAGGACATTTTATAATTAATAAGGAGACTGGCCTGTAATTTTTGTATAGACGGGTATCTTTATTGTCTTTAGGGATAAGACAGATGAGAGCTTCCAAGAAGGAACCTGAAGCAGAACCAGACTGAGAAAAAAAGAGTCAAGAGTTTATGCAATTTAGGAAGGAGAAGTTGGGAAAAGTGAGAGAAAAACTCAACAGTGAATCCATCAGGACCTGGGGCTTTGTCCTTTTTAAGGGTACGTAGAGCATTGCGAAGTTCCTTCAGTGAAATATCCCTTTCTAACGGTTGAAAATCTATATCACGGTCTGAGGTATTAACAATAGAGGAAAAATAATCTGAGATGGATTGATCAGTAGGACATGTTTCAGGAGTATACAAAGAGTTATAAAACGTATGAAATTCTTGCAAAATCTCCGAATCCTTAAATCTAGGTGTCTGTTGAGCATCTAGTATTGAGTCAATATTGAATTTGTTTTTCTTTACTTTCAGACAATTTACTAATAATTTACCCGATTTGTTATTACCACCATAACATTTCGCACTCGATTTTAACAAATAGAGGGAGGCGTTGTCAGTAGATACCTTATTAAATTTGAGCTTGGCGGCTACTAAAGCATCTAAAGAATCTTTTGATTTAGATGTGTAATAGTTATGTTCCAGGGATTTTAGTTTAGAAAAAAGGTCTGTGGCGGATTTTCGGGCTATATGGCGCTTCTTAGAGACAAAATTAATAACAAAGAGGTTGATAAAGATTCCATTATGGCAAGGTTTCAACAAGTCATAGAGTTTTTGAGAGGCCAGTGAGATGAAGAAATAGAAGAAGAGATAGGTCTTTGCAGCCTTTCTATAGAACGAATAGAAGGAGGTCTCAGGAAAATTGCAGAGCAATTGCTGACAAAATGTTTCAAAATCTGTAAAAAATGACATGCATAGAATGGAAACAACAGTCTCCTCATAGACCACTAAAGGTGAACAATATGTTGACCAATTGACTTTTTAATTGAATGTTCAATGAACAGAAGAGACTCCATTCAGGGATTAACACATTTGTTAAGACTCAAAATTTAAACATGTTGAACACAGATGCCCTTATAAAAGGAACAAAAATCTCAGGTAAAAATGGCTGACATTGCTTGAAGGAAAAAGACACCTCACAACAAACTGAAAGTATGAGGTACAAGTACTCATGAAATCTCAAACATTAGACTTAGAGCAATAAGGAGAGCAAGAAGACATCACAAATCAACAGGATTGTATAACAGCAGGTTCAACCATATGTATTCAATTAATACAATCATGATGGCTGGGGTGGATGGAGTTCATCAGCATTTGAGGATCAAAATGATGGTCACATTTGAGGAGTCAATAAAACATAGCTTGACAGGTGACGTTAACATGGCATATTAATCGAAGCAGGATATTAGTGGAGTCCAAACTTCACAAAACGCCAAAAGTCATGAAGTATCACAATCCAGGAGGACAAAGTGCACCGATGAATGAGAGCACAAAATGGCGGCTACAACTCAGGTAAGAACCAAGGATGAATAAGAGCCTCATAAATGACATTGGCGTGTGAGTAATAACATCTGCATGACCTCTGAAGCCTGAGTATGCAGAATTATATTTAGGGGTGAACACCGGCAAAACACACCTCAGCGCAAGAAAGCCACAAAATGGCGGACGCAGCTGAGGCGGTGGTCAAGGCGATATAATAATTAAAGTACCTGAAAGTATTGAAATTCACTCAGCTCATCATGATGTCTGGCATTGAAGACTCATGATGCAGCGCTACGTGGGGGATGAACGCCGGCAAAACACACAGTAAGTAAGCGCCTCAGCGCAAGAGAGCCACAAAATGGCGGGCGCAACTGAGGCGACAGTCGAGGAAGTGAAAATTTTAAAATACCTGAGAGTAGCAAATTTCACTCAGCTCAACATGATGCCTGGCGCTGATGTCTCAGGATGCAGCACTTCGTAGAGGATGAACGCCGGCAAAACACACAGAGAGTAAGTGCCTCAGCGCAAGGGAGCCACAAAATGGCGGGCAGAACAGAGGCGGCAGTCGAGGTAGTAAAATACCTGAAGAACTTGAAGGTATCGGAATTCGCTCATCTCATCATGACGCCTAGCACTTCCCAAAGATGAGGCAGTCTTTCAGAGGAAATTCCGGACACGTTATCCGCACTAAATAGGTGAAGTTAGTGCCGCGCCTTCCGCAGCACACAAAATGTCCGCCATTTTCCGTGGGTCGCAAGCCACGCCCCCATCGGTGGAATTCTTAAACAATTCAAATTGCATGTGAGGATGCCAATAACCTTCTTCAAAATACAATTATTGAACATAATAGGACCCAATACCAAAAACAAGTCAGATTTGCTCCACAGACAAAACATTTGTTCTGTTTTTTAACATGCAAAGAAACATCTTCAACAATCCCCTAATACTCCACCCCAAAAAGCCCTTTGACCCTCAGCCAGTTCCTTGAGGTATTCCCTACTCACACAGAAGTTGATTTCACTTTATCCGTCCCCTCCGAAACTCAGGTGAGTATCCTTAATAAATTTGTCAAAGACAGTGGCTGGAAGGAGGACAGTCCCATCCATCTACAACCAATAAAATGATTACACTAGATAATTAGCCCCACTCTTAATCAATACTAGGTGTAACCTCCTTCAACCATGAGTCCAATAAATCTTTAGCCCATTTCTTCAAAGTATATATGATTGTGTGATTGTGCTGAATAATCTTTAGTTTGTTATGTTCTTGCAAAAAGACCTGAGATCCTCTAGCCACAGGATGGTCAATATTATGGCATAGTCTCCAGCATTGTTCCACTGTTGCATGGTAAACATTGGAGTTGATAAAGGAAATACGTTTGCTCAGCTTGATAGGACTGGTGGGCTATGCAGCCTGATATGAGTTGTTGAAAGATAAAGGTATCCACATATATCTAAATTGTAGCATCAACATGTTGGAAAGCTGATTTTGGTACAGGCTGATCTGGCGAGAGACTCTGCACCCCACCACTTTAATTTCCGATCCTCACGCCATTTTACTGGTTGAAATGTGAGATAACCCCCATGAGCACTTTACATTAATGATGATTTATCTACTTGTGTCCCTGCCTTGGAGAGACGTTTGTGGTCCTGTGGTAGTCATCAGTACAGTGCTTTGCCCTGCAGCACACTGGCTGGTTGTATGCTGGCTGCTTTACTTCTTAGCTCCAATGGCAGATCGCAGGACTTGTGGGTCCCACGATAAAGTAGAGACGAGGAAAACAATCTGTGTTCCTTGACCGGTAGGAACGAGGACTATCTGCCGCTTTTGAGCCCTCACTGCCACCTTTTCTCATGGATCCACTCCCACAGTGGTGACATCAGAAGGGGGAGTTCTGATGCACTATCCCACTGGTGCCTTGTGCTGCAGTTCAAGGTTTCTGCCCTTATAGAGTGATCTGACTTCTTGAGTGACTGCCAGAAGAATGAGTCCTGCTACTGTTTTGGAGCAGAAAGTGCCTGATATTTCTCCCAAAGCAGCAAACTGGTTTGGAGAAATCACACACTAATGGTCAGGAAGAATAGCCTAATGCATACAGACATACCGGGCAAACATGACATTCCTTATAGTTTCAGTCTCCATTTCAGTAACAACCCAATAAGTCTGGGGCAACAATTGATTTGCATTTCAGACTGAAACTAAAATATTGGAATACTATATTAAAAACTTAAGATGGTGAGGAGAGCTGGGAACACGGGAACACCAAGAAGCATTTTTCTCACTATCAGATGTTTCAGATTTCTGGAATTTCCTAATGTGGGTGATTGGGACATTGATTGCCAGATCAGGCAGGTAAATTTCCCCTTTTAAAAGACAAATATGTTGGTGCTATAAGTTTCCACATTCTTTGCAGAAGAGCTGCATTAATGTAAACCAAAGACTTCCTTAAACTATCAGTTTTTATCATAGGTAGTATGCATTTGTCAAAGATTTACTTTTAGGTGGTACTCTGGGTGTGAACATCAAGTCAAAATGCATAGTGTAAAAAAATAAACGATGTGAATTTTAAACAAAGTTCATTAAAATGAATGTTATCTAACTATAACAAAAAACGCAAAATGCAAAAAAAGCAAATGGGTGGAAAATTGTTTTCAATGATAATATTGGGAGAGTGTAATAACGACTCCTACGCAAGTGTTGAAGCGCAAGCGTTTAATCTTCCGCCATTTCTCTTCTCACTCGCTTTCTTCCCCAGAGGGATTCTACATAATAGATTCCAGAGCTGGAACACTCTAAGTTAAGGCCAATATAGTATGATAGAGTAATCGGAACAATGCAATACAGAGTAAAAGATAATGTGGCATGACAGGTCAAACATGTATAAAATAAACATATTCTTACAATACACCCACTACACAATTCCCCTTCTCTTTTTAGTATAATCACCTAACAATATAAACACTTATAAATAAATTAGCAAATTCAAAATATTGACAAATGTAAGGAGAATTGTGTGACATAAGTTCAAACATACCCCTTTAACTTCAATGTGTTTTTATATCTCTACCAGATTTACTAAACCTGACAGCATCGTATAACACAGGACCAGTTGACATTGAAATCTCCTAAACTCAGTTTGCCAATCATTAGTCTCTTGTCTCATCAAAGGACTTTTATCATCCTTTAGTATTAATGCAGAGCCTGTGGACTGTCCATGACTTCATAGGCGACAGATCACAATGTTTGCTTCCTTCATCTTCTACCATACCCAGAACTTCATCTAGACTCAACCAAAAGGATTTCTCTCCAGCCATAACACCCATTATCTCCCTTTTCCACTCGCCACTTTTTGCAACAGCAGTTTTACTCATGTGCCAGGTATTACTATCATTAAGTTTGACAGCATTCCTAATTAGTTTTTCGATTTTCTTAGATTTGCTTTCAGTGCACTTGGACTCAGTAGTCTGAGTGATTCTCTTAAACGCCAATTAACCTGTTATTATTCTGTGAACGGACTTTCCTGGATGTTACTCTGCGACTGGAACCTTCCCAGGAAGGTTAATAACCACTTGGATGGATTTGTATATTTGCTTGTTCTGCTGAAATAAAACAACATTTTGTACACATATGAAAATGTACCTTTAGAACAACATCGAATCAATATGAATTTATTAGCACTCTATTTGATCAAAGTGTCTCTTTATTAGAGCACGCAAATTGTAGATTTACATCAGCATATTGTAGTTGTTTTTATCTATTTGTATTTTATATCTGTCAGTACTATTTTTCTGTGGTTTCCTTTTCTGAACTATATATAGGTCGAATAAAGATATTGAATTGAATTGAATATGAATTTATAACCAAAAGTTGAATAATACTACTATACATTTTTAATACATCTTGTAATTGGAGGACATTGTCAATGACACCTTACGACTTTCTTTAATACATCTATAAGTGTTAAATGACGCAGTGGCATACAGACCATCGGTACGAAAGTAGTAAATCTCCACCTATGCCCTCAATAGGCCCATTGTCAAATTTTGCTTAGTAAGTTATTTGAATAGTGATTACTTTTTAACCTTCCCTCCTTTTATTATTAGCACATGGTCGTTAATAATGGAGCAAAACGTTAGCTTCTCTTTCTTGTTTCAGTGTGGCAAAGATCTAAGGAAACAATTATTTGCCACATATATATGTGTGTCCATATGAATGCGAGAAGGGCATTTACAATAAATGTATTCACTATGCTTATTTTTCCTGACAGTGTACACCAATCAAGGGCCTTGGATTTGTGCTTGGAGCCTACAAATGTGTTTGCAAGGCTGGATTCTATCATCCAAGTGTATTTTCGGTGAACAGCTTCCAGAGTAAGTACAATTTTCTTGAGTCAAAAAATGTATCATTAATAATGCAGGAATCCTTTTTATCCATGTCAGGGTTATGCAGTAAAGTCCCAAAGGCCACTAACTCTGGGATTATATAATCACTTAAGGAGTTTCAGTCCTTTGGTGTGCCACATGTAATTCCCTTGGGGCTCCGGTAAAACATACCTAGTTTAAGCATGTTTGATTTATATGTAAATGAAATCATATTTGAAAAAAAGAGTGCATTTGCAAGGTTAAGAATATCAAGAAAATTATGCAGTTTAATACTCTGGAGAGTTATGTGAGCAGGCATTGTCTATAAATATAGAATGCAGAGGCTCAGTACATATTAGTTGGCTTGCTTTCCTGGAGTATGTGTGCCATAGGTAATTATACCAACTACTCCATTCATTGTTACTGCTCCAATAATTCTATAACAACATATTTATTATATATCACCAAACACCCACAGGACAACTCTGAACTATTAACATGAATTATCAATGGCAGAACTGGACATTTTAGTTGATTGAATTATTTGAGGTGGGCCTTCAAATAGCATATATGTGAGCAACATTGATCTGTTTCCACAATAACCTGAAAAAAGTGGCAGGAAGATGCTATGATGGCATCTTTTTAAGAGCAGCACCCAATAGCATAACTTAATTTGCCTGCTAGTATAGTTATCTTTTATATTTAAAGATCCATTGGTGTGTCTATCTATCTATCTATCTATCTATCTATCTATCTATCTATCTATCTATCTATCTATCTATCTATCTATCTATCTACACAACACTCATACGTTTGATTTATAGACACATATATCTAAGATGCTTGACATCCATTCTTATTTTAGCATGTTCACACAATAGAACATAAAGAACACATGTGAAATTATTATTGCTAAGCCTTCTGTATTATTTCCTACAATGGTCTGCTGCAACATACTTATATGTGTTTACATCTATTTTGTGTTTATATTGCACTGTGATGCTGGTCACTTATTTTGGATGTCACAGAATAATACTCTGCACTGTACGCTAATGTGGGTACCTGGCACGGTTGCAGCTGCATGTCCTTGCATAGCGTTTGCGGCGCAACCGAAAATCATCCGGAAGTGAGGAAGGAGGTGGAGGCAAGGGACATTGTTAGAACTGGGGGTCTTTAATTGGCAGAAATATGCACCTTTGTCCAAGTAGGGACTCTTACTTCTAGTCAGGGTAAGGGGGATACACACTCTAGATAACCCCTGCTCATCCTCTTGGTAGCTTGGCACAAGCAGACAGGCTTATCGCAAAGGCAATGTGTAAAGTATTTGTACTCAAAGCACACAGTAACACAGCGATAACACCACAAATAGACACCACACCAGTTTAGAAAAATTAAGTGTCTTTATCTAAACTCAACAAGACCAAAACAACAAAAATTCAACATACAGGTAGTAAAATAGCATTTAAATACAGTTCTTTCAAAACTAAAGCTTGTGGAAAACAAATAGCTCCACCTGGGGCTATTATGACGTTGTGACAGCAATAAATCCACAATACAGCGCCAAATGGGAGGTGTGCGGCATCGCGGAAAGAGTCACAGACCCCCAAACAAACAGTACCTTGGAAAACGAAGTCTATGACAATGCACGGCGTTGTGGAGGTTAGGCGTCGGTGCCAAGGTTGAGGCCGGCTTCCTGGCTGTCACTGGGGAGGCGAGGCGACGTGTCTGCAAGGAGGCAACATGCCGAATCCAGGACAGGGGAAGTCGGTTGCATCGGTGGTGAGGCGTCAGTTCTGGTGAGGCGATGCGAAGTCGGCGACTTCGTGGAGTCATCCTCGGTGGTTATCGTCATCTTGATAACAGGATGCAGGTGCTGACGGTGATGGAGATGGTGCGAGCGCTGCCGCTGGGAATGCCGATCACTGCAGGCATCGCCAGGCGTCAGAGCTGCGGTGCAGGCTGGGCGGTGCATCGTGCACTTCACGAGCGGTGCCCCTGGCCTTGGTGCAGGTCGTGGGATCACAGCGGCATCACTGACGGCATTGAAGATTGTTTTCCTTGCTTCTCTTAGGTTTCTTACTGCTCCCAACATCAGGAACAACCTCCACTAGCCCTTGGAGATTCTTTTCTTCATGCAGGTTTCTCAGCAACATTCTAGTCTTTGTCCTTTCCTTGGCAGAAGCAGCAACTGCAGGCCAATCTCACACAGCGCAGGGGCAGTACTCCTCCGTATAGCCCTCCAGCTCTTCTCCTTGGCGAAGGTTCCTCTTGAGTCCAGAAGTGATCTAAAGTTCTGGGGTTGAAGGTCCACTACTTGTACACCATTTTGTCTTTGTTCTTCTTTGTGCAAGGGTCTCTGAGCCAAGTCCAAACCAGTTCTGTCCTCACTAGTGCAGTATGACCACAGGGGGTGGAGAAAGCATTGTGCAAAGGTGACAAGCCCTATTGAGGTGCGAGGGAAACTCCTCCCACTACTTTAAATGCAGCCATGGTCTAGTCAGCTCAGCTCTGAGTCATTCTGGAAGGGCTAGGCACACCATAACCCCTCAAGTGGCTAACTACAGTGAATGCACATCCCTTGCCCCTGTCACTACAAAACCAGTCAATCCACAAACAGGCAGAGACACAGAATGGTTAAGCAAGAAAATGCCTTCATTCTAAAAGTAGCATTTCCAAACACACAATTTAAAAAACATTTTTACTAAAAGATGTGTTATTAAATTCTGAGTTCAGAGAGCCTAAACTTTATTCCTCTATCTTGTTCCAATGGGAGGTTATACTTGTAAGATGTCACAAAGTATCTCCCATGCTATCCTATGGGTCAGATAGCCTTTCAATAGTGAAAAACAAAATTGGCAGTATTTCACTATCAGGACATGTCACACACACCAATATATGTCCTACCTTTCACATACACTGCACCCTGCCCATGGAGGTACCTTGGTCCTACCTGAGGGGTGTCTTACTTGTCAGAAAAGGGAAGGTTAGGGCCTGGCAAGTGGGTGCACTTGCCAGGCCAACATGGCAGTTAACAACTGCATGCACAGCCACTATAGTGGTAGGCCTGAGACACATTTAGAAGGCTACTTGTGTGGGTGGCACAATCAGTGCTGCAGGTGCACTAGTATCCCATACCCAAAAATTCTGTCAAAAGTTTGGGAATCAAGATAAATGCTAATCTTTCCATGCAGGAACAGATTAACCTGGTCTCGTCCTCATGCGTTTATCAATTGAGGACTTTCAAGAAAATTAGGACATTTTTCTCCAGGGAGGCAAGCATAGCTATTTTGCTTGCCCTGATAATGTCCCGGCTGGATTATGCCAATTCCATTTATCTGGTACTCCCTGCTTACCAAACTCACAAGTTACAGCTCATCCAAAATCAAGCTTCCAGGCTAGTCTTTCAGCAACCACGACACTGCCACACTAAACCTCTCATGAAACAGCTCAATTGGCTGCCTGTGATCCAGAGGTCTATGTTTAAGACCGGTTGCATGGTCTTTAACGCACTTCACAAAACAGGCCTAAATTAATCTCCACTAAGATCTCAAGATACTTACCCAGAAAGAATCTTAGATCAGCTACCATGAATATGCTGACTATCCCGAGATATAAGCGAAAGAGAACGGGCGGCTCGCGCTTTTCGGTACTGGGCCCCACACTCTGGAATTCCCTACCAACAGAAACCAGACTAATTCCGGAATACACCAGTTTTAGGAAAAAACTAAAACCATGGCTATTTACTCAAGCCTACTTCTAGAGCCCTGGAGGACAGCTTCCCTCTCCCCACAGCGCCAAGAGACCGTTGGTAGACGTGCGCTTTAAGCATTGCCTAAACATGAAAAAAAACATAAAACTAGTAGCATTTGATTTACTGGCCCATAAATCAAGTATTCCAATCATCGATAACCAATCATGATAACAATTTACACAGAGAGCAAACGCACTTTAGAACTGTTTAGCTGTCGGAAATTGCCTAGAGTCCTTAAGCCTACAACAACAGGTTAGGAAAAAAAGTATAGAGATAACCGTGCACAAAAGGCCATTTCCAACCAATATGGTCTAGTTTTATGCGCTCCCTTGCATTAGTCCCAACTCTCACCGAAACCCCAGTGAGCCGCGTTCAGTTTGAGTTTGGCTGCATGAAATTTGCACTAGAAAATCAGATGTTGGCTGTAATTACGTACCAGTCATACTCACCCTGAACCCTTGTTGGTGTTGTTGCAGCTTTTCTTTGCCCGGGAATGCTGCTAATTTGCCCTGTGATCCTTGAAGGGGTTTTCTCAAGCCTCATTTCCTGCTCCAGTGCTGCTGAGTTGTTGCTGATATCTCTGTTGGTCATATGGAAGTCTGTTTGTTCTTTATGTGCCTGTGAAGATAAGTTTATAAAGCTTTTACCAACAGCTGACTGACCCTTTATATTGGTAAAATGCATTCCTACGATTAGTTTTGGATATTCACTCACCATTCTGCATTCCAATTCCAAGACTTGAATGGAAGCATACACGTGTATTCTACAAAAATAAGAGAAAAGACAGTTTATTTTTTTTACATATGTAGTCCCTGAAGGAATTACAAGAAGGAAAAACTGTTAATGGACATTCTATATGCTGACTGCTATGATTTACTATGACACTTAATTTATGTTTTTCAAAAGACTTTTTGTTGTTTAAGTAACCTTTGAGGAACTATGCCATTCTCACAAGTTCTATGGACTATATTCAGAGAGACTCTGAAGGAATGAAGTAATTCAGTTTCCAATTTTACAAACCAACAAGAGCAACCCATAAACCAACAAGGCCAAGGTATAACTATAAAAAAAAATAATTACACTCATAGGATTGGATGCACCAGAACTATCTCAAGCTAAAAACGGGAAAAACAAAAGTAATGGAGTTTGGTACTGGGGCACCGCTCTGGAACCGGGAATGGTGGCCAGCACAGGCAGGAAACTGCCCTGTACCCGCAGGAAAATTCAGGAACTTGGGAATCTTGTTTGACGATCAACTAAGTTTCCTAGGCCAAATTAACCAGCTTACATCAGCCTGCTTCTTCCAGTTAAAGGTCCTACAAAAAATGTTTCCTTTCATCCCGCCTGAACTGCGGATATCGGTTGTCGTCGGTTTGATTCTTTCACAGATTAACTACTGCAATGCCCTCTTTATGAGCATTAGCAAGCACCAACTGCCCAAACTTCAATCTTTACAAAATGCTGCAGCTAGAATGCTGCTAAACATTCCAAAGTTCCATCACGTTTCTGGCAGCATTGAAACTCTTCCCTGGCTTTAGGTGCAACAGTGAATAGAGCTTAAAGCTCTGTGCTTGGTACATAAAGCCCGGTTTGGTGGAGGAGCAGCTGATTTACAGAAATTATTTCAGCAGTACATTCCTCGGCCCAATCTTAGGTCGGCTAACAAAGGTCTAGTCCAGATACCCAAAATACAAAGAGCTAGATGGGGAGGTAGGAGCTTAACATATCATGAGTCTAGATTATGGAATGAATTACCAGACAACATCAGACTCCAACCCTCCATACCATGGTTCAGGAAGTTGCTGAAGGCGTGGCTATTTATCAGGCAGAAGTAAGGTGCTAAACCTGTGTCCTGCTATAGCACCAAGACACATCGGCATTCGTGAGCTATATAAGCATAATACTTACTTACTTAGTTACTTACTAGGTCCTGATGAGACATAGTCATCCCTTCTTTTGGGTGAAATGTCCTTGACAAAGTGTATCAAACAAACAATATGGTGCCACTTTAAGGCCATGGACTATGTTTTGTTAACCATATGTTGTTGTTTGTTACATGTAGCACACATGTAATTTTATATTGCAAAATAGGTTACCTATACTGTTTGTGGGTCTGCTGCACTGAGGGCACTATGCACTTTATGTATCTGTTTTGTATGGTTGGCTTTTGTAATTGTGTATAATCCTGTACATTGATGTACATTATAAATGCACATTTTTTTTTAAATGCTTTAATTGTTATATGTGTGAACTTATCATTTTGCATCAGCTGTGTGTGGCTATTTAGTCTTCTGAATTTCTATTGATTTCACTAAATGAAACCTATGAGTACAATTTTTTTTTTTAAGAGTAATTCCATTTGCATCACTCCCTTAAGGTCCCATCTCCTAAGCACTTATGCATTGTTAGGCTATAGAGGGGGGCTCAAAGAAGAGAGGTGTATGTTACTTGCATTAACTAGGCATTCTATGCTACTTCCTTCTCTGAGGTACACTACATGCATTGGGTTCTGTCCACTAAAATAAAAGTGAAACAGTGAGAGGTTTAAGGTAAGAAACACACACTCATAGTTGTTATTCTGAGGTACTCATGCCTTAAAGGTGAAGACTCTAAATGTTTAAATACTTATGACCTGATTTAGAGTTTGGTGGATGGGTTACTCAATCTGAAACATGACGGATACCCCGTCAGCGATATTATTAGTCCATTATATCCTATGGCACTTGTAATACAGCGGACAGGATATCTGTCACATTTGTGGCAGAGTAGCCTGTCCAAATCAGGCCCTTAGTTTTTTCAGACCTATGACAAATCCAGAACACTGAAGGACAACCTAATTTGATGCAGGTTCCTTGAAGGTACCCAAGAGATGCCATCTTTGTGTTTTCTCCACTTCACCTTTCCCCTCGGTGCTGTTATCACTCGGAGGGGTTCTTCTGATTCTCCAGTGGTTGGAGGCCTTTAGGTGGCATAGGGAATCAGCTTCTGGAATATTTGTCTTGCTCCCACAAGACTGTGTAGTCAGAGTTTAGCTTGGCTGTGTTCTGATGTTGCAAAATATTCACCCATTCACAAAGATTATTTTAATGTTTTAAATATTTATAAGACGTTGCCAAATAAAATGCTACTAGATGCCCGAACAAGGGAAACATTGTGGTAATAGCTGTTGAAGTAAGGTCAACTGACTCTTGACTAAGATTCTGAAAAAAAACATGATTTTACTGTTCACATCTACTCTACCCAAGCCTTGGAGTAAGTCCCACATCACACAAGGCCAATCACTGGTGTTGCAACACACTAATCAATGAAGGCAAATATAAACACTAACAACACAAAGGGAAATAGGAAAATATACAGAAAATATTGTATAATGTGATTATTTATTATTTTAATTTATTTTAAAATGATAAACAATTGTTTTTTAGGTAGGAACTATATTAATCACTGATTCTGACACATATGCGACACACATACTATTGGAGTTGGCAGAGCTTCGGCACACCCTTCAGCAGCTGTAAGTCATTGCAAAATCAACCAGTCACACGCAAGGTTTCCACATAAGAAAGCTACACACACCACAAAATAATTTAATCACAATGTCAGTCAACATCTTTACAGACATGCCCTAATTTTTAGGAACAATTATTAGCTGAAGAGATTACATTTACATCCACAGTTAAGTGCATCCATTTATCGGCATGCCACAGTCATTGGTGGAAAGGCACTGGTCATCAAAAGGATTTTATGCCATTTCACTCTTCTCCGGAGTATTAGGTGCAATCGATTGCATCTACATGACACTTCAGCCAGTGGAGGAGCATAGAGTGGAGTGTAGTGTTTTGGAGTGGAGTTGAGTGTCGTGGAGTAGAGTGGAGTGGCATGTCATACAGTAGTTTCTTAGAGTGGAGGGGCATATTGTGGAGTGGCATGCCATAGAGTGGAGTGACGCAGAGTGTTGTAGAGTGGAGTGGCATGTGGTAGAGTAATTTGAAGTGGTGTGTCAAAGAATATCTTAAAGTGGAGGAAGTGGAGTGGCGTAGAGTGGAGTGGCATGTCGTGGAGTGGAGTGTCATGTTGTATAGTACTGCATAACATGAAGGTGTCCAGATAGAACATTCATAGCAAATTAATGATTACGCCTGACCTTAGACTTTACATTCCAATGCCCGAGTGGTTTATTTCACTTTTCTTAACCATTTTTTGAAAACCAGATTAAACCATTATTTTCATGTCATCTTGTCGGGCAACACATTGTTTAAAGTGCCAATTTCATACTTATATAATGCAACACAGTGGAGTGCAATGAACAAAGCATTAAACTTTGGTGAAATATAATAAAAATAAAAATACAAGTAACCAGTCCTTGTTTCAAATTTGCACTGGGCGGACACCACAAGTTCATTGACAGAGGCTTCTGCCTACTGTCCTGCCCATGTCTAATGCTTAGGGAATAGTATTTTTAAAGAGTGTTATCCTTGGGGGGAAAAGAAGGATGTAGAGTATTACCTCGTGGCACACCCAGTCTGTCTTATCCCATCAGCTGGAGTCAACGCGCTTTGAACCCCGTCCTGCTCGGGTGTTCTCCTCAGGACTTGGACTTGGTCTTGAGAACTATAAAATTAAATCATAAACATTTATTTTAGTGACATGGACCCTGCTCCACATATAGAGCTCAGTCAACTTTTTTCATTCAGTTTCGAGGTACTTAGTTCGCTGTTGAAGTACCAGGAACTTGATTGTCAGTAGTGAGTTCTTCTTTTGGGTCTTATAACTGCAAATATCAACAAAAACATGTTTTGTAATACATGTGGCATAACCTGTTTGGAAAGATAATTTTCAAAGAAGGGAGCACCCCGTACCTTAATCCATTAGAGGGTACCGGATTCTTTTTAGGGAGAATAAATCTCTGTGAGTTGTGCGCTTCCCATATCTTCTTTTGTAGGGGAAAAAAGGGAACTGATCTTAGTTACATAGAAATCCTTTTAAGAGCAGGCTAAGTGGAAAGGGCAAACCCCGTTAAAACTGAGCTACTGACGGCTGCTTGGAGGATTTGGGGGTCCCCGCTGACTTAATATTACGCTCCTTCGTTTGAAAACATTTGACGGCTCACTCGTTTGTTTCCTCTAACATTCTGCGTGTTGAAATCAGACGCTTGTGACTTCAAAAACACTTGCCTTTCGTAGGAAACGACTGGACAAGGCAATGTTCGTGGGTCTCTGCTCCGACTTGGCTGGTAATTGTGGCCTTGATTGCGATATTCAAATCAACCAATCTACAAGATACGGACTGAATTTGAGTGAGTTGTCAAAGCTAAAGCATTCTGGGAGTTGTAGTGTTAACGGGTCTGTTTGATTACAAGGAAGTGGCCTTAAGACTAGTGGGCCACAGTTTGGCAATTTCTGACAACTCATTCAGACCCCGTATGGCTGTATCAAATTTCATGATGAGGAATGCTTCTTTTTGAGTTAAAAGAACTTCAGGGTCGCCACCCCTCAGTTTCGGTTTGATGAAACATAAAACTGTCCATTTGAAATCATTTTCAGAGTGTTTTAGTATGACGAAGTGATTAACAATGGGTTCAGTGAGGACCTTGTACTTCAATCTGGAACGATGATGTACAAGCCTTTGCCTCACTTCTTGACTCTTTTTGCCTATGTACGTTTTTTGACATGGACATACAATAGCATACACCACATTTTTGGTGAAGATGTTTCCTCTATGGTTGAATTACAGACCGACCGAATCTAAAGTCTAAGGTCATGCGTAATCATTAATTTGCTTTGAATGTTCTATCTGGACACCCTTCATGTCATATAATACTATAGTGGCCCAGTCCAGGTAGTGTAAGGACCCAAACCTTCTTTGCTTAAACAACATTTTGTATAGTACAGCAGCATGGGGTGGCGTAGCATGTCATGTTGTAGAGTGGAGGGCCGTGTTGTACAGTGGCATGCCGTTGAGTGTCTTACCGTGGAGTGGTGTACAGTGTAGTGGAACAGAGTGAAGTGGAGTGTTATAGAGTGGAGTGTTGTAGAGTGAAGTGGGGTGTTATAGAGTGCAGTGGTGTGTCATGGAGTGGCCTGTCATAGTGTCTTTTGAATTGAATTGAATTGAATGTGGATTTGTAAAGCGCGATTGCTGTCCCAGGGGCGTCCAAGCGCTAGGTGTACAGAAGTGATCGTTTAGGAGGTGGTCGGGATCAGGGAGACTGTGTGAACAATAAGGTCTTCAGTTGTTTACGAAATGATAGCAGGTCAGGGTCGGAGCGAAGTTGTAGAGGGAGAGAATTCCATAGCTTGGAGGCATTTAGGGAGAACATCCTACCTCCGGTTCTGGCTCTTTTAACTTTGGGCATTGAGGCCAAGAAGGCCTCTGTAGATCAGAGATTCCTGCTAGGGTGGTAATGGGTAACTAGACTGTCGCTAATTGCTGGGCTCTTGTTCCAGAAGGCTTGGTGGGAGATACATAATGCCTTAAATACAACTCTCTGTTTCACCGGGAGCCAATGTAGTTTTTTTAATCCAAGCCTGATTGACTGTCTGCGTGGGGTCTGAAGCAGGGTTCTAGCTGCACAGTTCTGTACCAGTTGAAGCTTCCGCAAGGTAGATTCGGGGGAGCCCAGGTAAAGGGCGTTATTGAAGTCTAACCGGGATTGAATCAGACCCTGTATTGCTACTTGTTTCGCTTCCATCGGCAGGAGGGGCAGGACTTTCCTCACTGTTCTAAGTAAGCCAAAGCACGTGGCAGACAGCTTGGTGGCTTGGGTGGTGAACGAGAGATTTTTGTCTAACCAGACTCCCAAGCTTTTTACACTTTCCTTCGGGGTTGGAGGAGGACCTAGACAGGACGGCCAGAGGGAGATGAAAGGCACTGGTGAAGGTGGGCCCAAGAGCATAAGCTCCGTTTTGTCTCCGTTGAGCTTTAAGGAGGAGGCTGTCATCCATTCCTTAACATTCTGTAGGCATTTCATAAGGCCTGTTGTTATGTGCCTGTTACCCTCCTGTGCCAGAGACACCACTAGCTGGGTATCATCTGCGTATGATATGATCTTGATACCGAACGGTTGGACGACCCCAGCCAGTGGTTTCATATATATGTTGAACAACGCAGGGCTCAGAGAGGACCCTTGTGGCACCCCGCAGCTCAGTGATTTGCTGGTTGACACTGTGTCACCATCAAAGATTTGGAATGTTCTGTTGCTCAGGAAGGAATTGAGCCACCTAAGTGCATTTCCTGTTATTCCGATCTTCGATAAACGGTTCAGCAGAGTGGAATAGCTGACCGTGTCGAAGGCCGCACTTAGGTCGAGGAGGATCACTGCCACTGAACCACCTTGATCCAGTATCCTCCGTGACTCTTCGGTGACCGCTAACAGTGCGGTTTCGGTTCCGTGCCTAGGTCTAAACCCTGTCTGAGAAACATCCAGTAACGAGTGGTTTTCAAGAAATTTTATTAACTGGATGTTTATGTGTTTCTCAAGAATTTTGCTTGCCCAGGGGAGCAGAGAGATTGGGCGGTAATTGGCGTGGTCTTCCGGGTCTAAATTGGGCTTTTTAAGCAAAGCCCGTACCATGGCTCTCTTCCATCCTGTGGGCACAGTACATGATGAAATGGAGGAGTTTAACAGCTCCAGTACCACGGGTAGGGTGACCTGGCTAGCCTGCATCATAACATCTGGTGGTGCTGGGTCGAGTGGGGAGCCAGATTTGATTTGCCGGGCCAGGAGGTTAAGGGTATCCAGATCTAAGGGGAGAAAATGTTCTAGGGTAGGTTGGTCTGGGAGAGTTCTGTGTTTCAGTGGTGCCTGGACAGTTGTTATTGGGGTTACATCTACTGTTGGAAAGGAGGAGTAGATCTTGGTAACCTTTTTATGGAAGAAGTCCGCTAGCTCATTACATTGTGCTTGTGTTTTAGCTAAGGATGGAGCTGAGTTATTCACCTTTGTTAGGCTTTTTACCAAGTGGAAAATTTCCTTTGGTTTGGATTTGGCTTCCATAATTTTAGTCGAAAAATAGGCGGTTTGCGCCGTCCTAATCTCGTCTTTATAAGCCTTGATTGCCTCCTTGTATTGGGACTTTTTCTCAGGGAGAAAGTCTAGGCGCCATGCTCTCTCATGTTTCCTACATAAACGTTTTTTTGCTCTTAAGATATCTGAAAACCAAGGGGCTGATTTGTGCAGTCTTTTCGATATGGATTTCTGAAAAGGTAAGGTGGCGTCCAAAGATTTTGCGATCCAACCCTCATATTCCTGGTTTGCTATGTTGGGGTCAGTAGAGTGGGGTGGGCACGTGGATTCTAAGTTGCTTATCCAAACCTTAGTGGGTAATTTCGCCCAGTTCCTTGTGAATTTGGGTTGGGGGTGGACCGGGGGGCTTTATCGGTAAAACAGGTGAAAGGTATTAAGTAGTGATCAGTCCAGGGAAGGGTAATGGGTTGACTGACCAGCAGCTCCGTGCAATTGCTAAAAATCGGGTCTAGTAGATGGCCCTTTTCATGAGTTGGGGCTGAGACATGCTGAATTACTTGCAATGCTGCTAGGTCATCTGTTAGTTCCGAAGCAGTGTGGTCTGTGGGGCTGTCAAAGTGAAAATTAAGATCTCCCAGAAGAGAATGGTTGGCTGTTGACATGATGCGTTCGGCTATAATGTTCGGGAGAAGTCTGTGGAACATTTTTGCCGGCTCTGGGGGGCGATATATCAGGGTGCCTGAGAAAGAAATATTTGAGGAGAAGTCGATAGTGAATGCTAGACTTTCACACTCGGGGATTGCTTCAGAGGTAGTACGACAACGATATTGACCCTTTAGTATGATAGCCAGGCCTCCTCCTCTCCCTTCCGACCGGTCTAGCCTATGGATTTGATAGCCAGGGGGTAAAGCTGTGACTAGGTACGGCTCAGAGTGGGGGGTGAGCCATGTCTCCGTCAGGAAGATGGCGTCCGGTTTCCGTTCTTCTAACAGCAGGGCAATTTCCGTGCTGTGTTTCGGAAGGGACCTACAATTCAACAGGTACATACAATATTTCTGGATTGTGTCTGCCGGGATTTTGGTGTTGAGGGGATGTTTACAGGCCGGGCAGCGGGGAGGAAGTTTATCTGGTGGGAATCTGTGGGTGCAGCGTGCCACAGCTGCGGTTCCAATGCTGTGGATGTTTGCTGGACTATAGGTCCTTAGCTGGGTGGTATGGAGACCAGGGTTTATGGCCCCGGGTCCCGTATGGTCGCGGACGGGCTCAGACGGGCTTGCCTTTGGCGCGCCTTTGGCACGCAAGCGGCGCGCCCGCTGCGCGCGTCCGCTGCGCGGTCGTTGGCAGCACATCACTTAAGGTAAGTGGGAGGGGGCGTTACCGAGCGTCAGTGGGCGTGTCCAGGAGCGAGGGGCTTCCCTGGAATGGCCCTTTTGTGATATATAACTGTTTATTTAGATTTCAATAGGTACTGCGGAGTGAAGTCATGCGTCGTAGAGTAGAATGCAGTCGCTTATAATAGACTGGTGTGTTGTTGTCATCTCAAGAATACCCTAGAGTTGATTTGATGCTCAAACATTGGTCCACCTCTTGATCGTCTCAATTCTGATAATATAACAACACTGAATGTTGATCTGATCAAGCAAAGGAAGGAAGGGAAGGGAACAGCTGGGAAGGAGACCTAAGGAGAAATCAACAAGTTAGTTGCCAAGTTAACATTATAACACATATGCTAACAATATTATTTGTTTCCCCTAATACCTTTAAAGGAAAATAAGAAGGCCTATATTCAACGACTTCGTCAGTTGATTCAGGATAGGTGTACCCGATTCGAACTGTCTGTTCCTGCAAAAAGACAATGTAAAAAGTAACATCCCAACATCACTTAACAGAATATAATCTCACCTAACACACCATAGATATCATTCAGACCTCAAGGTACCTACCAATAGTATATCTACTGCCCAGCATCATAGTGGAAAAGAAGGATCCCTCTTGTAACAGACTCCACCCCCCCTGTTAAAGGCATAATGAAATAACAAAAGGTTAATCACCACCTAAGCCTTGTATCCTCTTAGCCACAGAGAATAATCCGGATTCAAAACTAAAGCATTTCTTTACCAAGAACCTTTGGGACCTTCAACAAAGTCAGAGAGATCATTGTTCTCAAAGTTCCAATTCAGGTCTTGAATAATATCTTCAAAACAAACTGAGGGGTTGCTCCCACCCGTAAATTATACTTCTTTTGCAATAATGTCAAGCAAAGTATAACAAAGTACTCTGTTTTCTGAAAGCCAAAATTAAACAATTGGACTCAGCCAAGTCTCCGTGAATTCAAACATAGACACCCTCACCACAGGGTATAAATGTACCAACCTCCAACACGATATCCTTTTTAAATGTACTCGTTTTGCCAAAACCAAAATACAAGGAGTAATGTTGTGCAGCTTTTTTCTCCAAGCGTCGCCTTGGAATAATCCTTACTGTGACACAAACTTGCTTGCTGCTTCTAAGTCCGGAGCGAATACTAGAACGTGTTACAACATGCACAATGTCCTAAAACCTTACCACACCTTTGACATCCAGACATCTCCTCAGGAAAGACAGTAATCTGCCTCAAGCGTTCCATGTGGAATCCTTTTCATTATTCCTGACAGACCTGCTTCCCAAGATTCCTTTTGGTTGCAAAACAGGAAGTAACCTCTTGGAACCATGGGAAATGTAGGCATATCAACATCCAGAATGAACACATCGTTTTTCCAAAGAATCCACCTTAAAACAGCGTTCTAAACAGAGAACAAAAAATGTGACAGTTGTAGAGTGGCTTAAAGTGGAGTGACGTAGAGTGAAATGACATGACGTAAAGCGGAGTGGAGTGGCGTGTCACAGAGTGGAGTGGCATGTCGCAGAGTGCAGAGTGCAGTGGGATGTTGTTGAGTGCCTTAGAGTGACAGAAAGTGAAGTGGAGTGTCATTGAGAGGAGTGGTGTGTCATATAGTGTCCTTTATCATATAGATTTGTTTTTTTTAGATTTCAAAAGGTACCGCAGTATTTCCTAGATAGTTTAGAGGAAGTATTGTGGTACTTCATAAACATTTTAAAAAATATCTAAAATAATAAAAATACTTTTCCCTAACTCAACAGACTTTCCTAAAGTACCTCATTTCCTTTTATAGATTACAAAAAGAGCAATAAGCTAAATGTCATGTTGAAACCCAGAACAAAGGCAAAGCGTGGGCTAAACAATATGCCTGCCTTTTGACTTTGCAAGGGCTTTCATTAACCAATAATATTGTTTTGTCATCGCTATGTACTGTGGAATACCATGAAAGTACCGCAGTATAACGCAGATCAATATATCACTTACATTTTGTCCCTTATTACTTAACAACTACTGAATCAATTTAGATCAAATAACAAAACTGACCCTTTCCACACCATAACCTATATTCCTGACAAATTTCATGAAATTCTGTTCAGCCATTTTGCCACTATGTCTGTTAAATAAGTCTATGGGAAAAACGTTGGTGGAAAAATGTATTGGGATTCCCCTTTTTTGTATGTATTCCTTTAAGTAATCATCACAAAACTTTGCATTGTCAGCTGACGTAAAAAAAAGCAACAGGTCTGCAAAGTTTTATGGAGATTCATCGCTTGAAATTTCAAATTGCTCGGTCATTTCCCCGTTGATATAAACCCTAGCGGCTGGCTGCACGTATAATGCCTTGACTGCCCTGTTTTCATCGGGGCCTTTTCCGTATCCCCTTCATTTGCAATGAAGCCCAGAGGAAATGTCAGGAGACCCTATCAAATGCTTTTTCTGCATCAAGCATAATCACTGGCATAGGGTCTCCTGACGCCTGCCCCGCTTCAAACATACAGATAATCCTTCTAATATGGTCTAACCTGCCACTCCCAGGGATAAATCCATGTTGCCATTTGGATACTATTCTATGAATCACCTGGGATTGGTGGGTACCTAACAATTTTGAGTAGATTTTTGAATCCCCATTGTTGGAAATCTACTCCGCTCCCACACCGGTAAGGGTTGGTGTTAACGGAGTATATTCCGGGACATACAGTGGTAGCTTGGCTCGAGTGGTCAGGAAACAGGCACCGTGCTAAGCATACGACATACCCATACAATAACCATGCGTGCATCCGTTCCAAAAACGACTCTACACCGTAAAAATTATGAAAATATCTTTCTTTATCTTCTTTTCTCTTAGTTGCTGATTAGATAAATAATACACAATCACAATATACAAAACTTTTTAAATAATGCAGGTCAAATAAATACTGGCTTAATGATTCAATAAATAGGGGTAATCATAAATATTAAAGGCATAAATATAAGTGCAATTCATACAGGCAATTAAATATTCTGAGGCAATAAATACTGCAAACCAATAAATATTGTGCATCAATAAATACTGTGGACCAATAAATACAGTGAAGCAATAAATAGGTTAAATACAATAAATACAGTGCCCCCAATAAATAATTAAAAGCTGACAGTGACACTCATAGAATCAGATCACATTTGAGATTACTATGAGCTGATTTGGTCCAGGCACAGCTTGTGGGGATGTGGAAGGCTTGAGGGTGTCTACTCCCTGGCTTGGACAAGGCTGAGGCCTAAACTGAGGTAGATCAAGGGGGGAATACCAGAGACCTGGCTCTCTCACTCTACACAGCCCCTCTAAATTAGTCTCAGCTCACCCCTGGCACAGTCCAGCTGGTTCCAGCACCTCTCTAACCCCTAGAGTAGTCTCTTAGGATTCCACAGGGCCTTTGGCGCCCTCTATTCCACTTACTGCCCTTTTTCTGAAGCTCCGACGCCGCTGGAGTCGTGTCGACGCCGTGAGGCGGCTCCGGTTCGATGTCGGCGGCCTCGGCACAATGTCAGTTCTTGACGACGCCGGCAGGCGGTTCCGGATCGATGTCGGCGGCCTTGGCTCGATCTCGACCTCCGATTCGATGGCGTCGGGCAGTCTTGACTCGATGTCGACTTCGGGCGGCTCCGGTCCGATGGCGACCTCTGTTTCGATGACGTTGGCCGGCCTTGGCTCGATGTCGACTTCCGGCGACTCCGGAGTGCGATCCTCACTCCCGACCTCCGGTGCTCCTCTCCTCAGGTTTCCGGCGACTCCGGAGTGCGACCTCCACTCCCGACCTCCGGCACGATTCTCTCAGGTTCCGGCGACTCCGGAGTGCGATCTCCACTCCCGACCTCCGGTACACTTCACCTCGGTCTCCGGCGACTCCGGAGGGCGGACTTCACTCCCCCGTCGACACCGCTCACTCGACCTTGGTTAATTTCCTCCTCGACCTCTGGTACACCTCACGTCCTCCGTCGGCGCCCTCTCACGATCTCTGGCGGCTCTGGGCACGACGTCTGCTTCTCCAGTCAGCGCCGCTTCTCCACCTCAGGCTCCAGGTCTCCAGGCTACTCGACGTCCGGCTCCAGGGAAACCAGTATCCAGGTCAGGATCTTGCTTTCTTGACTTCTAAGGCCTGTTCCTGCTGTCCAGGTCCTTAAGATGGTTTTTCTTACTTCTTCCCACACAGGGCTCCAGGCCGGGCTCAGTCAGTAGGGACTAGTATCAAGGGTGGGTTTATGGACCCCACTCCAGGCACAAGTTTCCACCCCTGCTGCCTCACTCCTTCCTCCTTCAGGTTTCTGCTGCTCACTCTTCACCAGTCAGGTGCCAACTGCCAGCTCCAACTGTCAACTCTGACTTAGCTTCCCAACATTCTAAACCGCCTCCAACGGTCACAGGGTTCTGGAATGTTCTGGAAGGTGCTGGTAGGTTTCAGTGGATGCTGGTGATGTCACAGGTGGCCACCATTTTGTGCTCCAGGCCCTCAGACAGAAGTTTCAGGGGTAGATAAAATGGCTCCCTGAATCCGCATCAATAATACAAAAACGAAAACAAATGAGGGAAAAAGGGCCAAGTCCTACACCCATTGATTAATGTGATTGGGGATAGGAGCCAGGCTCCTGAGTAGGTTTATTCTTTTTGGGGAAAACAATAATTTTAGCCAGAGCCCAAGATTTAGGCGGGTCAGTCCCATTCAAATGTGCTCAAACAGAGCTGTAATTGCGTCTTTCGTCTGATCGGCAAAGATTTTATAAAATTCGGTGGGAATTAGATCTTTGCTATTCCTTCGGTCAAGCTCGACATTGCCATAAGGATCTCATCCCAGACAAAGAGACATTGAGCTGCTCTTGTTCTTCCCTAGTCAGATGTGCCAACAAAGTAAATTCAAAATACCTACTGGTTATGTCCTGTGCTTGATAGATCTTATTCTTGGGTCCCTCAGAATATTATGTTTGATAATAGTTCTGAAAAGCAGCCTGAATCTTAGATGGATCTAACACCAAGCCAAGTGTTGGATCTCTAATTTTGGCAATTTTATTGCAGCTAAGTTCCTGTCTAGTTTTCATTGCTAGGTGATGTCCTATATTTTCACTACATTTATATATCTTTTCATGATGAGCTAGTAATTTATCTGTTGATTTTTTTTTTTTAGCAAGTATTTCCCCAATTGTAGCCTTGGCTAATGCCACATCAGTTTGTGCCTCCTCTACCCCACCTTCTGTTACAGTGCTATAACTAGTTTTTTCTTCAGCTCGTGCGAACTTCAGCCAGCTATCTTGCAAAATACATTTCTCATATTTTCTCCTTTTTAAGGGGAACTGAATAGTTCACCCCGAATGCAGGCTTTAATGGAATCCCAGACTGTTCCTAAAGACGCATTTCCCATATTTCTTATCAAGAACTCAGGAATCCACTCCTTCATATGACTCTGATAATCATCATTATAAAGTAGTGCTCTCTCGAAACTTTGTATGATTAAAGGGTTATGATTGGATACAAATCTATTCAACCTTGCTCGCCTGTACTAACGAAGATGAAAAAAAATAGTCTTATCTAACATACTCTTGATGTGGGGCTGAGTGGAAGGTAAACCCATGTTCCATGGGTTTTAAATTAGACCATACATCCTGTACCCCATGTGGCTGGCATAGATTCATTAAGAATTGGAATACTTTGGGTTTCCCCCCTGTTTATCCCTGGTTCATGACCCAGTTGCTTGGTAAATTAATATTTAAATCCCTACACAGAATAATAGGCAGCGACCAGTGTGCTCATTCATTAGATAATCACTTGAATACCTCCGGGTCATCTGCTATACTGCCATACACTGAATATAATATAAAGTAGGAAGAGCAAGAAAGCTTACACCCGGTGATAACTCATCAACCCAGTGGATCTGCCCAACTTTGTTTAAAATGCGGCGTATTATAACAGGCTAAAATTACAACCCCACGTGTGTGAGTCCCTTGGGTTGTTCCTCCCAATAATCTATAGCCTAGGCTCCTCAACAAATTCTTCGGGCCTCCTCTAGACGGTTTCTTGCATACAGACGATGTCTGCTTGCAGCATTTCGAGCCCTTGAGAAAACTTTTTCCCTTTCCTAACATCATTTAGCCCACAGATATTCAATGTGGCTATCCGTAGTTTTCCCATTCCTGTCATCAAAACAGCCATAATCTCTTTGATCTCTTCGATCCCATACCCCTCCTAAATCTGTTAAACAAGATACTGTTGATTAGTAGAAAGAACAACAAATAACACAGATGTGACTATTCAGACCTAAGCCATTTCTTGTGGCCCTCCCACCAAACCCATCCCCTGCTCCCCCAAGTAAACAAGCAATCAGGAAAAGCCAGAACAATGAGCATTTGACCCATTGCCCCATCACCCCCACCCTCCCATGACTAACAAAGATGAGGACTATCTAAAAAACTCTGGTAACCCACAGAGAATGAACGTTGGAGAAGACACCATCATAGATCTAATTTCAACAAATTACTGCTAACACCCCCCGCCCCCACCGGGCTAAGCTCTTTTAAGTGTTCTTGGGCTTGAATCTTGGAAGTGAAACTACAAATTTGTCCTTTAAATATAATTTTTAGTCTGGTGAAATTTTGGATCTAGACTTCTGCTGAAGGCGCCATCTTCACTTAACAGTTGCAGTTGCAAAATCGGGTTTAACAAAAAACAACACCCTCTTCATGCTATTTTTTTTGGGCTTATGGGCGAGCCTGCTCGTACACCAATTGCCTTAATAAAAAGTTTCCAAAGTACACCAGCATTACTCTGGGTTTTTCTGTTTTGTTCCTTGAGTGTTTCTTTTAGATTAAAGGAAATCGGTGGGCTCGCTGAATTTCCAGGTCCCAATCCCATTTGGACTGATCCGGAAATGCACCTTTCAGTAGCTTCACCATGAAAGCTCAAGGAAACGTAAATTCTGCTGTCAATTTTCTTGGTCATCCAGCTTAAACATAACTTCAGACATGACTGCTCCTTGAGAGGCACTTTGCGTTTTCAGAGAGTCAACCTCTGTCTCAAGGGTCTCCACTCGACATTCCACTGTTGTTAATCAGTCGACAATCTCTGCACAGGTTTTATTCAATTTACAGACCCCCCCCCCCCTGTAACTTATTAGAGGCGATTCTCATCCCACGGCTTTCATTCTGGGTTTCCTCTGCATTTGTTTAATAGAAACATGAAAATAGTAGTAAGGGAGGGTTACTTTGTCCCAGAAGGAGTTCCAATATTCAGGGTATTGGCTTTGTTTCGATCTTGCTCATGATATTTTAACTGTGTGGCTTAGTAATCCCATTTCAATTGTTGACTGTCCCCCTTCATATTCCCTTTTTTCCTTTTCTTTGAGGATTTTTTCTTTGGCTTGATTGTAAATCCTCCGTTAAGATGCTGCTATTTGAGTCCGAAATATAATTGTTACTTAAGGAGATGCTGCCTTGATTAGAAGAGTTGGAACAATCAGTTAATAATTTTTTTTTCCCCAAGCACATTGAGAGATAGGGCTCCCCCTTTTTGACGGCTGACACCGAAAGGCCCAGAGCTAATAGGCGTGGTCACTTTCATTGTACCTGTGTCCAATTTCGCTCCCCCAACACGCCCTGAGTTGGGGAATCGCCGGATATCACTGCAGCGATACCTATAAGTTTGTTCTGGGCTATCCCGAATGACCCAGGCTTTGGGGGGGCTGCTTGGGGAGGAGAATGCTGAAGGCTCAAGAAAGAGCTGCCACAGGTATTCCCTGCTCTTTCACTGACTTCGGGCAAGGGGAGCATGGTGCCACTATCATCTCCGATCTTTGCTGTACCGTTTTGGGGGTCTATTACAAGCAAATAAAGATGCAATAGATGGTTGTGTGGACCCAACTGCACTGGATTATGCATTGTCCTCTGTGATGTTTTCTTCCCTCTGATCTCCCGTTTGATTTTACGGGGACCCTCGCATTGCTTGAGTTCCTTGATTGATCGGCTCAGACGCTATTATTGGCTGGTCCCCATTGGAGGCCCCTGCAGAGGTTGGCGTAACACCGGTGAGAGGCGGGCCCGCGGCACGCGTTTACGCTGACTTCCCCCTGATCTGTCATCATCACAGCTGATGGGGTCTCCTGCTCAGTAGCGGCCATGATCTGAAACCAGCAGTGGAGCGAAACAACCATACAACGAAAGCGGCAATTTGGCAGGACCGTCCGAAGTATTCAGATCGTAGGAGCCAGGCAGCACAGCTCAGTCCGTGTAATCGAGATCTGTGAAGTCGAGTCATGGGTGGAGCGGTGAGTAATGCGGCCTGTTAGTCAAGCATCATCAGGAAATAGTAAATGTAACACCTTTGTTGTCCAACACGTCCCTAGAATGGTTTAAATTCAAGTTGGAATAGTATATGTAACCCCTTTAGTGTCCAAAACCTTCCCGAAACTGGTTTAGATTGGAGTGTAAATAGTAAATCCAACCCCTTTAGTGTCCAACATCTTCCCCAAAATGATTTAGATTAAAGTGGGAATAGTATAATTAAACCCTTTAGTGTCCAACATACTCCCCAAAATGGTTTAGACAGGACTTTGTATTGCATTTCTCACATACATCATTAATAATTATATTTTCAATACTAAAGGGGAAGAACACAGTTTGTAATTTTTATCTTTTCCCACATTTATACAATGTACAAGTATAGATTATTATTGCTATAGTTAAATAGAATTCTAATGTATTTTAATATTAAAGAAAACATGCAGAGCATTTTTGAACAGTGTTGTACATTTCTACATTTTTCTTTTAGCTCTTCAAGTGTTGTATATTTTTTTTTACATCTATACACTTGTTTCACATACAATGTTGCTAATTGTTAAATCCTTCTAGAAGTAAATCTTGAATAATACTATGGGGCCTATTAGGATGGCAGTCGGAAAATCTCCCCGGCCACCATGGTAGCGGGAAAAGACTGCCCGCAATGACCACGGCATTACCGCTGGTCCAATTAGGATCCACGCAGTCGAAATCCGACCGCGGCGGTCGGATTCTGGCAATTCACATTGCGGCGGTTGCTGCTGCCAGCGGCACCACCGCGGTGTGAAAAGGAGCATGTCATGCATGTCACTGCACTGCGTGGCAGGCACTACACAGCGCCTGCCACCTGGTACAGGGATATGTAGTGCACCCACACCCCCCAATACATTGGGGGCCCGCAATGGGCCCCCAGAGACATTCTGCGCATGCCTTTCCATTGCGGTTCCACCACCATTGAAAGGCTGGCTACCGCCGGCATCATAATCATGCTGGCAGAGCCTGGCCCTGCACCGGCATCATTGTAGCGGTCCAGTTCCGCCCGCTAGGCATGAGTGCAGACTGGTACCGGCGGAAAAGTGGCGGCGGAGATTCTCACCGCCGCAGTCGTCACCGCCATGCTAATGGGACAGGCGGTTTTCAGGGTTGCGATCGCGGGCGAATGTCCGCCGCCGGTCCGGCGGTTCCCACCGCCAGCCCGACGGCTGCCATCCGCCTGCCCTCCTAATAATAGACCCCTATGTTTTTTATTTTTATAGTATTATTTATTTATAGCTTACATAATTGTTTCATATTTTCATACAACTTTTATTGACACGTTTTACATTATCTAAACATTTTTTACTTTTTTAAGCATTTTGGAAACATTTCCTATTTAAAACCCCATTGTTACATCCTGCTTGAGAATAAACTTACATCTGGATGCAGCAACCCAAGGACCCATCTTTTATTTTATGAAATGTTACACCCATAGTTTTCTATAGGAAGATAGTCTTGTTTTAGTTTCATTTAGTGCCCATTTCTTTTACCAATAAGTTATCTTTTGTAGACTATTTATGTCATTTACATTCATATTCCTGGAAGTGAGTCTTGAGAAGGTGCTACCTTTCGTTGAATCAGCTAAGATCTCTTCTAAGTTTTTTTTATGGGATTTTAGGGGTAGGAAGGATCTAGGGAGTACTAGTAAATAGTATTTATAATGTCACTTTTTATGTTTTTGAAAGTTCATTTGTAGTTTGTGATATTTCGTTTACTTGTCTTCTGTGTTAGTCTTAGAGTTTGGTAGAACTATATCATTAGTTTATACAATGTTATGTCTTTTGTATAGTTAATTGCAATGCCTATGTGACATTTGAAGATAGTGTTTTTTGCAGTTAGATATTGTATGATTTTTACAGGTTTACATATCTAAAGTTTTCATATGGACATTTAGATGTCATATTTTTATGTAAAGGAAATCATCTTGGTTTCGAGTAAACCAATATTTTAAATGTTTATTTCATTTGATGTTTCGGGTTTCCAGGAGTGTTTCTTTTTTTTACACTTTTTTTTATAGTTTCTTTAGAATTTGGATTGTTTTGTTGGATTTAAAAATGGACCTTTTCTATTTTTGTATTTTTTTTTAGCTTTTTGGAATATTTGTTCCTGTTTTTGGTCAGTTATATTTTTGACTACAGGGATACAGATGAAGATCTACCGCTACAGAAGAGTAAGTTTTATTTAAGTTTTTTTGGGGTGGGAAATGTTATATTTTAATATGTATGTGTATTTGATATTAGTAGTTGTTATATTAAATTTTTTGTGTTGTATACAATTGATTCTATTTGATTTTATTTGCAATTTGAGTTTATTGGTTGGTGACTTTTGTTTTTAACTAAGTAATATAGATATTAATTTTATGCATCAGTCTTATTTGCTGTTTTAGTGTTTTTGACTGATGTATAAATATTTTGTGTAATATGTAGTTAAACATATTTTATTTATGCTGGTTTTAATTTTGCCCTAGATATTTTGGTTACTGTGTAGATAGTTTGTTTATAGTAGGGTTTTGGCTATTGATTCTAAGTAGTGTACTCCCTTGTTGTTAATAAAGAGTTTTACTTTACATTGTTGAATGTCATACATTCCATTGTCTGTTTGCTAATTTTAGGTTTAATTTGGGTCAAATATTCTTTTGTATGGGGAGTAGTTGTTTTAATTTAAATGTGGTAGTTCGTAGTAAGCGCTACTTTATTAGGTAACAGGATGTAAATGAATGGTTTTAGTGTTTTGATATTTACCATGTATGGTGTATATCTGAGTGAATGGTTTGGGACTCATTTTGAATGTCTCATCCATCATCCATGTTTGACATTGGCTTAGTTTTAATACATTTTCAGCTTTTGCAAATATTATGTGTTTTTCAATGTTAAAGTTATCATGTAAGAGGAAGGGTTCTTTATTATGTGTGGTGGTTAAGTGTTCAGCAAATTGGTCATCTTGGTGTCTTCTAGAGGCTGGAGGTGTATCTTTGGTGGCTTTTAAGTTTGTGCTTTTAAGGTGGGTATAGCTGGTAGCTATCCTTTGATGTGTTCAGGGACTTTCGAGAGTATACCTTTCAGTAATTTAGTTGAGTGCTATTGGGATCTAGGGCTTGCCTCTCCAAAATCTTGTAGTACATACCTTACTTCAATTTCATTGACATTAGGGGATGGTTGTTTTCTGTTACATTAATAGCAACATCATATTTTGTAGTCACACTCCAATACCAAGCATTAGAGTAATATTTAGTACATTTCTAATTGATAGTTTCTGTGCTTTACTTTCTTGGCTATAAGTGTAGCTCCCATGAGCGAGTAATTGTTTCCCTTTCTGTGATGTAATGTATCTTGCTCTTTCTGTCATTATGCCTGAAAATAATGTAATAATTAAAATAATTGAGTGTTAAAAAATGTAGATTACATTTATTATTGACATGCAAAGGTATGATACTCATTTTTTAATTTGTAATTGTACATGTGTTCTTGCTGGTAATTGCAGTTTTTATTTTCTGGTTTTCCATTGGGGGTGTTGTAATGTTTGTCAGGCGGACCCTTTTCTGTTGGGGGAAAAAAAGTTGCTTTAGTTTTATTTTAAAGGTGTGTTTGTTAGTAGCTAGTGGCAAGTAAGGAGTTGCATATTATTTTTAGTGTTTGAGGGTGAGTTGGTCTTTTGAAATATTTTTTTTATTTACTTTTTGTGTTCTCCAGGTATGTGATTGCTGTAGTTTTTTTTGGTAGATTAGTAGTTTCTCAATGGTGTATTAATTTCTCTGTAGTATCTACAATTTAGGAGATGAAAGAAGTAGAGTGTATTAATTATTCTTTAATACTTATCATTTTTTAATTAATTAAATTATAAGTTAGTTCAAAGAAATGTTTTACCTACTTTAGGAGGCAGATGTATGTATTCTTCCACTTCTGTTTTCAGATTTTCTTTGGCAAATCTGGCAGTGTATCGTCATCTTGAAGCTTTCGTGGTTTTTGGTGCAGAAAGTAGTGTCATTTTGTATGCCTTTCATATTGTTAGTTTAATTGGTAATATAATTTTATAGGTTATGCTCAGTTTGAACTTTTTTTTCAGATATTGCTTTTTATGTTTTTCACTAATTAGTGTTTATTTTGTATTATTGAATACATTTCTATTTTTTTATTTCAGATATATATTTCTGTGTATTGATTCAGCACTCTTTTTCAATATGCAATATTATCTCTTATTCATAAATATACAGCACCAGACTCATAATGTTATATGCACAATTTCAATAATTCATCTTCTCCAATAAATAAATGTATTTTCAGCAAAATTCTTTAGTTTTTTTTATATTCTTGTTCTTTTAAATTATTAGACAGACTACTGTGCCCTTGAAAGTTGAGAGAAGTTGAACTTTTGGTTCAATGCACCTTTATAAGTATTCAAATCCTCTCCCAGTGGTAAGGTCATGTGCAGTAGAAAATTGTGTGTATGTATATCTACTTTTGTATATTTATGTGTATATTTAAAATTATATTCTTTACATGTTACTACTCGTTCCAAATATATTTTCTATAATAATATTGAGATATATTGAAGCATATATATTTCTTGGGGGGTGGTTTACAGTTTTTAGTGTTATGAAATTGTGATAATGTTGTTAAAATACTTTAAAAAAAAACATTTTTATAGGCATGTAACATAATCACAGATGAGCAGATACAGTCATTGCTATCTTTTGTTCATCCATTCTGCTACTGTATATCACATCAGCAGAGGATTGGGTTTCATTACACAGTATTCGGTCCCCTCATCTACTGTACTGTAGGATGGACTACACCAGCATCATATGCTGTAGTGTTTAACTTTCCTGGTAACTGCTGTACTGATAAAATTATTTCTGCTACATTGTATTCTTGTTTATCTATAAGTATCTGAAGATCCAACCCATCTTGAGTAGGAGCTCCAACAGGGAAATCTCCCTTGTAATGTCTTTAAAACGTAACTATTGACGAACATATGCATGGTGGCATACTATATTCCAGGATCTGAGAAAAACTAATCTGGGTGTGCATATTGCTTGTTGGGCAGGAACCAGGGAGCAGTCCAGTCATCAGGCTACAATCCCACTAACTTCGAGCACCACAAAATGTGGAGAGGCCTCAAAGAGTACCCACAATCTATGCCCCATCTCTGTTTTAACTCAACAAACCCGCCCCCCAATCTCCGTCACTCTTGCTGCCTGTTATTAACCCTTTCGCAAGGGCAGTCCCTCTGATCTGACTCCCTGGCTACAGGTACACAGCCATCACCTGTCTGAGATCCACCTCGGCCTCCATCTTCGGTATTGTGTTCCTGCTCTGGGTGCTCCCAGACTCCAGGGTTTCACTTCATTGCTCTGCAATGTGGTGCCTCCCCATGCCCCTTGCCTCCATCCCTGGCCAAGGCCCTCCCCTCCGCCCCAGCCCAATATGTCATGTCCTGCTTCCAGTCCCCCACCACTGGACCATTGGCAGACTTCCAAGCCATGGCTATCCTCCTCCTTGCAATGACCAGAGCCAAATCAATAAATCTGTTCCCGACCTTCCACTTAGGTGGGCGATGGAAGAGCCCCAACAGGCAGACCCCTACAGTAGGTTGGAGCATTCGCCCCAGCGTTGTGCCCACCACCGCCACCACCTCATCCCAATATGGTAGCAGAACAGGGCGCACCCATGTAATCTGAACAAAATCCTCATCTTCACAATTACACCTCGGGCAACCACGGGTCTCGCCACCCTAAGCAACTCTGAGCCTATGAGTTGTCATGTAGGTCATAGGTAAGTAATTAAACTGTGTGTACTTCAACCTTGTATTACGAGAAACCAATCTGGGGTGTGCTAGAACCCTGTTCCATTCTGGGTCTGAGAACTCCCTCTTCAGCGTCATTTCCCAGCGCTTACGCAATCTTGTCAGAGGGTTACAAGTTGCTTCTGACAGTGAGCAGTATAACAATTCACCAAGTGGCTAGCCGATTCCAAGGTTAACAAGGAATGCAACACCCGATGTGTTTTAGGCTCCTCTCTATCCCGCCCCACAATTCCTTAAACGTACGTATCAGGGCCTCGTGTTGGAGGAATTGGCCTGGTAGGAGGCCAGGATCCTCCACCAAGTCCTCGAAAGGAGTAAGAGTATTCTGTTGGTAGAAATCACCCACCGTATCCAGTCCCACCCCAGTCCAAGCTGACAGCTGTTCAGCTACTAATATAGTAAGCGGGTCCCCATGAGGCAATCCAATCAGAGGCAGAACCGGAGAGTACAAGGGGGTGCTCACAGTCCTAGCCACCCCTTGACTCCAGCATCGCAGAGCTGAGACCAACAGTGGTGATTGATACGGGCTGCCCACTGCAGTGTTAAACAATTTGGACACTAACCAGGAGGAGCCCGTTCCCCTCTCTGTTTAATCTATGTCTTCTAGCCGCAACCCCTCCAATCATTGTGCAACTCACTGTAGTTTGGCACTCCTAGGCCATCCTCCCTCATGGGGTGTTGTAAAGTTGCTAAGGACACTCTTCTTCCCGTATCCCAAATGAGGTCCCTCAATAAAGAATCCAGTTGACTAAACCAGCACGCAGGCACTGTAATCGTGAGATGAATAAAATAATATAATAAGCCCAGGAGTATAACCATTTTAGATGGGGTGATTCAAGCCATGATAGGCAATCGTAATGAGCACCAGAAGGGAACACAAGATCTAAGGGACCGGAGTGCCCTCCCAAGATTACCTTCCGAGAGATCTTCAAGGGAGTGGTAAACATGTATCCCTAGGTATCTAAAGGTGGGCTGCACACAGTTACGCTCCACCGGGAGTTCCAGCGGGGGGGGGGAGAGAAAAGAGATTACAGGAAACAAATAGGTTTTACTCCTATTGACTTTTAAGCCTGATACACATTCAAACCTCTACATTAGCTCCAGGGCTGTATCAGAGCCCACCACTGCATCCGCCAGATAATGCAAGAGGTGATCCGCATACATGGTGATAAAATGCTCTTGCCTTCGTGTAGGCACCCCTATTTCCACTTCGCTCAATCTATACAAAACAGCCAGTGGCTCAATCGCTAGGGCAAACAGCAGCGGCGATAAGGGACATCCCTGTCTGGTACCTCGGAAGATTCTGTATGGCTGGGTTACAATCCTGCCTGTCCATACCCACGCCGTGGGACCTCCATAAAAAAGTTTCATCCACCTCAGCCAATCATTCCCAAGTCCAATTTGTCTAATGGTATCAAACAAATGATCCCACTGTATGGTGTCATTGGCCTACTCCAGGTCAAATGACAAAAGGCCGCTGTGGTAGGGCCTGGATCTCAATAGCAGTGAATATAGTCTCTGCAAGTTAAGGTATGTATTCCGAGCGGGGATAAACCCGTTCTGGTCAGGGTGGAATGAAGAGACATGATCTTGCTGAGTAGTTTAAAATCCATGTAGAGCATAAAGAGCGGGCGGAAGTCTGCTATGCAAGTCCCCTTGGTTGTAGGCTTGGGGATTGGAACCACTACTCTGTCGCGCATAGAGTCCGGGAGCCACCCAACCCGCAAGGATTCTGCATAGATGGCCACCAAGCGAGGAGCCAGTGTTGGGACATAGGCAGTGTAGAATTCTGTAGGGAGGCCGCCTATGCCCGGGGTTTTCCCAGGAGCCATGCTTTTAATGGCAACATGGACTTCCCGTTCAAGCACGGATCCACCCAACACCTCTCTAGCTTGGGGTTCCAAGTCCCGGAGCTGCAACATACCCATAAAATCCCCCTGTTCCCACAATGAGATCAGGGTGGTGCGCTGTAGATGCCCCTGTAGTAGTCACAGAACAGTGAGTAGCAATACCTATAATATGGGGGAAGGGGTATCCGTCACATTTGTGACATAGTATCCCGTCCACCAAGATCACAATCAGGTGCAAAATGATGGCATTTTAATGCTTATAATGAAAAGTCTTTATTTTAGGTGAATAATATTGTGGTCAATATTGTGTTTTATTTCTGACAATATTTTTGGTTTAGATATTTTTAAATTAACATATTTTAATATTGTTTTTAAAAAAAGAATAGAGGAAAGGAACACTACAACATACCCACCCGAAACTGAATAACATGCATCTTGTGTGGGTATTAAAACTTCATGTACGCTTCTTAATCATGCCCAAACTCTCATGTGAGTTGGTATACTGTCCTGCAAATGCACCCAAACTTGCCTTTTGAGACTATGGACATTCACTGGTTAGAAAGTCTGCAAATTCCAAGACTCTCTATAAGATTTTGAGGCCCATGCATCAAGCATTATTGCCTTTACAAACGGGTTGATTCACAGAATCGGCCCGTTTGCGAACGCAAATATGCTTTTTAGATGCAGCAAACTCTAATCTGTGATTTGATAAACTGTTGTGGAATCACATAATGGGTTTGCGATTCGGTATTTAGAAGGGGCGTGTTTAGGGCGTCACTTCCAAATACCAAATCCTAGCTGTATGCATGATTGTTTTGTGACCGTGAATGGGGTCGCAAAACATTTGCATATTACCACCTACTTCAAGTAGGTGGTAACCCATTCATTTAATTTCATAAGGCTTTATTCGGAGCTTTAGACATAAGTCCATAAAAGCGAAACAAAAACAACAAATACAGTAAACATAACCATAATAAAAAATTTGCAAAACAGATTACATGATTAAAACATTTAAATGGTTAAAAAAGCATACTAGGCCTTGCTTTGATTGCTAGTAGGAGGAAGGTGGCAGTAAAAAAGCATACATCAGGATAAGGTTTAAAAAGCAACTTCATAGCATCTTGTGTATTCCTGACTCCGTATTTTAACAAGATAGGCTTAAGGTAGGCTTGACGAAGGTTGGTACATAGTTTACACAGTAAAAGAAAGTGCATGGTGCTTTGAACTGATACATTATCACATGGGCATGGGCCATGGACCAAATGGTGCACTATCCCGAACCTTAGTCTGGTAATTACATACCGATGAGAGGGTCGGGTGACTAGACTTAGATACGGTTGAAATCCCTCAATTTCACAGAATCTGCCGTAAAACATACATGTACTTAAGTCACTACTAGTCCTTTCCCGCTTCTGTAGCTTAAAATTCATAAAAACCGACTTCATCACTTCTTTGGGCAAACTGGAAGGGGCGTGACAGTCATCTTTAAGATTAATACCAAAGATCTCTAAATAACAATTTAAGACAAATTTAATCCAGGGAATCTTTAAGTGGCCGTCAATGGAGAGACAATCTCCAATGATTGCTCTATTTAAGGAGGTCTCTTCCTTTGCCCAAATAGAGCGCCACAGCATTAAAGGCCTTATAATCAATAGGTCAGAAAGATGAAAAATACCTAGTTCTCTGTGAGCCAAATCGTTGGTAGCTGATTTCGGCAAACACAGGAGCCTTTTAAGGAAGAGGTTTTCCTCCACTTGCAAGTTCCCTGCCTTGGTGTGGCCCCACACCCCTGCTCCATAAAGGGCCACCGAGAGACATCTCATTTGAAAGATTTTTAACATATCTTTAATTCTTTTGTCTCCAATTTTGGTAGCAAATTTAAACACCCCATGGGAGCTTTTAGCCACCTTGGCCCGGACACAGTTAATCTCTCTGGTCCAGCTGCCCGTTTTAGAAAAGGTGATGCCGAGGTAATTAAAAGACTCCACTGTTAACACTTTGTGTCCTTCGATAAAAAAGGCATGTGGTTTTTTGCATCCCACGCCACATTCCATAACAAAGGTCTTAGATTTATTAATCAGCAGCTTCCTGTCCTTGATGAACAGTGAAAACCTGTCCATCAAGCGCTGTAGTCCAATTGGGGTCCTAGACAAGATTACAGCGTCGTCCGCATAAAGAAGTACGGGGACGCTGAAATCTCTGATTTTTGGTGCATCAGCCGCAACCTCCTTTAAGACTAAATCTACTTCGTTAATAAAAAGAATAAAAAGTAGGGGGGCAAGCACACACCCTTGTCTAATGCCCCGCCTAACGCTAAATTTGGGGGTGCACTCCCCTGCCTGGCCATAACGGACACTAGAATTTAATTTAACATAGAGTCTCGCTAAAAAATAGATAATGGACTCCGGTGCTCCCATTTCCAATAATTTGGCCCATAAGATATTGTGGTCTACCATATCAAAGGCACTGCTCAAATCGACAAAGCAGAGGTAGAGGGATCCTTTTTTTGCCTTTGTATACTTCCCGATTATTAGGTCGAGGTTGAGGCATTGCTCTAATGTTCCTCTGCCCTTCCTGAAACCATATTGGGAATCGGCCAGGATATTCTGAGACTCCGCCCATTCTTCCAGCCTAACCATAAGTACCCGACTCATAATTTTCACCGAAGAGTCCAGGAGGGAAATTGGGCGGTAATTCTTCGCATCCCCCTTGTCTCCTTTCTTGTAAATTGGTACAATTATGGATTCCTCCCATGTATGAGGAACCCCGTTGCATACGGCAGCATTAAATACCTTTGTAAGCAACGGGCCCCAAATCTCGGGAACTGTTTTATATACGTCAATGGGTACCCCATCAGGTCCCTGGGCCTTCCCACCCCTACTAGATTTAATGCTGTCCCGTACTTCGGCAGTTGTAATATCCAAGGGGATGACAGGCCATCTATCATCATATACTCCCCTGGTTCTGGCCGAGTCGAAAATCTGAGAGAAGTGGGTGACCCAGCTCTCCATACTGACATTAGCCGATAATTCAGGCATCTTGTCATCTTTTAGAAAAGGGCTGTTAACAGTTGCCCAAAAAAGGGAGGAATCAGCGGTAAAGGCTGCCTGGTCTAAGTTGTCCCAAGCCTCTTGTCTTAATTCTGCTTTCCTGGACTTAATTGCGGTCTGATAGATCCCTCGCAATTCCCTGATCATTCCAATATCTCTCCTTTCTGCTGCCAATGCTATTTTAAGCCCCTTAAGAGCAGTAGAACATGCATGGTCAAACCATCCCCTACGCTGGAATTTCCTACCTTTAGGGTGTATAGTGAAGTTGCTGTCAATGATTAAGTTAATATTAATAAAATTATGCACAATTTCGTCGGTTCCTTCCTCACATTCTAGAATTGTAACAATTTCCGTAAGGCATTTTGAGACAATGGTATTAGATGAAATGTCCGCATTATTACCCTTCCATCTAATGCGGATACCATTAGATCGATATGGCTCAATATTGGTAATAATACATGGGGTATAAATCTGTCGGTCCTTCCATAATAAAACCTCGGCAGTAATACAATTATGATCACTAATTAGGTTGTCCACAACCACAGGGACTGAACACCGTGGGCTAATACCAGATGATACACAAATAAAATCAATAACTGTATTAGCATTCCTTCCCGTATAAGTGGGAATGATTTCGCCTAAGGGATTAACCTGGTTAACCAGTATATCCATGTCATAAGTGGTTAAAATTTTGTTCAAGGAATTACCATAAAGATTATGAGGGAAGTGACGGACACCATCCCCCCAATGATCAACAAAGCCACATACCCTTTGATCAACAAAGGGACATACCACTGTATTGAAATCCCCTACCCAAATGATATCAAAAACAATATCAAATTTGGTTATAATATCTTCCATAGCAGATTCCAAAGCAAGCACAACCTGGTACCTTGAACAATCGAAGATATTATTATAAAAATTAATTAAAAGGATATTTCTACCCTGCTCCTGTTGTAGCCATAGAATCTGGGAGTGTGCACCAACCAAAACATGTTTCTTAACTTTGATGGGTACTTCTACAGAAATCAGAACCAATAACCCACCCTTTGCCCTGCCCGACGGTGAGGCCACAGCGGGTAAATTGAAAGAAACAAAACTATTATAATTGATTGGGTCAACACACCAGGTTTCCTGAAGACATACAATATTAAAAGTGTTAATAAACTCTAACCATCCCAGGCAAGTATCCTTTGATAAGAGTCCCGCGATATTCCAGCTAGCAATAAAACAAGCACTCTGTTCACAGGTTCTGGATAAAGGTATGGGGCTCATAGGAACAGAGGTGGCAAGATTACAAGACTGATCCACAGCCGGATAGACCCGGTTCTCTCTATCACAGCAACAGGGCTTCCCGCTGGTAGTATCCGGGGGGTTAACATTCTCACTGACATCTACTATGTCTAGCACCCTCGGGATAACATCCCCCCGTGCCTCCAACGGCGTCAACAGTGTCCGCTAGTTTAGAATGAACTGGCACCAGTCAATCATTACAATCCAGCCTGCTCAGTGCTTCAAATCGATTTGACATAGTAATAGTAGATCCAGGAAAGATATTTATATCTCCTTCTCTTGACCCAAAATGTGCGATATTGGGACGGGAGTTAAGGTGCCTATAGAAATACCCCAAAGGCCGAAGAGATATCCCTTGGTCCCGTGAGGGGGATGATTGTGCTCTTAACAGAGCTGTAGATACAAGATGAGGGCTTCGGAAGTTAACTACAATACAATCACCCCCACAGGTTTTACGCGAACTCCCAATCCAATCAACTCTTCTTGTGCTTAATATATCCTTTGCTAAAACAACTGGGAAGCCGCATTCACGATGCAGCCAGTCCACAGTTTTGTTTTTCAAGGAAGAGTGGGTTTCACTATAGTTACGACCTGTCTCAGTAACTGGTGGTACATTGGTAAGGACTGCCACAAATGGAGCACAAGCTGGGGGCAGATCAGGCCTGGAGATACCAACATTTTTTACACTTGGTACTTGCTGATTCTCGGCGACAGGTTTACCTGGCAATTTATGTTGTCCTGGGGTCTGCGAGGAGTCTAGAGCATTACTTCTCTCCTCACAGTGTTCTCCATATGAAGTGTTAGGGGGGTTAGTCTTGACCGTTGGTTTAGCAACCTTAGAAACCTGTTGGGAAACATGACTATTTTCTAAGGCCTCATCATTTACTTTGGTGCCAGTACTGGTATCAAGGTATGATTCTAACAGGCCTCCAAGTCTGGCCACTTCATTGGTTACCATATCAAGTTTGTTCATTAATGGTCTAATTAATAGATCGAACTTGGCATCAATCATGCTTATTAAAAGGTCCAACTGTCTACTATCTATGGTGACTGGATTACTATCCTGCACTACAGTGGAGTCACGGACGGAGTTGGTAGATATGAGATCGGCTCTCTTAGATGATCGCACCCCCCCCTTTTTGGATGTACATTCTTATTATGGGTCCGGCTAGAACGTAATTCTCTCTGTGATGTGGTAACCGTCGGAGTGACAGTCGATGGATCTGGTATACATAATAAATCCTCAGGAGAGGAGTCAGCGGGACTGTTTCCTTCTAAAGGGGCAACCACAGTAATGCCATCTATATCGTGGTTAGACTCATTAAGCTCATTGCTTACATCCTGATTGAAAACGGCTGAAGGAGTGGGGGAGTTGTTATTTAACGGGGCAAGGTCAACGATTTCTGGCCGCCCCAGTGATTTTCTCCGCTCCTGGTTTATCTTGTCAACCATTTTTACAAGATAATTATCCATGGTTGATTTTGCCGAGATAGATTTGGCTTTGGACATGGGTAAAACTAATACAGCCCTACAATAGTTTAGGCACAAATCATGAGTAATTGCCAACCCTTACGTATTATCAGCTTTCGTGCTGCAATCCTACAACACGACAATATGTACACGGCCCAGCTAGTACCTCTAGGCGAATCAAGAAGACCACAGCCCCCTCCGGCCCCCTCCTGTCCCGGACTGTCACAGACTGTCCGCCCTTTGTCCGGGCTTCGTCCTGGGCGTCCCGCTCGCGTCCCGCGCAGCGGCAGATAAAGGGGAATAAATAGGCGTAGATTGATAGGCGGGTGGGCGGGCAGCAGCGCACCTGAGGCCACGCACGGACTCCTGATCAATGGAGTCCCGTGCACCAGCCTGACTTCACCAGCGGCAACACCCGGTTCCTCCTGCGGCTCCTCCAGATGCAACAGCGTTTGTCAGCGATTCAAAGCCCCTCACGGCGATGCGGGACCCGCGCCAGCGGGTTCCGCGAGCTGTTTTCAAGCGATGTGGGCGGGTGGGCGGGCAGCAGCGCACCTGAGGCCACGCACGGACTCCTGGTCAATGGAGTCCCGTGCACCAGCCTGACTTCACAAGCGGCAACACCCGGTTCCTCCTGCGGCTCCTCCAGATGCAACAGCGTTTGTCATCGATTCAAAGCCCCTCACGGCGATGCGGGTGGTAACCCATTCCCAAATGGGAAGGGTTCCCAAAGGGACCCCTTTCCCTTTGTGAATGATTGTAAAAGCATTTTTAAGAGCAGGCAGTGGTCCCACGGACCATTGTCTGGCCTCAAAAAATAAAAATAAAACTTTTCATTTTACTTTTTATAAAAAAGCATCTCGTTTTACTTTAAGGAAAAAGGCTGCTTTACATAAAAAAATAGATCGCTTTATTTAAAAGCAATCACAAACATGGTGGTTTGCTGACCTCAGCAGGCCACCATCTCTATGATGGCCTAGATTACTAATTAACCCTGGGTGTAGTTTGCGAAGTAGCGCAACGCATAGCTACCCGAAGTGCACTTCGCACTACGCGAGCTACGCGAACTGCGTAGTGCACTGTGCAAAATGCTGTTCGCACTGATTGCACAGTGCCGGATGCTTGTCCGCACTGTGCAATCAGTGCAAACTGCATTTTGCACAGTGCAAGCGATCGTTTTCTGCTGCTCGAGTAGATTTCTACTCGTGCTGCAGCTTTCTCAACGCGGACTGGTAGTTTCTCATCGCGAGCGGTAGCGAGCATACACGACCACACGTAATGAGAAACCTGACATCCCCGCATTTAGAAGCTCGCCGGGAGGTTTATTTTCCATGCTCGCGATCGGCAACTTAATGTTGCTGATCGCGAACGAGGAAAAAGTATCGCCGGGATGTCATTTTGCTTGCTCGCGGTCGCCAACTTGACGCTGAGGACTGCGAGCAAGCAAAAAATGACCGCTGCACTACGCTACGAGTGTTTGCACTGTGCTACGTGCAATTTGCGTAGTGCGAAGTAGCGCAAACTTCGCAAACTACGCGAGCGTAGCATAGTGCTTTGCCCAGGCTTATTCCTAATGGCTCGCAAATTGCGACCTACCTCATTAATATGCATGAGGTAGATCTATTTGCGACCCATTAAGAATCACTAATGAAACTGAAAACAGTTTCATATGTTAGTATTAGTGATTACCTAATTGCGGTTCGGAGAAAATCGCAATTAGGTAATAGCTACTTGTAATAATGATACATGTGGCCCATAGTTCATTTTTAAAGCAAATAAAGATTAAAATCTTGTAATTGTAATATGTAGATGTACTTTTCAATATAGATAATGTACTGTTCCCACTCATGTTTTTCTGTCTGGCCACGTTATGGTAGTCCTCATGTGAATACTTTGAAAATTAGATATAGACAGGAGGATTGTGGTTTGGGCCAGCCCCCTCAGATATTGGCTCTCATGTGTATTTTTCATGGTTTGCCAATGCTTGGTTGGGCTATCCATCAAACCAATGGAGCTTTAAATAAGGTTACATTGTTGCACTACTGTTCAAATTAGGAGTTGGTGTTTGGCCTATAGAACCAGTTCAGTACAATTCGTCTTGCTTGCTTTCATTCTATGCATCATTCTGATGTTCCCTATTTCTTTCCTTAGCTGTCCTTTGGTCTCTAATATCCTTCTTTGTCCTTGCTTGTTTTCCTTTTCTGACCTTACACACTGGTGGCTGCTTGCCCAGTGTGCGCGGAACACCGTCTAGAGCACAGCTAAGGTTCTGTTCTAACACCTAGTAATACCTATCAATATAAGGTTGACTTCCTATTGAACATTCAGGAGTTGCACTCAGAGCCTTATTAATTACTATCTCCATCATAGCACAGTATTGGTATATTTATTTAGGATATAGAAAACAAACAAATCTTTAGAATCACAAAAGTGAATATGCATATGTATATGTTAACTTAGCTCACTGTGTGATCTTGCATGCTGAAAACAGAAGCAGTCATGTTTTCTCCTTCTTTCTTTCCACTTGTAACAAAGGGAGACATTTATTGGCATCTGCCCCATTTATAATTCTGTGGTGTTCTGAGATTGATGGGGCAGCAGAGGATCACTGTGCTACCTCTGGTAAAGGCCTAACGTAACTACAGCCTACAGGTAGCAGAGACTTGTCTCTGGCACAAGGGACCTCTAGTAACAGCCTGGGGTACTGCAACATGCTCTAGACAGAGCTTGTATCGGGTCCACAGGCCCTTGATTACTAGCCCACGGAGCTCCAGCCAGCTACAGAAAAGCCTTGTGACACCTTTAGCAACTATAGTGCTGCATCGTGAATCAAGAAAGTGCCAACCACAGCCGTTCAGAACTGATTACATGCAAATACCGCATTTAGTGGAGGGGTTTTGTGCTTTCTGTTTACATAAATGTTGTCGTTGACAGGTGCAGAGTACGAAAACAGCAATTAATGAGCTTGAGCATGCAACATGATTAAGCTGTGCCAAAGCACGTGCCTGGTTTGCATTCTCACTTCCAAACCAGACTTATTGGCTTTGGCAATGCTTGTTTAAAAAGCACGGCTTATTGGTTTCACAAATCCTTTTCTTTTAATTACAATAAGGTGAAAGAACTATTCTAGAGAAATGGCCTACACAACTCGATGCTTACGAAAATGCTGATGCCTGCTGTACTGTTCATTCAAAAGGTTAATTGTAAGAAGAGACCAAAACTGCATTTTGATGACTGTGCTAAGTATATTACACAAAGTAATTCCTTTACTGTATTTTTTCAAAGTACCAGTATCCTAGAAGAAATGCGTAATAGCATGTGCACTTAAATAGATTTTGTAAAAGAGTACGTGAGTGCGAAAGAGGGCTCAGCCTTATACTGTACTATGCACGATTAAATATCTCTTCCTGCTTGATGTTTCAGGAAAGGATGCAGAGAACCATTTCTCTAGAGGTGAGATGTCTGAAGAAATCTATGAGTGTCTGCCCTGCAGGGAAGGATGTTCCCACTGCACAGATGACTCTCCTTGCTATGCGCAAGAGGACACATATTTACGGGTCGCTATCATCTCATTCCAAGCCTTTTGTATGCTGTTGGACTTTATTAGCATGCTGCTTGTCTACCATTTTCGCAGAGCAAAGGTAACTAATATTGTTTCAATCTTGTTTGTGCACATCATTTCCCATCATGCCCTTAAATGTTGATTCAGGTTTGGTTTTTAGGTTTGAATAGGGACTGGACGCCATATTGGATCATGAAACATCCTGAAGTAAAGCTAACTTCCCATTGGTTATGGATCATGAAACATCCTGAAGTAAAGCTAACTTCCCATTGGTTATGAATCATGAAACATCCTGAAGTAAAGCTAACTTCCCATTGGTTATTATGACATGCGTAACTATTCTCTCTGTGACTAGTGATAGAAACAATAGTGAGCGGAGGTGGGAACACTCCCCTTCTTTTTGAATGAAAATATAACACATCATCATTTTAATTGAAAGTTAATTTCACATACTTTATTTGCATAAATAGAACATTGACAGAGTGCTGGTATCATACATCCAAAATGTACTTTATATTTTTGAGCACCTTTGCCCACATTGCATTTGCCCATGATGTGCTTCTCATTATAAAACGTCATTCTGTTGTCATTAGAGCAACATGATACTGCTTGCCATTTTTTCATCTATGGGTGTCTTGCATATGTTTATGCTGGATGGAATACTTGAATTAATCTGAGCCACTGGTAATTATTGGGCTGCACCCAAGTCTATCATTTGTTTCCCACCATACCACCTCAGATTAGACCCAGCCATATGCTGAGCAGCCTTGGTCCTGGTCTAGTTGGCACATACCAGCCCGAACTGCACTAATAAGGGTAAACTTGCAATTATAAATGGATGGATGATGCCCAATATGATTTGATATTACCAAGGGGCAAGGAATTCCCATTCAAGGTGGGGAAAGTATATGAAGTTTGGGGGTACCCACAATCTTAAGAGTTTGTAGCTATTTGCAAACTTGTTTCCAACCCATATGCATCAATAAATCAGTAGATTTGTAGAGTGATACTTGACACCAGTAATGGTATCCAGGAACTGGCAGAGTCCAGTTAATTTGCAGAATAGCCAGGTCTTCAGGCACATTTAGAACTCTGGAAGAGATGGGGGGGGTGGTCTGTAAATAAAAGGGTAGCTCATTCCATGTCTTCGCTGCTAGGTAGAAGAAGCAACCTCCACATCTGCTACGTCAGGTGCGGGGTGTTAGTGTTAGAGCAAGGGAGGTGTCTTGTGGGCTGATGAAAGTTAATGTGGTGGTTCAATGAGGAGGTGCGCAGTTGTGTAGGGCCCTATATGCATGGGTCAGGAGCTTGAACTGGCATCTTTTCTGTGCAGGGAACCAGTGGAGTTCTTTTAGGTAGTGGGTGATGTGGGGTCATATAGGTAGATCCAGTAAAAAGTTTGGCTGTGGTGTTCTGTATTGTTTCTAGTTGTCAGAGGAGGTGAGTTGCAATCCCTGCATAGAGAGCGCTGCTACAGTCCAGTCGACTCTAAATGAGGACCTGGGTGATAGTGCGTCTTGAGCTTTGGGGTAGCCACTTGAATATCTCATGAAGAATGCAGAGGATGAAGAAGCAGAAGGAGGAGACAGTGTTGAGCTGAGTCCTGATGGTTAGCTTGTTTTCCAGAATGATGTCAAGGTTCTTAGCGTGGTAAGTGCGGGTAAAAGAAGGTCTGCGTTCTGAGGGCCACCAGGATGTCTTATCTGTGTTGAGCTTCAGGCAGTTGTCCTACATCCAGTTGGTGACGTCGGTCATGCAGTTGGGGAAGTTGGTCTTGGTGGTATCTTGAGAGATGAAGAAGATGAGTTGTGTGTCGTTGATGTACGATATGATTTTGAGTCTGTGGTTTTTGGCGATGCTGGCCAGAGATGTCATATAAGTGTTGAAGAGGGTGGGGCTGAGCAAGAATACTTGGGGTATTCCACAGATGATTTCCTGGGGTTTAGCGGTGAAGGGTGGGAGGCAAACCTTTTGCCTTCTTCCGGTGAGGAAAGAGGCGATCCCATTGAAAACAGCTCCTTGGATGCCTATGTCATGCAGCCTTGAAAGAGGTAACAGGATGCCTATTCCAAGTAGGAGCTTGGTTAAGTTCATTTCCACAGTGGAAATTGGGTTACAACACCACCCGAACTGTTGCAGATAATTGGCTTTCTCCACAGGTAAAAAGTTGTCTGTCCTAATCTTGAAAAGCTTTATGGATTCCTCAAATTGGGAAATCTTCACCCTAGTGATATTGCAAACCTGTGGGTGCAGAATTCCGACTTATTTTTAGTGCAGTTGTATATAACAGTCTCTTATGTGAGGTTAAAGAAAGTCATTAATGTTTATTTCAGAATGTTCAAATCTGTTGAATAGTTTTGGGTGAGGACCGGGGCTTGACAAGTCTAGTTTAGAACATTTTTTGATAGGTCAAAGGAAGATGGGCCACACACTAAACATTTCCTTTGGCAGAGCTTTCTGAAACTCAACTGTTTGATATCAAAATGTTCCCGATCTCTAAATTAGGTGGGGGGATTGCAAGTATGGCTGAGTGAACATCCTTCATTTTTCAGCAGAAAGTCTTCCAAACCCTGAATGATCCTATGTATTTCTTCTTTTGATTGAATTTATAGTTGAAACAAACAAATGTCAGAGACTTTTATATATGATTTCAAAAAACATTCTTACATTTTTCAAACATTTGAAAGAGTTTTTAGAGTCTCTTCTCACAAGATCCAAATCTATCATCTTGTTTTTGTGCAAGCTTAATCTGCTTGTGCTTCTTACTATCAAATATATTTCCAATTGTGATACAATGCAAAAAAATCGCTAAAAGATAATTTTATTGCTAGAGATTCAACTTACTGTTAGAGTCACTACAGATGGTATATCATATGGGTGGGACTCAGACCCATTATAATCCTCTTCTTCTTGAGTCTCTCCTACTAGCTATTAGCTCCTGTTTATCTAACAGAATTATTTCCCCTCTTCCCTTTCTATTAGCCTATGTTACCTAGTGCCATCGTATCTTGTATCAATTTTTAAACCAGTGTACTGCCAGCCACTGCATAAGTGAAGTCCGTTGCTACCTTGATTGATCTGGTTCACGCTATATAAAACTGCAAATAGATAAATAAACATTTTAAAAAATTAATTGAAAGCTAGCTGAGCATGGTAGGTATCTCTTCACCATTAACCCATTTTCTTCTATTACCATAAAAAAAAGTTGCATCCTATGTTCCTGAGTGTCCTTTTCTGGTTGTAGTTTCTACTTTTCTTTGCTTTGGAAAAACAGACAGGTTATCCTTCAAAAATAAGTGAAGTCAGTTGTTTCATTGAGACATTTTGAGTGTATTGTATCCAACTTCTTCATTGAAAAAAAATATTTTTGCAAATGTTTCCCCCTCTTGGTAAATATATTTCTGAATCTAAAACCTGAACATAGATGTTTGATTAATCTTGTGGTTGCATTGATTGAAGTGAATCCCGATTGACGAATTTACATTTCTATTTCTCTTATTACTCCTATATTCCGTACTTATTGTCTTTGTTTGTCTCTTAATCTTTAATCCGAAGGCACACTGTTAAATATGGTAAATTCCCTTAATGCAATAATTTTACTTGCCCTGGAATGGTGAATAACTTCTGCCATTTTTTTGTGTCACATACCAGTATGGTATTGTATTATTCAGTCAATTTTGTTTACAATTGGAAGAAGCAAACTTTAATACTGTGAGTGCCAGAAGGGTAGCTAGAAAACATTACTTGCTGGACAGTCTATTCCTGCCGTTTCACCAAACCGGTGAGCTTGATGAAGCGGCAGGTGTGGTCGACCCACCAAGAGAGTTCTATTTTTATCTCTTACATTGTGCAAGCATCCACATTAAATGTATTGCAATGAGTAATCCCCCTAGAGGAAGGACACAATTGTCTGAAGTGCATTGGAGTTTTTGTACGGTGAGGATTACTTATTCTTATATTTGGATATCAATCCGATTAGTGCTTAATTTGTAACAGAATGAGTGCTGGTGCCCAAAGCTCTGCTCAGAAATCAGTAGCCAATGCTTTCAAATGTCAGTACAGTCTTAAATCCAACTCATGGTTCTTCAATCCACTGTCATACACCCCCTACCCCTATCTCTCACTCTAGCTGGATCCTGCTTACTCACTTTGCGACTGTATTTCCATCTTTCTCTGTCTTTCTCCTTTGTATGTTTTCCCTCTGTTGCTCACAATCAATGTCTGATGGAAAAAAATTAGTTCCAGTGGGCCCCACCAGCAACCATCACCTGAAATTAGCATTGGATGCACTATATTGACAAAATACAGCATTAATCTAAACTTTGCAATCATTTGACAAATAAACCTTAATTTTGAAAAACATAGAATATACTGAGAATATTATGTTAAATGTATGCAATTTTTTTTTAGATAAGCTGGAGCTAAGCAGTGCATACTGGAGACTAATTTGTCTCATGATATAGAACATATACAAAGTATAAAATCACAAGCCCCAATGACAATGGGCTTGTCAGCACTGCACACTGTTAATTGATAAACCCAGATTAATTTACTAACATTCAAATGTATACATGGAGGGCCTTAAGGAATTTAGGTATCAGTGCTGATATTCACATACTCACATTTTGCACTTACACATGCACACAGACTATCAGCAGAATGATCTGGGGTTTATGTAACAGTAGAAACGTATATGAAAGGTGGTCATGAGACAACATTCTCCATGACACACAGAAAAAGGTCTGGCTGCACTAATAATTCACAAAAACTTGGTATGCTGCCACTACCAGTTTTTGTGATTCTCCCAGGACCTGAGAAGTAGATGTATATCTACTATGAGGGCACAGTTGTTGGGCATATCCAGGTCACTGAACAATTATGTGACTGGCAGGCTCTAAGGCTGCAAAACCCTGTGATCTCTAAGACCCTTTGTGTCTGAAAACCTAAGGGTTCTTTACAGTGAAACATCCTGCTCTTACCTCCATATTTTGAAGTGAATTTGTATTAAGTGATTAATAATCAAGGAATGAATGTTGTCTGTGGCAATCTTTTTTATTATTGAAGGCAGTGAGGTCAGGCAACATTTCTTTGAGATGCATTTGAATGACTTCTCGAGTTCTTCAAACATTTGATTCAGCATTCCTGCTTACACAGAATTGGCAATAGATAGTCTGTATTGATGATGGTAAGCAGAAAAGCAAACATTTTGGGAGCAGTTTCCCCAGTGTTCTATTGGTCAAAAAGAACCAACTAATTACTTTGTAAGTAAGCCAAATGGATTGAGATGGTTTGTAGTACTTTTCCAAGAAAAAAATTACTATAATTACTGAGAGGGAATTTGTATTTCTGTAATTATAATATGTATACAATATTTAAGTTCATAAGGCATATAAATGCATTTTTTGTATGATGCATGTACAATTCTATGTTTTAATGTTATATCTACACTGGAAAGAGAAAACAGACTGTGGAGCCAAAATTGAACCATGAGGATGGTGGATTTACCTCCTTGTTTTGGTTCTTTGTTCAAGATTAAAGAGAAATGCACTAAGCTATTATGAATACATTCATCATATTTCAAGAATGCTATCAGTTGTAATGGGGAACTGATGGATACATTTGAGTAATATACATTAAAGTAAATGTTTAAAAAATAAAACATTTATATTCCAAACTGACCCTTAAGTGAGTTTACCGGTGGGTGGAGAACGGACTTGGTGTGAATACATTCATTTGTTGAATGATTATACGCATTTCTACAGTTGTGGGATAATTCACTTGACACAGCTAGCATTTAAGTTGCTTAAGAATTTATATAGCAGTGTGGAGCATAACCTAATTACTAATCCATACTCAGTGCTGATGAGTGTTCTGGCATCTGGGAATCCCAGAGCTTCCTAATGATTACTCCAGAAAAAGGCAGTGAACCATGGTTTTGTACAGTCCCCTCATTGCTTTGGGCAATTAAAATCAGGTTTCTCACTGAAACTTCAGTATTATGGTGCATCCTGGATCTTCCAGTTTCATCCAGTATTGATGTAGCTCTTGACCCTGTAATGTAATGTGACATTCATGCCTTGGACCCACAAGGCAAGGGCCTTGCTTTACTATTCACCTTAGTTTACATTTGTCTGGGTAAAAGGAATCTTGATCATGGACCAATAAAGTAATATTTTTCCTGTCAGTCCCACATTCTGAGAAAAAGTGTTGCTAGTGTGTCTAAACTTGGTTAGAGAATATACAGGCATTGTGTTTAGAACCTATTTTGGTCACTGCCTTCTGAAATTTAAGGCACACTATGGCATGTGAAGTCCTGATCACTTCTCAGGCTTGACTATCTCATATTTAATATATTCTCTTAACATTGCCTATTGTGAGTCTTCTTGGATTTGTTTGCTGTTAAACATCCTATCTGTTTCAGCATGGAGTATAGATGAAAGCTTTTTAGCCAATTTTGGTGTGCTTACGTTTTCTCTTTGTCTCCATTTTCATTAAGCAACTTCTATGACACCATGGGAATTTTAACAGTGATGGTGGAATAACCCTTCCTCAAAGACAGAAACATTTTCTTATTACTTATATTTCTCTGAAATCTGATAGATATTCTTGCCAGTGATTTCATGCACTTTTCTTGGCTGTGTTGGCATCACAATATGTCTTCTTCCATTAATCTGCTTTTTCAAGATTTTTGTCAAAAAGCAAATGCATTATATAAGTGCTTCTACAGATTCTCTATTTAAGGGAACTAGATCATATATTTATAGTCTAATTATGTGGTATGTACAGGGGCTACTGCTGTGTCTTAGGTCATTACCGCTGAGGGTCAAATGATGATGCTTACTGCTCTAATTGATGTTAGTACCATCGGAACTAGATGGAAGCAAGTGTCACAGCTGGCCCCAGACTCTGGTTCAACTTTTAGCAAGATAGTGGCAGTTGCCGTTTTTTATTTACTGACCCCATTGCTGGACACAAGCGATAGTCTATGTGCAGTGTCTGTTTTCCACCATCTCCCAGGTTTTGGACATAATCTTGCTTATAAGGTAACTCTTACAGTCATTATCAACCACAACACAAACTGTGTGAAAGTGCAATGAATTAGCAAAACAGTCATTATTTCTGCAATGCTTTTATTTTGGGGTAATACTTGGTAAGGTTTTGCAATCCCTTATGTTGTCTAAATTGGACCAGGGCAACTCCCTTCTGGTAAGAGATCTTAAGCTACAACTGGCAACTGTGAAGGCAACTATTTATATGATGTGTAAAGGTGTTGTATGTTTTCCTATCGTGATTCTGTGTTTTATTTCTCTGTAGTTTGCATGCATGTGTCTATAAACATTTTTACATGTCCTCATGTAACCTTGACTTGTGTAAAGCTCTCTGCACCAAATACATTGCTAATAAATACATAAACAGCTAAGTGACAGTCAGATTATATTTGGTGCACATGTACCACACTTATAATATCAATATGTAGGACATACCTGTGCAGAGCTGTTAGAAATGGGGGTCTCTAGTTGGCACAGGTATACACTTGTGACAAGCAGGGACTCTCAATTCTAAGTCAGGATAAGGGGATCACCCTTTCAAATAACCCCTGCTCACCCTTTAGGTAGTGTGGCGCAAGCAGTCAAGACTATTCTCAGGGCGCTATAGGTTAAGCATTTGTGAACACATACAGTAATACAAGGACACACCACAAATGGACACCAGTCAAGGTTATATCAAAAATAGGTTTCTTTATGTAAGGCTTAGTACAAGACCATAATGACGTTTAGAAATGACCACGGTATTATTTCACAGTTCAATGTTCTTGCAAAAAGGCTTAAAATGCAAAAATAGGCTTCTTTTACTCAATTCTGCTTCTTTTCAGGCTTTGTACGGTTCGTACCTGGGTGTACGACTCGTCCACATTAAAAACAAAGAAAGTACGAGTCAAACAATTGGTGCGGACTCCGGGGTCCGGGACGGGAACACGGCGGTGCGAACTGAACAAAGTACCTTTAGTTCGTGGGGTCCGCAACGGACAGTGCGGGACAAGTTGATGGGTCCGGCTCGTAGTTCGGCAGCGTACTCGGTCTGGTCCGGTCGCGGCGTCGGGACGCGGCGTTGGTACGGGACCGTCAGGGGTACGGGCGGATGAGCTGGATCAGCTTGCAGAGTCCATGGCGTCGGCGTTCGGGCCGTACCTTCGGTGCGGATCAGCGACGACACTTCTCGGTGCCGTACAGCACAGTACGGCACGGTGCAGTACGTTAGCAGCGTACGGACCGTACCTGCGGGACAGCGAAGCTTGAGTCCGGCGTACAGGGTTCGGCAGCCAGGGATGTACGTCTCGAATCGGCGGGGAAGGTTAGGTGCAATGCAGCCGGGAGGGATACTAACGCTTTTGGTTCAGCGTAGACACACGGTGCCGGGCGGCAAAGACACGGCTTCGCGGCGGATGTAGTACGAGGCGTACTGGGGCCAAATCCAGCGGGAAACAAGCAAGAATTGTCCAGGCAACTCAGTTTTTGAAGGCAGATGAGTCCAATGGTCCTGGGACTCAGTTCAGGGGGCAAGCTCTCTTCCAAGCCCTTGGAGATAGATGAAAAACAAAGTACAAAGTCTCTTTCAGTCTTTTCCTCTCCTTTCTCAGCAAGGCACCGACTGGAGGCCAATCCCCCAGGTCAGGGAAAGTTACTCCTCCTTCAGCTTCTTCCAGGTCCTTCTAGTCAGGCAGAGTTCTTTCGTGGTTCAATCAGGATCTGATTTCTTAGGAGCAGGGCTCCTACATTTATACTCAGTTTCTTTTGTCTTTACAGGCCAGGGGGGCCTTTGCATAATCCCAGTCCAGTTCTTTTCAGTGAGGAGCACTTTGTTGTGGAGACTCTGGCTTCTTCTTTCAGCAGGCAGGGCAGAGACATCAGACGCTCCCCAGGGGGTGGAGCCAGCATTGTGGAGGCAGAGCACTGTCCTATTCAGAGTCAAGGTGCACTCCTCCCACCCATCCTGGTGTAATCTTTCTATTCACCACCTGGCAGCCCCAGCCTGTCTCCTGGAACTTCCCAGCCCTGTCACTCAAGCTACACACAAAGAAGATAGCCCTCCCCTCCAGAGGCGGACTGAAATGGTTAAGCAAGCCAATGCTAACTTTCTAAAAGTAGCATTTGCAAACACAGGATATTAAAATAAACTTTACTAAAAGATGTATTTTATTATTCTGAGTTCAGGCATACTAAACACGAATTTCTACCATGCTTCCTGAGCCTGCTAGGATTATAGAGGGTTATAATCTAGCAGCCCATTCTGGCCTATGGAGAGCAGGTAGCCTTCAATAGTGAAAAACGAAAATGGCTGTAATTCACTATTAGGACATGCCACACACCTCAGGGCATGTCTTACCTTATCCTTACAATGCACCCTGCCCTAGGGCCTACCATAGGGGTGACTAATATGAAGGTAAGGGAAGGTTTAGGGACTGGCAAGTGGGGACACTTGCCCAGTCAGCATGACAGTAATAGACTGCATGCAGGTTCTGCAATGGCAGACCTTAGACACATTTTACCCCGCTGCTTCTGTGGGTGGCACAACCAGTGCTGCAAGCCCACTAGCAGCATTTGGATATACAAGCCCTTGGCACCCCTGGTGCACTCTACTAGGGACTGATAGTAAACCAAATAAGCCAAACAGGGAAGTCAATTCACATAATACATTTTACCCTAGGGAGCACTTGCACTGTGGCACTGGATGGCAGTGGCACAGTGCCCTGAGCAGCTAACACCAGCACAAAAATACATTGATGCACAAACAAAAATGGAAGGGTGACCCACGCCAACGGTGCCAGGTCTAACACGTGTCCCCTCCAGCTGAAATGTGGGGAGAACTACCCTACCCCAGGGAGTTCTCATCACTAAGGCGGAAAAATCTGGGAAGACCATCAGCGTTGGCGTGGTCTGTACCAGGGCGATGTTCCACCGTGAAATCCATCCCTTGTAGGGAAATGGACCACCTCAACAACTTAGGATTCTCACCCCTCATCTGCATCAACCATCTGAGGGGCCAGTGGTCTGTTTGAACCCGGAAGTGAGACCCAAACAAGTAGGGTCTTAGCTTCTTCAATGCCCAGACCATCGCAAATGCTTCTCGCTCAATTGCACTCCACTTTTGTTCCCGGGGAAGTAACCTTCTACTAATAAAGGCTACGGGTTGGTCAAAGCCCTCCTCAGTGATCTGTGAGAGAACAGCCCCTACACCATGCTCTGATGCATCTGTCTGCACAAGGAACTCTTTGGAGAAGTCAGGAGCCAAGAGCACGGGCGCCGTGCACATGGCAGTTTTCAGGGTGTCAAAGGCCTTCTGACAGGTGTTAGTCCATATCACTTTTTTGGGCTGCTTTTTCGAAGTCAGCTCCGTCAAGGGGGCAACGATGCTGCCATACCCCTTGACAAACCTCCTGTAGTACCCGGTGAGTCCTAAAAAGGCCCTCACCTCCGTCTGGGTCCTTGGGGGCTCCCAAGCCAGGATGGTTTCTATCTTGGGTTGTAGGGGTGCCACCTGGCCGCTCCCTACTTGGTGTCCCAAGTACACCACGGAACCCTGCCCGATCTGACACTTGCTTGCCTTGATCGTGAGGCCTGCCTTGCGCAGTGCCATCAACACTTCCCAGAGATGTCGCAGGTGTTCTTCCCATGTGCCACTGAACACTGCGATGTCATCCAGGTATGCTGCGCTGAACTCGGACAGCCCAGCCAACACCTGGTTGACCAACCTCTGGAAGGTGGCAGGGGCATTCTTCATCCCAAATGGCATAACCCAGAACTGGAAATGCCCATCTGGTGTGGAGAATGCGGACCTCTCTTTGGCCCCATCAGTCAAGGCGATCTGCCAGTACCCAGACGTTAGAGCAAACGTGCTGAGGTACCGGGCAGCCCCTAACCGATCGATGAGCTCATCAGCTCTGGGGATGGGGTGCGCGTCAGTCTTCGTGACCGAATTGAGTCCTCTGTAGTCCACACAGAACCGGAGTTTGGGTGTGGCACCCGGCGAGGCAGCCTTTGGGACCAAGACCACTGGGCTGGCCCAAGGACTGCTGGAGGACTCAACCACCCCAAGAGCAAGCATCTTTGAGACCTCCTCTTTGATGCAAGCTCTGACCCTGTCAGTTACCCTGTAAGCCTTGTGCTTCACAGGTAAGCTGTCTCCTGTATCCACATCATGGACGCACCAATCTGTGATACCAGGAACCAGGGAGAACAGGCCAGGAAACTGCCCCAGCAGGTGGCGGCAGTCATCCTGTTGCTCAGGGGTCAGGGTGGGTGAGAGGTTAACTCCATCCACTGACCCGTCTCGCTCTGAGGCTACCAGGAGGTCAGGAAGAGGCTCAGACTCCTCCTCCGTCCCATCATCTGTGGCCAAGAGCATGCCTACTTCGGACCTCTCCAAGTGGGGCTTCAATCGATTGACATGGAGGACCCTCAAGGGGTTCCTTGGAGACTGCAAGTCCACCAAGTTGGTGACAGAACTCTTGCGCTCCACAATCTCAAAGGGTCCTGTCCACTTGTCCTGGAGTGCACAAGGCTCCACAGGGGCCAGGACCCATACCTTTTGGCCAGGTTGAAACTCAACCAGAGTGGCATTCTGGTCATACCACCGCTTCATCTCCTCCTGGCTGGCTTCCAGGTTTGCCTCAGCAAGTTGCCTGAAACGCCTAGTCTGGTTCCGGAAAGCCAGCATGTAACTGTATACATTCTGGGGAGGTTTCCTGGGAGATTGCTCCCAGCCTTCCTTGACCAGACTAAGAGGTCCTCGTACTGGGTGGCCATACAAAAGCTCAAAGGGACTGAACCCCAGAGACTTTTGTGGCACCTCACGGTACGCAAAGAGAAGGCATGGTAAGAGGACATCCCACTTACGCCTCATGGGTTCCTCAAGACCCATAATCATGCCTTTTAGGGTTCGGTTGAAGCGCTCAACCAACCCGTTTCCTTGGGGATGGTAAGGGGTGGTGAACTTGTAGGTCACACCACACTCTTGCCAAAGGGATTTCATATATTTCGATATGAAATTGGTCCCCCTGTCAGACATCACCTCTAGAGGGAATCCTACTTGTGAGAAAATTCCCATCAGTGCTCGTACCCCCACGGGGGCCGTCACTGTCCTCAGAGGGATGGCTTCAGGGTACCGGGTGGCATGGTCCACCAAGACCAGGATAAACCTGTTGCCCATGGCTGTCTTGGGGTCCAGTGGCCCCACAATGTCAATCCCCACTCGCTGGAATGGGGTACTGACCACAGGGAAAGGTTGGAGTGGAGCTCGCTACTTCCTTCCACTCTTACCACTTGCCTGGCAAGTCTGGCATGTCCTGCAGTGAGTGTCAGAACTCCTGCGCATTTGAGGCCAATAAAAGTGGGTGACAAGCCTTTCAAAGGTCTTGTCCTGCCCCAAATGCCCTGCTAACGGAACGTCGTGAGCCAGCCCCAGTAGGAATGCTCTGAACTTCTGGGGTACCACCAGCGCATGGGCTGACCCAGGTTCAGCAACCTTAGGCTCTGAGTACAGGAGGTCGTTCTCCCAGTAGATCAAGTGAGTACCGGACTGATCACCATTGGCCTGGGCTGCAGCCTGCTGCCGCATACCCACTAGAGAGGGGCACTCCTTCTGCTCCCTGCAGAATTCCTCCCTGGTGGGGCCTTCTTCTTGCTGCCAATGGGTCAGCTCAGGCAGGTCCCCCAGTTCAGCTATCTGTTCCCCGGTAGGCTCCAGGGCATCCCCCTCAAGGTCTGCTTCCTCCTGGGCCGTGGGAACTTCAGGAGCCGGATTCCCGTGCCTCCCGTGCCCTCTCCCTAAGGCCGGTTCCTGGGCCTCTCCCTCAGGCTCCAGGGTCCCTTCAACACCCCTACTGGCTGTCATCGACCGGGTGGTCACGCACGCCCAATCAGGTAAACCCACCATCCTCAGGTGAGTTGACTTCTCCACCTTTTCCCAAGGGGAGCTCTCCAAATCGTTACCTAGGAGACAATCAACAGGCATGGCCTCTCTCACAGCCACTTGCAGAGTACCAGAGACCCCCCCCCCACTCAAAGGGAACCTGAGCCATTGGACACTGACTCTCTGTGTTGTCGGCATTGACAACACGGCAGAATGCGTGTGGGACAACCTGCTCTTGAGACACCACGTGTTGCTTGACAGCAGTCACACTGGCTCCTGTATCTCTAAGAGCCCCCACCCTTCGCCATTTATGGTCACCCACTGCCCATACTTTTGAGTATTGGGGGGCAGTTGGGCCTCAGCGACCATCTCACTGTCTCCTAATGAGACTAGGGTCATCTGTACGGGATCACCCGCCCCTTGGACATCTACCTCCCTCCCAAAGGCTACACTATTCACCTGCTTGGGGGGTGGAGCACCAGAGGGTGCTGGTTTACCATACATGGGGCACTTGGGATCCATGGAATAGTGCCCCAGGTTGTTACACTTGTAACATCTGGGGGGCCCTCTTTGAACAGGGTTACCTGTTGGGGCCCCGGTCTGCTTCGGGGGTGGGGGTGGCTGAGAACCTTTCCCTTGGTTCCCTTGGGAATTACTTTGGGGCCCTCTGTAGAACTCCCTCTTTTTACCCTTGTCCCCCCGACTCTTCTGCTGGGGACCCTGAACACCTTTGGCGGGGCCTCCCATGGGACCCTTGTGGACCCTGGTGCTGATCCAGTGGTCCGGCTCCTCAGCAAGCTTCCTAGGGTTAGTCAGCTTGCTATCGATCAGGTGCTGGCGTAGCTCAGAAAAACAATTATCAGACAAGTGCTCCCATGCAATTAAATCAAACAGCCCTTGGTAATCATTCACTTTGCTACCCTTCACCCAACCATCTAGCGCTCTGGAAAAAAGTCACATATTCTACATAAGTGGTAGCAGGTTTCTTGGTGCAATCCCTAAATCTCTGCCTGTACAACTCAGGAGTTAACCCATACCTTGTCATCAGAGCTTCCTTCATGTGTGGATAGGATGTGTGGACATCAGAGGGGAGATCTAGCAATGTGTCCCGCCCCTCACTCAGGAACCTTCCCCACAACCCCGCTCCCCAATCTTTCTCAGGGACCCGGTGGGAGGACATGGCTACTTCATAGGCCCTGAACCATTGCCCAATATCATCCTGCTTATAATACTCTTTCACCACATCTTTAGGAATATGCACCCTTGACTCTGTTGAATTGCTGCCACCAGAGGGAGAGTGGTCTAAACTCTTGGCCTTGATATCCAACTCCCTCATTTTTACCTCATGCTCCATGGCCAGCCTTTGTCTTTCCATTTCCATCTGTAGTTTTGCCATCTCTACTTCATGTGCTCGTGCAGCACTCCTGTCGGCCATCTCCTCTGGCGACAGGCCTCTGCTAGGCTCAGAAACACCTTCTGGGGGTATCACCTCCCGTGCATTCTCTGGGAACTTTGATTCGTACCAGGCCCTCAGCGCCTTTATGTACTGATCCTTGGTTGTCAATCCGCTTTGTTTAATTCTGTACTTGGAGAGATATCCTTTCAAGACTTCATTTGTGCACTTCCTCAGTGCCTCCTGTTCCCAATCTATGTCATCAACTCCAGAGAATATAGAGGATGCTCCGCCTCCACTGACTGAGCTAGGCATGGTTTCTTAAAGTGGAGATTCTTCAGCAAAACAAAAATCAATACTGTGTGGCTGCGTTATTGGTCTGAACTCACTACGTGGCGTTCACTCAATCACTGTACATGAATCACAAATGCAAATTCAAATCCTCACCGCTGACCACCAATGTTAGAAATGGGGGTCTCTAGTTGGCACAGGTATACACTTGTGACAAGCAGGGACTCTCAATTCTAAGTCAGGATAAGAGGATCACCCTTTCAAATAACCCCTGCTCACCCTTTAGGTAGTGTGGCGCAAGCAGTCAAGACTATTCTCAGGGCGCTATAGGTTAAGCATTTGTGAACACATACAGTAATACAAGGACACACCACAAATGGACACCAGTCAAGGTTATATCAAAAATAAGTTTCTTTATGTAAGGCTTAGCACAAGACCAGAATAACGTTTAGAAAGGACCACAGTATTATTTCACAGTTCAATGTTCTTGCAAAAAGGCTTAAAATGCAAAAATAGGCTTCTTTTACTCAATTCGGACGGGCACACGGCGGTGCGCACTGAACAAAGTACCTTTAGTTCGTGGGGTCCGCAACTGACAGTGCGGGAGAAGTTGATGGGTCCGGGTCGTAGTTCGGCAGCGTACTCGGTCTGGTCCGGTCGCGGCGTCGGGACGCGGCGTTGGTACGGGACCGTCAGAGGTACGGGCGGATGAGCCGGATCAGCTTGCAGAGTTCGTGGCATCGGCGTTTGGGCCGTACCTTCGGTGCGGATCAGCGGCGACACTTCTCGGTGCCGTACAGCGTACGGGGATGATCAGCGTACTGCGGCTTCTCGGCTCCGAGTACGGCACGGTGCAGTACGTTAGCAGCGTACGGACCGTACCTACGGGACAGCGAAGCTTGAGTCCGGCGTACAGGGTTCGGCAGCCAGGGATGTACGTCTCGAATCGGCGGGGAAGGTTAGGTGCAATGCAGCCGGGAGGGATACGGTGCGTACTAACGCTTTTGGTTCAGCGTAGACACACGGTGCCGGGTGGCAAAGACACGGCTTCACGGCGGATGTAGTACGAGGCGTACTGGGGCCAAATCCAGCGGGAAACAAGCGAGAATTGTCCAGGCAACTCAGTTTTTGAAGGCAGATGAGTCCAATGGTCCTGGGACTCAGTTCAGGGGGCAAGCTCTCTTCCAAGCCCTTGGAGATAGATGAAAAACAAAGTACAAAGTCTCTTTCAGTCTTTTCCTCTCCTTTCTCAGCAAGGCACCAACTGCAGGCCAATCCCCCAGGTCAGGGAAAGTTACTCCTCCTTCAGCTTCTTCCAGGTCCTTCTAGTCAGGCAGAGTTCCTTCGTGGTTCAATCAGGATCTGATTTCTTAGGGGCAGGGCTCCTACATTTATACTCAGTTTATTTTGTCTTTACAGGCCAGGGGGGCCTTTGCATAATCCCAGTCCAGTTCTTTTCAGTGAGGGGCACTTTGTTGTGGAGACTCTGGCTTCTTCTTTCAGTAGGCAGGGCAGAGACATCAGACTCTCCCCAGGGGGTGGAGCCAGCATTGTGGAGGCAGAGCACTGTCCTATTCAGAGTCAAGGTGCACTCCTCCCACCCATCCTGGTGTAATCTTTCTATTCACCACCTGGCAGCCCCAGCCTGTCTCCTGGAACTTCCCAGCCCTGTCACTCAAGCTACACAGAAAGAAGATAGCCCTCCCCTCCAGAGGCGGACTGAAATGGTTAAGCAAGCAAATGCTAACTTTCTAAAAGTAGCATTTGCAAACACAGGATATTAAAATAAACTTTACTAAAAGATGTATTTTATTATTCTGAGTTCAGGCATACTAAACACGAATTTCTACCATGCTTTCTGAGCCTGCTAGGATTATAGAGGGTTATAATCTAGCAGCCCATTCTGGCCTATGGAGATCAGGTAGCCTTCAATAGTGAAAAACGAAAATGGCTGTAATTCACTATTAGGACATGCCACACACCTCAGGGCATGTCTTACCTTATCCTTACAATGCACCTTGCCCTAGGGCCTATCATAGGGGTGACTAATATGAAGGTAAGGGAAGGTTTAGGGACTGGCAAGTGGGGACACTTGCTCAGTCAGCATGACAGTAACAGACTGCATGCAGGTTCTGCAATGGCAGACCTTAGACACATTTTACCCCGCTGCTTCTGTGGGTGGCACAACCAGTGTTGCAAGCCCACTAGCAGAATTTGGATATACAAGCCCTTGGCACCCCTGGTGCACTCTACTAGGGGCTGATAGTAAACCAAATAAGCCAAACAGGGAAGTCAATTCACATAATACATTTTACCCTAGGGAGCACTTGCACTGTGGCACTGGATGGCAGTGGCACAGTGCCCTGAGCAGCTAACACCAGCACAAAAATACATTGAGGCACAAACAAAAATGGAAGGGTGACCCACGCCAACGGTGCCAGGTCTAACAAGAGCCATCCTCTTTTTTGTATAAGAGCTGTAAGAGGGAGAACTAAGTTAAAAGTTTACAACATCAGGCAACACTTGTAATATATCACAATATTCTGGAATGGATATGGCCAATATGAACGTTCCCATGGATTCTCAAAGCTATTTTTCCAACTTAAGTTGCAAGAGGAATTGTCACAATAGCATTGGCTGAGAAGGATGCCACAGTGATTCTCTGTTACTACCTACTGAAGTAACAGTGTTAAACATGCTTTTGGACAATTAGGCTGTGATGGAATAGGACATACCTTTGGAAAAACGCCTGTGTGTTCTTCTCACATACAGCACTTTTCTGCTGAGGAAAAATTACGAGGGTCCTTCAGATGTTGGTAGCATCACCCAATCGAGATCTTCTTTTTGGACAGTGATTAAATTCATATAAAAAGTATCAATACCGTACTATACCATGGGTATCGCACTTTCTTTTTGCTCCCATTACCTGATCATGGCATGCATTTTTAACCCCTGAAGGAGTCTTTTGTATTTCTTCTTATTTCTGAATATTTAACTGGTGTTCTGTAAATCACCAATTTCACAGCCACTTAGCTAGGTGTAGGCCACATTCATTAACCAGTAGATATGATGGGCCTCTCATTTAACATTCATTCCCTATGCTAGCTGTCAGCTCCTGTGGCTCCAGCGTAGAAGTTACACTTATCTGCAGAATCTGTTGGGGTATCTTTGTATAGTTCTCTGTCATGCATTTATGTCGGATTGTCTCATTGGCATCTACGGTTTCATGGTCTCTTTCCCCCTTATAGGGAGTGGGCTATAGCACAGGCATGAAGGGCTGCCAATTCTTAGGCTATGATGCCTTTTGCTCTCTGCCCATACAGGACTTTGACAAGAGACCCATCTGTCAAATTTGGTCTCATTGTAAATTTGAAACAGCGGATGGAAAGTCTCTACAATGAAAAACTATTAAACAGATGCGGCACATTCAACGTTGCTCGCAACAGTTTCTCACATTGATCACACCTCTGCTCTATCATAGACAATGTATTGCTTGCATAAACAGTACTTTTAGTATTGTGTTCAAATTTTGATGGAATTCTGTGACAAGATTCCAATCAATATTGCAGGTTCTTTGTTTTTTATTAGCTAAGGTAAACAAGGGCTTGAGAGAAACTAATATTAAAGATTCCTATGGTTGCAACCTTCTCTGGCACCATTCCCACTTCTCCTGTTTCCTTAAGAATTATCAAGAGGAAGATTCTTTTCTGAATAGTTTTCTTTAATTTTCCCAACAAAAAATGTCAGGCGCAAGAGGAATCTCATCACTTTAATGGCAGTGGGATAGTTTAAGTATGGGTCCAATATTCTGCTGTTTGATGTTTACCCTTACAGCAGTGATCTCACGTCAGAGAACTGAGACTCTCATTGTATCCTCTTTAGGTCTCTGAAAAGGAATTTGGCACCAACTTGGGGAAGTTGACTCAACACAAGAAATAGTTTGATAATGTGTTCTAATATTTTTGTATTGATCTTCTCATTGCAGACGTGAGTTAGTGTACAGTGTTGTAATACATACATACATCAAGAAAACTTCAAATAGAATATATTAAAGTCTTGCCTGATATTGATACATCCAAAAGGTGCTGCGATTCCGGTGAATTGTCTTAGTGCATGTTGATAACTGGGATGCTGGGTTTTTAGGAATGTGCAGGAAGAATGGTGCTCAGGCAATTATGCGTTTTAGGGTTGGTGTGCAGTTAATGTGAAACGGTGCAGCCAGGTTGGGGGAACTACCCATTAACCCCCATTATTTTGTGATTCGGGAACCCACAATAGTTAAATTTGCACAGTCCTGGGCACACGTGGTGGGGATACAAAAAAGGAAGTAGCGGTAGCCTCTCTTGGTGAGATATTCTGAGGTCGACACCAGCGTGTTTCTTAAGCAGATTTAATGAGAAAATAAAGTCATGTAGAATCAAACAATCAGCCGACACGTGTTTCGTCACAGCGCGTAGGCTTGTGACTCTTCAGGGCTGCTGCATTGATCGAAGATCGGGAATGTGGCCCTTTACGACCGGTGAAGGGTCTGTCCGGCCTGGGGTGGAGTGGTGAGCGGAAACGGGCGGTGCGCCTGTCTAGGCTCGTGGGGTGCGTGGAAGGGGAACTTGCTGTGGGTTCGCAGGAACGTTAGCGGGTGTGCTTCAAAAGCGAGTCTGAGATCACCACACAGCACGCAGCATGGCCCTTACAGAGACACTGACTAAGATTACCTCACACTGGTATTGCACACCGGTTAGAATAAACAAAATTAAACCCTCACATAGTGACAGCTGTTGGGAGGGATGCGGAGACAACGGGACCTTGACACACATTCTGTGGGAGTGCCCGCATATCCTGCATTATTGGACCCGGGTCCTCGATGATATAGACAAGCACCTAGACACACAGCTACCAAGATTCCCGACTTAGGTGTTGATGGGCCTTCCAAATCCTTTGATATACCGTTTGCGGCAGACAGATAGGTATAGCGATAGGCGCGGCGGCCCAGGCCATCCTTGCTCATTGAGGAACAACGACCACTCCTACCCACACAAACTGGCTGCATAAGATTTGGCACATCTTAGGTATGGAGAAGATCACTATGTCTCTAGCAGGGAAGGGTGCGGAATTTCAGGAGGTATGGGAAACTCATGTGACACTACTATCACAGGAGTTCAACGAGTTGACCTGCCCAAAGTATCTCAGGCTCTTGTGTCTCACGGAGATCCCCAAGCCAGAACATCACACGGCGTAAGGACAACAGCTAGCTATACACAATAGTGCAAATCATGTAATTGGGTGAGTGGGGATGGGGAGGGAGGATTTGGGGTGGTTTTCGAGGGGAAGGGTTCTTTTCGTTTTGGGTTTGCGACGCATCAATTGCAGTAAATACTGTGCGACTAGCAATTGGGAAGTTGTCTCCCCCAAGATTTAAATTTGCTGCTGTATCTGCTTATCTTTTTTGAAAATGCTAATGAAAGATTTAAACCATAAATTTACTGTTGTAACATGGCCATCTACCATGGTAAAACGGTAAATTGAACATTGACAAAATGGCCACCATGCATCTCTACGCTCACACAAGCATCAGGATACATTCACACTTGCAGTAATGCATGCCTACGCTTCATTTTTTTATTTTTTTTATCATCTGTTTTTATTAATTTTTCAAACACAAGTACAGGAATTCGGTTCACTGACATATTAGTTCCCTTATTGAAACAGCAGTATAGCGCACATGATAGGAACATAGTTGGGTCGCAGCGTGGAAACTCCACCCAGCTGTACTGAACCCCTAATGAGGTACAGATCTTAAACATTGATATGTGCGGCCCTTCATTCCCCCACATGAGCACGTCAGGATACCCCGTTGAGTCCCTCAGCCGAATCCATTACTACTTTAAAAAAAAAACAATAATAAAACGAACATATAAAACCTCAACTACCTCAAAATTAGACCAGCTCCGTTGTTCATACCACCGTCCCTGCCCCCGTATAGTCTCCCTCTCCCTTGGTAATGTATAGTGAGTAAACTGCGGCACATAATCGTGTGTTTAGATGCATCTTCCCACATCGTCCAATCTAGGTGTAAGTTGTGTGTGGAACCCTACGAGGTCACTCCGACGGATCTCCTGCTGCCCGTCTTGGCGTCGACCCCCCCTGCCTGCTCACCCCTCCCATCTCCCTCCTCAGCATGTCTGAGCGCCTGAAGTAGCTCCTCCCACTGCGCGGCTATGGGCATCTTCCCCTACCCTAGTGTCTCCTCCCGTCTGATGGCAGTTCCCACCGCTCCAGCCCATGCAGTAAGTGAGTGCCTCCATGCCTGTGGATGAGGCGGGTCCTGCACCTTCCACCTCCTGGTTATGAGGCGCTTTGCGACCGCGAGCCCTAAATCCAGAAACCTAGACGTCACCTTAGTTGTCTGCGTCCTGTGAAAGTGATGCAGTAGGTAGACCACCCAGTCAAATGATATATCCCGTCCCGTTATAGTGTGCAAGGAGTCATGAATGGTACGCCAGTAGGAATGTAATTTGCAGCAGCCCCACAGCATGTGTATGAGATCGGCCCCCGGTTCAGCGCATCTAGGACACCTTGCGTCCGTGTGACGGAAGTAGCTGTTAAGAACCGCAGGGGTGAGGTATGCCCTATGTAGGACGAATAGTTGTATCTGTCGGAGGCGCATATTTTTAGGTATACGCACCGGGCCTTTCAATATGGGTTCCCAATCCCTATCTGTCAGCTGCCTCCCCAGGTCCACTTCCCATTTGTGTCTGAGCGGCTCTAGGGTAATCGCTGTGTGCGTCCTCAACGACGCTGCAAACCACAGAATCAGACAGCGGCCTCGTCCCATGACGTGCAAGTACTGTATAGTAAGGTGCTGGCTGGGCTCCGCGGCCATGTCTCCCCACCGAGCAACCAAAGTCCTAACTAAGGAGTTATAAGTTAGGAATTGTCCTGGTGGTAGTCCCCCCTCCTCCACAAGTAAGTCACACGAAAGGAGCGGTCCGTCCTGGTACAGATCTCCTAGGGTCTGAATATCTGCCTCACGCCACTGTGTAAGTGCAAGGGAGGTAAGCGGTCCCGTCCCACTGGGGGTGCCCTCTAATGGCAGCGCTAGCACATATGGGAGCACGTGCCGAGTAAGGAATAGGCTCCTGCGGAAACAGCGATACGCCACCGCAAGGAGGAGCGGGGCTGGGAGTGCACTCCTGGAGGCTGGGTGGAAGAGCACCTACAACTGCTCAAGTGAGTACGGCGGGCCCACGGACACAGTGTCCTCGCGATCCCTATCCGCGAACTAGCGCGCTATCCATTGCAGCTGGGCCGCTAGGTAGTAATGTTCAAAACAGGAGACGGCCAAACCTCCCTGATCCGTAGGGAGGTAAAGTTTCTTAAGGGACATCCTGTGCCGGTTATTCCCCCAGATGAAGTCCCTAAGAAGCTGTGACAACTTAGTGAAGAAGGCTGCTGGGACGTAAAGAGGTAGGTTAGCGAAATAGTATAGAAGCCGCGGGAGGATCACCATTTTGGACAGCGCCACTCTACCCGTGACCGTGACCGTGAGCGGCAGCGCGTTCCAGAAGCGTACCTGGGATTTAATGGCCGTGAAGGCCCTACCCAGATTGCCATCTAGTAGGTCCGCCGGTTGATGGTAAATGCGGAGTCCCAGATACCTGAAGGTGTCACCCCTCCACTGCACTCTGGTGCCATTTAGGATGTACCCAGGGTCCTGTCGCCCCTCGCCGAACGCGTAGAGGCAAGATTTGCTGGGGTTCACCCGTAGTCCCGAGAGGGCAGCAAAATCACGCAGAATTTGGGCCAGCTGAGGTGGAATGTCATCGATGTCCCGTACGTACACCAACATGTCGTCTGCGTAGAGTGACACCTGATGGACGGCGTCCCCCAGTGGTATGCCAGCCCCCATCCGTTCTCGTATAGTTGCTGCCAGGGGCTCCATCGCCAGAGCGAACAGGAGCGGCGACAGTGGGCATCCCTGTCGGGTTCCCCTCCAGATCGGTATGGCATCGGATATATACGGTCCCAGTCGCACCCGCACCGTAGGATCTTTATAGAGTAGACCCACCATCTGCAGAAACCCCAATCCAAGGTCGCATCTCAGCAGAAGCGCCGAGAGATACCGCCATTCCAGGCAATCAAATGCCTTTTCCAGATCTAATATTAGGCAGCCCGCCCTAGGCCACTCCCGTGTACTGTCTGCCGCCACCCTAAAAAATCTCCTCAGGTTCAAGGACGTACTATGCTTTGGCACAAACTCATTCTGATCTTTGTGGACTAATTGCGAAACCACTGGTGCCAAGCGCTCCGCCAGCACCTTAGCTAGGATCTTGCAGTCAGTGTTAAGGAGCGCTAGCGGGCGGTAAGAGCCTAGGTCCGTAGGGTCCCGATCCGGCTTGGGTAGAGACACCAAATAGGCCTCACGCATCGAGGGAGGTAGTGCGCCCGCCTCAACCGCCGCCCTATATACCTTGAGGAGGTGCGTCACCAGATGTTCTCGGTAAGTTTTATAGAATTCCGTAGGTAGCCCGTCGGGGCCCGGAGTTTTCCCTGATGCCATGGAGGATCTGGCGTCCCCTATCTCCTCCAACGTAAGAGGACAGTTGAGGGCCTCCACCTGTTCCGCAGTGACCGTAGACAGTTGCGCCTGTCCAATAAACCACTCAAGATCATCTCCCGAGCAGTGACCTCGCGCACGATACAGCTGCGTATAGTGGTCTGCCATGACCCTGTGGATTTCCCGTTGGGTGCACCGAAGCTCTCCCTCCGGCGTGCGCATCGCCGCGACCGGGACTCGGGTGGTCTCCTGTTTTAAGAGCCAGGCAAGCAGCCGACCTGCCCTGTCAGCCGAGGCGTGCGTGCGGGCCGTGTGTGCCGCATAATTCAGACACCTCAGGCGCTCCAGGAGCTCAGCATGAGTGGCGCGCAGTTCTTCCAGCTGCTGTGCTCGTTCACCACCCCCCTCCCCCTCCCGCTCATGCCGCAGCAGTTGGGATTCAAGACGGGTAAGCGACCCCGCCATTGTCTCCGCATATTCCATGTGGTTCCTAAACAATGACCTCGAATCACCACTTTAAGCGCATCCCATTCCACCCTTGCGTCACTCGCTGTGTCCTCATTGAGTTCGTAATAGGAGAGGAGAGCGTTTTCCACTGAAGAGCGAAATTCCGGATCCACCAGCGCAGTAGGTTGGAGTCGCCACGTGGGTATGGGAGGACGACCCGCCTCCCAACTAAGTTGAAGCCGCATGGGGTTATGATCAGAGTGCGTGCTCCCCAAGTATTCCGCGTTCGCCACCAGCGGCAGCAGCGCCGGGGATCCCACTATCCTATCTAAACGCATGTGTAGGTCATGTGTTGTGGAATAATATGAATAAATTCGATCTGCAGGGTATAGGGCTCGCCAGACATCCAGCACCCCCCACTGTGAAAGCCAGTCAACCAACGCGCGGGCCGTGGAAGCAGCAGACGTTGCACGGAGCGGAGGAAACGACCTGTCCAGGTGCACATCTAGGACAGAGTTAAAATCCCCGCCAATCAGCCAGGGGAGTCCAGCGTGTGGCGTCAATGCCAGTGACAGTCGTGCGAGGAAGGGTATTTGGTCAACGTTCGGGGCATAGATCGAGGCCAGTAGTATAGATTGGCCATTCAGCGTTCCCCTTACCAATGTGTACCTACCCTCAGTGTCCACAGACATGTCTTCGCTAACAAATGGAACGCCCGCTCTGACCCACACGAGGGTGCCCCTGGCGTGTGCCGAGTACACTGTGCCGTACACCTGGCCTGTCCAGCACCTTTGCAGCTTCTCTAACTCGGGCTGGGTCATGTGCGTCTCTTGTAGCAGTGCGATGCCGGCTGAGTGTCGCTGTAGGTAGGCGAAAATGGAATACCTCAGCGTGGGAGTGTGCATGCCCCGTATGTTCCACGTAATAATGTTAACATGTGTCATAGCGCAGCTGTGTTGTGATGGGGGAGACCAGGCTTGGGGCTGGTGGCAGCCGGCATGCGCTGTAGTGAAGGAAGGGAGCTGTGATCTGAGGTAACAATATCAACATAACAATAACAATTGCTTAATGGCTGGGGCGAACCTCGCAAGTGTGTCCGTCCAAACTTACGTAACCCTACGCAGGTGAAAACTAGGTCAGGGTGTGACCTGGGGGAAGTAGCTTGTGGATGAGAGCTCGCCATCGCTGTCCCCGTGTGTCGTCCAAGTGTGGTGCGCCGCTAAGAAGTGTTACCCAGTGGTGAGCGGTGCGACTAGCGAGGCACAAGCAAAGTCCCCGGGGACCACCCCCGTCTACTGTTCTCCCCTGGGAAGACCCAACATGAACGAGCAGCTGTAATCACAACAGTTCCCACCTTGCAGATCGGTAGCATGCCTACGCTTCATCATCCATATTGGAAATCATTTTCTTCAATAGAAAAGCCATTGCATGGTTGCTGGGCATGCTCACACATGTCATAACGGATGTGTTTGTATGCAAATGACAAGGCAAAAAGTTTTGACAGACACAGGTCAGCCTTTTTAAGGCAGAGACCTAATGTGTTTGCCTTTGATTGTTACTTCTGTGGTTTATTGTCAATTGTTGAGGAAGTGGTCACATCCATGCTTCCATGTCAAAATATAGTGCAAGTTGTGTGGGTGTGCTGTTCTATGACTTATTTTGAAGGTTGTGGGTATGTGTTTGTTGTTCATCAGTAATCACTGATGCTTTGTTGTGTTTTCATCTTTGCATGCAGCTGACATGAACCATGTTATTTTTGTGTTTGCTTAATGTCTTTGCTCACTTTTTGTCATTAGGTTGGTATTTGGTGAAGTTGAGATTCATGAGTTGTATTCAAGACTCTTTTTCATGACTTTGCTTGATTGGGTCTGAAGAGTTCAAGATGAAAGTATTTATGGGGCAAAGTATCTGGGCTGAGTCTGAGTTTGTTCCCAAGAGTACATAGCCAGCGTGCAGCTAATGTTGGAACTTGTGGGAAAAATTGCCTTGACGCGTGCCTTTATACCACACCACTATTCTCTCAGGCAGTCCTCATGAAGAGCCTTGATGTAATGGCTCTTGGGTAGTACATTTGCTTTATGTGGAGACCAAGCTTATGGGTTGAAAAGCTAAATAGCACGTCTGGTCAATAATATGAAAATGTTGTATTAGAAGGACTGGTCCCCACAGTTCACACAAAGTTAAATTTAATTAGAAACCGCACACCTTTTCTCAATTATAATGTGATTTGCTGAATATTACAAATATTTGTGCTTAGCTTATTTGGTGCAGCAATTACACATTTAGGAAAATTAGTTCTGTAAATAGAGAGGACTTGTCTGACAAAACATTTTGCAGTGGTACGTTTAGATTAGAACTTCAGAAAGTGGAATTAACATTCACAGTTTTCAGAAAGTAAATTTCTCCTATTGCTGTAGAAAGTTTACATCTGGGGGGCTCCATAAGAGAGGAGATAAAACCCTGTAAAGTTGTGTCTTTAAGGCATACTCAAACATCTAACTTGAATCAAGCTAAAAGATGGAGGAATTGTGCACATAGGGTTGAGAAATGCTTTAACATCCCCATTGAATCAACGAACGCAAGGAAATAGTTCACGGCATTAAAATGTTTTCCATGTGTCAAAATAAAGAGCAAAAAGTAAGTTGTACATGGGAGTAAAACTGCACCTCAAAATCTATGTTTATCAATTGACATCAGGTACAGAGGGATACTTTGTTGACTCACTTGCAGTGGAATAAGTGTGGCTAGGGAAAGTAGCTTGATGGCAGCCAGTGCATGTCACTGACTTGACCCATGATTTATGTCCCTAGGCATGTGTAGCTCTTAGGACAAAGTATTCTGAAATCTGAGCCCCCACCCCCCAATAACAAGATCACTGGAATTTGGTGCAGGGAATACCAGCACCCTAGAATTTCTCTTGCTTTGTCTGTGCAGCAAATTTAAGCAATCAAAAGTTTTATCCCCGGATTGGGGAACTAACACACGGGCCCAGAGATTCAAGCTCTTTTTTATGTGTTTTTCCCCAATTCCAGCAAGAAAACCAAATACATTTTTTGCCTTCTCTGAGCATTTGGAAAATATCTGAAAAAGGGCTGTTAGTTTTAAGAGAGGGGGGCAGGCAAGTATGTGTCCGGAAGGAGAGTTATTGCTCTTTCCATATGAGTTCAGGGATTGGGCAGGGCTTGGGATGTGATATCTTCCACAACATCTAACTGATGCCCCTGGACCTGGAGACGTTGGATCCGAAGTGTTCGGATTCTATCATTCTGGACTCAGAGAGATATGGAATGCAAGTGGCAGAATTTCAACCGGATTTTTCACAAGTCAAAATGAGGGACTAAATAGTTTAAAAAGAGAAAGGTACTCCTCAAACACTGGGTCCTCCTTGCCTCACTGGCAGTGTCGGGAGTTTAAAGTGAAATTGTGCTCCATGTAACCTATATCTAGTCCAGTTTTCATTCAAATTAATGCCACTGTAAAGTAAACCATGTTGTATTAGAATAATTTTTTATGTTTACTACCGCTGGGAATAGACAAGCATTGCTAAGCAACCATCCAGAAGTCTGTGGCAGTTCTGTGTGCAATAGCGGTGCAATTTCAACTTTGGATTTTTCTTAATGACAACTACAAAATCAAATAAATAATGCTTTATAGAAGAAATCCTGAATACGCTTTAAGCAACAGAATGCCACGTTATTTTAGCCCTAAAAGATAACTTTGCTTTTCATGCAAAGGCTTTAATAAAAGCACACTAAAACTGCATTAAATCAGCTTCAGTAGTCCAGCTTATTCTACTTGTTATTCTCTCTCAACTTTTTAATACATTTTTTGCTTTGTTTTTAATACTATAGTAGGAGTTTTTCATGTAAAAATAATGAAGTCATGACTAGTAAAAAATCTTAACTGTCCCAATTCACAAACTGCCTTTTGTAGTACATAAAGTAGCAGTGAGGTAGTTCTAATTATGCTACTAAATGTAATTGTTAAACTTACAGCTGGGGACCTCAGCTTCTCCCATCTTTTCTCCATGGAGATCTCCATCCAGGTGGCGAGGTTTTCTGTGCATGTAAGTATGCAAAATAGTAGTATATATGAAAGTGACCCAGGAAGTGGTCGGAAATTAATGAATAATTTCTACTACATGGTAGGAGTTTAGAGAAATTTAAGGTGGGGTTTGAGAGGGACATGCTAACAAAAAACACCCACCCACAAATGAGTAAGATAATGTCAAGTCACAAAATACACTTCTAAAGTTGCTGCAGCCCTTTACGTTTGAAACCGGCTCAAATGTACTCCACTCACCCTTGGGAGTAAGTCATGCTCCATGCATGACCAACCAATGGTATTGCAGCGCACTTCCATTGAAAGCAGCGAATTAAGCTGACACATCATTGGAACTAATGTTAAATTAATCAAATTAGATTGACAGTTGAAATTATAGACATATATTTTTAAAGTGAATACAATATATATATATATATATATATATATATATATATATATATATATATATATATATATATATATATATATATATATATATATATATATATATATATATATATTCACTGAAAAAACCATAGGTTTCACACATGTTATAGTTAGCTGGACATTTCACTCGTAAAAAACCAATGAAATTCCCCTGTTATAGTTAGTTCAGCTAACTATAACTCGCGCGCCCGCAATCCACTGCTGATGACGTCACATATTACAGTCAGGGACATCACTCATGACATCACTGATGACATCTCAAATGACATCACTTTTTAGGGTTTTTGACTGTGCGCGCACCGTGCGCGCATGCGTACGTGCTCCGTGTGCGCATGCATACGTGCTCCACATGCGCATGCGTACGTCGTGCGTGCTCAGTACGTGTGTGCTCCGTACGCGCATGCGTGCGTACTCTGTGCGCGCACCGTGCGCGCACGACAAGTCATGTGATTTAGAAACAACACTTTTAATTGGTTTATAGTAGTTTCAGATCATGTGATTAAGAAACAACACTTTTCATTGGTTTATTGTAGTTTCAGTTCCGGAAACTTCCAACACCACACCCACTCCCCTCATTATTTCTTCTGATTCCCTGGGAGAAGGAGCTGAGCAGCTTTTCCAGTACTCCAGTACTTGAGAATGGCAGAACAGCAGTCATCTTCTGGGAGTGAGCAGTAGACCCTTGTGAGACAGAGGAAACAGAAAGACTCTTTTATATGGCAATTTTTTACATTTCCAGTGGGGCAGAAGAAGGTGAATGCTCTAAAAGTCACCTGCACTATATGTGGTGTTGTCTTATCAAGAGGAGATCCTAAAAAGAAATACTCTTTTAGTATTTTCACTATGATCAGGCACGTTAAAGGAGTACATCCTGTGGCTTTTGCTCGAGCTGCTAGAGACAACCCTCCAGCAGCTCAGCCGAGCACATCCGCAGCAGCTCAGCCGAGCACATCATCGGCAGCTCAGCCGAGCACTTCATCTGCGGCGGCAGCTTCACCTGCTTCTGTTCCTCTGGATATACACCCTCTGTTCAAGAGGGTGCATATACGGTGCAATGCGTGCAATGCTCTTCTCTCTTATGGTGACACCAGCATTCCCCTAATAGAGAGCAAGATACAACAGCACACATGCGGCAGCCCATAATTTTTTTCATTTTTTTGTTCCTCTGTTCCTCAATTAACACAACGGCTCTTTTTAGAGCCACCTAACATCTAAACACTTAAATTTGATTTTTAATTCTATTTTTTTAATGATTTTTTTCCGCCGTGCGCGCACCGTGCACCCACCGTGCACCGTCAAAGAATGACCCCCCTACGCGTTTCGAACCGAAGTTCCTGGTCACGGTAGATTGCTACCAATCTACCGTGACCAGGAACTTCGGTTTGACTTTGAGATTGATAATTTCCACGAGATCGCTGTCCTGATCTCGACGTGAGCACCGGCTGTGAAAGTGCTCCCTTCGTGGCAGGACGTTTGTGGCAATAATATATATATATAGAATAACTCACAGAGAGAAAATTAAGCGATTGGAGAATACAATGCAAAAAGAAGTTATACTATGACAGTTGACCTTAAGATAAAAGTTAAACTGATGAGCTGTTAATACCGACAAGACAAATCATGGGAAAGAGTACAAATAATAAGCTGGTTACTATTCAAGGCTCAATAACGTTATTCTGGAAACTAAGAATCAATTCACTGGCTGAGATTGTATGTTGAAAGATGACACTATGTCATAACTACATCACTGGCTATGAGAAATGTGAAATGACCATTTATTAACATAAAAAAACTTTTGTGTAGGTCAGGAATGTTGGGCACTGTGCCTAGGACCTACTGAGCAAAGATTTTATTAATATGCGATGCGTGAAATGGCTTTTAGCACCTTTTTGCACTTGCACCTTATTTGCACATTAGGAGAGAAGCACTATGCACTTTATCTTTGTAATAATGTTTACATGGAAATAGTCTCACTGAGAACATGCTGTTTTTTAAATTAAGAAATTCGTGATGAAATTTCTGTTTAAATAATGTCTCATTATTTCACGCGCATACAAGTTTGTATGATTAATTTTTTAAGCAATTATTAAGAAATTTATATTTTTTTATATTAATCCTTGCTCTGGAACTTGTTTTTAACAGCTAGGGTGCATTAGATGACTCACCAACTATGAAAGAATAGTGGAAATTGTTCATTAGCTGTGTGGATAAAGTTTTTGATTTGGACAAAAAATGTGAACTTAGCATGATTGTTTGTATCCAGACAAAAAAAGTCTTTCTTCTATGTTAATTAGCCAGTGATTGGTGAAATCAACCATGTGACCTTCTATCGCAGCCTATGATTTTGTATTTTAACCCATACACTGAACGAGCTTTCTATTGCATGATTAAGGCAGGTGATGCCGAAACACGTAGCAAAGGAATGCAATCATTAAACCTGTGAATTCAGTGAAAGTCGTTGGTGTCGGCGTCCTTTCTTTGGTCGAAGATTGGAATTGGTGGTTGATATATATATATATATATATATATATATATATATATATATATATATTAACTGAAAAAACCATAGGTTTCAGACATGTTATAGTTAGGAATTAGCATTTAAAAAACCTTAGAAAATTCACTGAAAAAACCATAGGTTTCAGGCCTGTTATAGTTAGCTGGACATTTCACTCGTACAAAACCATTGAAATTCCTCCGTTATAGTTAGTTCTGCTAACTATGTCTTGCGCGCCCGCAATCCACTGCTGATGATGTCACATATTACATCATTCATGTCATGGTCAGTGATAATCGATAAGAGCGCCTACATACTGCCCGAAATTGGACCAAAATCTTTCGCAGCGCAAGCACAAGGGCAGTTGGCAGCCACCAAGGACCGGACTTTGGTCGGATCCCAGCAGAAAGAAAAAATGGTCTGTTGGGACTTACGGCAATAGGGAAGCATAAGACATCGCCCACCGAAGGGTAACAACTGTGAGACTGGCAACGCACTACATGACCCAGCATGCCTGAATTCCATCTACTGAGACGCCCACCAGGGGGCAAACACCTTCAAAAGCTGCAAGTGAGTGCGGGTGTGTTGTTCGGCCTCAAGATGCCTTGGCTCCTCCTCTGAAGAAGGTCAATGTGACCGAAATATATTAGGTAAACGCCAGAATTGCTTCTCTCGCCGCAAGGAGTGCAACTCGTACCCTTCTGTTGCAGAGAGGGTTTGGAGACATTGAAAACGGCTTGGTTCCGCCGGAGTGATGCACCGCCGATAAGAGCGCCTACATACTGCCCGAAATTGGACCAAAATCTTTCGCAGCGCAAGCACAAGGGCAGTTGGCAGCCACCAAGGACCGGACTTTGGTCGGATCCCAGCAGAAAGAAAAAATGGTCTGTTGGGACTTACGGCAATAGGGAAGCATAAGACATCGCCCACCGAAGGGTAACAACTGTGAGACTGGCAACGCACTACATGACCCAGCATGCCTGAATTCCATCTACTGAGACGCCCACCAGGGGGCAAACACCTTCAAAAGCTGCAAGTGAGTGCGGGTGTGTTGTTCGGCCTCAAGATGCCTTGGCTCCTCCTCTGAAGAAGGTCAATGTGACCGAAATATATTAGGTAAACGCCAGAATTGCTTCTCTCGCCGCAAGGAGTGCAACTCGTACCCTTCTGTTGCAGAGAGGGTTTGGAGACATTGAAAACGGCTTGGTTCCGCCGGAGTGATGCACCGCCGATAAGAGCGCCTACATACTGCCCGAAATTGGACCAAAATCTTTCGCAGCGCAAGCACAAGGGCAGTTGGCAGCCACCAAGGACCGGACTTTGGTCGGATCCCAGCAGAAAGAAAAAATGGTCTGTTGGGACTTACGGCAATAGGGAAGCATAAGACATCGCCCACCGAAGGGTAACAACTGTGAGACTGGCAACGCACTACATGACCCAGCATGCCTGAATTCCATCTACTGAGACGCCCACCAGGGGGCAAACACCTTCAAAAGCTGCAAGTGAGTGCGGGTGTGTTGTTCGGCCTCAAGATGCCTTGGCTCCTCCTCTGAAGAAGGTCAATGTGACCGAAATATATTAGGTAAACGCCAGAATTGCTTCTCTCGCCGCAAGGAGTGCAACTCGTACCCTTCTGTTGCAGAGAGGGTTTGGAGACATTGAAAACGGCTTGGTTCCGCCGGAGTGATGCACCGCCGATAAGAGCGCCTACATACTGCCCGAAATTGGACCAAAATCTTTCGCAGCGCAAGCACAAGGGCAGTTGGCAGCCACCAAGGACCGGACTTTGGTCGGATCCCAGCAGAAAGAAAAAATGGTCTGTTGGGACTTACGGCAATAGGGAAGCATAAGACATCGCCCACCGAAGGGTAACAACTGTGAGACTGGCAACGCACTACATGACCCAGCATGCCTGAATTCCATCTACTGAGACGCCCACCAGGGGGCAAACACCTTCAAAAGCTGCAAGTGAGTGCGGGTGTGTTGTTCGGCCTCAAGATGCCTTGGCTCCTCCTCTGAAGAAGGTCAATGTGACCGAAATATATTAGGTAAACGCCAGAATTGCTTCTCTCGCCGCAAGGAGTGCAACTCGTACCCTTCTGTTGCAGAGAGGGTTTGGAGACATTGAAAACGGCTTGGTTCCGCCGGAGTGATGCACCGCCGATAAGAGCGCCTACATACTGCCCGAAATTCGACCAAAATCTTTCGCAGCGCAAGCACAAGGGCAGTTGGCAGCCACCAAGGACCGGACTTTGGTCGGATCCCAGCAGAAAGAAAAAATGGTCTGTTGGGACTTACGGCAATAGGGAAGCATAAGACATCGCCCACCGAAGGGTAACAACTGTGAGACTGGCAACGCACTACATGACCCAGCATGCCTGAATTCCATCTACTGAGACGCCCACCAGGGGGCAAACACCTTCAAAAGCTGCAAGTGAGTGCGGGTGTGTTGTTCGGCCTCAAGATGCCTTGGCTCCTCCTCTGAAGAAGGTCAATGTGACCGAAATATATTAGGTAAACGCCAGAATTGCTTCTCTCGCCGCAAGGAGTGCAACTCGTACCCTTCTGTTGCAGAGAGGGTTTGGAGACATATATATATATATATATATATATATATTAACTGAAAAAACCATAGGTTTCAGACATGTTATAGTTAGGAATTAGCATTTAAAAAACCTTAGAAAATTCACTGAAAAAAACATAGGTTTCAGGCCTGTTATAGTTAGCTGGACATTTCACTCGTACAAAACCATTGAAATTCCTCCGTTATAGTTAGTTCTGCTAACTATGTCTTGCGCGCCCGCAATCCACTGCTGATGATGTCACATATTACATCATTCATGTCATGGTCAGTGACATCAATGATGACATCACTGATGACATCTCAAATGACATCACTGATGACGTCACTGATGACATCATCCAGTGAATGTGATTTGGTTTGTTATTTAAATATGTATTATATATATAGCAATATGCATTGAAGAATGAGTGGATATATAAATATAAATATCTGGATGGAGGATTTAGTAGCAGTGTGATTGACTGTTTACTTGACTAATTTATAGTGTCTCACTAAATATATTGGATAGTGACTAAACTGCGTGAATATTTGTATCACTTTGTCAGCTGTTGTGCAAACTGCTGCACCAGTTAGTTGGGGAGAGAAGTTGGCCTAATGGCTAGGGCGCTCGACCTCGGACCTGGGGAACTGGGTTCGAGTCTCGGTAATGACGCTGAACATCTTGTGATTCTAGGCAAACCACTTAATCTCCCCGTGCCTAACAAAGAATGAATGTGTGTCCTCATGTAACGTAACTGGTGCTATGTAAAGCGCTCTGATACCTGATTGGATTTGGGTCAAGTTTGCGCTATATAAAACTCTGCAAAAAAAAATATAAGTATTTGTATGGGAGAGTGAATGTGTGTGTGGTTCAGTGGGGGGTGTGTGACTGCCCAAAGATGTGTGAATAGTTGATTCAGTAGGTATATGAGGTTAAGTCTACATGTTATAACAGTTGTTTGGGTGAGTGAGTATCTTTATGGGTGTGGTGATGAGCAAATGTATCTCTCAATGGTACATGTTCAACAAACTAAAAAAATAAAAGGCAGTGTATGTGACAGTTGTTGTGTATATATATAAGTATACATAAGACTCAGTGATTGTATGAGTGACTGTATGGATAACTGTATACTTGTAATAGTGATTTTATAACACACTAAGTTTGAGTAACTATCTATATGAATAAATTAAGCGGTGTTTGTATAAGTGTGTAGCTGAATAACTGTAAGTATGATCCATTGTTTGCATAAGTGAGTAGGATGACTGCATAAGTGAATAGGATGTGTGCTGGTGTGTAATGTCGATATAGGTGTATAAGTATATTTGATAGTGTTCTATTGATCATTGACAGCATGTATGAGTGAATCTATAGGTAAGTGATTAGATGTGTGTTTAGATCTAGGAATCACTAAGTGGGTTTGTAGAAACTTGTATTGGTGTGTCAATGGATTCAAATATGGTACTCTGTATTTTACAGTGAGTGATGAAAGGTTATACTAGTGTATGATGAGGTGTATCTGATTGTCACGTGGATGATATCATCAGTGATGTCATCAGTGATGTCATTTGTGATGTCATCAGTGATGTCATCAGTGATGTCACTGACCATGTCCTGAATGATGTAATTTGTGACATCATCAGCAGTGGATTGCGGGTGCGCGAGTTATAGTTAGCAGAACTAACTATAACGGAGGAATTTCAATGGTTTTGTACGAGTGAAATGTCCAGCTAACTATAACAGCCCTGAAACCTATGTTTTTTTCAGTGAATTTCGAAGGTTTTTTAAATGATAATTTTTAAATGTAATAATAGTTATATGTATTTTTTTATACTGATTTGCTACAGTTTTTTTACTGTTTATTTTTTAAATTACATTATATATTGTTAATATAAATGGAACTAAAAATGATTTTTTAAATATTGAAACTGAAATATTGTTTCTCAGTGCATGAGTACTTGGGTACTGACTGAATGATTAGAGTACTGCGAGGAGAGTGCCTGGGTGAATTTATATGTGGTTGGGTTTTGGCGTAGTGGTTGGATTACTACACGGTGCTGAATGGGTCACTAGAGGAGTGCAAAGGGAGTGACTTGGTGTTTCCTAGAAGTGTATGGATACTGACTGGGGAATTGAAGGTGTGAAAGACAAGTGTGTAGGTGGTTAGAGGACTGCATGCATAGTGGATAGTGGCTGAAGCAGTCCATGTGCTAAGGCCTGGCTCACTGCATGAATACTTGGGTACTGACTGAATGACTAGAGTACTGCAAGGAGAGTGCCTGGGTAAATTTATAAGTGTTTGGGTTTTGGTGCAGTGAATGGATTAGTACATGATGCTGAATGGGTCACTAGAAGAGTGCAAGGGGAGTGACAGTGTGTTTGCTGGAAGTGTATGAATACTGACTGGGGAATTGAAGGTGTGAAAGACAAGTGTGTAGGTGGTTAGAGGACTGCATGCATAGTGGATAGGCGTTTGAGGCAGTCCATGTGCTAAGGCCTGGCTCACTGTATGAATACTTACACAGTGGTGAAGGGAGGGTATGGGGCCTGAGGTGACGTGTGAAAGCACGTCCTGTGGCGTGTTTTATGTTGGGAAAATAATTCCCCTTAAATCCTGAGAGCCCCAGGGGGCTAACTAGCCCACCAGGTGCTTCCAGTAAGCGCCACTGCGCTGTGTTTCAGACAGGTGGCCCAGGCCGTGCCCCTTTTTACACCTCTCTGCAACGCAGCTCTGTGGCGCTTACTGGAGGTACCTAGTGGGCTACTTGGACCCTAGAGACACTCAGGATTCAAGGGGACTTAATCTCCCAAATTAAAACGGACACAGTGCACGTTTACACAGTGTTGAAAGGAGGGGATGGTGTAGGAAAGTGGCTCTATATATACTGAACCAAAGTAAGGTACAGTGTGCATAGAGTCCCTAGTCCCCAGAGGTTTGGCAGAGGTTAAAGTTAGATATAACCTTACTCTCTAAAGTGGTAGCTTGGTCGAGCAGTAAGGCAGTATCAGAGGACAGTGTAAAGCATTTGTTGTACACACTCAGTCAGCAAATGGTCTCACACACTCAAGAACTGAACTCTAGGCCAATTGTTTTGTATCAAAAGATATAGTTGTTTTATTTTAGAACCAACAAGGTATCAAAATATACTTTCTCAGGATGAGTTACTTTAGTTAAATACTTTTCAAAAATGCAATAGACTTTTTGAATGCAATAGTTACAGTTTGTTGCAATAGGCAACACAATTTCAAACAAAATGCAACATTGAGCGCAATGGAATTTTCTGGTTAAATGCAATTAGTTACTTTGTAGATTACTTCTCTAACCACAGGCCTGGATCCTAGATTCAGTCCCGGGACATGAGCTGTAAACAGTTAAGTAAAAGCGTTTTGGTTACAGTAGTGATTTTCAAGGAATATTATTGCATTTTAAAAGTTGACACTTCGAAACTTTTTCAGTTGGAATTACCAATGTTATCCTATGGAAGGAAATTCAATTTGCAGGTAAAGTATGTTCACGTTACTTTTTTAATCCAGTGCTGGACTCCTAGGGTCAGCACTGTGACCTCTATCTAAAGCAGGCAAGTAATTACGTTTTTATCGTTGGCACGATTTTTAGAGAATATTTGTAAGTTTCAAAAATCCACACTTAGAAGAATTTCCAAGTGAAACCAGTCAATGTTCCTGAATGGCCTATGGAAGGAAATTCAAGTTACTGGTAAGTACGGTTAGAATTACTTTTCAGGATCAGTACTGGGCTCAAAGATGCAGCACTGAGGTCTCTCCTGATAATAGGTGAGTAAATCGGAATTCGTAGTTCGGCTGATTTTAGAGGAATATTTTAAAGTTCCAAAACTCCACACTTAGCAGAATTTCCAAGTGAAACCAGTCAATGTTAGCCTATGGAAGGAAATTCAAGTTACTGGTAAGTACGGTTAGAATTACTTTTCAGGATCAGTACTGGGCGCAAAGATGCAGCACTGAGGTCTCTCCTGATAACAGGTGAGTAAATCGGAATTCGTAGTTTGGCTGATTTTAGAGGAATATTTGTAAGTTTCAAAAATCGACACTTGGAAACTTTTTCAGCAAAAAGCAGGCAATGATATCCTATGGAAGGAAATTCAAGTTACTGGTAAGTACGGTTAGAATTACTTTTCAGGATCAGTACTGGGCTCAAAGATGCAGCACTGAGGTCTCTCCTGATAATAGGTGAGTAAATCGGAATTCGTAGTTCGGCTGATTTTAGAGGAATATTTTAAAGTTCCAAAACTCCACACTTAGCAGAATTTCCAAGTGAAACCAGTCAATGTTAGCCTATGGAAGGAAATTCAAGTTACTGGTAAGTACGGTTAGAATTACTTTTCAGGATCAGTACTGGGCGCAAAGATGCAGCACTGAGGTCTCTCCTGATAACAGGTGAGTAAATCGGAATTCGTAGTTTGGCTGATTTTAGAGGAATATTTGTAAGTTTCAAAAATCGACACTTGGAAACTTTTTCAGCAAAAAGCAGGCAATGATATCCTATGGAAGGAAATTCAAGTTACTGGTAAGTACGGTTAGAATTACTTTTCAGGATCAGTACTGGGCTCAAAGATGCAGCACTGAGGTCTCTCCTGATAATAGGTGAGTAAATCGGAATTCGTAGTTCGGCTGATTTTAGAGGAATATTTTAAAGTTCCAAAACTCCACACTTAGAAGAATTTCCAAGTGAAACCAGCCAATGTTAGCCTATGGAAGGAAATTCAAGTTACTGGTAAGTACGGTTAGAATTACTTTTCAGGATCAGTACTGGGCTCAAAGATGCAGCACTGAGGTCTCTCCTGATAACAGGTGAGTAAATTGGAATTCGTAGTTCAGCTGATTTTAGAGGAATATTTGTAAGTTTCAAAAATCGACACTTTGAAACTTTTTCAGCAAAAAGCAGGCAATGATATCCTATGGAAGGAAATTCAAGTTACTGGTAAGTACGGTTAGAATTACTTTTCAGGATCAGTACTGGGCTCAAAGATGCAGCACTGAGGTCTCTCCTGATAACAGGTGAGTAAATCGGAATTCATAGTTCGGCTGATTTTACTTTGGTCCTATATATATAGAGCCACTTTCCTACACCATCCACTCCCTTCACCACTGTGCAAACTTGCCCTGTGCCGCGTTTTAAGTTGGGGAAATAATTCCCCTTCAATCCTGAGGGTCCCGAGGGGCCAACTTGCCCACTAGGTACCTCCAGTAAGCGCCACAGAGCTGCGTTGCAGAGTGGTGTAAAAAGGGGGTGTGGCCTTGGACCACCTCTCTGCAACGCAGCTCCCTGGCGCTTACCTGAAGCACCTGGTGGGCTAGCTGGCCCCCAGGGTCCCTCAGGATTGAAGGGGAATTATTTCCCCAACTTAAAACGCGCCACAGGGCGCGTTTGCACACGTCACCTCAGGCCCCGTCCCCTCCCTTCACCACTGTGTAAACGCTCCCTGTGGCCGTTTTAAGTTGTCTGATTAAGTCCCCTTGAATCCTGAGGGTCCCTAGGGTCCAACTAGCCCACTAGGTACCTCGAGTAAGCACCACATACCTGCGTTGCAGAGACGTGTAAAAAGGGGCACGGCCTAGCCCACCTCTCTGCAACGCAGCGCAGTGGTGCTTACTGGAAGCACCTCGTGGGCTAGTTGGCCCCCGGAGCCCTCATGATTGAAGGGGAATTTTTTCCCCCAACTTAAAACGCGCCACAGGGCGTGTTTGCACACGTCACCTCAGCCCCGTTCCCTCCCTTCACCACTGTGTAAACACTCCCTGTGGCCGTTTTAATTTAGGAGATTAAGTTAATTTGAATCCTGAGGGTCCCTAGGGTCCAACTAGCCCACTAGATACCTTCAGTAAGTGCCACAGAGCTGCGTTGCAGAGAGGTGTAAAAGGTGGCACAGCCTGGACCACCTCTCTGCAATGCAGCACAGTGGCACTTACTGGAAGCACCTGGTGGGCTAGTTAGCCCCCAGGGGCCCTCAGGATTGAAGGGGAATGATTTCCCCAACTTAAAACACGCCATAGGGCGTGTTTGCACAGTGGTGAAGGAAGGGGGCATGGCATGAGGTGACACGTCTGCAAACACGCCCTGTGGCGCGTTTTAAGTTAGAGAATTAATTCCTCCTCAATCCTGTAGGTCCCTGGTTGCCAACTAGCCCACCAGGTACCTCCAGTATGCGCCAGGGGGCTGCGTTGTAGAGAGGTGTTCAGAGGCCACGCCCCTTTTTACAACACTCTGCAACGCAGCTTCATGGCGTTTACTGGAGGTACCTGGTGGGTTAGTTGGCCCCCAGGGACCCTCAGTATTCAAGGGGAGTAATCCCCCAACTTAAAATGCGCCACAGGGCGTGTTTGCACAGTGGTATATATATATATGTTATCTACTGGCGGTCGCCAGTAGATAGTTATAGTTAGGACCTATTTTCCATAGGAAATCCGCAACATTCTATTCCCAATAAGTCTGGCACCGGTTGACGAATCCTTGGGAAATGTTCAAACTTTTGGCCAGCTCCGCTCCGCTCCTACCCTGAAAGTTTCGTGGTGATTCGTCAAGCGGGGGCCGAGAAAAAAGGGGGGTCCCAAAACGCGTTTTCCCCATGCAATTTCCCATAGGATCTGTTGTCGCAGCTACAGCCCGAACCGCTGAACAGAATGACACCAAATTTAGCAAAGAGGTAGTCCTCAGTTCAGACTCGTGCCTTTTGCATAAATGGTGTGAATCCGTTCAGTAGTTCCTGAGAAAATTAGAGTTAAAAGTACATAAATATCTATGGCCGGGGAGGATCCGCGGACCCTACCCGCACCGTGAGCGCACCCTCCCCGAACCGAGCGCGCACCCTCCCGATCGCGCGCTGAATGCTAATTGGCTGTCGAGTGTCTGTCTACATTCGAAACCAGGAACTGTTGGTGGCCATTTTCTGCCTCGGTAGAAGTGAGGCTGAAGAAGCAAGGGGAATAAGTGTGTAAAACATATAAAGGGGGCAGAGTGGAAATACTCTGACCCTCTAGAGGTGCTTAGGGGGTCCTAGAAGGACCCCCTGGGGCCCCCTTTTTTTTTTAAACGGCGAAATGCGCGCACGGTGCGCACATCCTATCGCGTTGGGTGCACGGATTCTCTCGCGTTGGGTGCGCGGATCCACGGAATTTTTTGGGGAAAAAAGACAAGAAATCATTGGTTGTATGACTACTTTCTACACTGACTTTTAAGACTAGTTTAGAGTTTGTCTTCAATTAATATTCACATGAAATACATATATATGTTTCTTTAAATGTTCAATACTTCACGGGATCCGCGCACCTACCGCGTCATAGACGCAGATGACGCATCGCGGAAGCACGTAAATGTCGCGTTACGTACATCGAAAGTGTTGCGTATAGGCTGGGAGTCGCGTACCGGTCGCATTGCGATCGCGCACTAAACATGTACCCAACTCATACCGTGTGCAGATTCCTCTGCGTAGGGATCGAGAACGGTGCGCATAGGGTGCTCGGATCCAAAAACATGGAAAAAAAAATGTAAAATAAAGTTTTGAACATATAGTTAAAGAAATATTTTTAAAAATATTAAAAAATATGTTTGAAAAACCCAATAAAAACAAATAATATATATTTTTTTTTAAATAATTAAATGAATACATTTTAAAAATGGTGATAAAAAAGAATTTCAAAAAAACATAATTAATGAAACTGACACACTGAAATTGAAAAATATAGGAATCCAATGAAAATCATTAAACATGATATCTTTAGAGATAAGTTATAGATAGGAATTAGCATTTAAAAAACCTTTGAAATTCACTGAAAAAACCATAGGTTGCATGCACGTTATAGTTAGGAATTGGCATTTAAAAAACCTTTGAAATTCACTGAAAAAAACCATAGGTTTCAGAGGCGTTTTAGTTAGAAATTAGCATTTAAAAAACCTTTGAAATTCACTAAAAAAACCAAAGGTTTCAGGGGCGTTATAGTTAGGAATTGCCATTTAAAAAACCTTAGAAATTCACTGAAAAAACCATAGGTTTCAGGGGTGTTATAGTTAGCTGGACATTTCTCTCGTGCAAATTCCCCTGTTATAGTTAGTTCAGCTAACTATAACTCGCGCCCCCGCAATGCACTGCTGATGACGTCACATATTAAATCACTCATGACATGGTCAGTGACATCACACCCCAGTCCCTAAGTCCCTAAGTCCGTGGTTAAGAACCTTGGCATACGTTTGGACCAGAAACTTACAGTGAAAGAGCAGGTTTCAGCTACCATGAGCTCATGTTTCCACATGATAAGCCTCCTACGCAGAGTATTTCCATTTATCCCCTTAACTGCATGGAAAACACTCATCCAGGCACTGGTGATAAGCCACCTGGACTACTGTAATGCTCTCCTGATTTCAGCAATTGGGACCTCTCTGAGTAAATGTGCATGTGTATATTTACGTTTGCAAATCAATTCCACACTACCCCACTATCAGTAACATGGTGTCGATTTTACATAATATACCAGAAATATCTAATTTTAAGTTTCTTTTTTGTGAAGACACTGTACACTATAGAGGTAAACCTTTACATACGATTGTTAAAAATACTTCCAATCTTCCAGTAGATTTTCATGTAGTTTATTATAAGCAGCACAGCAACCAGTAATACCAGTGGTCAGTACAGCAGGCCAGATGCAACTGCCCTTCAACCCTTGATCACATCCTCAATGTTCCACATGGAACCAGAATGTTATTTATAAGATGCTCTGGTGCACTTGCTTAACATGGACTAAATAAACAAGCCTTACAAATGCAAATACAACATATCTCCCTTTTTTAAAAGAACAACAAAAGAAATAATGAACATACATTATCTACACACATTACATATCATGAAATCTTGTTGGAGAACACCTATCACGAACCGAATTTTTTACCCTTGAAGCCACAGTATCATTGGAATGTACAATGGGAGAACCCAAAGTCTGTTGGGACATGTTGGAACATTTGGCAACACGTTTAACATTCCAATACCTACCATCTTGGGTCAATACACTGTTGTCAAACACTTTCACCAACTTCATGGGCTTACCAAAACTATCAGAACACTTCGTGTTGAGACCAGGTTTCTTTATTCTGACCCAATCACCTCTTTTGAAATTATGAGACTTAGTTTTCCACTTATTGTCATACCAAGTTTTGGTTTTTGTTTGTTTCAAACACACCCTCTCTTTCACGCCAATGACCATTGGGTCCGAAAATGACTTATGATTACACTTCTCCTTAAACCACCATGGACAAATCCTAGAAGCAGGATTTCTGCCTTTTAAAAGCCTGAAAGGACTGACTTCTGTAGTGGAATGAGGCGTAATACGGTATAACCATAACTTTTCTCTCACAAAATTTCTCCAATTTCCACCAGACTTAAGCCCATCAGAAACATATCCCTTTAACACTCTGTTAAAACGCTCCACCAATCCATTCTAATGTGGTTCATACACCGAGACCGTATAATGTTTGATGTCATGAACTCTTAAAAAACTCTCCATTTCATTTGAAGTAAGTTGCACTCCATTATCAGTTACTAGTGTGGCAGGACACCCTTCTCTAGAAAAAACCTCTTTAAAGAACTCCATAACCAGAGTGGTGGAAGTACCTGATGAAAACTTTACCTCGGGCCACTTGGAATGATAGTCTACCAACACAAACGCATAACGAGAATCATGCGGTAAACACATAAAGGGACCAGATATGTCGAAAGCCACTTTCTTCCACGGTTCAGTAGGCCATTCCGAACTCTTTAGTGGAGGTACATTGACCTTCAACATTTTTTCACTTCCCATACATACTCCACATTCTCTAATCATGCGATCAACCATGCGATCCATCTCAGGCCACCAAAAATAATTCCTAATCAATCGCTTCATTGCTGACATTCCGGGATGAGATTTGTGCGCCAAATCCAAAATAATTTTTTGCATACCAAACGGGGGCACACACTTCCCATCTTTAAACATGATATCACCTTCTAGCTCTAACACATCAGATACATTATACATTGGAATAAATTCTTCTTGCAGAATTTTTTTCTCCGGCCATCCTTCCAAAATATAGCCTTTGACCATCTGCTACGTGAGATCTTGCTTTTCACACAACACCCAAGCCTCTTCGGAAATGTCTCCAAAAGAACCTGCCACAACATCTTGAATTCAGAATCATCACCCTCACTATTGTCCTTAACCTGACAAGGCAACCTGACATGAAATCTGCCACAACATTTTTCTTTCCAGGAACAAATTCTGGACTGAAACAATATTCTTGCAACCTTGAAGTAAGTCTAGCAATGCGAGCTGTGGAATTCCACCCACCACCAGGCGAAAGTGTGTTTACCAAAGGCTTATGGTCAGTTCTTAACACAAATTTACTTCCCCAAATGTAATTCCGGTAATGCTCAATAGCCCACACACACGCCAACAATTCTTTCTCAATTACCGCATACTTGTGTTCAGTGTCATTTAAGGTGCGGGAGGCAAAACATACATTCCACTCATCCTTCCCACATCTTTGTGATAACACTCCTCCAATCCCATACAAACTTGCATCCACAGTTATAACACATTCTTTATTCATGCAAAAAGGTTTGAGAGTGGGAGCTTTAAGTATTTCAGATTTGATAAGTTCAAACGTTTGTTGCTGCTCCAAACCCCATTCAAAAACCGTTTTAAGCCTCAATAATTTCTTTAGAGGTTCCATTTTAGAAGCAAAATTGTCAACAAATTTACTATAATACTCACACATACCGGTGAAAGATAGTAATTGCTCTTTTGTGGTAGGTGGAGGGGCATTGACAATACCATCCACATTAGACTTCTTGGGTACCACACCCTCACTAGATAAAGTGTGGCCCAAGTACTCTACCGATGACTTGAACATTTTACATTTATTTGCCTTGAGGGTTAAACCACTACTCTTTAGCCTCTCACAAACTTCACTTAAGTGTTTGAAATGTTCATCTTCATTTTTAGAAAATACCAAAATGTCATCCTGAAAACATTTTACAAATTTATCCAAGTCCCTAAAAATGTTAAACATCACTTTTTGGAATACAGATGCCGCGGAAGCCAACCCGAACGGCATTCTGGTGAACTGATACAAGCCTTGGGGAGTAATAAAAGCTATGAGTGATTTGGAGTCTTCCGTGAGGGAAATTTGATGGTAAGCAGACCTGAGGTCCAAAGTGGAAAACACTTTTGCACCCTCCAACATTGAAACTACTTCATTTATGTTGGGAAGAGGATGACAATCTATGACAATTCCAGCATTTAATGCTCTAAGGTCAACACACATTCTCAATTTTTTATCTGGTTTTCTTACCAAAACAATGGGAGAAACCCATTCTGCTGAGTCTATAGGTTCAATGATACCTTCTAAGACTAAGTCATTTAACATACTTTTCAACTCCTCTCTAACATTAATAGGCACCCCTCTTAACTTTTGTCTCACGGGAGTGACATTTTTTTTAATTTTAATGTTGTGAGAAAAGTCCTTTAATTTACCTAAGGTGTCTGAAAATACATCGGAATTTTTTTTTTTTAAAAGGGTTTCCTTTTCTTGTCCAATAACCGTAGAAATGTTATTCATGTGTATATCCTCGCCAAGTAACACCGGTTCAACTGAACGAGGATTTAACATGATACCTAACTTCCACTGGTCTCTCCATCCTAAAACATTAATACCTTTTACAGCGATGTATAATTTAATGTCTGCTTTCCTAGTCTTAAAGGAGAGATTCACATTGAAATACCCCAACATATCTATCCTTGAACCATCATAACTTCGTGCAATTATATCAGATGGTAGCATTTCAGATGTCGGTAATTCATTGTTACATTTTTTTTGAAAATATTCATTCGAGATGATGGTCCAGGGGGATCCAGAATCAGCCATTAGGTCCAACCAAACACCAGATATTTGAACTACACACATAGGAGATATCTTACATTTGTTGGCTTCATCGTCACTTATGCTTGAAATATCTTCATATATTGATACAATAAAACCCTTGTTAGGTTCCATGCATCCACAAGAATTACATTTATGCAGGGTGTCATTCGCTTCCAACACCGAAGATACTTTACCTTGTACAGGAACACTATTTTTCCTTATATCTCTACATGCTGAAGCAAAATGGCCTATTCTCCCACAACTTTTACATTCCTTATTAATCGCTGGACAACCTCCATAAGATGCTACGTGTAACTTGCTGCCACACCTGTAGCAGGCTCCTGTTCTCTCATATCTCTGAAATCTCTTTTGGTTACTATAATTGGAAGTGCGCTGAGTATTTGATCCTTGAGGATTATGTTCATTTAGCCTTGTCCTAGCATTTGGATACCCACTTTGTTGCGCCTCTGAGCGCCTGACAACACAAACCTCGTCAGTGACTTCTGTCGTATTGATGGTCGTATTCTTTATTGTGAGCATCCATTTCTCCGATTGTTCTAACACTTTTGCTGTGGCAATAGCTTCTGCTAGCTTAGGATCACCAATCTCCCATAACTGTTCTTGAGTTTTCTTGTTTTTGACATGCACAATAATTTGATCTCTGATCATCTCGTCACATATTGCGCCGAAATTACAATGAATACTTAGCGCTCTCAAAGCAGTTAAAAAGTCGTCAAATGATTCACTTTCTTGTTGTTTTCTGGTGTAAAACTTATACCTGTTTAACGCAATATTTGTGACTGGTTTAAATCTTAGTTCCATACGTAGCATCGCTTCTTTGTACACATTAACTCCTTCGCCTTCTCCATCCAATGGTGGAAGTTGTGGTAATGCCCTGAACACCGTCTGACCTTCTGAACCTAGACAATGCAAGAAAATACTTTTTTTTCTCTCTGCACCCATGCGTTCACCATCTATAGCTTTCATATAGTTTAGGAATTCTTCCTTCCATCGTGTCCATGGTATTGGTGGATCGCCTTTGTTTTGAAGAAATTTATCAGGTGGATCAAACTGCATTGTCTTTTTTTTTTGTATGAACAAAGCACACAGATTGCTTAAAGGTAACAAACCGCAAATATTCTGAATTAAAAGTGACTCTGAGTATGCTGATCAATATTTTTGTGAAAAGCTGTTTAACATTTGCACAAAATTTACCGTGACAAGCAACACTTGCATATCCTGAAACAATACTTCATGTATACAACAATAAGGTACCTTTCAAAATATATGCATATCTAAATATATATCAATGGTACAGGCTTAACCTTTTGTGATGTGCATTAGTAGTATTTTCTTAGTCTGGTATGTTTAATTACTGAATGTTGACCAGAAAGTTCCTACTTTAAAATTAACTTTTCCTTTTCATGGTGAATCAGCTTTGCTGAAAACCCAACTTGACCAAAACGATCTTACTTTACAATTAGAAATATTCCTTTTCATGAGGAAACTGCTCCGCTGAAACCCCAGCTCGTTTCCACTGTTTTCGACGAGTCTCCGTCTATCGTTACTATGGAAACTGACAACCAGGAAATACTGCCGAGCGTTACGTGCGCAGCACGTTACGGCCTTACGTAGCGGAACGGCTACATGGACGTCACAGATTCTACTCGTGAATTCAGCAGGAATCTCCCACACGCACGAATCCTCCTGTGATGACAATGGCCACACGCGCGAACACACCAACACGTCATCCAGGTATTCAAATTTAAAACTAAACTCGGTCTGTCAATGTATTAAAAATTATTAAAATAGATGAAATTCCGTTTCTCTTGCTGTGCCTGTCCTAGAAACTTCAGCCTTTCACGATAATGACGTCCATCCACGGCGCTAATTTAATAAATAAAGCTGCTGCATCCGTTTTGCATACACAGTCACACGACGTTCACAAAACGCTGAACCTTTCTTTTAAAGTAGCCAAACTGAATGTTAATTCGTAAACTCACAGTGCTGTCCCTCACCAGAACTCTCGCTTCTTGTAATATGAAGAGTCTGTAGGCAAATTACTGCAGGAACACCAGAGATGAATCAGTTTTAGTTTTTAATTGGTAGAACACACAACACCTGTGCTGCAGAGTCATTAGTTGGTAAGGTGTTCTCCATCCCATCCAGATCGTCGCCAATGTTAAAAATACTTCCGATCTTCCAGTAGATTTTCATGTAGTTTATTATAAGCAGCACAGCAAACAGTAATACCAGTGGTCAGTACAGCAGGCCAGATGCAACTGCCCTTCAACCCTTGATCACATCCTCAATGTTCCACATGGAACCAGAATGTTATTTATAAGATGCTCTGGTGCACATGCTTAACATGGACTAAATAAACAAGCCTTACAAATGCAAATACAACAACGATTAACTGTTGTAGAGATATGGGCTTTGATAACTAGTAGCCTGGAACGGGTTGCAATGTTTACTGAACCTAATAAATACCATTACCATGCGATAAGATACTTACTGGGTGCAGTAAATATAACTTATTTTGAGTTTTCCCCACAAAAATGGAGATTATCTGCGGAACTGGTGCGTCCTGTGCAAAATTCTGCACTTACATTTTATTCCCCCCCCCCATAACCTTTGACAGGTTTGATATGCTGAAAGATAACAGGGGGGGAATTTGCGGGAGGTGGGGTGTTTACTGTGTAACTTTGAATACTGTAGAGTGACAATAGTAGTTACCATACTCATTATTCATGCTGATGCTAACATTTATGAAAGAGATACACTTTCGGTTTCTTTGCTTGAATGTATTTTGATAGAACGGTTACAGTATTCTTTCTAAATATGATTTAACACAATTATAATGCCTTTTAGTGGGTACCTGACATAACTATGCATAAAACAAATAGTCACATGAAGAATGCAGCTTACCAATAGTGTTTTTATTAGGAGTAAATGTCACATATTTTATCGTACTGTCGCACCATCTGTTTTCCCCAAGGCTCTACCATTTTCATGTGATGAAACAGAGCAGACGTTGCTTCAATTCTGTGGCAGTCTTTTCCTGATATTAGTGGAAGTGTAATAGTATGCCCATTCCCACCTAGATAGTTGGCCATATGTAAAGTCACTTTGCTCTAAAATGTTCATAGACATTGGTCAGCACATTATTATAACATCAAATAACACTGACAAAGCCAATTGGTCTCCCTTTACCAATGCTTTGTGGTCGCCAACTGACTTTGACAGTGCTGGATGTTTTTAAAGTGCACACGTATTGTCAAAGCTAATAGCAGAGACTGGCCATCTCAAAAGTTTATTTGTTACACTTTCAAAATGGTCACCATTTTAATTACTCTACATCATAGGACGAAACATGGAAGCCACATTGAAAGAATGAAAATAATAATTTCTATACTTTTGAGATGGCTGCCATGTTGCATTACATCACTGTGCATCACACAATTTGGCGGCCATCTTGATAGTATACAAAATTAGATTTCTGTATTCTTTCAAGATGGCTGGCAGGTTGCAGCCATCTTAAAAGTATAGAAAATAACATTTTGTATACTTTGAAATTGGCTGGCCACTGCTAATGGCTTTTTCCAATGTTTGTGGTATTTTGAAATACATCATGAAGTATAGGAATTTTCCTCAACTAGGGATAATAATATCATAAGACCATTGTGACCTCTAGTCATCGTACACAAAAAGTAATTTGAGAACAATTACCTATTTTATTCATTACCACAATCCCTTTCTGGCCTCTGCATCCTAAATGATTCATCAATCAATCAGGGATTTGTAAAGCGCACTACTCACCCATGAGGGTCTCAAGGCACCTGGGGGGGGATTCGGGCAGCTCTGGCTCATCCGAACAGCCAGGTCTTGAGGCTCTTCCTGAATGCTTGCAGCATAGGTGTTAATCAGATGTTGACGGGCAGTTTGTTCCAGGTGTTGGCTCCGATGTGGGAGAAGGATCTTCCTCCCGTTCTGGCTCTACGGATACGGGGGATTTCAGCCACTGCAAGGTCGGCAAAGTGAAGGTTTCTCTTGGGGGAGTAGAAAAATATTTTTTTGTTGGGATATTGGGGTCTGGTGTTGTGGAGGGCCTTGTAGGCATGTGTGAGCAGCTTGAAAATCCCTCTTTTTTCGACGGGGAGCTAGTGGAGGTCTTGTAGGTGCTGGGTGATGTGGTCTTGTCGTGGGATGCTAAGGACTAGTCTGACTGCGGTGTTCTGGATGGTCTGGAGTTTGTGGAGAAGAGAATTGTGGATTCCAGCATAGAGGGTGCTCCCGTAGTCCAGTCTGCTGGTTATGAGTGAATGGGTTGCTATGTGAAGGGTGATAAGACACTGTATGGAAGTGGTGCTCACTCTTTACACCTGGGCTAAGTATCTAAGCGTCATGCTCTAAGGGAGGGGGAACCGCCCTACCCCTTAATGTGATCCCAAAAAGAGTCTGTTTCAATATTAATCAATCCGTCAATCAGGGATTTGTGAAGCGTGCTACTCACCTGTGATGGTCTAATGGTGCTGGGGAGGGGGTGGGGTGTGCAGCTATGATTCAGCCAAAGAGTCGGGTCTTGAGGCTCTTCCTGAAAGTGTGCAGCGTGGGGGAATGTCTCCTGTTGAGCGGGCGCTCGTTCTAGGTCTTTGCTGCGATGTAGAAGTAGGCTCTTCTGCTCGATCTGGCTCTGCAGATGTGCGGGGTTTCTGCGAGGGTGAGGTTAGTGGAGTGGAGGATTCTCTTGGGTACGTCAAAGGAGACTCTTTCATTGAGGTATTTGGGTCCGGTGTTGTGGAAGGATTTGTAGGCATGCTCATGTATTCATACTTGATTACAGTTTCAATCAAAGATTTAGTTAAATCTGATTTTTTTTCCGAACCCATCAGAAGCTTACAGTACTTCTTCATATTTCAAGCAACAAAACACTTCCATTTATTTGTGTATCCACATTGTCGGTATATGTATCAAAACTGATAAATAGAGGCTTATTTTGAAAAATAGAGAACACACTTTTCAAGTTCTCTTTACTATACTTTCCTTAAGCCAATATTTCACTTTAATTATTGCCTCTTTTCATAATGTCAGTGCATTTTTGCCTATATTTGTTCATAGGTCTCTACAGGACAAATAAACACCTATGCATAAAACAATATTGCTGTTGATATATCAATATAGAAAACATACATACCAAATAGGAACCTTCTGCACCTCATCTAACAAATTATTTTTACTTACCAATACATATTCACAGCTTGAAACAAACAGTTAGTATCAGTCCTTTATGGTCTTGATATTTCCCCACCATCAAAAAGGAATATCCTGCTCCTGTCATTATATTGTTCTATTCTGCAAAAAAATCATACAACTTATGTTTTTGTAAAGGGAAACAGACATGTTGATCTGCAAAGTGTATACATTTGTTAAGTCTGAAAGCTAAACTATCGAGCTGCATATTTCATCAAGGGCATTAAGCACCACTGTTGCTGTCCCTAATAACTAAATCTATCTGGCCTTCATATTCTGTAGTCGACATTCTATGTTATCACCTCTCACATCTTTAGCCACAGCTATTACATTCCATTCAAATTCCTTTGGCGAATGGTTCTATAAATTTAGTAAGCATAGGAGCATAAAATGTTTGCCATTTCAACCTTGATCTCGCTGTATCAGACACTTATTTACTACCTCTCTTGTCAAAGCTGTGTGGATTTCATTCCATGGACATGTAATAGCATAGACTGCATTTTTACTGTTACAGTTTGACAATCATGTTTGTAATTGTTTTCTCTCCAATTGTCTCTTTTGTGTTCGGTTTTTGTTTCCAAACAGTACATTGGCAATATTTATAATGCCCTTATATTTTTGGGATACCCCAAATTTCTGTCACAGTTTTTGCCTATTTTGGTTTATTGATCATCACCAGGGAATCTTCTAAAATGTTTTGCTATAAGGAAAGCAAACATTGATTCTTATATTCCAAATGGCTTATGTATACCTCTTAATAATCTCTTTTAACCCTATTAGCAGTTGCACTTTGTGATCACACATTGGTGGGAGCTCAGATTTATTTCTTTTGATATCAATAAGCTTTATCTAAGAGTGAGTCAGGTTCGGTTATGGGCATTACTCGCTATCCTTTAGAAGAATCTTATGTCTTACAATTTTTTATTTAAATATTAGCATTGATAAAGTACTCCACCTTTTTGAAACAGTTTCACCTAATTCTGAGAAATTGCCCATACACTTTTTTCTTTAGTGTTCCGAGATCGTAGTATGAAAAATCAAACAAGCTATTACAGTAAGTTGGTTTACTATAAATGACTTTGTAAAGTTTAATTGTTTCTTTTTTTAAATGTATGGTCTATGCATTGTATTCCTGTCTTATTCTGATGCATTGTGAACGTGAGATCAGCAGATCTATAATCTACATGAAATTCCTTTAAATCCTTTAAGGGGCATCTCTAAATATCATCAATCAATCTAGTACACTTCATATTGAGTCTTTAAAGGGATTTGCTTCCCCATGATGTATTTTTTGTTCAAAATGCAACATACAATGAAAAGCGATTAGCTATTTCTAGGATGACAAACAAAAATAAATCTTCTTTATGAATGAAAATATTTTTGTTGAGGCAATTGTTGCAAGTTTACTAGGAAATCCACAGGGACACCTTCGGGTGGGCTTCTTCAATCCAAGTATGTCTTATGACTTTCACTTCATCATATTGGAGTATATTTTGTATAATGCTTCTATATTGAAGCCTCTCTGGATTGTAGTAATGGGTTAGTAAGTGTAACATTTTATGGGCTCTTGTGTCCCCTCTGATTTTATCTCATTTGCGGTTATAAATTGCCTGCTGTGCAATTATGTTGCTTAATCACTGAAAGATTATACCAAGGATGATACTACTGAGATTTGCTTTACCCCAATACCTAAACTTGATAAGAGGACCTGCACTTTTTAAACTGACTGCTGGTGTATGATTGAAAAGGTTTGTGTTTTGTACATGTTTGGGTTAATTATTAGCCATTCTGTACTGGTGTAGAAATAAATACAGAATGATGGTGCACATGCAAACTAGATGGAAACTCATGGAATGTATTTAAAAATGGTTTGTACATTGACGCTTAACAAAGCATTATTTTATAAATCACTAGGCAATTTTGTGAAGGACATCTTGTACTCCTAATGTCTTTCTATATCCTTCTCATTATCTTAAGTGTCCATCTTCTGGCTCCCTCTCCCACCAGTCCCATCATTAAAAAACAAGGATACCTTTTCTTTATCCTTATTTCTATCCTTAAGACCATATAAACTCCCTGGTTAATAGTATGCCCACAGGCTTCTTCTGAAAAAGTTTAAAAGACAAAATCTATCCTTTTGTAAGAAACTCATCCTTGTCAGCTAGACTCGTCAACACTCTATTGTATGTCCCCTACTGTAACAACACCACTAGTTCCTTTTGATCCAAGAAATTAGAGACCTATTTCACTTTGGTCATTTGTATCCAAGGTGCTTGAGAGAAGTGTGACTGCCAGTTTCTGACTTTTATTAACAACATAGTTGCTTTCATGACTGTTGGCTATCTTCCAACCTAACAGAAGCACTGAATTAGCCATTGCTTTTGCCATCAATGATTTGGGAATGATGGTAGATGGGGTCCTGACTCTCCTTCACCTGGCTGCTACCTTCGATACCATTGACCATACCCTTCTATTAAATTTGTTGTCCTCTTTAGCTGCAGTATGGTATGGTTCTTGCAGGGATGTATTCCCTTTCTACTGGCAGAAACTTATCCATCTACTCTGACCAATTTCTGTACAAAGCCATGCCTTTTTCCTGGGTCTCTTAAGGAGCCACAATTACCTCTTTGCTTTTCAACCTCTAACCATTAGCTTTTTATCTTCCAAAGGTCAAAGTTACAACATACATTTATGCAGATGACACACAACTTATTTGCAATGCTTAATTTCAAGCTGCAGTTGCAGGAGGGGCCTAGCGGCACTGATTATTTGGAATCAGGACTTATTTTTGATTAGCAGACTCCGACCCAGAACAAGAGCGAGAACGACAGAAAAGAATGTTCAACAGTGGAAGAGGAAGATGGGATAGAGTGACAGAGGGAGAAAGAAGGGATTTAAAGAAAAACAGCAAAAGTGAGATTAAGGGGCAGGACTTTTGTAGTAATGGATGAAAGATGCATGGTTTGTAATCCGAGCAACACACTCTTGATATTCAGCAACCTGGACATTTGAAAGCATCTTGCATCGTGCTCCTGAGGTAAACTTTGGGAACTGCACTTATTCTTTTTTCAAATTAAACAAATTGATCACTGCTTATGTGTCACATGCACACCAATTCCCTCCTTTCCCAGTTGGATGTACCCCTTATCCTTGAATCAACTCAAAACTGGATGTTGAATAATTTTTTTAACCTCAAAACTAAGAAGAGAAATTTTCCTTATTCTTAACCAAACTGATAGAATATTCTTCCTTCCCCTTTGGGCCTGTGTCCTTAACCTGAACCCTAAACCCTAAACTCTCAATCTTGAAATCATTATGGCCTCCAAATTCTCTAAAGTGCCACAGCTTTCTGTTTTCTGCTTTTTCCGGCTGAAACAGGTGAAGAAAATCTTTCCTCTTCTAGCTTTTCCCCATGGGGTGACAGTTACTAATGCCCTCATCCAAGCAAGCCTGAATTGTGATAATTCTTTTTACCCAGTCATTGGTCCCCCTTGTCCCAGTCATCACAACAAGAGGCAGCCCTGCCCACCAACGGTCCTATACCACACTTAAAAACAAAAGTGTACCTTTATGTCCATGGCCTACATGGACTTAAGGCTCCCCCGCCTCCATGTCCCGTTTTGTGTTTTTTCCTGTCTACCGACAGGTAAGTGCTAAGCTACACATGTTTGTCTCCAGGCTGTTTACTGTTTGAATTTCTGTCTTCATGTCTGCCAACAACTTACCTTTTCATGCTCAGCGAGGTTACTGCATCGCTGCGGTTGCTCTCCCCATTCTTGTGCTTGGCTTGGGTGGGGAACCTCTTTCAGCGGGCCGCCTCAGGACCGCCTAGGGTTTTATTTACCCCTGCAGAGTGTTCGCATTTACAGGGAAGGCTACAGCCCAGTTGTTCAGCAACTGAATTTCGTGTTTGGTGATATTTGATTCCTGGGAAATCAGTATAATTAGGAAGTGAAGCAGGGCTCACTTTTTCTTTCTGGGCAATGGAGTCTGCTGATTCTGGGGAGAGGGCTGAGAAGCTCCACAATATCATTGCTCTGGAGGAGGATACCCTCCAGATTTCCAAGGCTGACTTACAGATGCTGATCAAGCAGTGGGTTGAAGAGGCTGTCAATGACCCTCAGCTGAAACATCAGAGTTTGGATGCTGAGTATAATTTTGATGTTTCCCCTAAGGGGAAATATGTTCAAGGGAAAGCACTCGCTGACATGCTTTCTCACTTCTGTGAGATGCTGGGGTTTGAGAGGCAGTCTGTTGACGAGGATGGCTTTTTTGCCCAGTACAGTGGCTCTCCAGAGGAGAATTTGCCTTTCCAAGACGTTCTTAAAGACATTGTTCTAAAGGAATGGAAAGATGTGGACAAACCGAATATTCCCAGGTTCTTGAATGAATGATACTTGTTGGAGGGTTTTGAGGAAAAAATCCCTCAACTTCCAAGAGTAATTCAATGTTGTCCTCTATGGCTTCTTCCTCTTCTGTTTTTTTCCAGAGGATTCCACCTTGCTGATCCTGTTGCTAGGAAGTCTGAGTCTTCTTTGAAGCATTCTTATGCTGCTTCCAATTTTGGGGTCCATGCTAGTTTGTATGAAGCCAAAAGTCTGTTTGATTGCCTCCAGGAGAATGCTGATCCAACTGTGCTGTTGGCTGAGATGGAGGTTCTTTCTCAATTTCTTTTGGATGCCACTTTTGATACTTTGCAGGCATCAGCTGCTGGGGCTTCTAAATCAGGAGACTTACACTTTGGGTGGAACTCTGGAAATCGGAGTCCTCTTAGCGGTCATTGGTGCAGAAGCATCCGTTCCCTAGTTCTAAGCTGTTCAGGGACGAGCTCAACAATATGGTTACGAAGTCCGCAGAGGAGAAGATTTTAAAACCCTTCAAACTGTACCAGGGGAAGAAGTCTTTTGTTCAAAAGCCAGCTCAGCAGTGGCCTGAAGTTCGACGTCCTTTTCCCTTTCGCGTCCAGGCTCGTGGTCAGGGTGCTGCATTTGTCAATTACATTTGACCTCAAGGACAGTCTGACAGGGATTCTAGGCACAAGTGACTATATGGCAATTTGGCGCCAGGTTGAGCCATTTCCTTCCTCAGTTTAGGGGAACAAGTAAGGGTCAGTGGTGGCTACAGGATTCCTTTTTGAAACCTCCCTCGTCTTCCTCTGTTTCGTTTTACGTCTCTGCCCCCGTGACACTGTGAAAAGGGATGCTGTGCTGTTAGACATAGGACAGCTGCTGCAAAGAACATGATCATTCCTGTCCCTCCTCGTCAGTTTGGAGAGGGTTTCTATTCCACCCTTTTTCTGGTGCCAAAGCCTGATGGATGTTTTCAGCCCATTCTAAATCTGAAGCAGTTAAACAAGTGGGTTGTGTTGGACAACTTCCGGATGATCTCCTTGCTGTTGATCATTCCTTTAGTTCAGATGGTAAATTATCTAGCTACTCTGGATTTAGAAGATGCATAATTCCACATGCCCATTCACCCTGCCAGCCTGACTTTTCCCCAATTCTGTGTGCAGGGTCATTATCTCCAGTTTCAGGTGATTCCTTTTAGGTTATCAACTGCTCTGAGGACCTTGATAAAGGTATTGGCTCTGGTTGTCAGTCTTTTGTAGCTTCTTGATTTTTCTGTCTTCCCCTAACTGGATGACTGGCTAATATGTGCTTCCTCTCTTTCAAAGGCTCAGGAGTCAGTACTTGCATCCAAAGAGATTCTCCACATGATGGGCCTGAAGTTGAACTTCCAGAAGTCGCATTTGGCCCCAGTCTAGGTCGGTACACAAAAGGAGGAAAGCCTCACAACTGATGAACACCGTTTTAAGAGGTCAAATTAACTGGTCTCAATATATATTAAAGTGGAAAGGGATCTACACCCAGGTAAATTGGTGCGACCCTTGCATCACATGGATATATTAGTAGGATCCTCACCCACTAATACCACCAAGGGCATGCTTCATCATCGGATACTCACCCACTGCTCCTAGTGTGAGTGGATGGTCTCAAAACGGTTTGGAAGCAGAGCCCTTACTAAAACCTTAGTACAAGTTAAAAAAGCCTTCAGGATCCTAATTCTGGCTTATTAATAAGGTCCTTTAGCTGGTATAACAAAAGTGATGTTCAGAGTGCAATGGCCCCTAACATCTATAGCTCAGTAAGGTCGACATGTTTCAGCCTGTTACAAGTGCCAATTAGGGTCAGCAGGCTTTCTTCAGGACCGACTAAATCCATAGATTTCCCATAGATTGTATTAAATACCAACTGCTAATGCTGGTTTACACAGTATGCTAAACATGAAGCATGCAGGCACACAGACCATATACGACCTGTTCCCTCTAATGGTCTATGACTCCTAAAAATTCAGGCTTCATGAGGTATGGGGGTGGGGCGATCCCTGCCATCACACTTACACCAAGGGACATCGCCCTCCCTTCCACCTACTTACCTCCCCGCATTCCTCTTACGATCCCAGTCCAGGTCATCCAGTTCATTGGGGGGATCTTCAATACCCAGGTAGGGTCTGTGTTTCTCCCCTCAGACAGACTGTGTCCCTGCCATTGCTTCTTCGGACACTATTGTCCCATCCATCTGCCAGGTCGTGGTTTAGGGTACAATGGCAGTGGTGTCATGGTCCCAGTGCCACCTGAAACCCTTGGTGAATCTCCTTCTAGGTCATTGGGATCCTGCATCTCTGAATTACGACACTCCAGTTCCTGTGACTCCGGAGGTTATTCGGTCCCTCGATTGTTGGTTACACACTCCAAATCTGGAGAGAGGTGTCTCTTTTCAGTTGCCTCTTCTGTGTCTGCTGACAATAGATGCAAGTCTGTGAATTTGGGGAGCTGCCCTTCTGGATTGGGAGTGCTAGGGGCAATGGTCAGAGGTGGATGGGGGTCATTCTTCCAACTGGAATGAAATGGCTGCAGTGTTGAAAGCAGTCCATTTGTTTCAGTCTGGGTTGGATGAGAAGCCCCTCATTGTCCGAACAGACAATCAAGTGGCTCGTTCCTACATAAATCGCTAAGGGAGCACAAAGTGTCCGCATCTGAATCTGCTGGAGATCAACATTTGTTCCTGAGTGGAAGCTCCTTTGCCGTCCATGAAGGCAGTGTATATTTTAAAGGGGCTCTGAAATTTCAGGCAGACTGCTTGAGTCACAATCTTCCTCCTTCAGTCTTAGTTCATCTGGCAGCTCCTCTGTTCCTCTAGATACGCAACCTCTTTGGCTTTTCCTGGATAGACTTTTTGCGTCTCCCCAGAACGCCATGCTCCCAGTGTTTTGCACAGAGGTGGTTTGCCCACAGTCCTGGGCGGTGAATGCCCTGTTGGTTCCCTGGCCATGGGGTCTTCTATATGTCTTCCCCCAATACCATTGCTTCCAAGGGTTCTACAGAAGATTCGGAGGAAAGGCATATCTGTGATCCTGGTGGCACCTTTTTGGTCCAGACAGCCTTGGTTTGCTCTTCCCAGTTGGCAGACACGATTCAGCACGATTCTACCAGGCGTTCTTATAGGAAGCATTGGATTTCTTTTTCTTGTTGGTGTTCCTCTAAATCCTTTGACCCTGTTTCTGTTGTTCCTTTCCAGATTTTAGATTTCCTGAGGGATAGTTTTTTGAAGAAACTGTGTCCTTCCACGCTCTCTGCTCAATGGGCAGCCTTTAAATCATGAAGGTGTTTTGGGATTGAATGGCTCGCTGTTGCTCCTTTGGTCTACTGTTTGTTGAAGGGTTTTTAGGTTGATTAGGGTTCCCTCTTGGGATTTGCCTATTGTGTTGAAGGGTTTGCAATGTGAGCCTTTGGGCATTTAGATACAGCCCACTTGGTTTGGTTGTCCATTAAACTGGTGTTTCTATTAGACATCACTATAGCTAGGTAAATTGGAGAGATGGCTTTTCTGGTCAGTACTTCCCTCTATCTGCACATTTTGCCTGATAGAGTAATTCTCCGTCCTGTTTTTCCCCGAAAATTAGTTCTAAATTTCATTTTGATCAAGAATTGATTTTGCCTGTGTTACAGGGTGATGATCTGCGGCTGAATCTTTCCTCCCTTGATGCTAGGCTTACTCTTATGTGTTATTTGGATCACACTAAGGAGTTCAGAGTTTTTACTTCCCTCTTTGTTGCTTTTGGGAGTGTTCACAAAGGTAAACAGGTGTCTGTTTCTACTTTGAGTCGATGGAATCAATGAGCTATTTCTCTGGCCTATAAGTCAGTTGGTGATTCCCTCCTTCTCAGATTCAGGGTTATTGCACCAGATCTATCTCCTCTTCCTGGGCTGAGGTTAGTGGGGTGTCTATTCAAGACATTTGCTGGGATGCTACCTGAGCATCCCCTCACACGTTTGTCAAACAATAAAGGTTGGATGTGTTGACTGACACTCCTGATAACTTTGAATTGAATGTTGTGACAGCAATAGGATAATTGTTGTGCCTGTATTAAACTTTTTTGGTATCATCGTTAAGTTGGTGCAGTGTGTTTTGTTCACGGCTTGTGACATCCTCACGTTGTGAGAACTGGGACGAGGGGGACCAATTAGGGGGTAATGACTCCATTACTTACCAGTAACCTTCATTACTTCAAAAATGTCCCCCCTTTGTCCTAGTCAGAGCCCCTCCCTCCCTCCCTCCCTGATGATGGGTTCAGCATCCTTTCTTTGGTGACTTGTTACTAACAGAGCAGGGCCTGGGGGGAGGAGCCATAAGTCCATGTAGGTCATGGACATAAAGGTAGCAGTTTTTAAGCATGGTATAGGACCTGTGGTGGGCAGGGCTGCCTCACGTTGTGACAACTTGGATAAGGGGGACCATATTCAGGGGAATTAAGGTTACCAGTAAGTAATAGAGTCATTAAATTGCATTAACTGACAAAAGTATAGACAACCTTCAAAAACTTCAGAAATGCTGCAGTTGGACTTCTTCTCAATCTTAAGAAGTAGCAATACCCAATCTGTTTTATTTACATTTTTGTTTGCAGTTTTTTGTTTGAATAACTGTCTGCCCCTCCTACAAAGAGGAAAAGGCAGCGTCCCATGTGTAAAGTGTAATGTAAATCTGTTTAGAAGCAATTTTGGATTAGAAGTTCTCTTCAATCAGAAATCAAAACTCAGCAAGCTCTGAATTTTGAATAAGAACTATCTATAGACAATTAACTCCAAGTAAGAGTGACTCTGTGGCCCTACACGTTTTATCCAGGCTTTTTGCAGTACACTGGCAGAGTTTTTGTGCAAAATTTTCAAATATTGCAATACAAATTATTAATCCCAAGAATAAAAACTATCAATTATATGGGCACTTCTTCAGAAGGGAAATTTGGCACCAGTTATTTCGGCAATTTATTTGACAATCACTAGCTAAGTTATATTAGCCAACCTCACAGAGGCTGGATTGTATGGAAAACCGTGAGGCTAAGGAAAAGGGGAGAATGCCTGATTAGACCATGATTTTTTAATAAGCATTTTTAGAAAAATAGAAAAATAAACAGCAGTCTATATGATAGCCTAATTCTTTTAGGCAATACCAGTCTAAATATACACTCTTAAGCCGAATCTAAACTTTTTATTCGAAAAGGCTATCTGGCCATTTATTCAAGGTTGCTGCAGCAAATTATGGAATGATTTAGTGTATTTTTTCAGGTCAATTACGATCTAAGCCATTTTTACGTGCAAAGGAAGAGAATTCTTCTAAGAACAGAATCCAGCTTCGAGTGGTGGTCAAGGGGTGATTGCTGATGGTTTGCGTTTGAGCATTCTCTGCTTGAGTTCTAATCTTGTTTGGTTTAGGCTGTAAGGGATATAAAGTTTTATGATCTGATGGGCACAGAACATTTGACTGCCTTAGAGATAAACTATTTAAGTAGGAGGAAGTCTTGTATTTTAAATAGGAAATTTTGCGCTCGATGGAAATCTGAGATCCCATTGCAAGGCCCTTAGAGTTTTTGTTTCTGAACTTTTCCAGTTAAGCTATTCTTGCACAATAAAAAAAAAGTTCCAGTAGCCATTAACTTTATTGTGCACCTACCGAAAAGTCAATTTTCCATCAGTCTGACATGATAGATGGAGCCTATAAGCCTGGTGTATTGTCGTGTTCAATTGAAAAGTTTGCTAAATGAACCAGCAAGCGACCTGCTGGAGAAACCACACGCCCTGCTGATTGTAGTCTTTTGTAATGTTTCTGATTTTTCCCTAGCCTTTCCTTTTACTGTGGTTTACCCATTGATTTCCTAAACGACAAAAATTATGACACAATTGTTGCTTTAAAATAGCCCTGCAATTGAATTCGCATTTGGATGTTCAGCAGAATGGTTAGTTAAATATTCAACAAGATATGTAACTCTGGCATAGCCATAAATAAATGATTCACCTGATGGGACTTGAAATTGAAAGTCCTTCCTTCTTGCTGCACTGAAGAATTTTCCTTTTCCCGACCTGTCTTTTTAGCTGCACAGAATATAAGAGAACTTCGCAGCAAATTAAACTGAATGGCCTGGCTGGCTAATTACTCGGTTTTTGATTAATGGCCGCTCACAGTTTTCTTGGGCGAGCGCCAGGTGGGCTGTGCAGTGCTCCCGTTCAATTATGGTGGACTGAGAATACCCTCGCACATATCCACCCCCTCGCAGGCCGCTAATCTGCCTTTGCGGTTTAGAGTTTGAAGATGCAGCTTGACCTGGATTTCATTTCTTTATAACTCATTTGTGAGTTTTGAAGTATTGTTAAACAGGCTGCAGGGGTAAAGAACCTCTTCCTAGCCTTGCAGCCAAGCGCACCTAAGGAAGGCAGAGGCACATATTTTGTAATGGATTTGCAATAGGCTCGGATATTTAAATCTGCGTCCGAGTGTATTTTTATTACTTTGTGCTGTTCACAAAGTCCCATTGTAATCTGCATGAAAAACTGCGCCTGGCATAACTTTCATGAGGATTACATGAAAAAATAGCATGATTTTCCTATCATGATACCATTCCTTCTTTACGAAGTTCTCTGTGGCAGGGAATGTGAGTAGTGTGTGAATGATTACTGACAAAAGTGTTTGTGGACGTTCACAAAATTACAAGGCTAACACCCTTTAGAACACTCAGGAATCTCCTGAAACCATCCTTTATGTTTACAGTCAAAATAACCTTCGGAATATACCCCTCGGTCTTTACTCCATAACAAACGAACCATTTCGCTTTTAAAAAACACTTGAGCTGTACTTTAAATGAATAGGATATGTAGCCAGAAAAAAGCTAAGGATTTATCAAACTGACTTAAGATAGACATGTTGGATGACAAATATTCACATTTGCCCAGAGGCTCCTGACTGGCAAAGAAACTAGGCTAGCATACAATTGAAAATATTATTCAGAATGATTGCAATTTGTTTGAAATTGAGTAATTTTACATATTTGCATTGATTGTGTTGGTGTAGTGGAAATTGATCCGTTTAGAGCTCGACTGTGACTAACTCATTGAGCGTGCATGATCAGGCGGTCTCCCAGTTGTTAAGGATTATTGACAGCCGAGAACATAGACTGCACTTAAGCTGACATCATAGCTATACGGCCCTGTTCCCTTTGTTGAACTTGTTGGTCTTTGTAGTAGCCTTAGTCTGTCTTTCCCACGGGCCCTATTTTAAACTCTCCTCTCAGAGAGTAGCGTTTATCTCTCACTCTCACTGCAATATTGGACTCACCCCTCAAAAGTAAGACCCAGAAACAGGTACGCCTAGCAGAAACTCCTCTAAAACCTGAAGATGTCTGCTGTTGTACCATAGTAACTACTCATAGTATTTCCTGACCTTCACTGAATCTTAAAATGACCAGTCTCCCGATGTGTCAATCGGCTCTTTTATGATAGATAATGTTCTGTTGTTCCTCAGCTAAATGGGGACACAACTAACTGTAGTTGAAGCAAAGGAATGCCTGTTTTTCTGTACTCTTGAATATTTAACTGGAAGCTGCTAGTTGGCCCTAGTAATGTATATTTATTGTAACAAAAAACATTGGCTTTAGTTTCGCTTGGTATCATCTTGATCATGTTTCATTTCCTATGTACTAACAGGTCAATCGCATTCACTGAAAACATCATTATAATTTCTACTTTATGCATTTTCCTTTTTTACTTTTATGTGCTCTCTCAGTGCTCACCAACTTACCACTCTTCTCAATCTCATCCTAGTTCAGACCTCCTGGTTTCCAGGAAAACTGTGAATGGAGCCCACGCCCATCTTACATAGTGAGTGTGCTGCTTGACACTGTTGAATATGTGAGGCTAGCAATGAGTCATCTGCAACTCTCCTGACTACCAAAATAACAGAAGTTGAAGAGGGCAGGGAACTCACAAACTTAAATTATTACTTCTCAATGTTAAAATAATAATAACCAGACCTTTCTGCAAGTTTTTGTAGTAAGGACTGAGCTTTATAGATGTCCCTGAGGATTGGTGACTTCTGCCTCTAAAGTGTTGTCATTGTGTAAAGTTATATAATTTGGCACTGTTCGCCAGCAGACTTGAATTCAGGTTTCTGTCATCTTATTTTCCCTCTTTGAGTGGTCTCAAAAGAGAAGTAAAAAAAGACCCCAAAGGAAAATCCAATGGCGTCCTTGATGGAGCCAACTGATTGGGTCTTTTCTACTGTTCTAAAATTGGTTCTTTTACCTGGTAGTCTTTAAAGAAAGCTATAATCGTATTTGCAGGCACCTCTACCTGTGATTTTTAAAATGGTGTTCTATGGGCTCTGGTGAAATTTAGATCCCTTATAATTTTTAGCAGGTCTGTAAATAATGATACCTTAATTTGGATGGAGAATAAGGATTTACATTTTTTCATTGCCTTCAGGGTTCTCTATGTCCTCAACGTGCTGGAGGTTCAACCTTTTCAAACGGTTTGGAACAGTTTAATTTTTTCACTGACGAAACGATTCTGACTTCTCCGAAGATGATATCAGGGCAAACATGGTTTCAGACTCTGTATACCATGCAAGGTTTGCCTCCATGACTGTGCTGAATCCAGAGTCTCATGCAGGGAGCATCCTGCCGGTCCCATCCTTGCTTTTTCATTTTTTATCTTTTACTGGTGTGTATCGGCTCTGCAGAGAAATCTTACAGCTTATAAGATGTCATCAGGAGCTACTTTGACTTAGCTGCAGTTGCTGTTGAGCTCTGTATACTTGTTCCACAACCCTGAATCTTAGCTTTCTGCCCTGGTTCCCACTTGTCCAAGACTCTGGTCCTCAGGATGAGATTTCCCTAATGGTGAAGTTTGCCCCTCGGAGGCTGAGGGTGAGGATGACCTCTGTGTGAGCTCAGATTTCCCTTGTTTGAGAGGCATTGCCACATTTGATTTTTCTACTTCTTCTCTTTCCTCTTCTTGCTCTCATGCTTTCCCATCTTCTACTTTGTGGGCTTGCTTCCTCATGATTTCCACAGAAAGGACCTACTGCGGGCTATTTTACTTGGTCTGCAAACCATTCTTTGGTTTTCTTAAGTGCTCTCCTGTGATGCTGCAGATGGCTTTGTTCTTTGTTCTAATGCCAAGGCATTGTTAGACCCGGGATCCCTAGTTGGCTGAGGTAGATACCTTAGGCCAAATAGGGACCCGCGTTCCAACGTCAGGGAAAGGAAGGTCACCTTCTTATATAGCCCCGCTCACCCCCTCGGTAGCTTGGGGCGAGCAGCCAGGTTTATTTTCAAGGCAAATGTGTAAAGTATTCGCAACCATGCTCACGATAATCCAATGATGACACCACAAATAAACTCCACACAAGTTTTATACAATGAGTATAAACTTTATGTAAAAAGATATACTATAAGACCACATGATATAAAACCAACATATGAGGTTGTGTAATATTTCTCCTGGCCGGTTGTTAGGCCAGCCAGCCCTTGTAAGTTCTGGTGATGTCAATGAGCACTTCTAAACATTCTCCTGTACTCCTAATATCATGTCATACAGTTCGTAATGCTAGAATCAGGCACTTTTGCAATGTAAAAATACTGTAATGCGTAACGTAGCAATCAGACACTCTGCAATGAAAAGAATGCAATGCGTAATGCAACAATCAGGCACTTTGCAAGGTAAAATAATGCAATTGTAATACAACCACCAGATATGTCGTTCTGCAAAAATAAGGCAATGCGTATAGACTAATCAGGGAATTCGTTATGCAGGAATAATGCAATGCGCAATACGCTAATCAGGTAGTTCGTTATGCAGAAACACGGCAATGTGTCATATGACAATCAGGTAGTTCGTTATGCAGATAAAAATGCCATGCGTCAGACACCAATCAGGTAGTTCGTTATGCAGGAATAATGCAATGCGTAATACTCTAATCAGGTACTCCGTTACGCAGAAATGATGCAATGTGCAATACAACAGTCAGGTACTCCGTTCTGCAGAAATGGACTACTACGTAGTACACTCAGGCCCAATCCCCGGGCCTTAGGCAGTCTCTCCGCCTCTACTTCTGACTTGCAGTCAGCTTCTCACAGTTGCCCTCAACACAGTACGATGTAATCCCAAAGTGCAGCTTTGCACTCCAGCCCCTGATACGCCACTCCCTTGGCAATATGGGCCGCGATACGAGCCAAAGCAGAGACTCGCGCTGCCAACACGAGAGAGAGGCCGAGAGCGTCTGCCTCCGAGCCCGCTCCCAGGCCCAGGAGTCGACACACGTTACCTGGGGGCGCGAATTCACTCTCCTCTCTTTGTCCACCGGCTGGGCCTCCAATGCAGCTTTGTTAAATGGCAATGGCTGCTCGGGCCAGCAACTCAACTTCTCCGGGACTGCTGGTGCGCTTCAGTTACGAAGATCTCAGGCTGCCACAAAGCACACGCACACAGCGTCGCTGAGTCTTCCTTCACTCCGGGTGCACGATCACTGGGTACTCCACACACAGGTCTCAGGCTGCACGAAGATCACGCGCACAGCGTCGCTGAGACTAACTTTACTCCGGTGCACACGATAACAAGGCAAATCCTCACGAAGGTCTCCCGGTGCACAACACAGAGCGTCGATGAGACTCAATTGGATTCCGGTGCACACAATAACAAGGCAAATCCTCACAAAGGTCTCACGGTGCACAATGCACCTGCACAGAGCGGCGATGAGACTTACTTGGATTCTGGTGCACACGATCACTGGACAATCCTCACATAGGGGTTCAGGCTGCACAAAGCACACGCACACCGAGTCGCTGATCCTTGCTTGGACTCCAGATGCCCACGATCACAGGCCGATCCTCATGAAGGTCTCAGGCTACATGCCCAGAGCGTCGCTTATACTCACTTGGACTCCAGGTGCCCACGATCACAGGGCAGTTCTTACGGGGGTCTCAATCTGCAAGAAGCACGCGGACACAGTGCCACTGAGACTCTCCTGAAAACCTTTGTGTTCCTGTGTTTCCGAACAGGGAGCCAGCTCACCTCAGGCCCTTGGGGATAAGTTACTTCAGGACACAGCCCACAGCAAAGTCCTTCAAGCAAGGGGACACAGCATACAGCAAAGTCCCTTTAGCCTTTCCTTGGTTGAAACAGCAAACTGCAGGCCAGCCCCAGATCACACAGCAAGGGTCAGTCCTATCCTTCAGTCTCTTCAGTTGTTTCTTCCTTGGCAAAGGTCCTCTTGACCACGAAGTAGCTGCAGTCTTGTTTACACTTGATTAAGCCATTCTCCAAAGTTCAGGGGCTTCAGCTGTCATAGTTATACCCCTCAATGGCTTTGAAGTTTTTGTGTTTCAGGGGACACTGACCCCTGTTCAAACCAGTTCTGGGTGCCTCCCTGCCAGTGACACCTTTCTTCCTTTGATTAGTGGGGTCTGGATTCTCAATCACTCAGCAGGAGATGAGCCAATTGTTTTATAGCTGCAACCCAGGCCTCTTCACCTCTAGGGGCTTCTCCTCCCCCTTTTTAAGGCTACTTGTGCGGGTGGCACAAATAGTGCTGCAGGCCCACTAGTAGCATTTACATTGCCAACCCTCGCACACATAGTGCACTGTACTAGGGACTTTACTGGGTAAGTCAAACATACCAATCATGGACAACTAATAACCATTACTTAATAAAGGGATCACTTACACTTTGACACTGTCTAGCAGTGGCAAAGTGTCCAAAGCATCTATGTTGGCAACACCATGTCAGAAAAAAAGTCTAGGGGGAAAGCAAAATGTTTAGGGACTTTAACCAAAAAGGGCCAAGTCCTACAGGCATCCTGTAATTATCCTGCAGCCTCTTTACACTCTCCTCATTTTAGAGCAGTATTCATGATTTTAGGATAATTGGGGATAGTCATAGAATCAAACTGACACAGGTTTGTGGGTTCTCTATGATGTTTGCAGAAAATATCGACACATCAGACTGGGGCTTAAGTGGCCACGGGGATTGTGCAGAAATATCTAGCAGGGAACATTTGTCCTTATGTCTGAGTTATGTTATTTCTTCAAAAAGCAACTTGAAAACTATTTTTCAGGGCCACATACTTTTGCATCTGGATGGTGGTAATGCCCTACTCCATGGCCTCCCAGATTCCACACTGCCATCCCCTATGCTGCAGCATCTCATTGATGGGCTGAAGAAATATGATTGTATAACCCCCAACCTGATGGAACGCCTTTTGCTCCCCTTGTCAGGCTGCACAGACAAGCTCACCATCTCTGGTGGTTCTCAGCACACCTGCAGCCTGGACATCATCAGAGTGCAGGCCAAGAAGCATAAAAAAACAAGGCAGCAGACCCCTTCCCTCTATCCACCAATGATCTGAAACAAAATCTGTATATCCTTTAAGACCGCCCCAATGCGGCTCCAATTTAGGAAATAGTTGAAGATTCACCTCTTTACAGAACACTACATCACAGTGCATGACAGTGCATTAACTGCACACAACCCAGCTACCTCTTCGATCACCTGTGGGCTTTACGCGTGTTTTGACCCTGTACAGCACTCCACTGCCTCTTGACTATTTTTGCGCCATAGAAATACAATATACATGCATACCTTTGCTACGTGTGGTTTTGTAGGCTGCTTGTCTTATCAAAATATGCTGGCACACAATTTACCCCCACTCTAAACCAGAGGCTGGTAATGTTCTTGCTGTTTCTTGTATCTTGTTTGTTACGGTGCATCCTGGAACCATATTCTTTTATTTACAATTGTGTATTTCATACATGGCAGACACAAAGAGGGTTTCCCCTACAGTGGTGCATCTTTGTTGCCATTAGCATCCGCTGCAAAAGAATTGCATGTACTCAGTGGTTGCTTCTTGCCCTCTTCTCCTGTAGTGTCTTATCCCTCAACCATCACATCTAATGTGGTATTTGCCTTGAACCCCTCCATGCAGCTTCGCCTCACACTCCTCTCTGTGCGGTCCCTTGCATTTTTCCCTTCTTGCCAGTCTATAAACCCTCCTCCTGGTCTGCCTGAATTTTTATCACCCTCAGTTTCAATGTTTTTGTTAAGTTCTTTCCTGCTCAGTATTGACCCCTGAGCCAGCACAAACAGTTCCGGAATATGTTCTATTTTTGGTTATCTTGTTTTACTCTTCGATTTTCACATCCTATTTGCAGAGGCAAAAGTACGAATCTAAGCACTGTACAGGAGACTGCAGCCACATCCCAAGCATAGATCAGTCAACCTGCTGCCTCCTGGTGTGCTCCACAGCCACCAATGTCTTGTTTGTCCAAGATAAGCTCAAACAGTTACTGTTCAGCCGCATCACCCCTCCATCAATAAAGCTCTCATTGCCAGGGATTAAACATATGAATCTTCCCAAAGTCATCCTGTCATCAAGAAAAACAAAAGTATCCAATCTTTGAAGAGAACTGTGTGCTGTATCAGTCATGAAGAAATATGTTGACAAGCTTTCCTCAAGCATAACTGATATGGTCAATCCTTTAATGTACTGATCCTGGTGCTCTAAGGCAAGCCAAAGTATCCCTCCGTCCAACAGAACAACCTCTGCTGGAACCAAATTGCCTAGCAAAGTACTATGCTATTGTCAATATCCTGTTCCTGAAAGGTCATTGAAGGAGGTCAGGGTACACAACAATGTCAATCCTCTAAGAAGAGGTGCACCGTGCTTTACAGTACACCATCTACTTGTAGGCCATGCCTGGGCACAGGACTGGTCTTGTCAGATATAAGGAAAGATCTCCTGAGTGAATTTGATGTAAATAAACCAATTGCTCCAATACTGCCTACTTAATATGACTCAGTAGAATGTGAGCTCCTCATGGACCACTTGGAAAAGTGGGCCACATTAATGAACATTGCCTTGCAATGGTTCTGGTTCATGTTTAGAGGGTAAAGTATTCTCTATCCGGCCGGCTCCATTGAATCTGGAGTGGGACTAAACCTATTCATCTTTTAATTCAGCCAGTTTTGAGATTGAATCCCAGCATTGTGTGCTAGATTAGAAATACCTCTATGGGTGTAGAGCAATATTGGAATCAAAGCAGCGTGTCACTGGGCAAATTACCACCCTCTTTCTTTTATGCCTTTTCTTCATGGACTATTTCACCAAGGGAAAATGATAGAAATCCCACTGCAGAGCCAGTGAAGGGAATGGAATGTTTTGCAGCCTAGTGTGCTAGGGCTATATCCTGGTCAACATTTTGGTTTTAACCAAAATGATTCCTTTATATTTAAACAGTTTTTTAACCTAGATATATATATTACCTACTGGCGGTCGCCAGTAGGTAGTTATAGTTAGGACCCTGTTTCCATAGGAAATCCGCAACATTCTATTTGGAATAACTTTAGCGCCGGTCGACGAATCCTCGCGAAATTTTCAAAATAGGTGGGGCGCTATGCTCCGCTCCTACCCTGAAAGTCTCGGGGGGATTCGTCAAGCAGGGGCTGAGAAAAAAGGGGGGTCCCAAAACGCGTTTTTCCCATGCATTTTTCCATAGGACCTTTAGACACAGCTACAGCCCGAACGGCCGAACAGAGTTACTTGAAATTTGGCAGAGAGGTAACCACATAGCCTTGATGAAGGTGTCCCCAAAGAACCCCCAAGGTCAAAAAGTCAATTTAATTTTTTTTTGAAAAATCGCCAATTATTTTTTTAAAAAAAATTAGCCACACTCTCCACCCCCCGTGTGCAATTGGTGCCCGAAGGGCACCATTTGAGCATGGCATATTTAATCAATGAAAATTTAAAAGATTACCTTTCACAACGAAGCGCATAATATGTCCTCCATGTGCGCACGGTACGCGAAGCGCATCGTGCGTACATGGCCCATCCAGCGTAATGTGGGCACGGCACGGCACGGCAGCGTAACGTGGGCACGGCACGGCACTAACTGCGTAAAGTGGGCGCGCGGCGCCACGAATGGCGTAAAGTAACTTAGCATTTAAAAAAACGTACAAATTCACTGAAAAAACCATAGGTTTCACACACGTTATAGTTAGGAATTAGCATTTAAAAAACCTTGCAAATTCACTGAAAAAACCATAGGTTTCACACATGTTATAGTTAGCCGGACATTTTACTGATAAAAAACCAATGAAATTCCCCCGTTATAGTTAGTGCAGGCAACTATAACTCACGCGACCGCAATCCACTGCTGATGACATATGTGTCTTTATGAAAAAAAAATATTTGTAATATATGTATAGCTAAAATTTAATGGAAGAAGACATGGGCAAATAAGTGTCTAAATACAGTATTAGCATCAGCAGAGGATTGCGGTCGCGTGAGTTGTAGTTGCCTGCACTAACTATAACGGGGGAATTTCATTGGTTTTTTATCAGTAAAATGTCCAGCTAACTATAACATGTGTGAAACCTATGGTTTTTTCAGTGATATATATATATATATATATATATATATATATATATATATATATATATATATAGATATATAAATATATATATATATTCCTCTATTATTGTCATGCACTATCCTGCTTGTATTCTTTTATTGCTGGTGTACTTTAAAATTGTATTTTCCCTTCTTAGGCATTCAACTAACCCATTCTTTATATTCTTGAATTTATAAATCTATAAGTAATAATGCTCTTTTGCTACTGGATCCCCTATTTCTTCTGAAAGGAAGTTTTGCGGAAGAAATAATCTGATGCCTGGTCATTCCTGAGAGGACCCTGCTCTTTTCTACAATTGGTTAATTTGAACCTCATTTGGCAAGAATCCTAAGAAAGGTCAAACAAAGTACTCCTATTTCTACAGTTTACAGATGGAGGATAAACATAATCAAAGCCACTGAGTTAACTTATTTGTGGTGCTCTCCTTACCAGGTTTGATAAGGGCTTCACACTGCTACTGCACAACATACAAAATAGCTGTGTAACCAACATTTGGCCCATTCAGAACTGATCAGGACTGAGATGCAATGTGGCTAAACATTATAAACATATAGATTTTTGGGCTCAATGTGATGTTAGGGTTAGCATGTTTAGAAATATACTGTAGCCATATTTTGTGATACAAAGTGCCATATCAATTGGAAATCTCTTTGGAAGGGGATTATTTCTTTTCATCAGATTGTTCTAATTTATTTAAAATAATAATACATTGGTCAATGTATGCATAGCTCCTAGTACGAGGGTATCGGGATTCAAATCTTAATCATGTTCTGACAAAACATTTATCAGTGTAACATAAGATGATGTCTCCTGCAGACTCCATACAATTTGCAAGGACTGTAACCCATAAGTCTCAGGGTATTACATGTCTTCAATACAGAAAAACAGACACATGAAATATCTGCTGAGGAAAACATGGTTTGCAAAAGAGTCTGAAATCTGCAAATACTAAAAATAAAGGCAACTTGTGCCGTTGTCCATTGCTATTTCATTCTGAAAACTAACATATATGTTTTTACCTGTTGTTTTTTCAAACCTTTTTCACTGAGTGGAAAGCTTACCTTGTAAGGATATATCCAATTTTTATTCAAATTGCGAATAATATTTTTGCCATACTAGAGGTTATTTTTTTTACAGTAAGTCTAATGTGTAGCTATCTATAACTGCGTCTTGATATGTCTAGAGATGTGTGCCAGATGCATGTATTGAATGACTCTCTAAAATTCCAGAGCTGTTAACAATCCCTCTTCTACGACCCTGCATCTAAAACATTCTGATTACCATTTTCACACCTTGCACTGAAGACATTACATTCATTCCAGCATTGTCATATGGCATAAAACCCAAATCAGAAACCATCAACTGATTCCCACCGTTTCTCTCGAACTGTTTCTTCTGAGCAACCATCAGTTTCTTTTTGGCCCTTTTCTGTTTCGCATCAAACTAATCACTACTGTATTTGGCAAATTTCCTGATTTCATCTACACTCTATCATCACATCAGCACATCTCACTTTGCTGAATATGAGAACTAAGTTCAGGACGTAAACCCCTAACAAAAGCAAACAAGAAACCACTAGCACCTTCTTTCTCTGGATCTTCAACTCCACTGTGTTCCTTAACAGTCTCTGCATAAGTCTCCCATAATAGGCAAACAATGACTCTTTCCACTATTGGGAAAATTTGAAAATCTTTGTCCAGTTGATATCTTTTTCAAATACTCTATCATTTCTTTGTATTTGTCAGCAACTACTTTAGAAGGAGCCCTATTAGAAGCAACCCTATCTGGTTCTTTAGTTGGCCAAGCAACAGCAGCCTTAATTTGACAATAGTCTGTTCAGGCCAATTGTACCTTGTAAAATGTCCTCAAATTCAATTTTTAAAAGTCCAACATTAATAACTCTCTCTTTAGAAGGTTCTTCAATAACAACAATAGCAACAGGCATGTCATTTGAAACTGGGGAGAGAGTTGTAGTGACTCTTCTAGTACTCACCGATTACATCAATGCTTTCTTAGGGGGAACACTCACTGTTACACTTGCACCTGTATATGCAATCCATCTCTTTCATTGTACGCCCATACCATCTACCGCTGCATCTGTATCTGGCATTACAGGACCTGGACCCTGCCTCTGTCCCCAGTCTGTATATGGCAAAAAGATCTTAGATGATGGTTGGACTTCAGCCATTATACTCCTGGATCTAAGCACGGCCTTTGATACGGTGAACCACCGTATCTTGTTTAACCGTCTTGAGAGAGTTGGAGTGACTGCTACTGCGCTTCTATGGCTGCGCTCCTTTCTGAAGGGGAGATTCCTCCAAGTATTTGAGGGTGACACGGCTTCTAAGTCCCTCCCTTTACAGTGTGGTGTCCCGCAAGGCTCATCACTGAGCCCAACTCTTTTTAATGTTTATATGGCCCCGTTGGTGGACATTGTTGCCCCATTTAGGATCCATATGGTGACGTACGCTGACAACACCCAACTGGTCATAGCATTGAATCAAGCAGATCAGAGGGCCAATTTCCACTTATGTCTCAAAGAAGTTTCTAAGTGGATGAACATGTCACATCTTAAGCTCAACGGTGAGAAAACCGAACTCATGATCTTGGGCAACCCCTTACATTTTAAATCCAGCACGATGTGGCCAGCTTGCATAGGCCCGGCACCGGTCCCTAAGACAGAGATAAAGAGCCTAGGCATCTGGTTAGATCAGGATCCAAGTTTTAAGGTGCAGGCCAGAAAGACTGCGGCTACCTGCTATGGCCTGCTCAGAATGGCCCGTAAAGTGCTGCCCCTTCTTCCTTCTCAAGCAAAAAAAGTTTTAGTCCAATTGCTTATACTGTCTAGAATTGATCATGGTAACGTCCTATATCTGGGCGCCCCTTTTGCAGTAGTAGCGAATCTCCAGACGGTACAAAACTGTGCAGCAAGACTGCTAATGGGAGTTTCCAATCGCCATTCAGCAAAACCTGCACTTCACTCCCTCCATTGGCTCCCAGTGCAGGAGAGAATCAGTTTTAAGGCCCTTTGCATGGTCCACAGAGCCCTGCAAGGGAATGGGCCTCCAATAAATTCATCTAATATCTGCCCATATAAGGCCAAGAGGAAATTGCAGTCTGACGAGCTCCATTTAGTTGAGGTCCCAAAGATTAAGAAGGCCAGAAGTGGAGGCCGGTTATTTTCGTATAACGCGGCTAAACTTTGGAACTCTCTGCCTTTGTTCCTTCGAAAGGAATCCAACCACCTGGCCTTTCGCAAACAATTAAAGACCATTCTCTTTCCCTAGATTCTAATACTTGTCTCTAGTATGCTCAGCGCTGGGATGCTTCCGGTTAGCCATGCGCTATACAAATGCTTATTTCATTTCATTTCATTTGGAATTAAAAAGATTAATTTAAATGTTATCTCCTCAACTGAGTCTTTTTTTGTTTCTCTTTGTCTTCCCCATCAGTTTTATTTTTGTCTGTTGTCCCTTAACTATTTCAGGGAAAACTCACACTCCCTCCAATATGTACTTCGTCCAGCATCTCTGCTGTCCATCCCATTTGCCCTCAAGCCATTCTCTAAATGAACCATTCACCTGCTTTCACATTTTCTTTTATCTCCTTCCATTCTTTAATGCATTGAACCATGTAGGTCTAGGCAATGGCGTTCTATCTTTCATTGTTTGTCTAGGAAATCTAGCTTTCTAATTTTAAAGGTACCCTCTAAGGGAAATTATAAGCCCTTCTCAGAAGTGGGATATTCTTGCCATTCAAAAACCCAAGTACATGTATAAAACTCAAAGTCTATTATCAGCTCACAAGCACGCACTCCTTCAGAAGGGAATTTCTTACCCTCTGTAACAGGTACTCTAGGAGCTTTAGGCTTTTCAATACAGAACCAATTATCTTTGCTCAAAATAAACTAGAAAACCACACAATGTAAGCTAGCAAAACAACAACCAATCCCAGCGCAGTGTTGCCGAAAGTCAACCAATCACAGAGTGGCTCTGCCGGCAACCAACCAATGACAGCCCAACCCTCTGGTACCATCTCTCCAGTCCCAGCACGGCTCCACATCTGACTAACCAATCACAGTGTAACTTCTCCATGAATGAGGAAATCAATTGTACAGCCGTTCTCAATTAAACTATACTGAGTAAAACGGAGGCAGTGCTATAAAGGCTCTCAATGGGAAGTAGTACAGAAAAATGCAAAATCAGAAATTATTCTAAGTCCCAAATAGACATCAAAATTAAGAGAGTAAATGATGGCATCTCTAGTAGAACAGGAAAGTCTTGTGGCTTACCCTACAAAATCAAGAGGTTTCATACATTATTTCCGCATTTGAAATTACAGAGATTGCAGTCTCACTAGGGTGTGAGCAAATGTTTCATTTCATAAAGCAAATCAGAGCACAACAAACATAAACGTCATAATGCCTTAGCCCCTAAGCACTATCCCACTACATGAGTAACAGTTCACCTCCCTCTATGCTAATGCCGCCTGGAGCTGCTGCACCAACCAAGATACATTAACAACAGCGTGATATATGGATGAACAGAACACAGTGAACTAGCGGAAGGACCTTGATGTAAATGTATCAGTTTGTGACTGAGCAGGGGTAAGTTCACTAAGAGCAGCATAAACAATGACAGTGGAAATAAACAAGTAGATTTCAAACCAACTGTGTGCTGCAGAAATTGAAAGGAGAAGTAGATTGGGGGAGCATGGGTGACAAGGGTGACTTCCATCTTGAAGGAGATGGGGATTATACTGAAACTGAGGCCTAATTAACAAGAATCTGAAAAATGAACTATGACACTTAGAACATTCGTTTCCAAAGCAACTGTACCATAATAATATGTATCTGTGTAATAAAGTGTAAAAACACTGCCTACAGGTTATTAATGATGCCCAAAAATATTAACGCATGCAAAACGTTCACAAATGCAACAATAAAAGCACAGCACAAACACAACACAACAAAACAATACAAAATGCTTACACAATTCAACACATCAGCACAGTCACAAAACAATAACCGATACAAAACACTATTAAAACAAATACAACATGCCAACAGAATAACACAACAACATTAAAACACATGAACAACCATATTGCAACACACAAAAAACACAATACTACAATAACAAAGCAGTAAAGCTACACAAGACATGATTACACTAAAACAACAACAGCAGAGCATAACAGGCAGACAAGAAATTGTTATTTTTCTTTTTCCTCATACAATGTTTTACAATAACACGCCATCTTGAAAAAGAACACAAAAGACTCGAGTCCTTGCTGTTCAATGTTGTCTGAAGGGTCTATTTATGTCCGCGATGATAGAACTGCAGAAATGAGAACTTGCATCTGGCAGAAATGTGTCCGGCATGTGCGGGTTAATGGAGTACTGACTCTATGTACCCTCGAAGGGCGTTCAATAGCACTAAGGGAAGAGGAGGCAGCCCTGCTTTTAGAAACAATGCTTCAGGTCTGGCTGGATGTAAAGCCTTTTTAAATGTGATGGTCGAGGAGAAACTGCACATGAGATCCTCGGCATATCCATTACTGGAACATTAGCTGTATTTACTGCAGGCAGCTGCTGACTCGATCAGATGCTAAATGATATGAAAGCACTTGTCATGCAGAAGCGCTGGCCAGGGCAGCGTTCTTGCTGATGTTAATCCAGCCTAGTGACACTCTCTGATACCCAGGAAAGAGGAGAGCGCGCCATGGAAATGTCAAGAGGCAGGATGCTTTAGTAACTGCTGACATTTGGAAGTATTTATCATCCCTTTCACTGTCCATACCATAAGCCACATTCATTAGGATCGCTATATATTGATTTAAAATCCTATAATTCGCTTTAGAATAATAAGCATCACTATTTGGATGCATTTGATACCGTGAACGCAGCAAAGAGTTTGGTATGTGGTCAAGATGGAACCAGAAGTTGCCAAACAATTCTGAAGCTTGAAACCTTAAAAGTTGCCCATAGGACAATCCGTGATCACTTGTGCAGTCCTTACCCTAAAATGGAGAATGAAATAAATTGTGGAGACGTCATTTTTGAATTTGTTTGTTGATTTTCTACTATTAAAGAACACGAAAGTACAGCCAAAGATATACAGGTTCAGGCAGCAGCACACACTACAGTGTGGATAGAGCTGAAAGGGCAAAGGCGGAATGTCCTAGTGTTCGACCAGTGGTAATTTTCTCTGCTTCGATGCAGTGCCTTATGATGTGATAAAAACGCTTACATGCTGACGAGCAATTAGCACATAATCAGGGATACCAGGAGAGTCGACAGCGAAGCTACAGACTGGCCTCTACGGGTTATTATGGATTAACTTGGACGTGGTTGAGTGTTCCTAGATAGCAGGTAGGTCTATAAGTGACTCTAGCCAGTGCCTATGGTTTGGTGCCCTCCTTCTGGCCCGGGAGCACGCCACTTGTCTCTTGGCCAACAACAGCAACAGTGCAGTAAATTTCTTTTGGGTAGTGGGGATTCTCTCCACCCAGCCGCACAATCTTGGGGTCTATTTTCACTGCACAGCTGATCATTGTCAACATTGTGGACATGACCCTACTCCAATATAGCTGTAACTATTGCAAGACCAAGCTAAGAGGAGGAAGTCTGCTTCAGAGGCCCCGCATCTAACAAAAGTTTAGGCTGTATTTCCACAAGCACTTGAGGCTGTAGTAAGCTCTGTGTAAGAACTTGAAGTGGATTGTGCGAAACCTGCTACTCTGGGAGGGCAGTCCTTTTTGAGTGCATCAGTACTTCCACACCTCTTCTGCAATCTCCTCACCAAGGTCCTCTCCCCATCTGACCCAGGCATGATGACCGGTAATTAGGGTCTTTTCCTGCGTGGATTGGTAAATAACCTTGATATTACGTGTTCAGTGGATGTGGATGATAAGAGTTTGTATACTGTTTTAAGAACAAAGCAAACACAAGGAGATGATGGACGGAGCGCTGAAACTTTTCAGACACTCACCCCTAGTCACAGAACTGGGTTGAATCCATTATCATTCTTTAGTTCACTTCACCATCCCAGTTCAGACACAGCTATATGCAAATCAGTCTTGACCCCATGCCACATGGGATTGCTTTAAGAACACCCGGTTCAGATGGAAATGACAATCCATGCATTCCACTGAGATGATATTATAGAAAAATACCTAAAGGGGTACAGGATGAACTGCTGTTAATATCTGTAAGCTGCCATTTTTATAACGATCTCCACACCTCAGGAGGTAGAGGGAGTGAAATTGCTTAGTCGTCTTTCTTTCATGCGTCACAGTTCCAGGGGACCAGATAGGAATATATGATATCCTAACCAGCTCTTTCTCTTAACTTGTCCCAGACTCGGGCTGTACAGACATTGGTGTCAATGGATGCCAAAAACCGGAGAGGCTGTATCCCCAGTCTGGTGTGAATTTAGTAATATCACTGGTAAGGGGGAACATCTCAGATTTATTCAAGTTTGTGGTGACTTCTAAGGGGGTGCAAAAGTTTATGAATTCATGCATTATTGAATAAAAGCACACCTCCAGCCGTCTCAGATGTAGGGTCAGATCGTCTGCTTAGAGATATCATGAGGTGGCAACTCGTGTGTCTAAGTCCATGACTTAAATAATGCTGCAGAAGCTTAGCAACGAGTGGCTCGAGGGCTATTGCCAGTAGGATGAGCAACAGAGGACAAGCCTGCCAAGTTCCTCAGAAGATACAGACAGTAGATTAATTTATATTGTTAATTTGGATTGGGTCTACAGGGCAGTGGTTTAGCAATCTGAACCAATCTATTAAGTCACTAGGCATGCCGATTCTGACAGAATAGCAAAATGATATACTAAATCTAAGGAGTTGAATGCCTTACAGACATCAACAAACACAGCCACTGCATCAAGACCCGGTTACAGACCATACAGAAGGGTAAAGAGAGGATGCAGTTGATCAATCTAGGATAAACCCTTTCTGGTCATGCAGCACGGGGTCTGGGAGAAGAAGAAATAGATGGTTAGCAATAAGTTTAGCCAGGAGTTCAGAGTTGCAGGTTAAAAGCGAGAGTTGGTTATATGACTTGCACTTGTTCACAGGCTTCCCAGGATTTAATAGAGAAATCAAAAGAACCTCTCTTTCAGTGTTGGGGGAGCATACATTTAGATTTGGCTTCTTCATAGACAGCAGGTTGGGTTAAGAATATCAGCAAACATTTTTGTAGAACTCATCGAGGGTCCCATCAGAGCCAGGGGCCTTGCTTGGCAGGAGGCCACTTCTTTTAGTTCAGCTAATGTGAACGGCTAGTCAAAGTACTGCTGAGGGGCATAACTTAGCCAGGTTAGGGCAGTGTTCTCTAAATAATCTGCAACTCAAAATGCTGAGAGCTTCCCCACAGAGGAATATAATTTCGGAAAATATGTTAAAAATATGGCCAGATTCTGAGTTGTCTTATGTTAAGGGGCCCACAGAAGGATATCAATCTCTGGTAAGTTGTTGGCTGCCCAAGGCCATCTGACTATCTTGCCCAGCAATCTGCCAGGGTGTTCATCCTCTCTGTAAGCATGTGCTTATGTATATATTCCACAATGTTTCAGCTCCCTATCTAAAACATTTGAGTACTCAAATTACTTATGCCTGATTTTGCCTGGAGTGGACGCATAGGTAATTTCTGTGAGCATCTGCTCCAATTGCCTGATTTCGCAATCCATGCATGGCAGACTATTTCTAAGAGATCTTAGTACTCCATCTTCTTTTGCTTTAAGATTCCCCTTGACCACCACCTTAAGTGCCTCGCAGACCGTACGTACACTATCCACTGACCCTAATTTGAGCTAAAAGTACTGTATTATATGGACCTCTGTTTATCTCAAAGCAGCTGCTCTGTTAGCACCTCTTCGCCAAAGAGCCTGTGCCCAATAAAAAGATATAACCCAGGGATTTTGAGTCTCACAAGCAGCGAAGCATGGTCAAAAAGAGTCCAGGGCCAGGCTTCCATGTCCGCACCCAGGAGCTGACGTCCTGTATTGAGAACCAAAAATCTAACCCGGACCACATGCTGTGTACTGCAAAGACAAAGTTGCCTTCTCTTGCTGATGTCTAACAATTATGTTCTAACAAAATAGCCTTTAAGGATTTGGCGGCCACTGACCTATAGCCAGTTGGGTTAGAGGATCTATGAATTTGCTTGTGCAAAGTCCAATTAAAGCTGCCACCCCCAGTCAAATCATGTGGTTTAGTGGCCAGTACCTAGTCCCATAACTTAATAAATAAACCAGAATTATCTATATTGGGACCTCCTAGTATTTGCCACAGAATGACATATATGCATGTCCATCTGTTTTGTTGCCAAGTACATTGAATGTTACCCCTTTTTATCAAAATTACCACCTTCCGAGTATCAGAGGAGTAAGATGACCCAATGCAGCAAAAGTTGATTCTGAATTTTCGATAAGGGGCGTATCCTATAGGAGGGCAATACTAATTTGAGGTATATAGAGATAAGGAAGCCCTCTTATGTTCCACGTCATAAAGGACAGTAACTTGTTCCTTGTACTCTTCCCACAAAGAGAAATATTCAAATTGGTGTTTATATCAGACCTGTTAAATGCAGAATTTCACTGGCTAAGTTACTCCAGGCTTTGGACCACCATATTATGTCAGCTGTTCTATGAAACAGAACAAAAAGGTCCAACCATAACCCTCCCACTCTGATAGCTCAGTTTAACCAGGACACATTCTCATGCACCCCCAACTCTTTCCACCCTCCCTAACTAACTTTGAATGTATACCAATGTTGACTATGATAAAAACTCTTGGGAGGGTAGACTCCTGAGTGGCATCATGAGTCCAAGCTCCAACACCTCTTGAATGAAAAGAGGGGGGGCAGTCATGTTTGTGTGATGTCTATATAGGGTATGCAGAAGTTGGTATGGCAGCAGTGTTCCAGTCCAACTGTAGGTGCCTAGTGGATAACACAGGGATTGTGCAGGCCCCCAAGACAGATACACAGAAGGATGCTCATGAGAGGTTTCACAATTACAATATCACATGCATTAATATTACACATACTGTAAAATGATATACTGTCCAAATTTGACCACTCTACTGTGTGCGACTAAGTCTTAATAAAGAGAACTGGGGGCTTGTCGTGGTCACAGCCCTAGGATCTAGTGAGTGATAGATCCTTCAAGACTCCAGTTGCATGTTGAGTTGTCTGAAAGATGTGTTGCTTGCCTGGATGCAATATCTTTATTGGAGCCGAATGAAGCATGGCATATTGTATTGTCCTTCAGTAGTTGTTTCTTGACCAGGAGGAATTTCCTTCTTGCCAGTTGTACTGCAAAGGTGATGTATGGAAACAGGGAGGTTAAGTGACGATCAAAGGACAGAGAATGTTTCTTGCTAGCCAGGCATAGGGCAGTGTTCTGTCTCAAAAGTTAAAAAGTTTAGCGATTATGCAGCAGGCCGGAGCACCAGAGGAACCTCAAGAAAAGACATCTATGGGCCCTCTCCACCACCAGGAGGTGTGAAAATGCTTCAGACCCAAATATCACCAGCAGCAGTCTTTCTACATAGTCTTCCAGCCTGCGAGTGTTTGAAGATTTCAATTTGCCCAGTATGTGGATATTAATATGTCTGGACCTCGCATCAAAGTCTTGATCCACGACTGGGTTAACATTTTTGTTTGGGCTATTTTGCAACTACCTTACTTATATTTGAGATGGTATGTGTATCTTTTTGATTAAGGTCGTTGCCTCTGGGCCAAAGGCCTCGTTGCTGGCTTTCGCAGATATATATCTGGCTAGGGGCTCCCCCTGTTAAATCCATAGAAACAAAAACGTATGAGTAAGAGCAACAAAAAAAACACAAGCACATTCAGGCAACTCAACATCATACTTATGCCCAGCTGCCCTGCCACCATATCTTTGATCGAGGTGTGAACACAAGCAGAACCCGCTCTTCCAAAGAGCACACAGTCGACAGAGGAGGAGAGGCAGATGTTACAGTGGTGCTGGAGCCCAATTTCCCCATTTTCACAGAGCCCCAGCACTGCCTCACAAGATCGAGGAGGGGCTCAGGGCCTTATGCTCATATTATTTCATTATAGATGTCCCTGCATCACTAGTCCTGAGGAGACCCCGTACTGATAGAGGGTCGAAACGCCGTTGACAAGCTGAAAGAGCGAACCATTGCCCAGCGCGTATTATTATATACAGTTGCTGTTTACAAAGAAATTATACAAGAATGGTCGCCTTTTAAGATTTATGGAAAACTTGTATATAAATATACACCCTGTCACTTACGATTAGGTTCCATTTTTCACTTTGGGACACAGTGCACAAATATCTGTTCTATTGTAAATTTAAACAATGTATAAGTCTGTTGTGTTTATAAAACAAGTCATAATTGTACAAATGTGTTGGTGGTTCCTTGCCCTCTGACATTATTCTACCCTCTTTTTATTGCGATTGTGCAAATTATATTGCTTGAATCATTTTTTATGAGTCCACAGGAACCGTTGCTTCCCCTTATATACCCATGCTGGGCATGGCCACTAAGTCGAATTTTGTGGTGTGCCTGTGGCTGATGCTGACAGTGGCTTTCCTGCTGGTGCAACTGCTACATTACATCATCAGCACTGCCTACTTTCCTTGTGCCTTGAACTCCCTTTGATGATGTCATTCATAGCACAAGAGCGGGTGGGAGGGGCCGTACTTCATCTGGATGTGCCATTGTACCCAAAGAGGTGAGTACACCGGACGGGAAAGTTCAGCCAGAATTGAACTGTCTGCATCAGCACGAGGTTCAAGTTATGACATAAAGCAAAGTAAAGCGATGCTAAAGGAAGGGATTAGTGCAGTGGTTTCCAAATGGTTGTGAATACGTTTGCGGCGCCCCAGGCTAGTTTTAACGGCACACCGGGGTGCCGCGGCACACAGATTGGGAACCACTGACCTACACCATTCCAGTTAGAGACAAACAGATCAAACATAAAAGATGGTAATTCAGAAAATAGCATCAAAACCAGATCTATTGTTCCCAACTCAAGCATAGGTTAGACGTAACTCCCCCTCCCCTATCCCCTAAAAAACTCAATTGGGGGAAGAGAAGTTTTTCTTTGCTGCAGGCTAGCTCTGTCGCTGGGATATCAGTATTTTTAGCTGATATTTACTACTGTGTTTATCTGTAGCAGAGTGGTAGATGCAAACAATGACTTTTCCCCTGCCAATTACCATCGTCAGTTTTTATCGCAAGTGTTAATGCAATGCCCTCGCTCGGTATACATTTCATTAGTGAAATAATTTCTGCTGAGACGAACAGTAGTCTCAGTTGAGAAGTAGTTTACTGCTCTTAGTATTTCTTCCAGAACCACGTCCTTATTTTCCTAACACCATATTTCCAGATCCTTTTTTTTGTTGCTTCAGTGCAAGCACCTATTTATCTCACTCCAGTTATTTAGGCTCAACGGTGCAATCTATTGCGACAGACATTGTGATGGCCAGTCTAACAATGCAGCATGCAATATTTTAAAGAACGCTTGTTTCTATGGCAACCTAAAATAAAACATGAATTTTCACTAACTTAAATAGAGAGTTCGAATTTTATAAGGATCTAGCATGCTTAATTATGAAAAACATCATTTGATGAAAATGCTTGATGGTGTGTTTTTTTATGAGTGCTACAGCTCAATTATATATCTGGTCTCTTCTCCATCCGTTTAAATTGCACTATAAAAATCAATAAATAATGCCAGGCTTGCAGTACTGCTTCTTGCAGAGTGCGAACACATTTCTACTGTAATTCAATACAACAACCAAATAAGCTGGAACTACATTTTAACATGGCCAATTATGAGGTCATTAAATGGAGTGTTTCCAGCTTATTTAATTAAAATCACTATAATTAGGCATCCAGTATTTAAGTATGGTCTGTACGGCTTAAACTGAAAACACAGAATGTTTTGATTGTTGATTCCAAAACTGGGCAAGTGTAACTATTAAATTATTATTATTATTTTTTTGCAATGATCATGGACAATAAAGCAGATTTCCAAACATACGCAAATATAATCAGCATTTTTTTAATGCAGGCATTAAGAATCATGTGATTTCTGAAAATCGCCAGATCATAATAAACTGTAAGGGATGATTGTGGTGTTTGTGTGGAAGCAAGAATAAAGACTCGCCAAAACATGTGGCTTATAATAATGTGATATCTGGGCCATATCTTCATTTATCAAGTAGTCAACTGAAATAAAACTATATAGCACTTTTCCATGTATATAAATGCAATAGTTAAAATGGTATTCTCAAATGAAAATAGTGTTCTTGTATTAGAAGGTTCTGAGGTCATATTATTTACAACACACAAGTATCTTTGCTACAAGACAGAAGATAATATTGGTGCTCCAAAATTCCGATCTCTGGGTATGAAGAAGGTGAAGGTCATGTAATAATTTTAAAAGGAACAACTGATCATTAAACATTGTTCTATGAGAGGCTGGAATATAAATGGCAATAAGGTATTATTGAATAAGAAAAATAAAAACAAATTGTAAAGAAAGTATCAACTAAGAATGTTATATTGGCCTACTGCTCTTAGATTTATTTTTTCATAACCCAGATATGTCAGCTCACATCTTTCACCATCCGGTGTATTAGACCATTTATACTTTTGCACATTATTGGCATAGCGTGCTGATGTATGGTATAACAGGTTCTTATTAAAAAAATTAGATCATGTAAATTTGATTAGGTAGATTAAGAGGGATAGCTAGCCCCTGCTCATTTAAAGTTTGAGTCTAATCCGATAACTGTGCAGCCAAAATAAACCTCAGACCCTAATTCAGAGATGTCTTGTCTCTCCTCTGTGAACGCAAACAATAATGCAGGAATTGTGGGCCCTAAAAAGCATGTTTCAGAAACAGTTTCAAGTAATGATGACAAATTAACCATGCTGAGGGAGCTAGAAGATATTTACAGCCGTGGACATCAATCAGGTCTTTGCTCCAATTTTTAAGTGGACATGTTTGATTATCATTATAATGTGTGATTCCACATTTATCACATCAGCATCCAAGATACTTTGGACCAGGAACAGTGATGTATTAACTCATCAAGTTAAACAAATTGCAAGTTACTTTTCCCTCCAGAGTGCTGATATGTCAGCGAATTGGAAATAAACTGTACACACTGATTTACAAAAATGTGCTGTAATTATGTGAATCACAACCCATGAAAAATATAGGCTATACCTCCGGAAATCTCAGATTCTAATTCAGAAAAGCAGGACTAGCATATATTCCATGGAGATTTTGGATTTATGACTAATCAAATTCTGACAGATGTGCAGTTATCCACATTCCTTAGTGTGCCCATTTTGTGAGAGTTGAGAATACGAAAGGAATTAATTACCACCAACACATTTGCAGATCCTTAAGAAGAAACCAAGTCCGACTTCCCAGTTTGAATAATCAGCGGCGCTTTCCAGCATCCGCCGTCTTTACCCCTTTTCCAGCGAGCGTCCGAGTCGTGTGATGCGCGACTCGCAAAGCATGCCGGTATGTGTAGTTTTTGGGTTTTTTGACGCGGTGTCACTACACGGTCTTCGCAAGTAGGGCAGGCAGTGTACCGGTGTTCATGATCCTGACAATAGTACTAATGAACTGAGGATATACCCAAGCAATAATTCAACCCGACACAATTCTATTCTATATCATCAGTATCATTATTTATTTCATAGCTGTTTTGAGAACAGAAGAGCTAAATTTGACAGTAGCATTGGAAAACAACTCCAAATTATAATGGGAGAGAAATGTATAAAAACTGGCCCATGTTGAAGCTCGACAAATTTCCTGAACGAAAACACTTCCAGCTTCTGTCCATGAAGCTGCAGCGTTTCAAGTGGTGCTGGCCATTACGCTTCCAGGATCCTCCTTGACCACTGAATCATAAGCTTGGGAAATAACTTGTTTGACCCACTTGCTAAGAGTAGGAATAGAAACCTTCTTACCCTTATTAGTGGACCCATAGGACACAAAAAGTGATTGGGAATCTCGAAATTCTTTTGTCTTGTCTAGATATATCAAAAGGGCCCCTCTGACATCCAAAGGAGAGGCAACCTGATCCTTTGTCTCAAAATCCAGTAAAATAATCACCTGAGAAGTATAAAAACAGATTGTGCATTTGGTCTGAACTTCGGATCAGGCTAAGAACTACCCTATCCGGGAAAAAAACTAAAATAGGGAAAAGATATTAAGAGAACTTAATTCTCCCAATCTCTTAGGTGACATGATGGCAATAAGGAAGGCCACCTTAGCTAAAATCCAAGATATGTTGGCAACTTCCAAAGTTTTAAAGGGAGGTTTAAGCAAACCTTCCAAAAGTGTGGTTGCAAGAGGGAATTGAAGGATTTAGCTCTGGTTTGGGAAGGATGAAGCTTTTAAGAAGCTTTCTGACCTGAGGAAAAATAAGTTGTAAATCACCTCATGACTCCCAAGAAGATTTAGTATCGGCTCATTGAGTTGACAAAGTACATCGAGCCAAACCTTTTGCAAACCCATAAAAAACAAAATCCAATATCTTAAAGGGATCCCCTGCTACTGGAACCAACCTAGATACCGAACACTAAGAAGAAAAATTCTTCTAGTGCTTGGCATAAACATGAAGAGTAGAGACATTTTTCAAGGTCTGAATATCTGCAGCAACATCACTAGAACCCTTCCCTCTCAATTTCCAAACTGTCAGATGTATTTGACGTATCTGCCTGAGCGACAGAATTTGAAACCGAAGAGGACTGGGACTGTAAGAAAGAGTCAATGAAGGAACAATGGCCAACTCTCTAACAGCGAAAAACCAAATCCAACATGGCCAAAATGGAGCAATCAGGATCACTGTTGCAAATTCTTCAGAAGCAGCTTCGGGAGAAGGTAAACGGAAGGAAGGCAAACTACGTCCCCTGGGGCCAAAGTATTGAGAGTGCACCTATCTTCCAAGCCTCTGGGCAAGCAGTCTCCGTACAAAAATAAGGAAGCTGAACATTCACTGGGGATGCAAATAGATTCAGTCTTGGGCAACCCATTAATCTACACCTCACTGATAAGCCTGTTGAATGAGATGGAAAATGAGTGACGAAGGAATGTTCTGACTTCGACTGTCTGCCTGAACATTGATTACCCTTGGGATGTACATAGATTTTAGAGTATAAATTTGCCTCTCTCAAATTCAAGATCTCTGATGCCAATCTCACTAATGTTTGAAACTTTGTGCCCCCCTGTCTGTTGATGTATGACTTTTACGGGTGGGCGGAATTTGCATAGTCGGGCTACGCAAAGCTCCGCGAAACGGTAAAAAATCTCTGCAAACACGCAGAGATTCCGCAAACACGCGGAATTGCTTGATCGCGATGCTTTTTTCCTGTTCGCGATCGCTGTTTGCATGCTCGGGGGCAAATATCTTGCGAACAAGCACTTTGAGAACGCGAACAAGCAAAAAATTCCGCAAAGCTTCGGAACGCAGAATTTTGGGCAATACTGCGTTCTCCGCAGAACGCGAAATTACCCAAATTCCGCAAATTCCACGAGCGGAACGGAATTTACCACCCAGGCCTAATGACTTTGCCACCTGAATGTCCATTCTGATCAAGTCTGCTTTTACTAACAAAGCAGGTGAAAAATGGCAAAGGGCAATCCCTATAGCTGCCAAACACCTTCAATTGATGGATTGAGGGACTCCGTATCGGACAAACTGCCTTGTCACTCTTGGTTCACCAAAGCTGCCCCCAGCCCCACTGACTGGCATCTTTCATAATAACTTATGACTGGGGATCCAATATGTGAGTGTCCTCATCTAAATTTGGAGGGGCCAGAAACCACGGTAATTGCAGCATTAGCAAGGGTCACACAGGAATCATTGCTCGTAGTTCATTGTGTCTGGTGACCAGTGGCAGAGAACGTGTTTAAACAAGGATTTTAAATGGAGGCATGACCAGGGGACTAATGCTGTACAAGAAGACGTCAGCTGCTTCACTCTCAACCAATCTCTGGCTGAAGTTGATGTCTTTTGACACAAACTTGAGATAACCGACTGAAGAGAAGTCTTCCTGTCCTGAGGGAGAAACACCATTGCCAGCTCCGTGTCGAACAGTGTCCCTTTATATAGCTTCTGGCGAGCTGGTGCCAGGCATGAATTTTCCTTGTTCAACACGAATCCCAAGGAAATCAGGGTTGTCTGTAACTCCATGACATTGTGATGAGCCTTAGAAAGAGAAGCTGCCACAATTGGCCACTCAACAAGATACAAATATAGTTACATACCCTGTAAATGAAAACGGGCTTCCACAGGTGCCAGTACCTTCATAAATACTCTTGGTGATGATGTCAGGCCAAAAGGAAGCACTCTCATTTGATAATGTTCACTGTTCACTGCAAAATGCAGATACTGTTGGCTTTCTCAATGCACTGGGACGTGAAAATAAGCATCCTGCACACCGATGGTCATTAAATAATTTTCTTCTGCAATCAAATGGATTATTTGTTGAAGTATCGCCATCTTGAAGAGGCTCTTGAAAATGAATTTCTTGAGAGTTTTTGGATCCAAAACTAGTTGGAACTTGCCTCCTTATTTCGGTACTAGAAAGAGTAGAGAATAGAAACCACAATTTTGAGCATGGGAATGCTCCTGAAACTTTTGACTCTTTTTCTTCTTTTTTCTTTTTTTGTTGATTTTATTTGGCTCTGGGAGATGAGAAAGAAACTCTAGTCTGTATCTTTGTTCAAGAATGTCCAGAACCCATTGGTCCTTGGCAAGTTGCTGCCATAGTTCCAAAAAGTGGCTGATTGTTCTGCCCACTGTAATTGACTGATTGTCAGTTACTTTGCTGCTGGGACTGTTGTGACTGGAACAATTGAGGTCAGGATTTCCCTACTGCTGTAGCTGCCTGGCTTCCAAGGGACTGTTTACTAGAGAATGTCTGCACATAATGTTTCGGCTCAAAGGACGTTTTTGCATTAAAAGGACGAAAAGGCTGCAAGACATTCTTGTCTGTTGTCTTAATCAATTCATGCAACTGAGATGAAAACAATTTCCCCCCAAAAAGGCAAAGGAAGAACCAAAGATTTCTGGGCATGTTCCAATTTCCAAGACTTTAGCCACAATTGTCAATGACTTGCAATTGAAGCCCCAGCAGCCGTAGCCAAAGACAGTAAAAAAAATCAAAGGAGGCATCTGAAAATAACTGTGCCAATACCTACATGTTGGCTAAAATGTCGGTTGGGTAATTTTGATTTTGCAAGCAATCATAAAACAACTGAAAATCCTTGAGCATTTTCTGAGCTGCATATGCACAATATGTGGCGGTCCAAAGGGCAAAATTGGAAGCTGCATATGACCTTTTGATTGAAGCTACTACCTTTTTATCCACCGGATCAGACAATTAAGCTTTCTCAGATGCAAGTGAAGCAGGGCTTGCCATACTTGCGAAAATAGTATTAACTTTTGAGAATTGTGGAAACTTTTCTTCAAATGTACGGAAAGGATATCCCTTTGCCAGAAAAAGTAGAAAGTTAGCCTTCCCCATCTCTTTCCATTCCATCAAATAAAAGGACTCAAGAACTTCATGGACTGACAAATCATCTAATTCAGGAGTTTGACATTGCAAACTCCTAATTCTGCCCCTCCTTCTGTTCAAACCCCAACATAGTCGTGATATGCTTCAGCATATCGTAAAAAGAAATGCCCTGCAAATATCTTCCTCTTTGAGAGGAGCCTGCATCATCTCTTACAGGCATTAAGCTGCCCCAAGCTGAGGCTACTGCCTCATCAACCAGGACTTGTAACTCAGTCCTTGATACTAAGATATTGCTCTGTTCAGCCTCTGCATCCTCCGCCCTGACTGAAGCCAACATGTCTGGCTGTTTCTCCATTATTACCATAGTCGTGCTCAGCAGCAACTTCCTATTTATAATGGAAACCTAGCAACTCATTCTCTTTGTGCAATAGTAGAATGACAGTTACATTTTGTGCAACGCCTACTACATTAGGCGCATCCCCGAGGGCACCATAAGGTAGCGAGACAGAATTCCGCTCATCTGTACAGCCATAAATGCCCGTGTTTGCCCCGGTCGCAGCTGAAGCACCTGAGTGGGTCCGGGTGCACTGCCGTAGCATCTTCTGGAGGCTGTTAAAGCACATCTCCATAACAATATACATTTAAGGTAAATATTCTAATATGCCACTTACCTTCAAATGCAAGTAACACTAAAAATGTACAGGGACACTGATTTTGTGTGCTGATACTTGCTGCCGCCAGCTCCCATACCCAGCATTGAGGTTCTGTAGCGATCCGAACCCGTGAATTCGGTATCGTAGTACCGACACGATTTTGGTACCAATGAACCGCAAATGATCCATTATATACATGACAGTGTTTTCGCTGCGCAACTAGCATGAATTCACTGGAAAATAGGGCATTCTGTCATAAAAGTCATGGCATCCATTTTAGTCATGGCATCCATTTTGTTTCTTGCCCTCACATAGTCAATGAACGGACGATGACCTCGGCAGAGTCACCTTGTTAGGGACACGTAAGCTCGAGCCCCGAGAAAGGCTGACGCTGCATGACTAGGCAGAATCAAGCTACCTCCCTTGCCTGAGGCCACTCCTGCTATACTGGTTCTCGTGTCCGATGTCCTGACTGAAAGGCCGAAGACGGTAGCCATGCCCGTTTATGATCCATAAACACCTCTTATCCTACATTTCAATCCTTTGCACCTGGCTCTGCCCCTTACCTTCTGGGCTTTTACAATGGGGAGGTTACGATTTTTATGATGGGGAGGATCGGGCAAAGAATGGAAAACTGTCGAGAGGACCTGATCGAATACCGAAAACCTACGACTAATTATTGTTTGATGTCAAATTTACTGTTTGTTTGGGATACCGGGTTAGGCATGAGAAATATTCGTGTAATGTAGCCTAAAGACATTTTTCGTGTATTTAAAGAGTAACCCACTTAATGCAATTTGAACAGTCTCGTAGATTCTGCCTCTGTGTGGTTCCTATGATTTCTGTGTCCCTGCAGTAAATAAACATTGGTCTTTGACGCCGCCATCGAGAAGCCCGTGTCTCTGTTTATTTGTGCACCGGGACAGGAGGAACTCAGGGGTCTTCGGGTGTTGTTTCCCTGACACCTCTGGACTCTTAAAAGTCCAGAACCTCAAATTGGCGCCCAACTTGGGGCGACGTCATCCGGTACCGGTCCAAAGCCTGAAAAGTTCGAGAAGTTTCGTGTGAAGATTCCGGAGGGAGGTACCCCGCTTCATCGATCCCTGCATGTCGTAAAAGTGGCCCGACGATCTCTTCCACGAGGGTTCCCGTTCCCAGACGGCTACAGAGGACCGCTGCCCTGACTGTCGCCCTGTCTTGGACCCGAGGTGCAGACCTTAGTACGGCGAGACGTAGACGGGTTCTCCTTGGTGACGTCTTCCACATTTCAGTTAAGTATTAAGTGGGCTACGCTCAGTTTGGTTGTTCCTTGTTGCTTTGGTTTAATTCGTAGATTATCATTGGTTGCTCTTGTTTAGATAATCTTTGTTTTGGTATTGGTTCATTTTGGTAGGCCTAAGTTCTCTGCGCATTTTGGTTGGAATTTGTCTTTGTTGTCATGACTACCAGTAGTAACTGTTTTTTGTCCTGGTTACGTTGCAACGGGGATTCCCGGTTGGAGGATTCGTGTTTGGTCCCTCCGATTGGAACTCCTTCATATGAGCTCTATTGTAAACATGGTGTTGGTCCTATTGCGTATAATGAAGTATGGGTCCGTTATACCAGAAAAGATGGTGTCCTTAGTTGGCCACCGCATGGTAGTTTCGAAACGGAAATACTAGACAATCTAGAAATGAAGTTGTTCAAGAAAAAAGCCCGGCCGGCAATGTTTGATTCTTTTCGCGTATGGCGCAAAGAAGCCAAACAGAGAGAAATTAGGAAAACGAAGAAAGAACAGAAAGAGAAAGGGTTGACTTTAATGGAGTCTGCTAGACAGCTGCATGTCAACGAGACTGAGAAAGCAATGGAGATGGCAAATAGAAAATATAATTTGGCAATTGATAAATGTTACCCTGTATTGCCATCATGTCCTATTAAGCCGATGGAGGATCATGAAAAGGATCCTCTGTTGTCTTACCTGTTGAATTCACCCCCACCGTATGCACAGGGTATTACAGTACCACAGTTGGTACCTGTTGTACAGCCAGCTGCTGGTCAGCCTGGAGTAATTGCTCCACTTCCTTTGATTCCAGCCCCTATCCTTCCCGTGGTTAATGTTCCTTCGGCACCCCCTCTTCCTGGGACGCCCGTTCCGCCTTTGCCTGTCGTTTCGCAAACTGCTTTACCTGCTACTCCTACCCTTACTATTTCATCTGCTTCAGCTGTTCTGTCCCCGAACCCTGTGAACATTCTGACTCCGCTTTCCGTTCGTCGGAAAATAACCGACTCTGTAACTAATATCTTAACTCCTCTCTACAGGTCTTTAATTGAGACCCCCGTTTCTGACTCTATACAGAGACGTAGCCAGTTTCCTGGTCCCCAGGAACGAGACACGTTAGATTCGACAGCTCTTAGGTGGATGTCGAAAGCTGCGAAGTATGATGCACGGAGAGTGTTAGATACCTTTATGCAATGGAATGAACCAACCCAACGTTATGTTTTTGACGTGATGTGTTCTCTTGTGCGTGAAGAATGGGAAGATGATGATTTAGACTCCGTCCCCTCTGACCTGATAAATATTCAACAGAAATTTGCCGCAGGAATGGTGATAGGTCCAGAAGTAAGGGGAGCGATAGAACTGATTTTAGCTTATAGGGATGAGTCCCCTCTTCGAGCGACAAGAGACCCTGATGGTTCACCGAGTACTACTAGGAAAAAACGAGGTCAATATCCGATGAGGGAAGTTCCACCGATATGGCGTGATGCAGTTCAAGCTGATGCGGCTCGTAATATTGCAGCTGCTCCGGCACATTTCCAGAGAGTGTGGATACACATCCCTTGGAAACGGGCCGAAGTGTTTGCCGTAAAACAAGCGTTACCGGACCCGCGTAAAAATCCTGCTGGTTATTACAAAGAGTTAACGCAGACAGTTCAAGCGTGTGTCATGAATTTAGCAGACACTGAAATGCTATTTGGTAATGTGGTACCACAGCCTATATGGGCTAAAATTCGGCAAGAGAACCACCCAGTCGCCTTAGGAGGTGATTGGGCAGCTATTATAGCGGCAGATGCGCAACAAGTTGGCGGTGCTAAACCTGAACCTCTGATTGCTGCTTTACCTGGCAGAATAATTACTCTAATGAAAACGCTGATGCCAGCGTTACGAGTCAATTGGGATAAATTATCGGCATGCAAGCAAAAGAAGGACGAAAGCGTCTCTGACTTCTTTACTAGATTTGAAGAGACCTTCGTAGACCACAGTGGGCAAGATATGAGTACTGAGGGAGGCCAGAGATTGTTTGTCGACAAATTTGTGTTTAATTTACTACCTGAGCTTAGTAACAAGTTAAAGGATTCTGAAAGTGCATGGGCAGTGTCGACAACAGCACAGATACTTGCAACTGCTCAGTATTACGAGAATAGAGAGAAAGAAGAGAAGGAAAAGTCAGAAAAGAAAACAAAAGATTTAAAGACTAAAGTTCTTCTGCAACAGGCGTATCCGCCTCGTTCGAATCAGTCAGATTTACGGCAGCGACCCCAGTTTCAGCCACAACCACAATTCCAGCAAGGGACGGCCCAAGGATTTAATTATAGTTTTCCGCGACAACAGTTAGCATGGAATCAGTGTGCTTATTGTAAAAAGGAGGGTCATTATAAGAATGAATGCCCAGTACTGCACCCACAAACTAGTGGTGTCCCAGCTCAGAGAGGTAATGTTGGGTTTATGCAAGCTCCTAGAGGTAGAGGACGTGGTACAATGACACCACAGGCTGATCGCCAATCGAATTATTTCAATCAGCGAAATGCACAATCTGCGCAAACAGGTAGATCTCCACAGTACCATGTTGAAGATTACTATGATCATAATGAGGAGATTCAAAGAAGCGAGCACTAGGACAGCCGCAGGCAAAGAGAGGGAGTAGTGTCAGTTCCAGTTGATCAGAGTGGACCTTATGTCGCAGTAGTTACCTCAGGCGTGGTTGAACCGTTTCTGTTGGATACTGGTGCGGCAAAAAGTTCAATTATGCATGCAAAACTCCCTGGCGCACCTTTGTCTGGCTTAACGAACACTTCGGTAGGATTCTCAGGCGCCCCTGTTCACAATCCTGTTTCTAGTCCTTTGTCAATATCTGTTGGGCCAGGCGAACTAGAAGCACCCCTTATCTTAACAACCGGTTGTAATGAGAATCTGCTTGGTTTAGATCTGTTGAAACGCCTGCACGCGACACTGTACTGTTCTCCTTCAGGAGTACAGCTCACATTAGGCAAAAGAGTCATCTCTCCAATGTATATGTCGATGGATAAGCTCCCACCGGAGCTGCGTTCTCTTCCTGATACTCTTTGGGCGACTGGTCCTAACGATGTAGGCCTCTTGGAAATTCCCCCTTATGTGGTAAGTCTGAAAGCTAATGTTAAATTCCCACGAATCCCACAGTATCGGATTTCGAATGAAGGGGAACAAGCACTCTTATTGATTGTGAAAGACTTGATACAGAAAGATGTGATTGAGGAAACTAGAGGGAACGTCTGCAATAGTCCTGTTCTGCCGATTTTGAAACGTACCGACCCTTCCAAACCTCCAATTTACAGATTTGTGATTGACCTCAGAGAAGTTAACAAAATAGTGATTCCACAGTTTCCTGTAGTCCCAGATATCACTGCATTACTGACGTTGATTCCTGCCTCAGCTTCATGGTTTACAGTGATCGACTTGAAAAATGCCTTTTTCAGCATTCCCATAGCCGAGGAAAGTAGAGACATTTTTGGTTTCTCCTTAGGAGGTCGCAGCTTCAGGTTCAAACGCGCTCCACAAGGTTATTGTGAGAGCCCTTCAATTTACAGCCAAGCATTGAAGAGTCAATTAGATGCCCTTGTACTACCTCATGGTGTTGCTCTGATCCAATACGTAGACGATCTTTTACTGGCTGCTGATGACAAGGAAACTTGCAAAGCAGCTACAATTTCTTTATTACGTCATTTGTCAGACTTACATCACAAGGTGTCACCTTCTAAACTGCAATATTGTTGCCAAGAAGTGACCTACTTAGGTCATCTTTTGTCAAAGGAGGGAAGAAGGTTGACCCCAGAGAGAATCAAAGCAATTTCACAGATGACTGTACCAAGCACACAGAGAGAAGTGCGTGTGTTTTTGGGTATTACGTCATACTGTAGGCAATGGATCCCAAATTTTTCTCTCATGGCGAAACCATTGGTAGCCCTGACTGGAAAAGGTGTTCCAAGCCCTTTGCCATGGTCTGATGAATGTCAGCAGAGCTTCTCTGACTTACGTGATGCGCTGTGTTCAGCTCCTGTTTTGGGTACTCCTGATTACAGTAAGCCATTTACTCTATATGTCCATGAAAGAGAAGGTTGTGCATTGAGTGTATTAACGCAACAATTTGGTGACAAACAGCGGCCTTGTGCATATTTCTCATCCACATTAGATCCGGTAGCCAGAGCGTTGCCAAGTTGTTTGAGAGCTACAGCAGCAGCTGCAGTGTCTATTCGACAGTCTGCTGGACTAGTCATGAACAACATGTTAGTAGTCATGGTTCCACATGCTGTGGATACACTCATGAATCGAACGAAAACTCAGCACCTCACCAGTGCTAGACTATCAGGCTATGAGCTGACGCTTTTGGCAAGTCACATTCAGATCAAGCGATGCAACATATTGAATCCAGCAACACTGTTGCCGACTACTCAGGAGTCGAGTGATTCAGAGCCCCATGATTGTTGTTTCAGAACTGAGGAAGAAACAAAAGGTAGGATTGATTTAAAAGACACTCCGTTACTAGATCCAGACGGCACTTTATATGTCGATGGATCTTGTTATAAGCTACAGAATGGTGATGTGACGGCCGCGTATGCAGTTACGACTTTGAGTACGATTGTTGAGACTGCAAGAATAAGTCAGAATTCTGCCCAAGCTGCAGAATTAATTGCACTAACAAGAGCGTGTGTTTTAGCTGAGGGAAAGAGAGTGAATGTGTTTACTGATAGCCAATACGCCTTCGGCGTTGCCCACAATTTTGGGCGTCTCTGGAGAGAAAGAGGTTTTCTCACGTCCCATGGGACTAAGATCCAACATGGGCAGTTAGTCAGCGATCTATTGGAATCCCTGACTCTACCGAATGAAGTTGCAATTGTGAAGTGCAGTGCACATCGGAAGATTACGGATGATGTTGGCCGTGGAAATGCGTTTGCGGATGAGGTCGCCAAAGAGACGGCCAAGAACATGACGAGCCGAATGTATGTTGCAACGTCTGCAAGATGGATTGCTGAATCAGGGATGTGTGAGAATACGATTGAAAGTGTGAAGGCAATCCAGAATGAAGCAACTGAAAATGAGAAGAATGAATGGAAGGAGAAAACGGGTAAAATGGATTCAAGTGGATGTTGGGTCGATTTGTCTGAGCAGCAGCGTTGGATGTTACCTGATGCGTATGTACTTGCAGTAGTCACGATGGCGCATGGAGCGGCGCACATCAGTTCGAAAGGGATCTGTAAAATGTTAGCTCCAGTATGGAAGAACGATGGAATTACCAAGTGTGCAGAAAGAGTGGTGAAAAATTGTATGGTATGCCTGATGCATAATCCTGGCAAGGGAACCCCAACCCCAACTGGCCATTTTGCTCCCCCTTCTTGTCCCTTTGAAGTGATTCAGTTGGATTATATCCACATGGATAGATGTAACAATCTCAAATACGTCCTAGTGGTAGTCTGTGCCTTCTCAAGATGGATTGAGGCATATCCGTTAAAGGACAACACTGCTATGTCCACTTCCAAAATCCTCCTAAAAGAATACTTCCCCAGGTATGGTATGCCGCGGATTGTTTGGTCGGACAATGGAAGTGAGTTTGTAGGGAAAGTTATGAAGAGTGTGTGTGCGGGTCTGGGTATTAATCAAAAATACCACAGTGCGAATCACCCACAATCAGCGGGTTTGGTTGAAGGGTACAATGGCACCCTGAAGCTGAAACTTGCGAAAATTCAAGCTTCCACTGGTCTCTCTTGGCCAGACGCACTGCCTTTAGCTTTACTGTCCACCAGAGCGACCGTACACTCTCGAGTAGGGCTTAGCCCATATGAGATTGTGTTCGGCCGCCCTGCTAATGTTTGGGGAGTCCCTAGGCCAAAGGAATTCAAACAGATTGAATACCCAATGTTGATTGATTACCTTCATGATCTGACTGCTAAATTGAGCCTTATTCATCAACAGGTATTCGAATCCTTGCCTAAACTACCGGAGAGTCCAGGCCACACGTTGAAACCAGGCGACCAAGTGGTAGTTCGGAACTTTGAACGTACTCGGAACCTCCAGCCAAGATTCGTGGGTCCGTTCCAGGTCCTCCTCACAACAAGAACTGCAGTACGCCTAGCTGGAAGGAAAAACTGGGTGCACGCCAGCCATACGAAACGTGTCCCTCTTCCACTCCCCTATGATAACTGGGTTAGACAGGGAATTGGTGCATCCGAGACAGAACCTGTTCCTAGGCACATCCCTTTCAGTGATGCAGAGTACATAACGGACCACCCACGAACGGGAACACAGAACTTTGACACCCCAGCAGGAACCACTCCTTTGAATCCTGAACCGAGTACTGTACAAAGTGAACATTTGTCACCTGTGGAGTCGAACATTTCCGCACCTGTAGACCAGCTATTTCAAGACCAGACAAGACCCGGAAAGTGCAGATATAATCTACGTTCTCATGTTATGAACTAATGACATTACATAATTACCATTCTGTTTGAAAACTGTTTTGATCTTACTGCATTCCATTCAGTCAGGAAGTTTGCTCAAAATTTTTATCTTTTTGTTTTTTTTATTATTTCTCTCACCTTGCCATCTGGGTTACCGTAGGGTCGTAACGTGTGCCTTGTTTTAATTTGCAGGGAATCAGACACTAGGTCGGTTTCTTCTGTTTGTCTTGGGAACTCCCAGGATAAACAGAGGCAAGTTTTTAACAGGTACAAACCATCCGTTGCGAACGGTTGTAGAAGATGGAGCTTCCTGAATTACGACGGGTTAATGTCATAAATGTGCACAAAACAAAGCTATATGACATATTGTATAGCAAATGTTTTCTAATGCAATGTACTCTGACACTTCTAATTGTTTTAATAACTTTGGCAGGCGGAATTATTTTTGGTATTCAGTTGATCTTTACACCTGTTGCATCTACAGTATCTCCCCATGCTCCTGTTTCTCCAACTGTTGTTTCTCTTCATTCTTTCCATCCTTTTCCTGCCCACGAACAAGCTCGACGCTCTGAGTTTATAAATAACACTTTCATTCAACTCTTGCGCCAACATCAACTAGTAGTTAATACAACAAACTGCTGGGTGTGTGGTTTGATACCACATACCATGGACAAGGGCATCCCCTATTTGGTTCTGCCTTTTAGTTATAATGGATCATTCTGGGCATTTCAGACCATGTTCGCTTATGCCCTAGAGACCTATCCTCCACGACCTCCGCGTTCCACCCGGTATAACTCTGCTAACAGAGCCTTGGTAAAAGGAATCACCGACATGGTGAGAGATGTCAATAATACTCCGTTCATTCCCAAAGATGAATTGCGAGTTTACATGGGTTGGAATGTTACAGAATATGGCATTACTCTGGGTGAGAACAAACGTAAGAGCTCAACTCCGATCTGGGTCGTACCCCACCAAGGTCAAGTCTGTTTGCAAGGAAATGGGAGGAATCCGAAAGCTCGACTAGGGAAGAGTGACTGTATCGAAACATATGTTTTTCCGTCACAGTCTTCCCCGGCATTCTTAGCTGCTAAGGGTACCTATTTTGTTTGTCAAGACAGAGCATACACATGGCTGCCTGCTGACTTCTCAGGCTCATGTTACATCGCTCAACTGTTACCTCCGACATATACTGCTGCACCGAACTATCACAAAACTAGAGTTGTGAGAGGTGTTTTCAGTAAAGAAGATACTGCTGGCCAAGAAGCAGGAGACTTTTTCAAGGGTTTCCTCCCATTCTGGGGGCCTATGGCCAACAGTAGAAACTTACGTCAACTAACACGGGTAGTTGAATCCACTATCACTGAAACGGCGGGTGCTCTTAGTAACCTGACAGCTGAGCTTCAAGCGGATCGCCTCATGACGTTACAGAACCGTATGGTCCTTGACGTGTTACTTGCAGATCGAGGTGGAGTATGTAAGATGATCCAATCAAGTTGCTGCGTTTTTATTCCAGATAATGCGCCAACAGTATACAAGGCCATCTCTAAGTTACATAAGATTTCTGACTCTATTCATGTAGAGGAAGGTGACTGGTCATTAATGGGATGGTTCTGGAGCCTGTTGTCTGCGTGGGGATGGAAGGTTCTGATAGTCACTGGTGTTGCATTAGTATTTTTATTTTCGTGCTGTCTCATTGTTCAGTGTGGTCCTGCCTTATGTAATCTCTGCATTTCTACATGCGTAAGAAGACCACCTGTTTTTAGAGATATGCCACGGGATAGAGAAATGCTCCAACAACATATCAGTGACCTGATGAACATAGAGATGGACTCTGACATAGAGTGAGTTATTGCCTATGTAAGGGCAAAAGGACGGTCTGAGGTTCTGTAGCGATCCGAACCCGTGAATTCGGTATCGTAGTACCGACACGATTTTGGTAACAATGAACCGCAAATGATCCATTATATACATGACAGTGTTTTCGCTGCGCAACTAGCATGAATTCACTGGAAAATAGGGCATTCTGTCATAAAAGTCATGGCATCCATTTTAGTCATGGCATCCATTTTGTTTCTTGCCCTCACATAGTCAATGAACGGACGATGACCTCGGCAGAGTCACCTTGTTAAGGACACGTAAGCTCGAGCCCCGAGAAAGGCTGACGCTGCATGACTAGGCAGAATCAAGCTACCTCCCTTGCCTGAGGCCACTCCTGCTATACTGGTTCTCGTGTCCGATGTCCTGACTGAAAGGCCGAAGACGGTAGCCATGCCCGTTTATGATCCATAAACACCTCTTATCCTACATTTCAATCCTTTGCACCTGGCTCTGCCCCTTACCTTCTGGGCTTTTACAATGGGGAGGTTACGATTTTTATGATGGGGAGGATCGGGCAAAGAATGGAAAACTGTCGAGAGGACCTGATCGAATACCGAAAACCTACGACTAATTATTGTTTGATGTCAAATTTACTGTTTGTTTGGGATACCGGGTTAGGCATGAGAAATATTCGTGTAATGTAGCCTAAAGACATTTTTCGTGTATTTAAAGAGTAACCCACTTAATGCAATTTGAACAGTCTCGTAGATTCTGCCTCTGTGTGGTTCCTATGATTTCTGTGTCCCTGCAGTAAATAAACCTTGGTCTTTGACGCCGCCATCGAGAAGCCCGTGTCTCTGTTTATTTGTGCACTGGGACAGGAGGAACTCAGGGGTCTTCGGGTGTTGTTTCCCTGACACCTCTGGACTCTTAAAAGTCCAGAACCTCAGCATTGTTCTTCAGTAGCCTTGTCTTCCAACAGAAAGAAAAGCAGGGAGTGTGGGAGGAGGGAGAGTCGTTTAGTTTGATGCTACTCATTTTTTGTAGACATAAAGAAAGGATTAGGTAGTGTTTGTCAGAGCGAGGGGAATCCTCAGTTCGTTATTACAATAACGAGGAGGACTGCATGGGGTAATGTTCAATCCACTAGATTGGATTTCATCACCTGCTGATGTTTAGCTTACTTGTAAGAGGTTTGTACTTACCACTGACAGTGGTATCAAATACAACCTTGTGGACATTCCCATTTCCTTGATGATCCTAAAAATGTTTTTTTTTAAATCTATATTTTCAAAGGTATAGTTGGTAAAAGCGAATTTATATTCCATGATTGAAATAGATAGCAGTATTTCAAAAAGCTGAAAGGGCTTAATTTGACTTCTGATCTGCTTGTGGAAAGATGTGGGAATCAAGTATTTTTACAAACATCGCGTAAAACATTGATGTAAGAAAAGAGGCATAGATTTCAATGGTTTATTTCTAGACATTTGAAGAACATTCTGGACATAGTTGTGAGTAGCGAGCAAACCATATTTACTTCTCGTTATCTTATTGCTACACATATCCAGTGTACCGTCATGATATCTGATATATTCATGTAGCTTAATGACAACTTTGATACAGCCCTTAGATCTTTATAATCAATTTTGATACAATGTATTTACCCTAACTACTCAACAGAGTGCTCCACTGTTGTGAACCTGCATGAGTGCCACTGATTTGGAAGGATCCTGTGTAAATGACTTAAGAGAGAAACCTGTCTGTGCTAATGGTGGCAGTAAACTGGCTCACTGAACCAGTAGTGGCCCAGGGGTATTGATGAAAACAACAGGCACTCAACTATTACATGATTGCTAATTCCCCTGCTACATGGTGAGAGGAAGATTAAAAAACCCACACACTGGGTACACAGAAACCATTCAGCACCTTTGCACTCTTTGCTGGGGCATGCGGGTTCCACAGCTCCACCGCTAGCTATGAATAAGTCCACTGAATTGGTGGTGCGTTCATTAAAGAGTATGGGACCTCCAAAGTTTTTGAGATCTGTTGAATGATAATGATAGTGGATGTTACCGATTACATAAGGGCTGTACCATGCACTCTGGTTGGACAGGCAGCAAGAGTATTGTTGCAGTGTGAATGCACCGCAAGTCAGCCAACCTCATCTCCACATGGCCACTACATAAAAAACACACACTGGCTAGTCATCATTCATGTGAGAGTGCTTGTGCAGTGTGGAGGTGGCTGGTTGAGTCGCTGGTCTAGCAGGCATCTCAGCAGCTTCAATTGACTTCTCTGGACTAATTAGAGCACCCAACCTGACCTTCTCCATGTCCCCATTAGTCCTCCCTATTGCACTCTCAACTTGCTGTGAACAGCCTTGGACCTGAGGTTTACAAAGCCACCTAAGCCCCACCCAGACATCCGAGCCTGCCACTAGAGACCAGACTAGCAACCTCAGTCACCAAGCTCTCCAGGAGCCCTGGGTTTTGCATTGAGGTGACAGACCTCATGCAGGGCGACAGCCATGAAGAGGTAAACATCTGGTTATCAGAGCAGGGGGGTGGGGCACAGTAAGAGAGATAGTTCAGCGTGTGACAAGGGGCTATAGGGGAATAGTAGGAGCCTTGGATGGCATGGGATTTAGTAATGGGCATGAAGGAGAGGTATAATGGGAAGACGTATAGGGCACAGAACACCCTGAGCACCGAGATTGCTGGAGAGATAGGATGCAACAGAGGATTTTCGGGTAGCCTCAGAAGAGCCAAATAGCAACTTAGCACAACACGAAGCACCAAAATTGATGGGCATGTTGCAATGTCATTTCACCCCTGCTTCACCACCCAGTGCTATACACATTGCTGCTTGCCTTGATGCTGGTTTTGCCCGACAAGCATGATTCCTAACATTTTACAGTACTTTGTATGCCATCTACCCCCCCACTGCCACCTCTGGACACCAAGGATGAAAGAAAGTATAGCCAGACTGTGCGACACCTTGCTGATTTATCATTCTGTTAGACCAGCGGTTTCTTGGAGCAATAGAGATACCCATATAGCACAAATTGCTATAGGCCTAGATTCTCTTCTGTTATAGCACTAACTTCAGTCGGGTCCCCAATGGACAAATACCCAGGTGCACACTGGGGTTGCACACAAGAGACAATCGAAAACATATGAAAGGTCACAGGTTCTAAGAGGGAAGTCTGTTGAGTTGAAGGTGGATAAGAAGAGGAAGGCTAGCTTAACTTCTTTACTGACAGTATTTGAATGTGTGATTGATAGGGATCTAGGTGAAGGATTTTCAGTAACCCTAGTGTTCTCTGTGTATATATACATATATATATAATTTTTACTGTTTCCCATTTGGTTATGAATCACATAACATTCAAGAGAAGGGGTGTTAATGACCCTGGAGTGCTGTATTTACCTAACCTCTCCCATTTAATACTGCTCCTATACACCATCACAGAACGCAAGGAACTCCTTGCGCAAGCCTACCAGGAACTGCTGTGGTTTATCCTATGGAGTAGATAGGGTAAGTCCAACTAGTACTGCTGTAATTCTCTCCAGAGTGATCACTTCACGTGGTTTTGTGTGTGTTTTTTAACAATTTCCCCCCCCCCCCCCACACAGAATGTGCACTTTGAATGCAAATGCACGTTCCACCAGCACCATGTATGATAACTGTCTTATGAATGAGCGTTTTTTAACACCTTTTTTTTGGTCTCCAACCTTCTATACAGGTAGACCGAGGAGCAGGTAATAATACCAGTGTTATATTAACGCCAGTTGTCTATCACTTAATTTTCCTAGATAGACTTGTAGATAGAATCTCATGGTCCTGACGAATCACTTGAGTACAGCTCTATAATAGTGAGAAACATGTTGACCAAGACGAGGCAGTATAGTTAACCCAGAACATAGATCTGAGCTACTATAACTTTACCTCATATTTTTTAATCAGGCGAGGAGACATCGTAATAAAATTGTTCAGATAGTACTCTCTCCCCTTTTTAAACATTCATCTACATTATCACCAAGCCCTACACTCGGTACAGTTGAACAATCGGCTATCGTGGATATAGAAGATCTCCATAAGAGTGCTCTCTAAACAAGAGCCCGTCGGGTATTGCACCAGCCGACTCGACGTAGGAGCAGCCCGATGATGGTACATTACATCCTGAGGGGTATGTGATTCACAATATCCCGATGGCTGTGTGAGGGCTCCAATATCCATAACAGATATCTTCATACATGGTACCTCTTCCCCCAACCCCCTTAGGAACAGCTTTGTCATTGGTTGTTTACATACGTTGGGCACACTTAGCTGGACCTTACCAAAAGCCCGTTTTTGCCCCCCCCCCCCTTTTTTGTTGCTTGACATTTGTACGGATTCATGTCCGTGGGGCCTTTAATGGTGGGTTAACCTGTGTATATCCCCCTTTTTAGACTTCTACCCTGTTGTTAACCTATTTGGTTGCAACCCTCACCCATAACCGCACGTTGTGTCTCACTCTCAGTTAATAGGCGATTCCCAGCTCTACATTACTTCTTATTAAAATGGAAGGCCAAGGCCTCAGTTTTGGTGATGACTTAGCTGATGAAATACTCAATGCACCATCAATCTTGGGTGCAGATGGTGGGGCGGCCACAGGGAGTCAGACAGAAGACTGGCAGTCCCTTTCATCCATGAAAAGGGATTGGGTCAAGATTACCCTGCATGGCGCCTTAATGACTGAATACCTGAGGGCTAATATCGCACCAAATGGATTGATAGTCAAAATCTTCCCACGAATTTTCTTGGAAGATGGCACCTTCAAAATCGACTGGTCAAAAGTCTCCTGGAAATGTACCAGAGACCTCCTCATATTAATCATTAGTACAGCGAAGAGACTAGCAGAGGCCCTCCTCACCAGGATCCAATCTATGGAGAGCACATTAAAGAGTGCTACCACATCCACACTCTTCAAGACCAAGCTGACTGAAATCAATCATGAGATGGCCGAACATCGCGAATATCTCATGAGACAAAAAGTCAAAAAACTACAAAAGGATGTCAATAACTTTGACAAAGAAAAAATCTACCCTTACCTGAAGGAAGACTTCATACCTCCCAATTCTAACAACTCGGGAGAATCTGGATCCAACTCCTCTAGAAGAGGCTCATCGAGCAATAGTAATTCCAGCACTGATTCAATGAATCATGGTAACTCTCGCAGAGGAAATCGCCAGCCCTATCCTGACTTTCAAATGGCGGCTTACCAACATCCAGCATTTTGGCAATATCCGATGCACCAACAGGGTCCACCACCTTATCCTATGCCTCCACAAGGCCCTCCGACCCAATTTTACCCCCCAATGTTTAACCAACCTTTTTTAGGCAGAGGCTGGGGCAGAGGGCGCGGGCAAAGAAGAAAAAACAATCAGCGACAAGGAACACGAATCCAGTGGGAAGACACTCCGAGAACCATGGAGACACGGAGCCACACGACCAACAAGAAGAAAACCTAGTGGTTAACCTCTCACAGAGAAACCTCAGTGAAATGGAACAAAAGGTCTTACAGAAGGGCTTGGGGTTTGTACCCACTCCAAAGATTGATACCTTTAAACAACAATGTGAGGTTCAACAATTCTTTCGGAAGATTAGATTGAAAGCCTTTTTTACCAACACTGAGGCCCCTGAACAGACAGACAGTGGCTTACACAACGCTTCCACATTTACCCCCAGTACCAATATGGTTCCACCTGAGGTAATCACTTTTGAACAGGCTGTTCTTAAGGATCTAGCGAAAATTACCAACTCTAGATATTTCAACAACATGTCTAAAGCTGAAATAGAGACATTTTCCAACTTGTCTAACGACACCTCCATCACCATTAAACAGGCAGACAAAGGGGGAGCCACAGTGATAATGGATACGGTGGACTACGAATTAGAATGTAGACGACAATTGAGTGACCGAACTTATTACACTCCAGTCACTACTGATCCAACCCAACGTCTCCTGAATACTATCACAGCCTTGGTTTTCTCGGCCGAGAGCCAAGGCTGGATCAGTAAGAAAGAAGCCAATTTTCTGATTAAAAAGAACCCACGCACCCCCTACTTTTACACTCTCCCGAAGATCCACAAAGGCACCTTCCCTGTTCCTGGGAGACCCATTGTATCGGGTATTGGCTCAGTGTTGGAACCCCTGTCACAATTTTGTGATTTCTTTTTCCAACCGCTTGTACATAAGACAAATTCATACATACAAGACACCTCAGATCTTTTGAGACTCCTATCTTCTCTACCCCCCACAGACGAAATCACTTTACTGCTGAGTTTAGATGTGCAGGCCCTCTATACCAACATACCCCAGAGAGCCACACTCGAAGTTGTGGAGAACATCCTTCAACATGAACTGTGGCAACACAACACGCCAATAAGCTTCATCATGGACTGTGCTACCTTAGCCATGACAGAGAACTTCTTTGAATTCAAAGGACAGATTTACAGACAGACCCAAGGTACTTGCATGGGTAGCACCTTTGCGCCCAGTCTGGCCTGTCTGTATATGTCCGATTTCGAGTCTCGCTACATCTTTACCCAAACCAACCCCTTCTACACCGATGTTTACCTCTGGAAGAGGTTCATCGACGATGTTTTGATACTGTGGAAAGGAGATATGTCAACTTGTCTGGAATTTTGCCAATGGGTCAATACCTTGGACCCACACCTCAAATTTACACACGCAGTGTCAGACAGGAGCATCCCTTTCCTAGACCTTAACATCAACCTCTATGAAGGTACACTCTCTACTACACTATATAAAAAACCAACGGATCGCAACAGTTTGTTACTGTACACAAGCCATCACCCGCGAAGTTTGAGAGATAACCTTCCTGTGGGGCAGTTCATGAGGATAAGACGTAACTGCAGCAATCTTAATGACTACAAGACTGAAGCTGAAAGACTAACTAGGAATCTGAAAGCGCGTGAATACCTAGCGAAACAGATTGCCCAAGCCAACAAAAGGGCTCGTAACAACCCTAGAGAGGCCCTGCTAGAACCGAGAACCAAGAACCAAACAGAGAACATCACGTGTGTAACCTCGTTTACCCCGGTATCTAACCAGATCACGAGGGTAATCAAAAAACATTGGACGATACTTAACACGGGCTCATTGTCCTTAGAAACACCAAGGTTTTCCTTCAAACGCACCAAGAACTTGAGGGACCTTATAATACACACGCGGCCACGAACACAAGACCAGATAACACAAAGAACACTTTGGGAACTGCCCCCCGTGACCGGGCATTACCCGTGTGGCTCATGCTCTGTATGTCACCTAACTGGCATACACAAGACAGTTGATATCAACGATAATTTCAAGTGGGAAATGCGACGCCATACCAATTGTAATACTACCAACTGTGTCTACATGATCACATGCCCATGCACACTACGATACATAGGCATGACAACACGCAGTGCTAAGACACGCATCATAGAACATCGCAGCAATTTCCGATGCAAAAGAGCAAACACAAAAATGAGCACCCATTTTGTAGAGAAAGGACATCCCCCCGACTCCTTTAGTTGGCTTATTTTGGAAACATTTCCAAACATAACCAAGGAGGCCTTACTGATCAAAGAACAAAGGTGGGTGTTTAAAATTGGCACAGATAATTCAGGACTTAATGACGCCATCCCTTGGTGTTCCTTAAAGCCCCCTTGAAAGGTAGGATATACCCATTTTCAGAGCCACCATTCCTACCTCCTAACATATAGGTAGCTCATCCACTGCATTGTACTACACCTTCCTGTAAGCCACACTGAATACGGAATGACATACTGAAAACATTGCTTAGATTATGTTCTCTAATGATTCCCGATAGGCCTAATTGTACAGGGATTTGCACTCTTATACTAACATGCCTTAACATTGTGTCAGAATATAGAGACAATAGCCTACTGACACGATATACGCGTGGTGTATACATAATTTTAGATCTATTCAACCTGGTTGGTTTAATTTTAAGATTTTTTATATTGCTTAAAAATTTTTTTATTACATTCATCCACTTCACGGATCAGATCAGGCAACCCCCAGTAATTCTAAGATCTCCCGTACAACTCTGGTTGCCTCAGAAGTGACGCCATTTTCAAACAGGAACCACACACACAATCGGTTTCCTCGTAGTACACCCAACATGGCGGCCAAGTTAGCCGTTTTAATGAGTGAATTTCACGATCTAGATTCACCTGGACTGTCATGCCGAGCCGGTTTTAAACTCTCACGAGCTCACAGTTCCTTACCCCCCAGTCCTGGTAGTGCGGGGTAGGTCTATGAGCGACACGGACTCGGCGTGTCAGTAAGTAAAAAAACCCTTTGCCTTTACTGTTTTGTCTTATCGTTTTGACTTTTTACGGTTTACATATCGTACACCCCGCATACCGATACAAACTTGGTTAATGCTTACTCGGTTTCTAGCCCGATTACTCCTTTGTTGGCCAACCATAAGCACGTCCATTAATGGAAATTACTTTTATGGACCGAGACGCTTTGTCTCGTAAAACATTGATGAGCTCGTAATTACCCCCGCAAAGTGCCTGATAGCGCCGGGTAGACCGACGAGTGACACGCCTCCAGTGTGCGAGTAAACCGTTGTATTTTTCCGGTTCAATACTCCACAAACTACATAGCCAATTTACGCTTAGGCACCTTTTCATGGACCTCATGTGGCTTGAGACGGACACACACATACGGGAACTAAAAAAGCAACACTCTAGGCGCGTATGAGAGATGAGCTCCCACTGTACCGAAGTATAGTAAAGTCATGCTCGTATGACGCGCTCGTTCAGTTCGGCTTGTACTAGATTTCAATTATAGCCTCGTATTTGAATGTGTGATTGATAGGGATCTAGGTGAAGGATTTTCAGTAACCCTAGTGTTCTCTGTGTATATATACATATATATATAATTTTTACTGTTTCCCATTTGGTTATGAATCACATAACATTCAAGAGAAGGGGTGTTAATGACCCTGGAGTGCTGTATTTACCTAACCTCTCCCATTTAATACTGCTCCTATACACCATCACAGAACGCAAGGAACTCCTTGCGCAAGCCTACCAGGAACTGCTGTGGTTTATCCTATGGAGTAGATAGGGTAAGTCCAACTAGTACTGCTGTAATTCTCTCCAGAGTGATCACTTCACGTGGTTTTGTGTGTGTTTTTTAACAATTCCCCCCCCCCCCCCCCCCTACACAGAATGTGCACTTTGAATGCAAATGCACGTTCCACCAGCACCATGTATGATAACTGTCTTATGAATGAGCGTTTTTTAACACCTTTTTTTTGGTCTCCAACCTTCTATACAGGTAGACCGAGGAGCAGGTAATAATACCAGTGTTATATTAACGCCAGTTGTCTATCACTTAATTTTCCTAGATAGACTTGTAGATAGAATCTCATGGTCCTGACGAATCACTTGAGTACAGCTCTATAATAGTGAGAAACATGTTGACCAAGACGAGGCAGTATAGTTAACCCAGAACATAGATCTGAGCTACTATAACTTTACCTCATATTTTTTAATCAGGCGAGGAGACATCGTAATAAAATTGTTCAGATAGTACTCTCTCCCCTTTTTAAACATTCATCTACATTATCACCAAGCCCTACACTCGGTACAGTTGAACAATCGGCTATCGTGGATATAGAAGATCTCCATAAGAGTGCTCTCTAAACAAGAGCCCGTCGGGTATTGCACCAGCCGACTCGACGTAGGAGCAGCCCGATGATGGTACATTACATCCTGAGGGGTATGTGATTCACAATATCCCGATGGCTGTGTGAGGGCTCCAATATCCATAACAGATATCTTCATACATGGTACCTCTTCCCCCAACCCCCTTAGGAACAGCTTTGTCATTTGTTGTTTACATTAGTCAACATGACAGCCATAAAAGTTGGAGAAAACCACATGTAGAAACAAAGGCCGAGGTGAACACAATCGGATTCACATCTGGGTAGTAAACATTGCGACCCAGATATGTCTGCTGACACGTGTTTTGACACATTAATGGATAGTCTGGTCTTTCATGTTTTAAAGCAATAAATGGCACACACTTAGGAAAATTAAGTTTTACCGGCCTTACCCAAGGAAGGGACATAATATGAAAGATAGTCATGATAGCAATTAAGTAATTTTTTTAGCAAAACAACCTACACCCTGGTAGGTGCTGGAAACCACTCTCATGCCTGCCCTCTTGTCCTACTTTCTTCACCCTTTGTCCTCGAAATACCTATTTCAAAACCCCAGCAAAACCTGGCCCCAGATTTGCTTGACCTGTCCACCTCCCACACACCACAAACACAGAGTGAAGCAATCATAAGGGTTATGCCAGGTAGTAAAGGGAAATAAAGCACACTGATAGCAATGACAGAGAACTTCCATCCTGCGGTAGTATACCCTGCTCTTTCCAAAAAGGTGAATAAATTCAAATTTAAATTCTCTTCAATGTCACATCTGTATTAACTTTGGAAAAACAACTACATTTTGTGTCTATTTATTTCAGTGAAAAACCTATTTACGTACAGCTTAGAGTTTTATAAATACTGGTGGATTTATTTTAATTTTAAAGTGTTATACAGTGCGAACATGATCCAAAGGTATCAGAGAGCAGTATAGAGCAAAGGCGGTTTCTATTACAAACATAAGTGAAAAAAGGGAACATCTTACAAACAACAACAGGAGTAACTTATTGACATGAAAGATACCTTTGCATCCCCATGCTTTATGGGAAATATATTGTACCGACACTAATAGGTTTGTTGTCACCACGGTTATCCTGCGATGTTGCTGGCTTGTGGTGTAGAGTACCAAGTGTTATCGTGTGGTTACATTGCTGACTCACGGTCTTATTCAGCCCAAGATAAATCTATTAAATATCCTTTTGACCTCCCTTTTGAAAACCCTTGTCGGTGGGTTCAGCCGAGTCTCTGGTGGTAGAGAGTTCCATATTTTGTAGGATGAGTCGAGAAGGCACAAGCTTTTGTCAATGATTTCCTAAATCTCACCAGTTCTAGTAAGAGGGATCTCGCACTTCTAAGAGAGCAACTAACTCCTGATAATGTTAGATTGTGGGCCAGGTACTCAGGTGCACCATAGTGCAGGGCTTTGTGCACCAGGCAAGCTATCTTAAGGATGATCCTAGCTTTGACTGGAAGTCATTTTAGGGACTTGCGTGAGAGTGCGTTATGGTAAGTGTCTCAATCCTGTTAACTGTCTTCCTGCAGCATTGAGGGTTGCCTTTTGCAGTGTAGGTTGTGATTTGAGAATTCCTGACAGGGTCACATGTCCATAGTTACTAAGGATTGTATTGCTATTTTGAGGTCAGAAGCTGTTGTGAATGGTTTCATTTTCTTCAGGCATCTGCGATGTAGGAGTACACTGTGTGTGGCTAAGCTAATATGAGCTTGCATGTTGAGATTTCTATTGAGTGTTATGCCAAGTGCCTAACAATTCCAGGTGTGTGAGCCATTCTTGTAGGAGAGGGGGGCTGTGTGGGGGAGAGATGAGTAGGAATTTGGTCTTGAGAAAATTACATTTTAGGTGATTTAGCACTATCCATATTGGGTTAGCCCAGTGTATCATTGAGATGTATAATGTTTTCTAGTGGTAACATCTTAAGGTAAATCTGAGTATCATCAGCATACATGAGGTAGGAGAGGTGAGCTTGTTTCTGGATCTCTGTTAGCGGTTCCATAATATAGGTTGAAGAGTGTTAGGGAGATAGTGGAGACTTATGGGACTTCTATCCGGGGAGAGGTTGGAGAGCAAGCTTCCCAATTTGATAAGTTGTGAATGGTTTTCTTGATAGAAGGTGAACCATTTTAGGACGGCTCCAGATAGCCCCATTCTGCATTCAGACAGTTTGAGGAGGTTGTTGTGGTTGACTGTGTCGAATGCAGAGGAAAGGTGAAAAAGGATGAGCAGACAGGAGTCATTTTGGTGCAGGAATTTGAGTGCGTCATCCACGATATGTGTGATGGCTGTTTCTGTGCTGTGTCCTGGTGTGTCCTATGGTAAAACCCAAATGGAACTCGTCAAGTAAGTTGAAGTTATAAATGTGTTGGCACAGTTGGTTGTGTACACATTTCTCTCTTAATTTCATTAGAAAAGGGATGTTTGTGGTCAGAAGTTATTCAAATCAGTTAGGTAAGCCATCTTGGTTTTTTTTTAGGAATGTCACTTGGCCAGTTTACAGGCAATCTCGGACAGTTCCTTGAGTTAGGGGTGAGTTTATGATGAGTTTACAATCCTTGTCCAAAGGGGAGTGAAAAGATGGCTGAGATCCTTTATCAGTGTTGATGGCAAGGGGTTGCTAAAATGTGAGATTACTTTCATAGATGCTGCTATTTGTAGTACCTCAAACTCACTATAGGTTATGAGGTGGCTTCATTTTTGGGCCTCTAAAGTTTTGGGTCCATTTGGGCACTGTTGAAAATTGTGATATTTCAGGGGGAAGTAGGAATGAGTTTGAACCTCTCTCTATAATCATTGTTTAGTCAACATTGATTGAATTTTCAATTTTTCCCCAAAATGTTTTTCTTCATTTCATTTCAATAAAACTTTATTCGTTTTTTTACAACCATAAAAGTATACAATAGACAGCAAATCATTCAATCAAATAAGCAAGTCAGAATCATAGAATATATAATACATCTTCTTAAGCCTATAATGAACATATCTTTAAAATGGAAGATGAATATCATCTTAAAATTTGTTAAAACCAACTATTCCATTTTTGAGGCACAGAGACCTACAAATATGTCTCACACAATACTTCTATCCATTAATACTCATTCTCCTTGTAACTTAAAAGATCTAAATTTCATCAGTACTCTTTACATTTAAGGAACTCTAACTTTAGTTATATATTTCCCAATGGCACAGGCTATATCTAAATTTATCATTCCCACTAAGAGGTTTACAGCTTGCATCCTATTTTTAATATCCTATTTTTTTTTTATCGGACCTAAAATCTCTCTTCGTATATCTAAAATCTTCAAGCAATCTAATAATATATGTAAAATATCACAGGTAGTACCTAAAGTGCAGGTGCATTTTCCATTGCTGTTTATCATTATGTTTTTTACCCCTTTATTCGCGTAACAAGTAACAAGGGTTTACCCCAATTCTCAATCTTAGCACTTCATGCCTTAGCAGGCAGCTAGGTAGCCTGTCGATATAGGGGTAATGTAAATCATTTTTCCATGCTGAGTAGGGGTGGGCGGAATTTGCGAAAGTGACTTTCGCAAATTATCAGGAAAATGTTACAAATCTCGCGGAAATATCGCGAAGATGCGGAAGTTTTTTTCCCGCCCGTTCGCGGTATTTTCTGCATGGTCGCGGCTCGCTAACTTACCCATGCGGTTGCTTACGGGCGCGGCCATCTTGTTTTCACTCTTCTCGCGGTGCATGATCACGAGAAGAAAGACGTGGTCGCGCGACCAATGACATTACTGCGGGCGCGAACTGTCGCGAGACTGCGCAAATGGCTACCAACAATCCAACATCTTGTGGAGAACGCGACCGGATCGGAAAAACTTGTCGGCGAACGCGGGGATTCAGGTAAGGCGATCGCGCGCGCGCGAGAATGTATTATTTTACAGCGCGAGCAAGAAACAAATTATCGCTAAGCTGCGGAAATTTTGACATTTTCGCGCTCTCCGCGGAATGCAAAAATGCCAAATTATCGCAATTTCCACGAGCGGAATGGAAATTTAGCCCAGGCCTAATGCTGAGGCCATATGGGAAACTGAGCTTTTCCGTAAGAGGTACTCCTGGTCTTGGGTTAGAGACACTTCTATTCCCAGTGTCCTAAGTTCTTTCTTATCTATCTTTAGATAGAGTGACTGAGGGCACAACTTTAACTTTAACACACCATACGCTTCGTTCATTGAGGCTCTAGTCTCTTTTGCCCAGGTCAGCTCACTGTTGGCAATTTAATTTCTACACCACTATGAGATTTTTTGGTCCTCACCTGATCCTAACCGCTGCCAGAAACGTAATAAAGCCATGCAGGCTGTTATTCCCCATGAGGTGATTCCCAATTCTAATCTCGCTGCTTGTACCATGGATGATCTAGGCAGCGAGAACAAGCTTTTAAGGATATTTCCTTCCTCTTTGTCACATTCATTTTTGCCACTTAAATAGAGTACCTCTGCACCATACAAGAATTGTGGAGGGACCATTGCTAGCTAGGCCTTTAAAACCGGTCTATCAGACATTTCTCCATATACACTATTAAATCTTTTTAATCCCTTCACGGAAGCCGATGCCCTCATTTTTAATGCATCAAGATGGGTATACCATTGCAGGCTACTCGCGAACCACATCCCCAGATATCTGTATTCTGTTACTTTTTCCAGCATCTCTGTGCCCAGATACCAGGAGAACTTTGTTTTTCTTCTTCCAAAACATAGGATTTTGGTCTTCTCCATGTTCACAACTCATTTTTTAATTTGGCAGTATTCTTTAAGCATGTTTAATTTTCTTTGTAGACCAATCTCCGTCTGGTCCATAATTACCAGATCATCTGCGTATAGTAAACAGGAGATATGGTTTCCTCCTAGTTTCAGGCTAGCCCCTCTAATCTTTCTTAGTTTTAGGGGCAAGTCAGCTATAAACAAGGAAAAAGCAAGGGGGCAAATACGCATCCCTGTCTCAGCCCATTACCGATCTGGATCCTCCTAGACAATCCTCCATCCTCATCCAAGATTATCTGGGCCCAATTTTCTGTATGCAGGGCTTGGATCAAGGCCAATAAATCGCCTTGGATATTATACCCTAACAAAGTTGCCCATAGCTGCTCCCCCTTCACAAGATCGAATGCTGCACGGAAGTCCACAAAGCAGCAGAACAAATTGCCCCTCTGCTCGATCGACTTCCACGCGATGGACCAGAGAGCAAAACAGTGATCTACCGTTGAGTGTCCTTCTTTAAACCCTCCCTGTTCTGGGGGCACTATCTGTTTTTCATCTGTCCAGTCCTTGAGTAATCCCAGAATTACTTTAGCTAATACTTTTTCACCTATGTCCAGGAGATGTATTAAACGATAGTTTTTAGGGGAATTTACATCACCTTTTTTATGTATAGGTCTTACAATTTCCCCTTTCCAACTGTCTGGCATGGCCCCTGTATGAAGAATCCCCTGGAACATATTCGAAAAGAACTCTGACCACCACTCCGTTTTCGCTTTTATAATAACAGCCAGCAAGTTATCTGGGCCGGCGGCTCGAGTTAAATTTAACCTGGATATTATACTCCTAATGTGGCTGGGGGAGAAATGCTCTTCTACTTCTTCCCTTACACCTGGCCATGCGATGGTGTTTATTTCCTCCATCCTTGGCCACTTCCCATAGAATTCCTCCAGATAATCCACCCACTTATCCTCCGGCACCGAGCACTGCAAAGACCCTAAAACTTTAACAGTGCTTTCTTGTACTAATTTCCAAAAGCCTTTCACATTTTTTTCTTCGATTACCTCTAGAAGCTTCACTCAGCATCTATCCTTATAAATTCTTTTTTTATCTTCAATGATTGCTTTATATTTTGACCTTAGTTTGTGAAGGTTAATTAACAGTTTATCATTGTGTCTACCTCGCTCTAAGGCTTCTTTTCTTTTGCCTAATGCTGGCTTTTACTTTGCGACAATCCTCGTCAAACCATGGCTTGTTATTAATGTGTAATTTTTCCTTACTTGCTGACTCAGATCTACCACATTTAATTTTTATCCTGAGACATTCTACCAATTGTCTTATTATATATTCATACCAGGTAATATCCTCCTCAGGTGGTAATTTTTCTAATGTGAATGTCAACTGGACTGCACTCAGTTTTTTAATATATTCTTCTGTAATACGAGTTGTAAGTCGCTTTGGGTATTCTACCTGTACTTGTATGGCTCTTTGTCTCTGAGGAACCCTTTTTGCATATAATTTTATCAGCAGTGGGTAAGGATCACTACCTTCATCCCTTACTACTTCAAAGTGTTTAATTAGTTCAAAGCTCCAAGCCTGTATAAACACGTAATCTATCGGACACATTTGCTGCCCTATTGTAAAGGTGCGCTTAGCAGGCCGATCCGCATCCTTTCTTCCATTTGCACAAACCAGGACTATAGAGCCCAACAATTGTCCAAGAGTCACATCTTGGGGTGAAATGTCACAGCTGGGGAACTTAGCAGTCTTTATATTGTAGACTCTTAACAAATCTCTGCACCATGAATCTGTTTTAAAGGGGTTTAGTCTGTGATTAAAATCATCCAATATCAAAAGCATATCTCTCGGGTAGGTATCACATAAGGTCTCCAAATCCTTTTTTAAGCTTTCCAGGTCCACTTTATAATCATTTCCCTTTCCCTTCTGGATATACACATTGACAATACATATACCTTCATAACATGGGTTATTATTCAATGTCAACACTCTGCTACCTAGCACCCACTTACATTTAAATTCAAGGGATTCTATTTTCCTAGCCAACTTTGTGGAAACCAGCGTCGGTTGACCACCTGACGATCTACCAGATATGTTTTTTCTTGCTGGCCTTACATGATGGGTAAATCCTTCTGTAACTAGGGTTTCATCGCACAGCCAGGTCTCCTGTAAACACGCGATGTCAGTATTCTTAAGAATGTTTTTATAGCATTCATGGAGCACTATTCTATTGTAACCATTAACATTCCAAGATAATATAGACAGGCTGTGCGACGACCCTTGCTCCTAGTCAATATCACTCAGGTACCCATTTTCTTCACATTCCATAAATGCAAGCTCTCTCAATTTTCTTTTTGAAGAAGGTGGAGAATGCTTTGCAGTCCTCAGCTGAGGAGTTGATAATGGCTGCAGAGTCCTCGATGCTGGACTGTTGTTTCACTATTCCAAAAAGTTTGCCTGGCTGTTTTTTTGTGTTATCTAGTTGCGATCTAAAGTGTGATGATTTGGCATTCCAAATGTTCTTGTTGTTTTTGTTTTTTCTCTGATGTAACCTTTGTAGCTCATCAATCAGTTCATGTTACATGTAAATATATTTTAATGTGACAAAAAAGTGTTGTGTTTAGATGCAATTAAATTGAGATTGCTAAAGCTAGTAAGCATTAACTTCCATTATTTTTCAACGGATATGTGTACAGTCACTTCCCTAGATTGTTGTTTTTTGTCCAGTTGTATAATTCTGGTAGAATACGCCTCAAACATAATCACACCCCATGTTCACAGTATGTGATAGAAGTTGACAGAGTGTTGCGACACTGATTGCCTGGCTGAATAAGAATTACCCAATATAATACATCTCCACTAAGAGTAGCAAATTGAAAGTCAATGGTAGCCTAATCACTTAGAATTATTCTAGAGTGCTTAGTCTGTAGAGAAATTGAGAGTACCATGGCACAACCAGTATTAGGTTGGGGTCAACATTTCTTAAGTGAAATTTTAGTAAATAAGTCATGCTCAAATTATGCAGTAATGAACCATAGACTTCCCATTTCTGACCACAGATATGGGGTGATTTCAAATACTTCCAATTCCCGACTTGCTTTTTTTTATGGTGACACGTACACTAAATTTGTTCATGTAATGATTGCTGGTTACTAAAAGAATGTGATTGAAATCTGTGTTTGTTTCCCACTTAGTTCTGCTTACCTGATTGCATATTTACCCATAAATAAATCTTAGGGCTAATGCCCAACATATCCATTGAGATCGGTTTCGGCAAACTGGTTCAATATCTCAAGAATATTTACTTGGGAACAGTAGCTTTTCTAGTTCAAGTGGCCAAACAATGGAACATGATGCTCATGGATGCCCCTAATGTTCTGGATCATCATATTTTCTCACAAATAATTGAACGTGATTTTTCACCTTGTAGCCTTTCAAGACACTGATTCTCACGCGAATGGAACTTGATACATCACTGTGTTTAGTCAAGTCAGCTACCCGGACAAAAAGAAACAGTATGCTTTATAGAAACTACCCATCATTACATTACATATGGTAAAGAGCTCTGGATGTTACCGCTGTTAGGCACCATTTTCCACAGTGAGTTAAAAACAAAACCTTGAGCCCTGAATACAATGAAATGCTAGAGTAATACATTGTGCCGTCATTTAGAGAATGGCAATAAGCTCTCCAGCCAATTGGTCCGGTGAAGATTAGATCGTCTCCTTCTGTTCCCCTGGTAAAAGACTCTAGAGATGCCTAACGGTCTGGGGAAGAGGTGTATCTGCTGGTGTGGTGGAATACTGAGTGGGCATCCATGTTAATGCAATCTTTTTTCTTTTTTGCTGTTGAGAAGGAAAAGCAATATACCAAATGCACCATTAGTTTTTCCTCCCGGTGCATTAGGGGGAAGTTCATGTTCTGCTACTCAAAACCGCCATGTATCACATGGTGGTCCCAGCCAAGAAAAAACAATGTCCAAAGCCCTGCCCTATACAGGATGGGTCGTTGACCGTAGTGAATGGGCTATGCAGTGGCAAATGGGCTACCATGCCAAGGACTTCCAAAGTCAAAAACAGCTGAGGCTCCGATGTAAGGAGTGTGGTGGTTCTCTTGCCTCTGAATAGAGTGACGGTACATAGGCTTGGGGGTGTTGGAACCCCACCAGTGGAGGCGGGGCTCCATCATCAAATGTCTGGTGGTTTCCCAATCTCTAAATAAGGTAGGGAAACTGGTGGTTTGGCATTGTGAGAACTTTTTGGATTCACAGCAGGACTCCTGCTCTGCCAAACCCATATGACTCCTTATTCATTGAATAGTACATTTTCCGGCAAGCAACCATGTGTATTACATTGAAGAAGTCTTGTTTTGGCTGAATATCCTTATATTTTGCTAAATCGCACTAGGAATGGATTGTAAACAGAGCCTTAGGAGTAGTTACGTGTGAACTTTTAGGCACTGTTTTCACTTTTAGGGAAGTGTTAAATGGCTCATTGAGAGACACCTTCCGAGGCAGAGTAACAAATCCCAAGATGGAAGGACTAAGAGATCACAGCCTTCAGTCTAGCCACCAGTCACCATGGGTCGATCGGGCTGGGCTGTCACAACAGTGCATGTTGTAGCATCTGCCCCAGCCCTGCAGCATGCAAATAGAATACTTCACACACAGGAGGGGTGGTGGAGTATGTATTTATTCTCCAACCTTCATTCACACGCTGGACTTACGACATACTTCCCATAACCACCAGGGACATTTTAAGGATTTTGGGGGCCCTGGGTCACACGTGGTTTGGAGGCGCCTGTTCAGAACAGCTTTGAATTTATAATCCAATTTAAGCTTTTTAATGCCCTCTTTGGCCAGGTCACTGACAGTGCACAGCCACACTCATCCAAATTGTAAATGTTTTTACATCTAATATTCAGGGACAGTGGCTTGTGTTTTCAATATTGTAATACAGCAGCTCACTAATATTACTGCAAACAATATCTGACACCCTCCCATTTCTCATATGTGAGGTCTGGTTTTGATTCAAAATAACCTTTTTTATAGATGTTGTATGAAACACAACATTTCTCTAAAAATGTCTGCAATAGACTCTCACACTTCACCCAAATTAAAAACAAATTAAGTTAAAACGGTATTTAAAACAACCTGTTAAGAATTATTAAAGGTCATTAGGGCAAGACTCTCTGCAGAACAGAGTTGGCCTTATCGGGGCCCCCCTCAAAGGCTGTGCCCTGGGCCAGAGCCCACTTTGCCCATGCCTTAAAAACGTCTCTGATAACCACACCCTAACATCTCCCCCGCACCTCAAATAGTTCCTGTTCAGAGTCCGCCCAGACTACGAGGGCCCGGTCCGTATAACATCAATATGCTACACATGCGCATAGGGACGTAGCTGAGGGAAGATTGAAACCTTACAACAGGGAGCTTCACTGGAGAGGGTCTTAGCTGGGACTGGCAACGGCTCATTGGGAACAGGCCAGTTTAAGAGGCTGCCCTTCAGGGGCGTAATACAGGCCCCCGCATCCCCCGCGGTGCAGGGGAGGCCCCCGAGCTGCAGGGGGCCGCCTCGGCACAGTACTTCTGCCTGAGCGCACCGGAATAAATCCGGAGGGGGGCCCCTCCGTGTCTATTGCAGGGGGCCCCTTGAACTTTCGTCACGCCACTGCTGCCCTTACGTTGTCTAGCCCATTCTCTGATGGCTGAGAAATAGAATGAAATTATTAATACAGAGAGATGGCTCGTAGTTGAGTTCGGAAATTAACTAGGGCAAATATCTTACAGTAACAAAGGGTTAGGCACCTTTTTTATCATGGAAGAAAATGTCAAGGCTTTTACCGGAACATAATAGAAAATGTATGTGCGTAAATGACAATAATTACGCAAATTAATATACAAGAACATTTTTCTCGCGTTTTGCACTTAGTGCTTGTTCACGGTGGAAATGTTCTCTGTGCTAATTAACGCCAGCGTGTAATCTTATGCAGCCTAATCCCGGATTCCTGAGTGCGCAGGCAATCTGTTGTTTTTTCACACTTCCAAATAGTTGTCTTTAAAATTGTATATCTCATAAATTATTGGCGCATAAAAAGAAAAAGGTACGAAAAATGACGTCCTAGACCATGAATAATGAACGCTGGAATCAGCCACACTTTCCTCCTACGCACAATTTTTAAATAATGAAAATGCAAACTTTCAAAGCATTTAGAGCCCATTTCTTCACTTTTAAAACATTCTGCCTTGTTATTGGGGAAGTTGTCACCCAACACGGTTTGACTTTGTTCTATTTGTATGTTGACTGACCGACTCGTCTTTTCCCCTCTATGCTGGGAACAAAGAAACCCTCTCTTGCTTTTATTTGAAACATTCCTACTTATCTCTAAGCGTTTGTTAAGGTGACTATGTGCCTAGTATGCCACTTCAACCTGCTTTTGGTCATAGTAATGCTTCACTTTCCTTCATTGCAATTCAATAAAAATGGACCCCATCATCCCTCAGAAAGGTTTTCCATAGGTTCTTTCGTGTTTTTAAACAGAATTATTCTTTTGAAAGTTAATGTGCATTTTTATACATAAGGAATGTATGAGTGACAAGTACCACTCAGACCTTTTTGAACGCAGGTGAGAAGCACAACTGGAATTTGCTAAATTTTGTGTAGTGTAAGTTTCTGCCAAGCTCAGCAGTGGCTGTCGTTCTTTAACCATCACTCTGACCTCAGATATGATTCTCCATTTGTATAGCACGCCCGAACTCATACGTGTTTCTGTTCAGAGATACAGTAGGACACATTTTGCCATGCACCTATACAGAAAGGGAGGGCTCTGTGAGCTTCCAGGCCCATGAGAATATCTGACTTCATTTTCTCTCACGCGAAAGAAATGGCACTGTCTGTAACAAGCGGACCAGTGTATGTTTCTTGGTATGGGACCAGCTTTTCGACAACCACCAAATTAAATTAACTTTTGTATAACTCTATTTAACAGCAAGATACAGCTACCGACATTAGTGCATCAAATGGGTGTGCAATAAAAATAGGTAATTCTAAATTGAATTTTGAAAAAAAGGCAAACTATCTCCCACTGTACCCCAAATATTATTTTTGTGATATCTTTTCAATGCCAGCTTGGATTCTTGCCGATAGAATTATAAATGTTTCAGTTCAATCATAAATTCAGAAACCTTTTATCGTTTTTCCCATAAAGAAGCATAGAGTGTCTCTCAGTTTTCAGGTCTTGGCACAGGATAATGTGTAACACTTATTTTGTCAAGTGAGGATTTGAAAATGTATTGTGTTAATTTCTTCTCTGTGTGCTTTGCCTAGTCGCGCCATATCATAGTAAACTTGTTTTGGTATTATTCCCACCTTGTCCTCTTTTCTTGCCCAACTCTTAATGTGTGAAGTGAACTCTTACTGAGAGAGAGATAATCGTATATACCATAATGGGGAAGAAGACTGTTTTACCTTTATCACATACTCGGTAAACTTTTTTTCCATTTTAATATTATGTCCCCATCCACAGCAGTCATTATTTAATCCATCAAAGAAATTGTCTGTGTTTTTCGTTCCCTTCTGAAACGATGACCCAGCCCTACGGTAAGCGTTTAGGCGAATCTTATGATAGAAACTGCCTATGTCATGCTTGTACGTTGTGTTGAATTCCTGTGTCCGTGTTACTTTGCTCCGATGTTGGGATTTTTTTTTAGCAAGTACTGCAAGACTTGTTTGTGCTCTGGGAGCAGTCTTCAAACCTGGCACTGCTAATTAGCCACTGAGGTTGAGACAGACGAAGATTTACTTTTCGAAAGTTACTTCTCCTAAATATATGCGTAACGTTCTACTTCACCATTGAATTGGAATTGTAATAAACATTAAAAATAGTTGTTGAATTATTTTGGTCGCTTGTTCCAAACCAGACACAGCAGAGTTATGATTTTATTCTTACTGTAGTTGTTTTTCACAGATAGCTATAGCCCATTTTCTAGTAAAGTCTTGCATGTATGAGATAATTTATGGAATATTTAAAAGAAGGGTCCTTTCCTGTCAAAATGGGATATTTTGGCAGGTTCACTTGCAGGGTGAAAAGATGCAGCAGTCAGGCTACACAAGTAGGCCTTGCGCCATGATTTCTTTGTAAACCTAGTAAATCGGACCTGCAATCTACAGGTGATATTTAACTTTTTTCTTCCATTGGGTTTAAAGTTTTTTTTTTTATTGTAAAGTTTTTTTAGTAATACGTTTGTCATAGCACCACAAGTACAACACAAACATATTATAAAAGAAATAAAGTGCTCCTTCACATTTTCTCACTTGCGGACTAAGTCTGTCTCTGTTTTAAGCCATATAACTCACAATAACAATGAGGGCTGAAAGGGAGGAGTACACTGATAACCAAGCGTCAGCTGTTCATAGTCCAGCCACAGAAATCTGGAAGGTAGCATTTAGTTGGTGAATGCAGTATCCCAAACCGCCTCCCTAAAAAATAATCCCTGTAGAACAGGACATTTCTGTGGATTGTGCGTCATTTTAATCTTTAGTTTGAGTAAATTACTTCTTACCCCCTGAGACCCCTAACATTCTGGAAGAGGCTATGGGTGACCCCAGAGTTGTCCGTCTATAGGGCTGAGTTAAATGAGCTCCTGACCATCTGTTTCCCCCCAAAAATCCCCTGGCTTTGCAATATAAGGAATCTTGCCTTTAACCCCTTCAGTGCCCATGACGAGCTGGACTCGTCATGGGCTGCGGTGGCGCTGTGCCCATGACGAGTCCAGCTCGTCATGAACTCCGCCCGCTAATGCAAAGCGCGGCACTGGGCGGGGAAAGGGGCGGGCATGCAAGGGGTTAAATTAGGCAAGCCGGGCCTCTGGAGAATTCCCAAAGTATCATGTGCAATGATTTCTAGGCTAGAACTAGTTAAATTCTACAGACAATTTAACTTAATGTCTTTAGAAGAAAGTGCCACACGTGGTCGCCTGACAGCAGAGTTTTTGTCTGTTAAAAACACATACAGCAAGGAACATTTTCTGGATTCTATTCAATCCCCTTTGGCTAGGAAATTGTATGTGCAATTTAGATTAGGGACCCTCCCATTACTAGCGATTACCAGCAAATGGGCTAAAGACCAAAAGGCGGATTGTCCTGCATGTAATTATAAGGTGGAGTCTGAAATACACGTCCTGTTCCTCTGCCCAGCCTATCGGTCGCCACGAAAGCGTTGGCTAATCCAACTTTGTAAGCACCTGGGCTTTCTGCGCTGTGCAGAGGCTTACAGAGTTTTAAAGTACGACACCCATCCACCAACAGTCTTTGCTGTATCCCGATTTTTAAATTGTATGTGGCATACCCGACGAGCTATCTTAAAGTAGTATCTTTGGGGAAGTAGAAATGTACTGGTTTATTAACTCTATCCATGCTTTGGGTTCACTGCTCTAGTCTCATATTTTTAGTTTTGTAACCATTTTAGAGCGCAGCCCTCCCCAGGTAGCTGCTTTTATTTTCTTTTAATGGGCTGAAGATTGTATCGCAAAGCTTTTTACTTCTCTGCTAAATTTTTAACTCCTGTGTGTCCAGCGGATTATTATTGTTCTAACATATGAACTTGGGAAATCTAAAACTTTTAACTATAAATGTATAATATTTGTTTTATTGCTACTTGCACTTTGATGGCCCTAGTGGCCGAAATAAAGTTATTGAAAAGTAAGTTACTTCTGCAACAGGCCCCAAATGTCTCTGGGTCTGGAAGTCAGAGGTTGAAGGGTGGCAAATGTCTCTCACCTTTTGTTACATAATTTTAAGTCTGTGAACCAATCTGTTTTGTGCAGGGTGTTCTTCCCGCACCAACTCATAGCAGTCCGTCTGTTGGTTGGTAAAATGGCTATCGCTCCCAGGCGAGGAACAGCAAATTAAATATTCTTAACATATTCAAGTAATAGTACTATTGGCTACATTTTTACTTTGCTTCTAATCATTTCAGACATCACAGAAGTGACTAGTCTCAACGGAAAGATAAATACATCAATGAGAGGTAAGACAATTCTGTCATGAGTTAGAGGTCAGAGCACACACACACTGGAGACTGGACAGCAGTGCCTCAGTGTGCAGAGTTAAAAAAACAGTAGCATCAGTCCATGAAAATTGTGAGTGACCAAACAAAAAAGGCACTTCCTCACACCATTAAAATATTTTTTACTTTTTTTTAAGAACAGTAAACTTGATTACTTTTCCCCATACTTTACTATAGACAGATGTCTACCCTGGCAGCTGAGATCTCCGCCTACCTGTGAAATTTACTAGTAGTACCTTCATATTTGTAAATGTATTCATAGATGCCTCCACCCCGGGCTTTAGGGGTGGAGACATGTAGTCTACACTCGGGCATCAATCTACACTTTAAAATGGTGAATACTTCAATACATCAAAAGTGTAGATTTACACCTAATTACAAGAGTAAATTTGCGAGTGAGTAAATCTAAATGTGTAAATTTGCCTTTGTGAATGGGGTTCTAAGATTCAGCAGCTATCATTCCCTACAGTCTTGCTCCGGCCCATTTTAGTATCTGGCAATTATCTACTAGAACCCACTCTGGTCGGATGGAACTTTTTACTTGCCCAATAGCGTGGAGGGAATAAACACAATTATCAGGAAATGCTGTCCGCAATTTGTCATAATCAAGGACTCGAGACTTAATCTCTTGGCTCTCTGGCTTTTATTATCAGCATAAAGATTTGAAGATACAAACTCCTCAATACGAGGCACAACAAGTACATAGGCACTAACACAAATGCTACTCTACGAAGAATCCGCATACGACTAAAAATACCTAAAAGCACAATTTCTAAAAGCATGAGGTAGAAAACTACCAAGCCAATGTCGATATTAGGGACACTGAACCATACCATCTCTGTCCCTACTCTATACTAGATGACATCCCTACTTAGCAATCCCTAGAGACCCTCAATCGAGAAAAAGGTGTCAGAGTGAAACCTCCTAAGAAGTCTTCACTTAGAGATCTTGATCTAAAATTGCCCCCTCTAGCTCCTCGCCTAACTCTTCTCGGCTCTGGGCTGCTCTGCTCTGCCTCCACTCTCGGGGCGCTTTGCCTAATACAGAACCCCAAATCCCAGAACACGCCCTTTTGCACCTCCTCTTCCTCCGGGTCGTCTTTCAGTAATTTTCCACAGAGCGCTGTCCAGTTCCATCGTCCATCAGCTTGGCCTTGAGTCCCAGACACCGTCCGCACTAGGAGTTACGATTGGCACATTCCAATGCACTCCCATGTCTGGCTTTAACTACATAAGTCAATTCGTGAACAAAGAACTTCTCTACTAACGAGCAACTGTCCTTGCACCTGGGGTGAGATCATGCAAAGCAGACATACTTCGCATCTTTTAACTTTGCAATTTACTACAGCCTAAAACCTCTACTGGAATAAATCCCTTTTGGCCTATTGCCCTCGGCTAACATAAGAAAATAACAGGCCTTTCGCCTCAACGATATATGTGAGTTCTGGCCACTACTTCGGTTACACAAGCATGTCTAAATCACAGTATTGACATTTACGTCTTTCTTTTCATGTATGGTTAAACTAAACAGTCTACATGCACGTATTCTAGGCTACACATTTTAACATCACATTGTGTTCAAGTAAACTAAATTCTATGCATTTCTCTAAACCTATTCACAGCAGCATGGTACATTGCTAACACTTCTAAATTAAATCGATACAGCTTATACATCTCTTAATACATTTCGCACACATAATACCTGAGTACATTAGATTATATGCGGGTGCCGACTAACAATGAATATAACGCACCCCAACAATTTTCAATCTTTTAAGCGCTACATCAGTCTGGTCAGGTTCCGCCTTGAATGACGAGGTTTGCGAACATGGTGAGCTATCCGTCAGGCCCTGCCATGTATCAGCTTACTTTTTGGTCTCCTATTAACACAAATATTTGGATTTATTGAAGATGAACGTCTTTGGGAGATAAATGACATACTATAATCAGCCTCCCCTAATCTTTGGAAAAAAACACACATTTATTTTTTGAGGCTGAGCAAACACAACAGGAATTTCGCTTATTGTTAGAGCATAATTCTGGGTAATAAGCAGGAAAAAAAATCTTAATTAGGCGATCAAAGTTAAAGGCGAGCAAATATTTTTCAGGGAATCGAATTCCTGAAAGTCACACTTGGAAAGTGTCTGAGGGGAAGAAAAAGCATCAGTCTATTTTTAGAGCCAGGAGCTTGTTGAGAAGTGCACATTCGTCTGCTCCTGCTGTCTTGTTATTCTTTTTATGAGCTTCATAGTTTGCTTCAAAAGAGCCCATACATCTGAGCGCCAAGTGCCTGTCAGTGGGGAGCATGCACCTTTGGCAACCAGGAAAGGCATTTCAAGGTGATATACCTTGACAGCATTTTATGGATTAAAGGAAGGAAGCGTGCTGATATTAAGAATAAGCTTTGAGACTAATAAAATGCTTTGTTTTGCTCACCTGTGGGAGCCGTGACAAATGTCCAGAGACAGCTGGGCTCCTTTATTAAAGGTACTGAATAAGTCCCAGGAGGAAGAGAATGGGCGCTTCGCTCTGATACCATGCAGAGAAGATAATTCCCATCAGGGATCAAACACTGGAGCTTGGTGTAAAACGGATATTCTTTTGGGACTGTGTTCCAGGCGTGTGTTTCTTTTAAATATAAAATCGCACACCGGTGCTTTGCTGTAAACAATTACAATTTTTCATTTATGCACTGATAGCTGTGTTAGAGAAAAAACTGAATAGAAGCAGGAATTGTATATTTTTAAATGGAAATATGGTTTCCATGTACATCATGGGGCGATTGGGAACAGGTATGAGAATCCACCTGTGCATTTTAAAGACAAGCACTGAAAACACAGACACCTGCGCAGCATTCACCCCAGTTTCTCGACATAGATTGTAGATTTCAGCAATAATTCTAACTTGAGTTGAAGGAAGCATAGAGAGAGCATACTACAAAAGGTGTTTGGGTGTTTCCACATTATTGCAACCGCAGAGTGGTTGGGAGGGCCACACCCTAATGGTAATCTGTATCCACTGGCACTACTGATGAGTGGAGTTTCTCCAGGATTACCAGTTTATCCTTAAACACAATGCAATCTTTCACCGATCAGTCTTGTTTTGTTACAAGATATTATGAGGGATTGTTCGTGGTTACAGTATCCAGGACCCCTGCCTCATCAATCCCCAACAGAAGAACCCATCCCAGGGACTCGCTGATTAAGTTAAGAGGAGATCTCAATGATGGCTGCAGTTGGCTTTGTAGGGATAAAAAGATCGTGGTGTAGTGGGCGCGTAGTGGGTAAGAGGCTTCACCGTGAGGCAGTTGTGTAATAGCCCGTTTTGTTTTTCAATTTAAAATGCTGTTTTCAAAATATAATTGTACTGTGCAACAAAGCTTTTTAGAGTGCTAATTTTTTTATTTTTTATAACTTTGCTCGTTGGGGAATTGTTTTGGGGCATTTGGGCAAGGGAATTGTTTCCTGCTGTAGAGGGACTGCACTGCACTTTGTTTACAATATAGTCAACCATACCATAGATTTGATAATACAGGTTAGCGTTCTAGTGGTTGACTAGGTAGTCGATAAAAAAATAGTGGGTCATCAAGATCCCAAAGGCGTGCAAAGGGAAGCTCATCGGCCCCGTCCACACCAGAACGAGACCAGGGTCCAAGGACCCTGCCTCATCAATCCCCAACAGAAGAACCTATCCCAGAGACTCGCTGATTAGGCTAAGAGGACCGCTCAGTGATGGCTGCAGTCATGCAATGGATCTGCTTGAGGAGGACAAAACCTTTAAGCACTGTGACTACAATCTGTCTGCTGACGCTCCTGCCAGGAAATCCTTACCCAAGCTGGGAGGGAATATGTATTTGGTAAATTGCAGGTCTTTCCCATGCCAGAAGCTGGACATCTATTCTTTTTTGCAAGATGCTAAGCCAGATGTGCTCTTCCATACAGAGACTTCACTTCATGTGGAATTGCGTCCTGACATTGTTCAAGCTCTTCTCTCAAACTACCACATAATACATAAGGATAGAGAATATAAAAAAGGTGGACATTTGGCCATCATTTTGAGGTCTAGTCTTAACTGACTCCTCTGCAATCCCTGAGTTCGCCATTTCAATGTCTTCTACATCAACATTTGCAGGAGTGTTAGTCTATCAACCCCCAGGCCCTTCTGGTCAATTTATTCAATCTTTTCCAGAAACTATCTATATTTGGCCACTAAGCATAGCCATTTTACCATACTGGAGGATTTCAACCTGCATTTGAGGAAGTTAGTGATACCCGAGCAGCAATCTTCAGGTGTGATCTAGCAGCGGTCCAATTGGATCAAATGGTCCTTGGTCTAATGCATATAGGAGGCCATCTTCTGGATCCTATATTTACTAACAGTCCCTTGTTATAGGTCTTGGACCCTGTACGACTTGCTTGGACAGATCATTATTTAATCCCTATAATCCTCAAGATACCTGGACTTACTCCTCTCCAGAGATGTAAGGGAGTTAAAGACCGACTATGGTCTAAGCTAATTCGGGATAGTTGGAGAGGCATTCTAAGTACGTCCTCACCTTGTCTAGACTCAGGCCCTCAAATTGTGAATAATATGATTGCGGAATGGTTGGCTGTATCTTTGGACCAAACTATTCGCAAGAAAACCATGAACCAAAAACCTAAAAATAAATCAGCCCCATGGAATTCTTCTCAACTTAGAACTCTAAAAAAAGATTGCAACATTGCAGAAAGATCATGAAGGAAGGATTACGATGAAAAGAAAAACACTCTGTATAGGGAGAAAGTAAGCACCTACCACACGGAAATCTGACGATCCCAGGCTTTCTTCTTTGAAACTAAGATTAACAATGCAACAAACTCCCCCACAGAGATGTTCAGAATCACAAAGTCCCTGCTGGGGCCTGTCAGGAATGTACAGGTGTCTGAACCATCAATAGATAGGTGTAATGCTCTGGCTGATCACTTTAACTCCAAAATTTTGAACATCTATGAATCCTTCCAAAAGGCAAATGAAACTAATAAGTCTATCCTACTAAAAGTTAGTGAGAATGAATGTTTGCCTACCTTCTCCAAATTCCACCCCACTTCTCCCTGGGGGAGTTTGTGTCTTTTGAGAAAATTAAGTCTGGATCCCCTTTTAACCCGGGACCGATGGGAATTCTCACACTTGAGCTGGAGATTATCTTTCCTAGTTTGTTAGAATTGGTCAATTTTTCCCTGGAAACAAGCATAGTGCCTTTACCATGGAAGCAAGCGATCATCAGAGCTGGCTTAAAGAAAACTAATATTGACCAATCCTGCCTGGATAATTTCTGTCCAATCTCCCTCCTACCAAGTCTAAGCAAAGTGAGAGAAACGTTTGTGAATAGATGTCTGTTGAACATTCTGGAAGCCAGTTCAATCTTAAATCATACAAAAACTGGCTTTCATCCCAAATATAGCACAGAGACCGCTCTACTGATGGTGGTGGAAGAGGCAAAACCAGAATGGATCAGGGCCAACTGCAGCTATTGTGCTCCTTGATCTTAGTGCGGCCTGCGATACTGTTGACCACTCTATATTGTTAGATAGAGTTGATAGGGCTGGTATCACAGGGAAAGCCCTGGAGCCTAACACTGTTCAATATATACCTTCAACCTTTGCAGATATTGTGGCTCCTTTTGTGATCTCTGTAGTCTCATATGCAGACAACACCCAGCTGGTGTTCTCTTTAGCCCCAGACTCTGATACTTTAACATCTAATCTTGGACCCTGTCTGAGCAGTTAGCCAACTGGATGAATAGGTCTTGCTTGAAGCTCAATGGATCAACAACAGAATTAATGATTGTTGAGATTCCTAACAATAATTCCAGCATTCAACAAGGTCTGGACTGGCCTACCAGCCTTTATAAACTTAGGGATGTGGCTGGAAGACACCTTGACCATGGAAGCCCAGGCAACATAAATTGTGGCCTGTTGCTTTGGAATGATATGGTTGCTAAACAAGATTTACCCTTCCTCCCTCAGACCTTGAGACAAGTGGTGGTTCAAGCCCTTCTCCTGTCTCTCTCGAACTGAGGTAACTCCTTATACCTGGGATCTCCAAAAGGAAACTGCAGGTTGTGCAGAATGCATCCGCACTCACATTGCTTGGACTTCTTAGATCAGATAGTTAGGCAGGGCCTGAGAGACCTTCACTGGCTTCCGATTGCCCAAAGAGTGGAACTTCAATCATTGTGCTTTGCTCACCGGGCTCTGCAAGGCCATGAGGCACCTATCCTACATCAATTTGTTACCTCGTACACTCCAAATAGATCATTTCAGTCTTCAAATTTACACCTGACCTCGTGTCATTCCTTCAGCTTTAATGTAGCAAAACTTTGGAACTCTTTGCCATTGACCATTCGGGCAACAGAAAATTAGCTATGCTTCAGGAATGCGATCAATAATCGGCTTAAATAATTCATTCTTTAAGGTGATCTTCACGTTCATTCATGATGGTGCCTCTTACTCAGTGCTGGGATGCCTCTGGGTCACCATATGCTTTACAAATGATGAAAATAGAAATTCAATATAGGATTATCATCCAAGTACAATCTTAAGCACCCTAATGATGTATGTTTTAGATCACAAATGTAGTAAATAAAAAGTGGTTTCCTGTCTTCCGCATTTTTGTGATGCTTTACTATGTCCTGAATAATAGATTGCAAATGTAATATCAGTTGGAGCTCTGATTTGATGGCCTTATTACAGCCTAAATATGGTGACCTCCAGATTCTTAATGAATTTCATTATTGCACTATTGCCATAATTCAAGTTGGCTGTTTACAATCTGAGGGCTCTAGATTAGGCTGCACATATAGCACACTACCAAGGAGTTGTAGCAAATCATTTCCACAGAGCTCTATTCTCTAGTTTAGAATGGATCTTCCATAGTGGGTGTTTCCTTAAAGCCTAACCTTGGTTTTCTTAACATTAATTTCAAACGTTTTGTCTAAGCTGTATCTTTGAAATGTTCAACTAACCAAAACAGGGAGCTCTCTATATGAGTGGGACCTACATCATGGTGTGCAAATTGTTTTCTTGTTATACAAATATAGGCTGAAGAAATCAATACATGTTTGAGGTTAATTTAGAGCATGGTGCAATATTAACAAACACCCGAGTGCAAAAGAGCTCCACCCAACTAGCACAAAACCAATGTCTATAAATGGAGAACCCTAATTGCTTTTTGTGATTATTTTCGTGAAAGTGCTTCCACCTTCACCAAAGGAGCACTTTTGTCAAGCGTATAATGTTGGCTACCATCAGGAAATGGCATTTCTTTTATTACAGAAACACATTCCAAAGCGGGTATTTGTTTCTTTAATACACACACTCGATGAGCCTAACATGCAGTGGGTTTCCTACCTGCTTGTGTGGTCAATTGATCATTTTTCCTGCCCAGATCCGTGGCAATCCCTGGCAGATAAAAGAAATGTGATGGATGACCTCCTTAAATGTAGTGGCTCTGTGACACATTGATGGCCCTGAGACTGATGGGCCTCTTGGTCATAGGTTTCCAAAGGCTGAGCCTGTTGGTGTTCTGTCTTTGGATACCTCATTACTTCCCTCAACTCTAAATGATTTATGTGTGGATGCTGCTCCACCAAAATCTAAGTCAACCCATTTGTCTTATTTCCAATGACGTCAAACAATTAAGATATGTACAGTGCAGGAAATATTTTGTAAAGCTATTCAATTTTCTATTAAGAGCACACTAAACACAGAATAATATGTATTCTCACAATCGATGGCAGAAATGGCCTTGCTTTACTCAGATTTTGTCCACAACCTGAGTGCAGACAAAATAAGAGCTGATGTGTAAATTACAGGAATCATCCATTTCGAGGAGAATCTAAACCGGTCTTAGCAGTAGGTGTTGAAGGCCAAGACTTCTCCCTACAGTGTGTGAACTGAGTGAACCACTCCACTCTACTGTACTGTGTTCTACTACTCCTAGAGGCACTAACTGTCCAGAACTTACATCATCAAATTAAAAGTAAATAATGTTCATAAATATCGTACATATTCATGGTGGTATCTCTCATTTGTTGTTCGGGTACTACAGTTGAAGAGGTGTGGAGTGTCCAAATCACTTGTCTAATATGTGCAATCAAACAATACTCCACAATGCCGAATCATTTCAGTCAAATCGATGGCAGCTTGCATAGTAAAATCTCAGAGCAGGAAGATGAAGGACAGAGTGTCTTTTTTTATACCCAGACTGAGACATGTTGGGTGGAAATATCTTCTAGATGAGTCACCAAGGCATAGTCCTCACCGCACAGCTCTGGGAGTGCCTCAGTTGATATACTGTTAGGCCTCTCTTTGTCTAATATGTTGGAATGTGGTTTCTTGGCGCTTTGGAGGTTTTTGGTAGGGCTCTTTTGGAACCATCAGCTCTAGCACTCAGTTACTGTTTTGAATGGGATCGAGGCTTGTGGAAAATCAGATATTGTCCTGCTAGCCTGATGTGCCAGATATGGGCTGTTTCCCAAAGTTTTTAAATAGTCTTCTGGTTAACAAAAAGGAGGACAGTAAATAGCCCGACAAATTGAAATCTAACTATTTCATCTGTGTCAATCTGCAGCTCCAAAGTGGACAATAGTGAGTGACCTGCCCATCCTTTTTCATATACTTTCAATTCGTTCTCTAATCTTTTCATCTCCACGTACAATTTTGTGTCTTTTCCTTTTTCCGTTCAAAATTCTTTCTCTTTTGCATTTTCTTGTGCCTCAACTGAGGGGTCAGTCTTGTTGTATCTTAGTCTTTCTTAGTCCACTTTCCTAAGCATTGGAAGCTTCTGCTATTCTGTTATTTTTTATATCTTTCTTTTTGTCTGTCTTTCATCTTCTCTCAAAAAACATATGTCATGTTCCCCTTCTCCCTCTACCTTACCAGCATTTTCCTTCGATTATTATAATAATTTTAACAACTTCATATATTAATACTGTAGATGTTTTCTTATGGAGAGTATTGATACAACTGTGTAATACATAAAATCAAATTAATTGAAGGGTAGGAAGTCCGCAATGGTTTCCTAATTGCCGCGTCCTGCAACAATACTATTTAGAATACATATTCGGTTTGGTTTTAAACTTGTGAAAATGTACCACCTATGACCTTCATTACAAGTTGGGCATCCGAGGATGAGCTACTTACCCCTCATTCAAGAAATGTCAATACCAGGTAGACTGACCTCCTATTTGTAGTGTTCAACATGAAAAAGTAGGCAAAACATGCAGATTCCGTTTTAACACACCAAATTCTGCATGTTCTGCCTTTTTTCTGAGCCTTTTCCCCAAATAGTTCTGCCAGTATTGGAATGTAGGAATCTACCTAGCAAAATTGAGAAGTTGTGACAAGGAGTCAGAGGGCCACCTTTTATTTGCCTGCCCCAAGTACCACGACCCTCGTAAAAAATGGTTAAAACCTCTGTTTCAACGCCTTACTTGTGGTAGGTCCGCTGAGGCGATTCGGGCACTAAAGACCAATACTTCAGAGTTGTTTGTGGTGAGCACAGCGAAATTCTTGGGCTGGGTTTGGATCATTAGAGCCCATAAATAGCTAGAAATGTTTTTTTTTTTTTTTTTTTTTTTAAACCTTTATTTGTGCATATTAAAAGAACAAATACGGGCCTACAACCATCAGGCCGGCCACAAAACGGTTAAGCACTGAGACAAACATTACATCCCCTGTGCATCAATGGTCAAGATTAGCAACGATTCAGGAGTTATACACTGGAGATATCCTTGACACCAGGGGAAGGAGAAGTGAAGGTTAATTTTAAGGTTTTCAAAATAATTTTATCGAGGAAAAAGTCACTAGAGGATAGAACCAAGGAGATTCGAGTCCGCAAGATGGCTTCATCACACGGGAGAGCAGCAGCATCATTAAAAACGGCCATAGAAAATCTCAGACAGTGAGGCGATGCAGTTATATAACAGGATAGTCACATGAGTAAATACGCACCCCTCCAAAGCCGCCCCCACTCAATCCACCCCACACCCGGACCCCGAATCGGAAACAAGGAGAGCGCAGAGACATAGAAGAAAAAGGCCCATAGAACTAAAAAGAAACAGTAAATTACCCCCCCACCCTACACCAATGCGGAGGCTACGGCCTGCCCCCCCCCCCAGCATAGTGCCTGTCGCCCAATGAACCCGAAATATAGACAAGAGAGAAAGTAGGAATAAAGGAAAGAAAATAAGAAAACAAAGAAGAAAGCGGGGAGGAGCCCACGTAACCTCGGAGCGCCCGAAGCCACCGGCCAACTACGTCTCCACACACTGAGAACCCACTACACACAAAGGCGGTCGTGTGAAGATAACGTGTCACAACAATATAATGAAGGCAGACAATTCGCGACGAGTGCGCACAACATATGCAGACAGTTCCAGTCCCAGTCCAGCCCATCCGTGAAACCATGGTGATAGAAATCAATCTAGCCCTGGCCCGATCGCGGGCGTAAGATTAGACTAGCCCCCACATGAAGGCCCCGCAGCCCGTGCAGACAAAGACAATATGGCCGCTGGGGAGAAGATGGAGAAGTAGAGTCACAAAATGGCCGCCGATCATCTATTGAGGTCCCCTTGTGCACCATATAAAATCCAGACCTGGCCTGTAAAGTACAGGAGTTCCACATAAAAGAAGCCGTAGGCCACCGTTAACGGTTCCTCGAGGACGTCAGGTGTCGCTCAGCTGGATACTCTTGCGTGTGCGGTGAGGCAGGCAACAACAAAGCAGGCAGCAATGAACGGGGAAACAAAGTGTCCACAATTGAGCAGGAGATCGATTGATCCTGGGTGCCGGGAAAGCCAGATGCAGACACCAGTGTAGCACGGTTATACCCAGTCGTTGCGTCCCCGCAAGAGGACAGAAGCACTGGCAGACCCACGTCTTGTTGAGAACAAACGGGGCGCTCACGACCCGCAGCCGACAGTATGGAGTCGAACCGCTCACTCAGCGTTTGCAAGCCATCACACAATTGCAGACGAAAGTCCCGCAGGGCAGCCAGAACGGAGCCGCATGTCAGCGGAAGCTGCGCCCCCACATCGGCAGCAATCCGGGACGGCACTGTGGAGCTGGAGTCTGGTAGAGGGAGGGCGAAGCGGGCAGCGGGCGAGACCGGAGCATCACCCCCCAGCAGCGAGCAGGCAATCAACGCCATGTTTTACCGCTGAACGGTACAGTGGCCAGGGGGGGGATCGTAACAAGGAGGCAATTCCCCGCAGGTCTGCGCCGCAACAGGTGAAAGCCAACAGTCGCTTCCCCTCCCTCGGACTCTCTTTGCAGCCGACTAGGCAATAGAAGAAGGGGGTCTGCAGCCTTCCACAGCGCGGGCCACAGAGCGGGGCGGGAGACCCGCCACACCGGGGCTTACCCTATAGCTCCAGCCCGTCAGGTGAAAGGTGAAGGAGGTGTCCGGGCGTCTCTCCCCCGGCTCGTCTGGCGACAGTCCGTGGTGTGAGGCGGGATCGGGGCCGCGGGGCTCAGATTTGCGCCGGGGGTCCAGTGACTGCGGAGCTTCCAGGGGGCCGGCCAAGGCCACAATGGAGCAGGGGTCCAGCGCGGAGAACAAAGGCACCAAGAGCTCCGGCATCCGGGCGGGCTCAGACTCCGGGAAAGCGGCGGCGCGGTCAGCGCGTCGTCGCGCACTTTGCACCTCGAAAATCGGCGAGGATAGGAATCAGGATGATAGTCCGAGGCCAAGGGCCGGCGGAGCCGGGCGCTCAAGCGTCTGCTCCGGTCGCCATCTTGGCTCCTCCCCTAGAAATGTTTGATCATACGATTCGTACTTAAAAGTTTTAATCCAAAGTTGGATATTGCACAGTATTTTAAGATGGCTTTATTTATTGATTTTATGTTTTAAAAAGAAACTGTATACATAAACGGATCGTCTAAACATAAATGGGATGTTTAACAAGGATTATTTTTAATGTATAGTTTTTATTGTGTGTAAACTGGTCAGTATGTGGCGTTTGTAATGTATGGCCTCAACTGTTTGTGTAAATTCCGCTGTCTTTTATGATTTTATTATCGAAATAAAGACTTTAAAATCTGAATCTGAGAAGTTGTGATAATTATCACACTGCTGGGATTAGAATTTAACCCAGAATTTGTAACGAGGGTCGATAACTTTTATGACCAAAACCATAAAACCAAACCCATTGCATGCACAATGTAAAGGCCAGATTGGTTCAGCAATCCATTTTTTCACAGAATGAGTGTGAACAAAGTATGGTGTTTCCAGTTCAAATTTACATTTGAAAGTTTTTTCTTATTTCTAGGCAAAAAAATCTTGTGCATGAGCCTGCACAGAATTTCACACAGAGAAATGTATTTACATTTTGTTAATTTGCTCAGATATCTGGGCAAACACAAGGTTTCAAGGGCATTTTAGTGCTAATATTGTTTAATTTGCGCATTATAGGTTTAGCCGCATTGAATGGCATACTTAGTGGTTGACTGCACAAGTTGAGCCTTGGATCAGACTCCGATGGTTTTGATTAGGAGGAAAATAGAATTTGAAAGCATTGCAACAAGAGAGAGGGAGAAAGAGAGTGGTTTTAAAAAGGTTGGTCTTGGTTCCATCACTTTGGGAGCAGGCACATGCTGATCTGTTAAGCTTTGACTTTAGTGAAGCATGGGTACATGACAACAAGGTATACTGATATCAGTAGCCCTCCAACTCCATACATGTCACCTATGAGAGCCGTACTGCCATGTACAGGATTTACAGGGCCTTTACATGTCAATGCTAAGGTCCTCATTACCATCTGGCCTCCACTGAATGTGATAATTACCGTCTACCGTGAGATATTAGTGATTTTTGCATGGATTTTGATGCTTGCTGCAACAAATTTGCATGCTCTGGTGAATACCGGCCATGTTCTGACCTGCAATAGTTATCACACAACTCATAAATCCGATATGTTTGGTAACAGGAGTTACTGCCCACGTGGGAATTTAATGACCCACTGGGAATGAGGGCATAAGATTTGAAATCTGCCACCATGACTGTGAGTAGCAATGTAAATCTGTACTATTATGCTTATGTATGGAGTGGAGAGAAGTGTCTCCAGTACAGACACAAGACATTTCTTGATGCTCGCTGTACTGCATCTTCTCAAAGTGGGAATGGGAGGTGTTCAAGGTGCAGATTCCATGGCATCTCTCTTTCAACGAGGGATGCATAGGAACCTGTGATTGCCATAGCCCTGGGATACCATCGAGAACAACATTTCCACATATTCAATATGCGTTTGCTAAACATCTCATTTCCATTTGCTTTTCTAATATGACACATGGAAATTGTCTTCGTTAATGTGCATATGCAGAATATACTCTTTTTTCAACTACATATGTAGACCCAAGCATGAACACACTATTTCACTGTGATGCCACACTATTGTGATACTGTCCAATTGGCACAGTTGGCATAAGATCAAATGACACAAATTGTTGTGGATCAAGAACACATTGACTAAACTGCAAAAAACAGAGTGAGTTGAGAAGGAACCCAAGTATTGCTCTAACGTTCAATTGACCACCTTCCTTAATTTAAGAAGGTAGCGTGTTTTTATAAAACTGAAATTTGGGTCTGCTCTGTGATGGGACAACCAAACATTGCCCCTTTATCCCTCTTCCTTGTCAAACCTTGCATTTCACAGAGGCATGTCCACATCTGGAGTAAATCAGCCTGCTGCTGTATAGTATATAAGTCTTTTTCCTAAATATAACAGCCCAGGAATTTGAAAACTCCAATTCTGTGTGTGTCCCTTGGACACATTCATCCTGCTAGTTTCATCTTATAACTGGGTTTTCTTTGTTCTTTCCCTTTATTTAATTCTTTTTGTTTATTTGAAGGACACAAAGCTTTGGGTCTCCTTGTCTCAACATGCGCAGGACATGTGGCTATTGTTGAGTATGCCCTTAGGGTTTGGGATGGACATGTCTGTAGTGTATATCAGCCGGCATGCAAAATTCTAGGGCACGTAAAGTAGAACATGTGATGCACCCAAGTCTACCAAGTCCACTGATTCAGTACAATTACTTCTTATGTTCTTGCTCTTTAACGGAGCACAGCTAGCAAAAGGGAGGAGTTTTCCTTGCAATGTCTTGATTCATGCTCACTCCTCTTCTTCCCAATATTTTGGTTACTTGATCTCCTCCTGTATGGTTAGAATTTCTTCTGCAAACAGTGATATTATTTGTAAGGTGGGAACAGTATTTGATGCCTCTTAATTGTTGCAGGTTATAAGTGAGTTAGTCATACACATTGCTCTTTTATTTTTCAATTAAGAATGTGTGTGCTGGTCTTACACTTTGTGTACTTGATGGTTGCTTTGAGTCATACAGGATGGATTCCACTTTGTGCATGTTGCACGCATTTAAAGGTCTGATAATGCTGACTTATCAAACCATTTTCTGCAGGGCGGGACCTGGTATTTTATGGAGGTGATTTCCTGGGCTATGATAACATTGCAGGCTATATGTTTTCAAATATGTTTATTTGCTTTTGTGCTTGATCCTATGGATGGCTAAGATTTTTGTGGGTTTTTGAGTAGGAGGCTTTTCCTTTCATTGTAGTTACAATTAATCTCACTAAGCAGCAAAGGTCTGGTGGCAGTTAAGGCTGCTGGAGCAAGTATCCTGTCTTTTACCTTCTTATGTACTATGTTAGTGGAAATTATCTGTTTCTTCTCGAAAGTTTCTATGCACTTGTAAAGCTTATTAGGTAGAGATATAGGATTCTTGGAGTCCCTGGAGGCTCCTGAGATTGAAATTAAAGAGGTAATGTCAAACCTATATGGAGAATTAGGGCTCAATGTCTAGGCGTTTCATTGTAATAGTTTCCCTATCCACTGGACTTTTTCTGTTAACCTGGGTCTGGACTGTCCTGACTGGTGTAAGATCACTCTGTTGTGTCACAAGTGTTGATGGTTTGCTCTCATTTTGAAGCCTTTACCATTAGTTGTCAATGGTCCTAGTATCACACCTGGCGTTTGAGAAGGTGATGTGCAATTACATTTCTGGCATGGTTGCTTTCTTGTCATTCTGTTCTTTGGTCTGTCTATGCGTGGAGGCTTAAAAGTTCCTTTCGTTGGAGCTCTATAGATGTTTTACTACATTCTCCCTGATGGTTCAGTTTGTGGGTCCCCAGCTGCATTAAGAATGGGAGGTAATCAGGAAAAGGGGCACGGGGTGATGCCGCTTTTATGTATGGGGACTCTCCACTAATCAGAGACCATCAGTGACTTGTCAAAGTTGGGACAACCCACTCTTTCTCCTTTGATGGGTTATGGTTTCAACCTTTCTTTTTTTGCTTTCTGTCTCTCTATATCTCTTTTCTCTTTTTACCTTTCTCGTTCTATATCTTTGTCACTCTCCCTTAGTCTCTTTCTCTGTGTCTGTCTTTCTTTTTCCATTTTCTCTGTTTCTCTTGTTCAGGTTTGATAAACACCATAAGCGATTCTGTGGTGGGCATCACAATGTAACGTATTCTGGAGGTGGAGGGATTTATTTAAAAAACAAAAAATTGTGGCTTACTGCACTGTGGTCGTACCTGTCTCAATTACCTATGTTTAAAGTAAGGGCTGTGCGGAGTGTAAGACATTGTAGCTAGATTGAGAGAAAGGGAATTTTTATTTTAAATAAGGTTTAGGATGCATATTATCTTATCGCGATCACTGTTAGTATTTCTCTGCAGTGCATACATTCATTCATATTTACTGAGCTGAATGTGCTTTTATTTTCAGAGCATCAGAGCTTCAGGACTTGTTCTGCTGGAGACGGTGCTTTTTGGATCCCTTCTACTCTATTTTCCAGTAAGTTATACAATATTTGTATTTGTAGCGCTGCAATGTGGCCGAGAAGCATCACATCTGATTACTTACAGTCTACTAAGCTCTCCAAAATATGCTAAAAATAAGAACACGACAACTTGGCAATGGGAATGTGAATTAAGTGGGAAATCTCATAACAAACAAGCGAGCCGTGAGGGAGTTCTGCGGCTGCTTTGGTTAATTAAAAACTGCTCACTACAGCGTTTGAAAAAATGACACATCTAGCCTACGACGAGACAAAAACGCTGCAAGGTGTGACAGTGCATTGAAGGACTGTTGATTTCAAACATTAGTAAACTGTAGGACGGATTGGCCCTAGTTTAATTCAAGCTGGAGTGTTATTGGATAACTGCAGGATCCATCATGCACCAAATGCCCAAAACATATCAACTAACATACTAACAGTCCAGTCCGTTCACAAAATATGGCCGCAAATTGCAAACAATTTTAAAAAAATAGATTCGTATTTTTTTTAAAGTAACCTTTGTGTTATATTTCATTACAAAATCACCATATGCATTGGGTCAAAGAACGACGTGCATAATGAATATTAGTACGGCAGGTTGCAATTTGTGATTGCCTACAAACACAGTGGATGGTGAGCTGAAATGATCAGCAGACCATCATTCCATGGAATTATATTTTTATGCATTCCTTGTTCCATAGAGGAACCAGTGCTAGCTTTACAAAACATACATCAGAGAGGAGCAGACAGTGGTCTCTTGGACCAGTGCCACCTGTCCCCAATGCTTCAACACAATGCACAAAGGCAAAGGGGTCTCAGGGAGAGCCCTTCCTATTTGTGAATCAATAGCCACCTCCGTTGAGCTATTGGTAATGCATCAATGGTTTGTGAGCCAATATGAGGTTGCAGACCATTGATACATTGCCCACTAAATCACAATTTGTAAGTAACGCCTCATTTACATCCCTACAGAATTTCAATTTGGCATGGGTTGCAAAACTCAGTTTACGAGTCATAAAAACATTTTACGTTTGCAAATGGCATTTTGCAGTCTCAACTCCAATGATTTTGTGAATCGCAGAGTACACAAATGCACAATACCATTGTATATCTGGACTACAGTCTCTGGAATTTTCACATTCAGCTTTACTGTGAGGAGGTGCTGCATAATCAGGGCTGCATTGTCGTCGTGCACAGACTTAATTTGCTAAATAGAATTGATGTAATTCCATGAAGCAAATAATTCATAAAGGCAGAAAAACGTAATTCCAACCGGACATATATTGCTCCGGTCGCAAGATGATATTGGAGTCTGTGTTGGGGCTCCACAGCCACAATTATATCATTGAACATTTCAAAACACCTATGTGTCATCATGAACCACCCTCATGTGTGTGAGAAATGATTTTGTCTTGTAGCTTCTTGAGCTTATGTGTATACCATGGGATCTGACATCTGTATTGTGTAGTGCACACTGATTATTTTGGCATTACAGAGTTTATTTAAGGTATGGATCAATATTTTTAAATTGGTTTGTATCTCTCCTGCCTTGTTTAGTCGATGTCTGATTGTTCTGAATTTCAAAATCAGGACGGCTTGCCTTCTCAGTGGCATATTCTCAAAGCTGAACCCTCTCGGATTGGTTTGTACAACTTCAAGAATAGTACACCTAGGTTACTTTTGCACTATGGTCTTTTTAGAGAAAGTGGTTGAACAATGGTGCGGTCACTGGTGCAAGACTTGTGCTGAATACTTATTTTGCAAGTCTCTTAGTATGTTTCTCCAATATAAAGAACATTATAGGGGCACAAACCACACTTTTTTCATTACAATTGGTAAAGGATGAATGGAAAATCCAAATGTTATGTGATCATTCTTCTGCTGTATGATGGCACACTGCACTTTGGCGCACCAGTGATGACCATTGATCAATTATTCTGTTGTTTAGCGTGAATAGGAAGATGGGCTCATAGAAGTTCTGATTTAAAATTGCAATTCCCTTTGAGTCTCGTTAGATTTTGGCTGGTGGTTGCTATAGTGGTACCAATACATTGCATGGGTCAATGGTAGATAATCATACCCATGGTTTGGCTTCTGTTTTCTCATTCCATTTTAATTGTCTCCTCTGAGGGGAATAAAACAACATCTTTTGTGGGCATTTTTAAGACGTTTTTTTAGATAGCCTTTAGATGCAAGTTTAGAAATAAGCTTATCTGAGTGTTCAAAGTATACCTGTTTGGTGGGAAATGTGTGTTTTATTCTAAGTACCTGGCCAAAAAGGGAGCTTTTCTCTTGGGCAGAAGTTTTGGTAGTGCAAAAGGATATTTTCCGTTTTCTTTTTGTGGCGGGTTGTCACAAGGTGCCCTGAGTCATGTGAGATCAATATGCCCAAGAACCTCTTTGTTTAGTTAATATGGTGCATCACAAACTTGATATCTTAGGATCTACTGTTGAGCCAACAAAACAATTATTGTAGTGTGTCTTCATTGCTGGTTCAGATGCAAAAATGCCATAAGTGTATCAATCCTGGGTGGTAATGTTTTCAAAGTATGGTTTGCTATTGGAAATCCATTATCCTTTTATTGCGCCATGTAAAGAATTGCTAGTTTGGGGCAAAGGATCAATACATTGCAGTGTTTTGAAAGAGGAAATCACCTTGAAAAGAGAAGAAATTCTTCTTTGGGATACCTCTGCCAATTAAACAGTGAATTCTGTATGAACCCGGTGGGGTCATAGATATTAATGTAGGAACCATTCAATAATTTCTAAATCTTCATCTTGAAGGATGAGATGTATTAAAACTGTACGTCCAACATAACCAAATGTGATCTGTTTTGTTAAAAGTTTGCTTACCAGTCTGTTAATGATGTCAGTTGTATCTTTGACATTTCATCTGGTTGTTTCGAAAGATGTTTTTTGAAAAAAATTGATGTATTTGTAAATAGGATCAAAAATTGATTCATAGCAATGGGGCTGATGAAAGTGTTTTTTCATTCGTTATGTACATTGGAAAACAAATGCAGCAGGGGGGTGTGAGTTTTCTTTATCACAAAAGAATGCTCCTTTGAGCTGAGCTAACCTTGCTCCAGTCCTTCATCTGCAAACCATTTTCTTCTCATCCAGTTCTGCTATTGGATTGATAATTGTTCATTTGTGGTGTTCATGGTTGGTTACTTGGCAGATTCCCTCAGCATTGTAGTCTTGTCTATTAAGTATCAGTATTTCACCTCCTAAGTCATTAGGCTTTATATTATCTCTTTGTTAATATTAACCTAGGATAGTGCTGTGAACTGTTCACAAGACATATTTGGTTTGAAGTGCCTTTTCTTGAATTCCATATTTTCAATTGTTGACATTACTCTCATTTCAATTGTAAATATTTGGGGGGATGGGCGATGATGGAGGACGGAAGGTAGATTTAATTGGTAGCTCCGTCTCAGCACCCATTGTTAAAGAAGCTTGTAGGTCAAACTAGGCTATTCATTCCAATTTGTTTAGGAATTAAAAATTGTAGGTTTCATATTTAAAAGGTCCGTGGCCTTGATGGTACTAGTGAACGGCCTTAGGATAATACGCTTCATTTGGTCTTCATTCAGAGTGAAACTGGGAAGTTTAATCACTGGAGATTCTTTCACCATCTGTACATTTTCCTCTTGGTCCAGATATCCCCTGTTTTGCAATTTTGCTTGTACTTGCTCATTCTTCTTTTTCAGCCTCAGCTTGAAAAAGGATTCAGTTGTTTCATACCTAGATGTTGTTAGAACTTCGTCACTATTTTTATTGTTGTCTGATTCCGATGATGAAAATTGTAAAACGTAATCAACTCCTTCTTGGAACAACCATGATATGTAAGAGATGGTGTTTCATTATCAGGTTTATCATAGAGGTTATGTATTAGAAAGGGCTGTAGAAATTTTAGCCTGAAATTAATGTAATCTGTTCTTGAGTTTTTTTATTATGTTTGATTTATTTTACTTCCTGGGCTTGTTTATTCACCTTTTCCAACAATGTGTTGCTGTGTGCTATTTGTTATTTTCTGCAATCAGTATTTTGATTTTTTATAGATCTTTCAGATTTAATATTTGGGTATCGTCTATATCCAGCAGCAGAAAATCACAACTACATTTGGCTTCTACAAAGCTGATTTCTTATTGATAGATCTCATCTTCTACAAAAATTATTAGAATATTACTAATTTGCATTCCATATGGAGTATTACCAGCCTTAAGACACTGTAGGTCTGTTCGTGTTTGTTTTTCATGGTGATACAGCTAATGGTTATTTAGCAAAAATGGAGTGGGGCAGTTCAAGCAATTTTTGTATAAGATTTTTTGAGTAACTGAGTTGTGGCCTCTTTCAGGCGTTTCTCCATGGTAGATGTTATGACTATGGGAGAAGCCAAAACGATGGATCAGCAAATCCACAATACTGCAAAACAATTGCAGGGCTGCATAAGTAAAACCTTGCACTCACTGCTGAAAAGGATACGTTTTGGGGCCTAAAATTTAACTCAGAAGATTGAAGCTGGGACTGCTGAATGTCCACCTCTGGCATCCACCACCACACACTCTCTTCTCCATTATCTCACTCTTGCAGGTTCTTTTTCATCACTGATTTTTTTGTTACTGTTATTCTGTTCTCTTTTTTTTTTACTTTTGTTTTTTACTTTTCTCTCTCTTGTTCTGGGTCAAAGTCTGATGATGGATAAGTCCCAGTGGACACCACCTGCAACCACTGGCTGAAATTCAGCACTGCTCGTAATCAAGAATTGGTTCCCTTATAAAGCTGGTTGGGCTTGATAATACTATTCAGAAAAGAGACCCCCACCTGGGCTACACACCTGAAGTCATCAATTAAATATATCCATGAGAAAACGTCACATACAATGCTATGTTTACTTGATGACAATAAACTAAGCACTTTATTGCAGTTTCAATATTATGTTAATGTACTTCGGTTGGAAGAGCTATAGGGCAATTTGCCTATACCAAAACTATAATAGATTGAGCTTCTTATCTATGCAAATTTTGTCAACTGATAAATCAGATGATAACTGGTTGTGGATAAGCATTAGTGCTTCTATGGAAACAGATATGTTCTAGAGGCTATGTAGAATATCTATATTTCTGTATTTGAATCCCATTGTACCAACTTCTTCAAAGCATAATTCTTGGTAAATCATTTTTTATCTAGTGTCCTAGTTTGCTTTTCAGGTACTGTATCTTAGATATTGTCCCGGGGGTGTAACGGACATTTGTGCCCATTTTGCCCCCCCCACTCCCCCCAGGTGTGGTTCCTTCTGTAATATTGGTTGTACCAATGCACATCATATGCAGATGTGATCACTAAGGTGCACTCCCTCATTTACATGCAATAGTGTCCCCATTTAAATGAGAATAGCCTTTGCACTTTGTTACGGGTACAGGCATTAGAATGTCGGAAGAGCCAAAGTGACAAATATCTGTAAGTGGCATTTTCTGTGTCTGAAAGGATGAAAAGGGTTATGGAAGAGCGAGAGAAAAAGATGATTTGAAAGAGAAAAGAGATGTAGAGAAACAGAAGTGGAAGTAAGAAGGATTAAATATGATGGGGTAATAAAGTCGAAGATGGTCGAATGGAACGAGAAACTGAAAGGTGAAGTAAGGATGACCTGGGTCACACTAAGGGCCTTCCTTGGAGTTTGAAAGATGGGATACTCTATCCCAAATCTGAAAAGTGTCCTGTCTGCCCTTTTACTATTACTAGCTTTTGAGATTTATAATACAGAGGATGGGATATCTGTCATGGTTTGACCAAGTATGATATTCAACTAATTCTAAGTAAGGCCATAAGAAATTTGTGAACATGACTTCCATAAGGCTGACTGTACGAGGAATAGTAAGATTGCTGTGCTAGTTAAAGTTTTGTGGATGGTCGGCTATCTGTAGCTGCGTTTATTAGTGGTTGTTCTAATAGCTGTAAGGACATCCATAAGGACTGTTAATAAAAGCATTTTGAAGATTGGGCTTTTAGTAAATGGGAAGAGTGATGTGGTGAAGGTCTGTTTAATGCTGACCAGCTGATATTAATCTTTTGAAATAAAAATGTGTAAATTAGTAAGATCAAGACCGGTTTGTCTGGTGTGGGATTGATGAAATATCAGACAGCCTTGAAGAGGGATTTGCTTCTGTTGTATATTTCATGACAGGTGATATGTAATACCTGATTTTTATATTTGATTACTGCAAAAATAAAGATTTTTTAAATGTAAGTGCATTTTATGGATGCATTGAGCCATTGATACCTGTCATTTATTGCAAACATGAATATCACCTTACACCTCCTTACCTGTAGCTACGTAATTAACAATAGTTCTGCTGCTCTACATAACATACTTAACAACTTATATTTCGTGATGGCTACTTTTTTATTATTTACACTGGATGTATCTGTAGGCAATTACGTTTTTGATCAAGAGGGTTAAAAGCCCTTCCCTAACAACAACGACAGTCCTTGTCAGGGTGAACCACAAAAGTCACTAAATTGACCAGTGCTTAACACTCTGGTAACTTGGCACAAAAGCAGTCAGGTTTGACTTAGACGCACTGTGTTAAGTATTTATGCATCACTCATACATCAATAAAGTGAAAACATAGCACAAGAAAACTCTCACACTAATTTAGAAGAATAGAGAACATTCCAATAAATAAGATGACACCTAAATTAAATCCAATCAGTAGATCCAGAGATATGCAATTTTAAACGTATTTGTAAAAATAGCACCAAGACGCAGAAGGCGCTAACTGTGTGTATATCTGGTTTTACTAGACAGGGACAACGTCACAAGTTCTGGCTGACCACGATAGAGTGCAGGAAGGGTACAGGGAGCAGGTTAATCCAGCTGGAAAAGTTAACTTCTCAAAGTCTGGCGTGCAAAACTTCAGGATTTCACAGGAGGATCTCAACTGATACCAGCTAAGGATACAGGACCTGAGAAAGCACCTCTTGAGGATTAGGTTCTCACTGCAGCAGAGGCCCACAGGGCTCAGTATGGTCCAATTGCAGTTCCAGGCAGGTCCAGTTGCAGGCACAGGCAGGGCCAGTTGCAGGCACAGGCAGGGGCAGTTGCAGGGAGGCCTCTTGACCTTCTAGTGTCCCTGCAGCTTAGGACACAAGGTCAGTTAAATCAGTCACACTGAGATTAGCCTGGGATGAAGAGGGCAGGTCCAGTCTTCCTTCTAAGAGAGAAGAACAGGCCTCAAGCAGGAGGGTAGTCCTCAGAAGAACAAGGCAGCCCTCAATCAAAAGGACAATCCTCTTGGGAACAAGGCAGGCCTCAAGTAGAAAGGCAGTCTTCTGATAGCAGCAGGGCAGTCCTCTGAAGAACACAGCAGGCCTCAAGCAGCAGGGCAGTTCTCTGAGGAACAAGGCAGGCCTCAAGCAGCAGCGCCTTCTTCTTTAATGTCCACAGGTTCAGGATTGTATCGATGAGTGGCTAAGGAGGTCTAATAATTGTACCTGGTGCCCCCCTTTAAAATTGTGGCAACATCCTGCTCACCCCCACATCTGGAAAGTTCATTCCTTTCCTTGCCTTTGTCTTCCAAGGCTCCAAGGTGTCAAAGGTGACAAAAGGCTGGCATCACGTTCCTTTTTTGAAAATGCTGGAGGCAGACCTTTGAAATGTAAGTGAGGCAGGGAACACCTATGCCCCTCCCATCCTAGCCGAATGACTCTCTCCTAGTCACACCCAGAGCCTACTGTTTGCTGTCTGGGCCCAATACGCAATCCTGATGGGGGAGCAACTATGAGGCCCAGGCAGCTGGAAGCTCCCAGAAGGCCACAGAAAGTTTAGGGCAGGAAAATGCTAGCATTCTAAAAGTGTAATTTTCAAAATTATAATCTAAAATCTGACATTACTATTAAAGAGTATTTTAAATTACAATTCCTTTGAGTCCAAACATGGCATTTCTACCTTTTCCCAATCAGAAGTTAGCACATATTAAATATAATAAGGTAACCCATTGTTATCCTATTGGAGCGATAGCCCACACAGTAGTGTTACAAGAATTTGGGAGTTTTTCATTACCAGGACTTAAAAAACGTAAAAGTACATGGCCAACATTTTAAATACACTGCACCCTGCTCTTTGGGCTGTTAAGGTCTACCTTTAGAGTTAAATACACATTAAAAAAGAAGGTACAGGTCTAGCAAAGTCAACTTGACACTTTAAAACTGCACACAGGAAGCAGTGGGAGGAATAAGATAAGTTTGAACGGGCTTCTTAAGTGGGTTGCACAATAAGTGCTGCAGGCCCACTAATAAAATGTAATTTACAGGCCCAGCTTACATGTATTACCACTTTTCTAGGCACTTATAAGTAAATTAAACAGCTAATTTGGTGAAAGCCAATTACAAGCACTTTTGCACTGGTTATAAGTGGTAAAGTGTGTAAAGTCCTAATATCCAAAAAAACGGCATTTCGAGAACAGGAGGGTGAAGGCAAAACGTTTGGAGGAGGCCCTGCAAAAAGGATCACCAGGAAGGTGACTCAAACCCAAGTACAGTTTTTTTAAATGACTATAAAGTGGTTTTCAGTGCTACAAAATAGGGCTAAGTAAAATAAATGCAAGGGCACAGAAGTTGAGAGTGCTTTACTAAAAGCAAACAATAAAACTGAAATTATAAATTGCGTTGCTTCTTTTGCAAATCGTTTTGGACGGAATAAAATCTAGTGAAGTGTTGAACTTTGTAAAAGAGTAACATTTCCTGCTCATAGATTTTCTGTCAGACGGGAAACCTGAATATGAGATGAAAAGACGTGAGTAATGAAACTGTCAACTCCACCAAGGAGCTGCAGTTTATTTCCATGCATGTCCCGCTGTCAAAATATAGAGCATAAAATAGGTTCATTTTGCCGAGCTGTGTCACAGAGCCATTACAAATACTTTCGATTTTATTTGTTAGTTGTTAGAAAGAAAACTTGGTGGGCAAGAACGACAGCGGAAGAAAGAAGGAATTCCTGCCAAACGCATCATGCAATGTGACTCATTCCACTGCGTCAGGAAAACATGATTAGATAATTGATTTTAGTTCCAATTGTAAGATGATTTAGTGTTATCGCTAGTGGTGTGTAGGGGCATAGTGCAAGATATGTACAGCAAATTGTATGGAATTCTCCCTAGTTTTTAAAGGACAAGTACACACACATTTTTCCATTTAATCACCTTTTGTGAATGGCATGTACTCCTGATATTCCTAAAGTGTCCAATAACGTATGTTACCGCTGAAATGTATAGTAATGCTGACATTTCTGCTTGCTTACATTGTAGCTGTGTCAGACTAATTTGGAAACAAATCCAGACTAGATGTGTGTATGTAACAAAATTCGCAATATTACACTGGTTGTTCCTGAAACATTGGGCTTTGCACCACAATCTAGAAATTTTGATTGCTTGATTAGATAGCTGTTTTTATTTAGGAATTTACTCAGTATCTGAGCGTATGCAGTAAACCAAGCCCAAACAAGTTTGTGTCAGTATGTCTCATCTTTTTTTATATGTAGTAAAAAAAATATATAAGTACAGCAGGATTAAATATAGTAGATCATAATATACTGCTTCTTTGGTTTGCAAAATTGATGAGGCAGCAATTTAATGTTTAAATTCAATTAAAATAAATTACACCATCCAGATAAAATTAGAACATTTCTTCACTGGGACTGTTGACTTCTCTATGTCCCACGGAATAGCATTGTCACCTTTGCCAACATGTCTCCCGTACCATCCTTTCTGGATTCTCATATTATTCGTCCCATGCATGCTGATACCAATTAGATTCATTATATTCTGATTCTATATAAAATGATGTCTAATATCAGAGGATCTTGGAAATCGCTGCACTGTCTTCTGCAGTGGCCACCTTCACCCATCTTCCTAATCGACTGGTTACACTGGGCACAGCACATCAACATTGGATAATCAGCTCTAGAGTGCACATTTGAAGTCTGTGTGATTTGCTGCACTGTTCTACCTCAGTTAGTGTATCAGGTGCACTCTGTGTTGTGTGCGTGTTTGCAAGTTGTGTGTGGCAGTGTGCATGACTGTTTTCTGTGGAATTGTTGATGAATGTGCATGTGAGTTGGATGATTGGGATTGTGTGTCTGGCACATGAACTGGAATTTAGAAACCAGTTAAGTGCAGTGCATGAGTGAAAGATGAATTTTGAAATTTAAGGACTAAAGAACACCATTATTCTTTTACATACTGCATGAAACTGGTGAAATATACCATGCCTTTGTTGGCTCTGTTTACTACTAAGTCGGCATACTGTAGCCCACTTTCTATTGGCCAATTTGCAATAGGCCTTTGAGTGTAACGAGTGGTGCAAACGGCAGTAGGTACCAAATTCGTAAGGAGGGCATATCCAGAGTAAACATACCAAATGAGTTGTGCATATAACCCCATGGTTTATGCATACATTCATGGGAGGTGTTTTGTGTCATACAAAGCAGACTGAGCCTGTCTACCGAGAAGCAGTGGCTCATTGGGTTATTTGCAACCAATAGAACTAAGGCTAACAAATAGCCGAAATGGTAAACACTGGCGTCAGAAAAGAGCGGCAATAGCTGGTCTAAGCCTGCCAGTGTAAACAAAGAGCAAGCTAGATATGTAACTGGCATTTTACAAGTCATCTTTTTGCCTAATAAAAGGGCTAATATTTTTGAAACATTGATAGTCCCCTTTGGTTCCGACTAAACCATCACTATCAAGGAGGTCGATAGTGATGTGACTGGGCCCATTTATGATGTTTACAGGGAGTCAGAGGTGTATCCTACTGTTTTGTTGAGTATGTCTCAAAGGGACCAAACTTTGACAGAAGCTGTAGTTGTATTTATGAATTGATTTTGCCCAGGAAAGCTTTCTTCACAAATTGATGGCGAACTGTGTTCATTTTATATCAGAACGGAAAAGTTTATTGAAGAAGTTGTATTGTGTATAGATTCAACAAAGATAGTGAGAGTAGGAGATTTCAAGGTACAGTGTACCCTCTCCAAAGGATGTCATAAACACACAATAATAAAGTGAAACTAAACGATATATGGAGAGCCTTGAAATCTAGTATAGAATCTTTCTTTCTTCAGTCATGGTACTCTTACCCAACATAGGTGGCATGTATCCTCACTGGGTTGCCTCCTGATTTAGAAATGGCATCGTACCTGCCCAATTTAACTCCAATAAAATCATTTCATCAACAGAATGCAGGCTTATAGGGAGGAGGATTGGGTGGGATATGACGAAATGGGTGGGGTCCAAAAGAGATTAATATTACCTTCAGGCTAACATAGTATTCCTATATTAAGGTTGCCCCAGTAAGATTCAAAAGAAAAAGCAGAGACCTGGAATAATAATATTGATTCCTTTGTTTACTGTTCCAGACACTACAAAGAGGCCTAAATGGGTATATGGCCTTCTTCGGGGCCTAAGAAGTCACAATTGCTATTGTCTTTCTTGAAGTGGTTTCTGTATGTTCTCTACGTGCCCTACCTTGTGTGTGATTTCCTACTGTTTAAGTAATGTCATATGCAAGGGTATAACCAGTGCATGGAGGAGGCACAATTTATAGTTAATGGAGAATGTCAAGTGAGGTGAGAACACTGTGTATGGAGGTGCGCAACATAGAAATTTATAGGTGGTGTGTCAAGTTAAAATGTAAGGTAAGCGGCTTATAGTAATTTGTAAGTGATGTGTAATGTAAATTCTAAATTTAAGTTAAAACTATAACTTCCCAATTTCTAATGTTTGTGTAGTATGGGTTGCATGAAAACAATGAATAAAGTTTTCCTGACTATAACTTTTCCCTAACCTTAGTTTTTTTCCTTGGAATGAATATGTGTGTATGTATATATATAAATATATAAATATATACTCGTTTCCCCCATGTTATTTTCCATAGAAAAACTTTAGACAAAGCTACCGCCGAACTGCTGAACATAATTACACCAAGTTTGGCAAAAAGGTAGCCCTTGGTTCAGAAAGAGTCCTTTTTGTTAAATGGTGTAAATCCGTTCAGGAGTTCTTGAAAAATTTGAAAAAGAAAAAGTTTCGATATCTATGCCTGCCGTGGGTTTGCGAACCCTCCCGACCATGAGCTTCATTCTCATTAGCTGCCAACACTCCAAACCAGGAAGTGTTGGCAGCCATCTTGTGACTCGGTAGAACGTAGTCAAAAGAAAACAGTATAAAAAAGATTAAAAAAGAAGAAAAGGGGGCAGGGTAGAAACACCCTGACCCCCTAGGCCTGCTCAGGGGGTCCCACAAGGACCACCAAGGCCCAAAAAAGCATTTTTTTATAATAATTTCGGCGGAAATCGACATGGGGTTGCGAATCCCGCCGAGAATATTTTAAAAAACGAAGCGTGGGCTCCCGCGATCCGTTTGAAAAAAAGCCCCCGGTGGCCCGGGTCCCAGGGGCACTATAAATCCATTAGCGGGGGCCTGCCACCTTCCCGGGGCTGTTAAAAAAATGCATGGGGGTTCCAATCCCCCCACGCTGCCCCGGGGACCGCCACCTCCTCGGGGCTTTTACAAATACCCGCGGGGTCTAGCAGCCCCCCGCAGCCTCGGGGGCTGTTAAAAAAAAGCATGAAGGCGTCCCAATACCCACACGCTGCCCCGGGGACGGCCACCTCCCGGGGCTCTATTTATAATAAAATAACATATGTGGGGAGGCTCGAGCCCCCCCACACGCCCCTGGGACCACCACCTCCCCGGGGCACATTTAGTGATGTCATCAGTTTTGTCACTGACCATGTCATGAATGATGTAATATGTGACGTCATCAGAAGTGCATTGCAGATGCGCTAATTATAGTTAGCTAAACTAACTATAATGGGGCAATTTCTATGGTTTTGTATGAGAGAAATGTCCAACTAACTATAACGTCCTGGAAACCTATGTTTTTTTCAGTGAATTTCTACGTTTTTTTTAAATGCCTACTTCTAACTATAACATGCCTGAAACCTATGTTTTTTTCAGTGAATATATATAAGATAAATATATATCTCACGCTCTGACTCCACCTTTCTGTGAAGCACTCTCGGGCGGGTGCTTGTATGCGGCCGTGGACTCCGCAATTTTATTCAGGCTCTATTTTCTTTAGTTTCAAACAAACCAGCACTCGCGGGGGCGCTTGAAAACTTTAATCAGCAGCAAGCAACAACTATACATATACACATTACGAATTTCAATAGATAAAAAACCAGGGGAGGAAAAAGGGCAAGGAAAGGGGGATAGTATTCATATACAATTATCTCTCATGGCTCTTGATATATTTTCCTACGCTCGTTTCGGCCTTGTGCCTTCATCAGGTAGCCATGTACTTATGAATCTTATGTAAAGCTCATGCATTTGTTAGAGCTGTGATTGCTTGCTGATGTCAGCTAGTAGCGGTATCTTCAGCGGGGGATGTTGTGTGTAAACCTCCCACGTATAATAGATTGGAACTTGTAGGGTAGTCTCACTAAAAACAGCGAAGTTCCTTAAGCGATAAAAATGTGAAGGGTAGATGGAGCCCGGTAGAACGCCGACGCAGAATGGTTCGAGTCCCGCTGACTCGTAACCGGGTGGCTCACCTCTGAGCTTGTACAATGGTCCCGGAATGATCCGAGCAGATGGAGGCTCCCGTCTGTCTCAGTATGGTGTGGCGTTAGTGCATGGCATAAAATTACTGTGCAGTCTGCAATCACCAGTGGGGGAAAAAAGGGTAATGTTCCGGGGCCAATCCTATTATTATATTGCGGGGTCTCTGCAGCACTGGGGTCCTTAATTTCACATGTAAATTAGGCGCAGGAGGGCACAGAGACGTTTCGCAGCCTAGGGGATCGCCACCTTCCCCGGTATTGTTTACTAATTGTTCGGGAGGCTTTGAGGCCAACTTAATTCCGGGGATCGGCAACCTGCTGGGCTTTACTTAAATATGCAGGGTGGGCCTCGCCAGTCCCTGAATCCTCGGTGGCCCTAGTCTGTGCCTTATTGGTTCTGTAATCACACGGGCAGTATTCATGGTGTCATAAGGTGATACACTCATATAACCCTTGCTGTTGTAGAATTAGCCAGGCTTCATTTATGTAATAGTCTGTTGGTTTATATTTGGTAGGTGCACCCTCAAAATCACAAATGTTTTCCCTCATAACCTCCTATTAACCGCCGATTTTCACAATGAACTACAGACAAGTGTTGTCAGAAAAAGAAGAACCATACACTCACTTATTTATTGGTAAAATAAAATAACCTCTATTAAAACAACACAAATAAATGGAAACTGAACTTAATTCGAAGAAACAACAGTATAACATGAAATAAGTGGGTGGGACTCCTCCGGAAGCAGCGTACAAATCTTGCAAGACAAAAAATACACATAAGTATGTGTGCCATGTCCAAGAGAAAAAGAAACGTAGTCAGAATGAAAGGAAGAAAGTGAGAATGGGACAGAGAGCTAATGGGTGGAAGGGAGAAGGGGAGGGAGAGTCAAAAGAACAGAGGGAGGAGGAAACAGAGCATCGGCCTACTGCACCCAGCCGTCACCCATGTGTCTGGGAGGCTGGGGTCCGCGAGAAAGAGTGCGCTCCAGCAAGTCCTTAAAATGAAACAGAGATATGAATTAGGCCAGAGATTACATTATTATTTACGGCAACATCGCTTGCCTACACCTATGCACCCAGGCTGCTGCACCCCAGCCCCTTCCCCGCACTGTGCTCAATTGCAGCTCCTGCGCACCGAGGCTTCATGGCTCACCTGCCACCACCGGTGTGTCCAACTACGTGCCGATGCGAGCTCCGACTCTGGGGTGCCTCTCTCAGGGTGGCACAGCAGGTCTCCGGTCTGGGACGGTGTCTTGATACCACAATGGAAGGCGTCAGAATGCCCAAGGCATCATCACGGGCTGAGCACCTGTTGCGCGCATTTTGGTGCAACTAACTCAGTGTCTGAAAAGGGAGAAATAATATAATGCTGGAAACGTCTTGAGGTAAATGAAGGTTTATTTCAATCTTAATAGAGAGCACCAGTTGAGTGCATCCTTCCTTCTTGAAGTACGATCTACCAACTGTTAGTGGTAATCATGGTTCAAAGAGGAGTTGGAGTGTACGAGAATTCACAAGGTTAAATAATAATATGTTATGCCAACGTTCACATACAAAGGAACAGAGTGGATGCTAGAAGCATAATGTGCTCGTGTGCGCAAGCCTGTGTGCATGTACGCTTAGTAATCAGCTCACTACAGTGCCCTAAAAGACAACACCACGTGTCTGTAGGGCAGCGCTGCCCGCTGGCTCAGGCCTACAGTATGGTCCAGCAGGTCCTTAAAATGAGGCAGAGATGTGACTGAATGAGGTCAGAGATCACATCATTACGCACGACAACATCGCTTGTTCACACCTGCGCACCCAGGCTGATGCACCCCACCCCTTCCGCAGCACCGCGCCCAATTGCAGCCCCTGTGCACACAGGCCCCACTGCTCACCTGCTGTCATTGTTGTGTGTCCAAACACGACGGCCAGCAGGGTTCACAATTCAAATTGAGTTTTAGTTGCGAGGATGGTGTACACCTCATGGATCACTTTTTTTTATTGCGCATTGTGATATGCGAGGTGGATGCGGCCATAGCACCTGAGGCTGTGTGGAAGAACTGGGACATGTGGCGTTGTCGTTATCCTATTTATACGTACGCAAAATGGGCTGGGCTTGTGTGCGCCAGGCCAGCGTAGGGGTGTGAATAATTATTCCGGGGACCTGGGCGTCGTTCAGTTCCTGCCCGGCCAGGAACTGTACTTATGTGCGTGTCCCTGTTGCAGTTTTGACGTCGCACAATCCGCAATTTACATTAATGTAGCATTACCGGGAGGGCGGCAACTATCGGTAATGAGATGCTGTCCAAAAACATTGAATGGCCAACATCACATGTCGTTGCCAAGCTTGTGGACATGCGCAGACACGCATGTCAGTGGTGTGCGGTATTATTGAAAGTGTTGCTATCGCGAAGCGCACACATGTGAATGTGCTCGGATGGAGGGAGGATCAGTAGTGAGGCTACATCATACACAGTGATAACGCTCATTACAGTCAAGCAATGCATGTCAAACGTGAATCTGAAAGTCTCACATATGACACACTACTATACTGGTAAAGCCTGACAATAGAGCATACTGCAACACAAATATACACATTACTCTTTACTGTTTGTCACATGTGATCTAGGATGTCCACTCTTCCCGTGGCTGATGATACCACTTCGAGCCACCAATACCCAGGCCGAAAGGCATCGCAATAATGCACGCACACACACACCAGGGGCATCGTGTAACACACATTTGTTTTTTGATGTAACGTTTCAGATGCATGGCCATCACACGTGGAAGGCTATGGTACAGACCATGAATATTGATCAAAATGATCATTGCATGCTGTGTGTAGTATAAGATATGCGTACACAGCAAAAAACTTTTCAAAAAAGCTCTCTAAGCAGAAGAGGTGTCTCTCATCAAACGCTGTAGAGAGAATGACTAAAATGGGTGGGGTCCTCCAACTGCTACAATGGGAAATGTTATGAACCAATCAAATGCTTTTTTTTAAGGTCACATGGCAATCGCGCACCGAGCGCGCAAGGAGGACGCACCCGACCATATAAGTTTATTACAGTTAGAAATATATAAATGTTTAAAATATTTTAGATTATCGCTTGCTCTCATATACACTTTAAACTTATTTAGATATAGTTTTGAGACGTAAAAAAAAAAAATGAGGGAATGGCATACCCGGCGCGACACCATACGTCTATGATGTAACACAGGGCCTGGCAGCGTGCACTCATTGCATATGCAATGCACAGCGGGTGCGACCCCATATGTACATGACGTAACGCATGATGCCACTGACCATGTTATGAGTGATGTAATATGTGACGTCATCAGCAGTGCATTGCGGGCGCGCGAGTTAAAGTTAGCTCAACTAACTATAACAGGGAAATTTTTATGGTTTTATTTGAGTCAAATGTCCAACGAACTACAACGTCCCTGAGACCTATGGTCTTTTAGTGAATTTCAAAGGTTTCCAGATGACAAATATATTTTGAAGTGCTTACCGGTAGAGCCAGGAGAAACTTAAGAACAGTATTTTCTGCAATCTGCAGAGTATTTACGTCTGCGTAGCCCCATATACCCGCTCCATAAGTAGCTATAGCCACACATTTAGCCCTATAAATATGTAGGAGGTCGCCTTCCTAATTTGCGGCTAAAGTTTAATAGGGCCATTGACGACTTTACAAACAGCAGACGTCTAGTTTTAACATCCTCAGACCATGATCCTGTCCTATCGAATAGTATCCCTAAATATAAGAACATTTTGGTCCTCTTATTTGACCTGTCCCCGCAATTCATTGTGTATGTTTTGTAGCAATTAATAGTGAGTCCCAAATCCAACATAAAATGAGAAAATGAATCAACAACCCTTTGGAGACCGAGTCGTGTACGGACCATTAAAACCACATCATCTGCGTACCGAAGTGCAGGGATGGGGCGCTTTGCCGCCTTTGCTAGGTCCCTGCACTCCTTAACTAAAATGGTTTCCAAAATATTTATGTGTAGTGTGAAGAGAAATGGGGCAAGGACACAGCCTTGCCTCACTCCTCTCTCCACTCTAAAGTGACTCGCGCATTCTCCGCCCGTCCGGTATCTAACCTTGGCCTTAGCCCCCGAATAAAGCTGCCTTAAAAATAAAATTATTAAAACATCCACACCTAAGCCTTCTGAAATTGACAACAACTTGTCATGTATGACGCAGTCAAAAGCTGCTGTTAAATCTACAAAAGTCCTAAATAATCTTCCCTTTTTAGCCCTTATATTTTTATCCATTAAGATATGCAGGTTAAGGCCCTGCTCTACTGTGACCAGGCCCTTACGGAACCCATATTGCAGGACGCTTATGACATCTTGTTCTTCTGTCCATAGCTGCATTTTGTCTAATAAAACCCGCCCAATGATCTTGACTGTTGAATCCAACAGTGAGATCGGGCGGTAGCAAGTGGGATCCATCCTGTCTCCCTTTTAAAAAATTGGCACGATAATAGATTTGTACCAAGTTGGTATGAAACAACATACACTACATGCATTAAAAACCTGATTTAAAAGCGGTACCCATAAGGCTAAATTTGATTTAAAAAGTTCGACAGGAATGCCATCAGGCCCTGGAGCCTTGCCGCCCGAACTTGAGATAATTGACGCAGTAACCTTGCTAAGTGTAAAATCCAATCTTAAATCTTGTACAGTAACATCTACTCTAGTTCAGAAATGGCAATCTCCATAAAAGCTATGTCCTTATCAGCTAAGAAGGGCGCATTCACCGCTTTCCAGAAGGCTGAAAAGTCATGACTATTAGAAGCGTCGTGCAAAGCATCAAAAACATACTTTTACAGTTCAACACAACTTTTAAAATAAATTCCTCAGAATCCAAAGTAACCCATCTAAGTGCATATCCGTTTTGCCTACTCAGGGTGATATTATCAACATTATCAGCGGAAATGGTTCTGGCATTAGTGCTCTGATTAAGCACTATCACATCTACACTTAGAGGGAAGTGATCGCTCAAGGCAATCTCATGTGTCTTAAAGTTATTGGCATGTGAAGAATATCTACTGGAAGATAATATGAAGTCAATGGTAGAAAATATACCTCAACCGTTAAAAGTAGGGCTAGAAGGAACCATAGGTGAACATAAGTTATTGACAAAGCCTAAGTCAAACGTAAACATAATGTTGTTCAAAGAATCACCATACAGTGTGTGTGGAAAGTGTGCAAAACTGTCGCCTTTCTCATATGTTAAACCACAGACCTCTTTGTCAGCATATTTACAAAGGGGGGAATTAAAATCCCCACCCCATATCACAAATACCTCCTAGTTTAGGCGAGTATGTAGATTATGTAAATATCGGCTCAAGGATTTCATTATTTCATTAATCGTCTCAGGTGTTGCATTATTATAGAAATTCAGTACCACAATACAAAGAGTACTATCTATATGCACGTTAATTATGTGGTAGTAAGGTTCAGTAGCCATTAATTACATTTTTCCTATATTCAGGTAGTTTGAGATGTACGTACACAACCCCCCTTTGGCTCTGCCAGATATTGATGTAATAGCCGGAGTGTGGAAAGTTTTATAGCCACTTATATGTATAGGGTCTATTGCCCAGGTTTCTTGAAGGCTAACAATATTAAAGTTTTTCACAAACTCAGTCCATAGAATATTAGTCACCTTAGATTTTAATCCAGCAACATTCCAGAACAGGAGTTGACACTTATCCTCCTGTTCTTTACCACAAACAATAATACCCCTCTCATTAATAATATTAATTGGTATGGTATTAACTTGTTGAAGGGGGGGGGTAAAATCGATTCTATCGTAATATTGTGCAGTGAATCATATACTATCTCTGAGCTTTCTGCCTCGGTAGGACCATATTCGGTGTTTTTTATAGTGTCAGATAACAAATCCAGAGGGCCCACACTATGCGAGGTACCCGTTATACTGGGTGTTACTATGTACTGTTGTTCCCCCATTCGAAGTCAGTCAACTGATTCGAGGTTGGTGAATGTCTCAAACCGATTATAGATAGGCACATTAAACTGATGTCTCATGCCCAGCAATTGTGGTTCCCTCAAATTAGTGAGATTGTTATTGCTCATTGGATGATAAAAATAACCCAGTGGTACTAAATTGACACCCTGCTTTGAGATTGTATGGCTTCTGGCTCTATTCAAAATTATTTGCACTAGTTGCGGTGTTTTAAATGTCAGCACCACACAATCGCCACTCAAATTCTTTCAACCTCTACCAATCCACGGTACTCTCCTTGTCATCTTAAATTCTTCAAATAATCTCTCAGTTAATCCCATCCTAGTGCCCAACCAGTGTAACGATCTATTCCTTAGGAGCTCCCATGATTCTAGCGTCCCCATCTGTATTCTCAGGACGTTGGTTAGCACCACTAAATAGGGGATGGTGGCAGGCGGTAAATTCAAGTATGTTTTATGCCGTTCACCTTCATTATCATTCAGGGCACTAGTGATGTTAGAATTGGGGTTTGGAGAATGAGTAAGTGTAGTCGGGGCTGTGGGGATTGTGTTGGGGCGAGCCACCTGATTCATAATATGGGATTTCTCAGCTCTTTGAAGTGGTGCACGCACCAGGCCCTTATAATTATCAGACGCAGGGTGAGTAACATGACATCTCTCACTGTGTACTAGTTGGGCGTCTAACAATTCTTGTGCCGAATTCTGTGCTTTACAAAAACAATTTGATAATGTATCTTCCATTTTTCCAATTCTACATATTAGGTTATGTAATGTAACTCAAAGAAAGGTATCTAAAGAGCCCAGTTTGGCTTTTATCTTAACCACCTCGTTCTGCGTACATAAATTAGAGCTACCTGTAGGTTTATCTCGGCTTTCAAATTTATGTGTCGCTAGGGACATGCCCTTTTTTTGGGGCTTTTTTTTGGATTTTTACAGGGGATCCCATAGCCGGAGAGCCTATATCCTCCATTGTCTTTGGAAGTTTATCAGGATTTCTTGCACGTTTAGAAGGTGGTTGACACTCATATTCTTGATCACTTCCTGATATATGCCCTCATTTATTTACAATGTAACCATTAAGCTTGGCTGGGGTACTTCTATAGATGGAACAGAGCACCCCTCTGGGATATTGTCCCTTGCCATATCACCAACAAGGTCTGGGTTACCCAAACTCAGTGACTATTCTACAGTCATAATCTGTTGTTCTATAGCACCCATGGCTCACGTTAGATAGTTAAGTAGAGACTGGCGTGAGCGCACCCCCGGTTTGAGTTGCTTATTGTTTTTAAAATTTGGTGCTTTCGGTTTCCCCATTTCAAATTAAATAAAGAGAAGTGCACAAAAATTAAGTAAAGCCCAGCACAGTTCAAACAGAACAACCCGTAGGAGCCAAAGTATAACCCGATCAGAAATAAAGTTAACCTGTCAGTACATATAATATTGCCTGTTATCAACGAGTGTAGTCCCTATATTAGAGATGACAAGGATAAAAGGTCTCAGTGTAAATGTGCACGCAGAGGATCGTAAACGTGTTTTCCCTCAGCAGGACGGCACAGTTCTGATCACATATTCCTTGTCACAGTACCTTTTAATGGTGAATCAAAAGCTGTGACCCAGCCCAGACTATTTTGGTCTATGACGGGTTAAGACGGGCCCGTCTTGGCCCGGTCTTCACCCGGGCTGAGCCAAGGCACTCCCCGCGCGCGTCCCGTGCTGCGGGACCGCCGCAAAGGTTTTCAATTCCCTCCAGGGACTATGGGCAAAGTGCAAGGTGCATTTAGGGCCAGGGGCCAGCAGCGAAGTTCCAGGCATCAGTTAGCGGTCTCCCGCCCTGCGGTACCGCCGCAAAAGTTTTCAAGTCCCTCCAGGGACTAGGGGCAAAGTGCAAGGTGCATTCAGGGCCTGGGGCACCAGCGAAGTTCCAGGCGTCAGTTAGCGGTCTCCCGCCCTGCGGGACCGCCGCAAAGGTTTTCAAGTCCCTCCAGGGACTAGGGGTAAAGTGCAAGGTGCATTCATGGCCACGGGCCAACAGCGAAGTTCCAGGCGTCAGTTAGCGATCTCCCCATATATATGCCATGGTGTATTAAAGAATGAGTGGGTGTATGAGTGTCTGAATGGATGATTTAGTAGGTGCGTGACTGACTATAAGTGAGTGATTAAACATGTCTTAGTGAATGCATGGGAGAATGATTAATCTTTGTGAATGTCTGTATAAGTCTGTCAGTTGGTGTATAAGTGACAGCATGGGTGCTTAGTAGCTGCACGAGTGTGTATATGGGTTAATGGTTGGCTGTCTGAGTACCTGCATGGATGTCTAAGTGTATGTATGGGTGGGTGGGTGTGACTCCCTGCAAGGATGTGTGAGTAGGTGTTTCAGTGTGTGTATGGGTTCATTAATGCATGTGTGAGGAGCTGTATGGGTTCATGAGGGCATCTGCGAGAGGCTGTATAGGTGAGTGAGGGTGCGTAAGGCTGTGTCAGTGAGTGAGTAGATATTTCAGTGGAAGGCAGTATATGTGAGTGTTGGAGTATATAAGTGACTATATGTGAAAGTGACTGATTGTAAGAGTGGCTGTATGGACAAGTGTGTGCTTGTGTGAATGATTGTATAAGAGAGTAACTATGTGTTAATATCTGTATGAATAAGTGAGGTGGTGTGTGTAGAACTGTATAGGTGAGTAAATGTCAATGTGATTGATTCTTTGCTTGACTGAGTAGGTGTGTGAGTAACTTTATGGGTGAGTGGTGGTGTGTAAGTGCCTGTATGGTATATGATAGCATATATCAGTGGCTGAATAGATGAGTGATTGTGTGAATGAGTAACTGTATGGGTTAGTGAGTGAATGTGTGTGTAGACATATAAATCAGTAAGTGGGTATGTACTACCTAGTATTGGTGTGTCTATGGCATTGAGATTGGTAATCTGTATTTTAGAGTGGCTGTATGAAAGATTATTAGAGGGTGTGAAGAGGTGCATCAGAGATTAAGTGGATGATGTCATCAGTGATATCATCAGTGATGTCATTTGAGATGTCATGAGTGATGTCACTGAGCATGTCATCAGTGATGTAATATGTGACGTCATCAGCAGTGCATTGCGGGTGCGCAAGTTGTAGTTAGCTCTAAAGGCTGAATTTCTCTGGTTTTGTACAAGTGAAATGGCACCCTAACTATAACATCCCTGAAACTTGTGTTTTTTTCAGTGAATTTCTAAAGTTTTTTAAATGCTAATCCCTAACTATAACGTCCCTGAAACCTGTGTTTTTTTCAGTGAATATATATATACATACATATATTTATATATAGCATTTATAGAAGTGTGATTTTCTAATTCAGCGTGTCGGTGCCTGTTTCTTTCGTGATTAACAGGATATATATATATATATATCTGTATTTTTATATATTCCATTCAACACTCTGCTTGAGATAGTAGCCATACCCTAAGTTGGGACAAACCTTCGTCATCCATACCTCCCCATATCAACACGATCCCATCTATTTATTCAACCTATGTTGTTCATACTGCAGTATAACCACCATTCTGTTCGCTAGTATTAGACGGCACACATTTGGTTCATTGACAACTATTACCTTTTCTTTTTCTGATGTATTGGACATAATTTTGTGTTTTAATTTCATTCTTCTATTGATATTCTAACCTTCTATACACTCTCACACTGCACTTTAGTAATGCACTTTTTTATTCTTATTTTCATTTTTACTCCTTCCATGGGGAAATTATTTTCATACTTGGTTTTATCATTAAGGATTCATATTAATTATGACGATTTTACCTAATAATTTGTATGAAATATGAGCGGCAGGCTGTTCTATTATTCTTATTGGTGAAGTTTTATTAAATCTTTGTTCATAATTTTGCCTCAATGAGCCCATGCATTTACGCCAATATTTCCTGTAATGTTACATTTTACCATGGTTTTATGTACAATGTTAACATATTTCCCTAGCTCAGGCATTTACGCCGCTACCACCTGCAAATTTCAATTACATTTTATTATGGTTTTATGTGTATTGTTTACATATCTCCTATATTTTCTAATGATTTTACCAAGTGGTCGAGTTTGTACTTATAAATGCTTTGTACTTTACTTGCCTTTTATGTCTATGATGAGTCCAACCCATGTGACCACCCCATGTGATGTTACACGTACACAGCACTAGCACTTTAAATTTGTGGCTCTGTGAGCACAACGCTGTCATGTGATCAAGGCTCTTGGAGAGCCGAAACGTTATGGCCGACGCTCTGGGCAAATAAAGAAAACTGCACCTTAAACTGGTTCGTGTACCAACTTCTTGAAGCGTCAGTACGAGTTTCGAGGCTGGTGGAGCTGGTTGATCTGATATATATTTATATATATATATATATATTATCTACTGGCGGTCGCCAGTAGATAGTTATAGTTAGGACCGTGTTTCCATAGGAAATCCGCAACATTCTATTTAGAATAACTTTGGCGCCGGTTGACGAATCCTCGCGAAATTTTCAAAATAGGTGGGGCGCTCCGCTCCGCTCCTACCCTGAAAGTCTCGGGGGGATTCGTCAAGCGGGGGCTGAGAAAAAAGGGGGGTCCCAAAACGCGTTTTCCCCATGCATTTTCCCATAGGTCCTTTAGTCCGAGCTACAGCCCGAACGGCTGAACAGAATTACTTGAAATTTGGCAGAGAGGTAGTCCTTTTGCAGGTCTGGTGTAAATCTGTTCAGTAGGTCCTGAGAAAATAGCATTTAAATCAATATATATATCTGTAAGCGCGCTCCGTGCGCTTACGGTAAGATTACCGTACGCGTACGGTGCCGTGCGCGAGCTCAATTCTGATTGGTGGTTACATGACTGTAAACATTCGAATCGGTCGAAATCAGAAAGTGTCGGCCGCCATTTTCTGTCTCTCGCACTGAAAAACAAAGGTGGATAACGTGAAAAGGGGGCAACGGAGAGAGTTGCAGACCCCCTAGCATTTGTCAGGGCGTCCACGAAGGACCAAAAAGTACGAAAAAAACATTTAATAATGTAAAAAAAAAATCGCGGAGCGCGCGTACGGTAAGCTTACCGTACGTGCACGGCAAAAAAAAACAAAAAAAAAAAATGAAATGACAATCACATTTATTAAATAAATTGAAAAAAAAAATTGTTACTGTGTAAAAAAAGGCGAGGCGCGCACGGTATGAACTGCTCATCGTGGGCGCTCAGTGCGCGAAGCGCACCGAGTGCCCACAGCGCGCGCACGGTGCGTGAAGCGCACCATGCGCGCAGGGTGTGCGCAAGGTGAAAAACCAGAAAAAAAATAAAAAATAATTACATAACAGCATTTAAAAAAACGTACAAATTCACTGAAAAAACCATAGGTTTCACACACGTTATAGTTAGGAATTAGCATTTAAAAAACCTTGCAAATTCACTTAAAAAACCATAGGTTTCACACATGTTATAGTTAGCTGTACATTTCACTCGTAAAAAAACAATGAAATACTACGTTATAGTTAGATCAGGTAACTATAACTTGCGCGACCGCAATCCACAATGTGTCATTTCAGATGTCATCATTGATGTGATGAGTGATGTCACTGACCCTGTCATGAGTGATGTAATATGTGACGTCATCAGCAGTTTATTGTGGGCGCGCAAGTTATAGTTACCTGATCTAACTATAACGTGGAATTTCATTGGTTTTTTACGAGTGAAATGTACAGCTAACTATAACATGTGTGAAACCTATGGTTTTTTAAGTGAATATATATATATATATGTATATATATATATATATCGCAGCAAACCATTCTTACAAACGATCGTCTTCACCATCGATCAAGAAGGGGACGGACTCCACTTAATTGTTCCCAATTGGTTTTATTTTTGTTCGTGTGCTATGCCGCCATGACGCGTTTCGGGCTCAGCAGCCCTTGATCACATGACGTGCCTCTTACATTTCTCCCATTTTTAAAGTGACAGTGCATTGTTAGTTGCCATAGACATAGAAAACATACAACCATGGTTCAAGCGTTTTTTGTGCGCAAATTTGTCTTGCATCAATAGAATGGTTTGTTATAGCTAATCCCTAACTATAACGTCCCTGAAACCTGTGTTTTTTTCAGCGAATATATATATACATACATATATTTATATATAGCATTTATAGAAGTGTGATTTTCTAATTCAGCGTGTCGGTGCCTGTTTCTTTCGTGATTAACAGGATATATATATATATATATATATATATATATATATATATATATATATATATATATGTATATATATATATATATTTATATATCTATTCACTGAAAAAACCATGGGTTTCACACACGTTATAGTTAGGAATTAGCATTTAAAAAACCTTGCAAATTCACTGAAAAAACCATAGGTTTCACACATGTTATAGTTAGCTGGAAATTTTACTGATAAAAAACCAATGAAATTCCCTCGTTATAGTTAGTGCAGGCAACTATAACTCACGCGACCGCAATCCTCTGCTGATGACATATGTGTCTTTATGAAAAAAAATTTTTTGTAATATATGTATAGCTAAAATTTAATGGAAGAAGACATGGGCAAATAAGTGTCTAAATACAGTATTAGCATCAGCAGAGGATTACGGTCGCGTGAGTTATAGTTGCCTGCACTAACTATAACGGGGGAATTTCATTGGTTTTTTATCAGTAAAATTTCCAGCTAACTATAACATGTGTGAAACCTATGGTTTTTTCAGTGAATTTGCAAGGTTTTTTAAATGCTAATTCCTAACTATAACGTGTGTGAAACCCATGGTTTTTTCAGTGAATTTGTACGGTTTTTTAAATGCAAATTTTTTTTGGACATTTTTTGTAAACCTATGTATAAAATAATATATGTACTATATCCTGCATTATGGAAAGGTTTGTTTTTTTTTATGCATTTTTTTCCGTGCGCGTACGGTAAGCTGACGGTACGCGCTCCGTATGTCATAAGTACGGTGCGCGTACGTAATAGGATACGCGTACCGTAAGCTGACGCTACGTGCTCAGCACGTCATAAGTACAGCGCGCCTACGTGATACGTGCGTGACGTACGCGTACACGCGGAAGCAACGTCGCGGTTACGCAGGGGCGTGTAATGCGCATGCGCGAGTGCATCTTACGTACGCGCTCCGTAAGCGCTCCGTAAGCGTCACGTTTGCGCATGCGTACTTGTTTACGAGCGCGTACCGTGAGCTTACGGAGCGCGCACGGTAGGTCATGTGATCCTGTCAGAAACTTCAAGTAACACTGGAGTCGACACTGACTCCTATGCCCACTACCTCTGAAAAGGAACTCAAGGAACACTCTGGACAATTGCTGTGAATTAACTGGAAAATAACAGACGAAGTCTCTTACCCTCAATATAATCTGTACAAGCCCCAGGAGGTGGTCGGTGACAGGCAATGTTCTGTTATCCTCACAACAGTCAATCGAAGGAACAATGGAGAAATGACTGACAACACTCTTAAGGAATTGTAATGGAGTAGTCCCGACTCAAGGAATAAACTTTGAAGTAGACACTATGACTTAAAACCTAGCTATGAGTAAACTAATATCGTCCTATTGAACTATCTGAACTGTGAAGGAGTACAGACCCCCAATTCTGGTACCAGAGATAATTAACTAGAATTTCGTGAAGTGGCACCAACTAAATACATACTACGAATTCTTCTATTAAGTCACTTGCCAGAATCCCACGTTGCGCATGCGATAAGAACAACCAAAACAGAAGCGTTGACAGGAATTCCCTCAGAACAAGAACTTCACTCAGAGCCGCGCAGTGACTCCGGTGAAGAGGTCAGTTGAAGTGCGCAGATTCCTGAGCAGCTGTGCGCTTCATCTCCACAGCTGCTCGCGCGCTCTCGAAGACTAGAGCGCTCACTCCTCGCTGTTTGTAATCCCCTTCGGCGGCCATGTTGGAATACTCGCTTCTTCAAGTTCTGTACACAGCGCCGCAGGAACAACGTGGTGACTCTATGCTGCCTTCGCCAACATGGATATTTGGAACCCTGCTTTAATGACCGTTGAGTTTTTGCTGGCACTGATCTAATGCTGGCTATGGTTCTGGAAGTCTTGACAGTACCCCCTTTCAAGAATGTCCCTTCCACAGCGGGCTTGTTGGGGTGTGCCTGATGAAAGGCTTCAACTAGTCGTGGGGCATTTACATGGACTGCTGGTTCCCACGACCTTTCCTCAGGTCCGTACCCCTTCCACTCTATCAAGTAATACAGTTTGTTTCTCGCCACCTTGGAATCTAAGATTCTGCTGACTTCGTATTCTTCGCTCGATTCTACCACTATGGCGGGTGGAGAGTTTTTTAACCTGACCTTGTCTGGACTTTTCTTCAGAAGGGAAACATGGAAGGTCGGATGAATTTTCAATGACTTTGGTAATTGTAACTTCGCCACTACAGGATTTATGATCTTCTGAATTTTAAATGGCCCTATGAATCTAGGCTGGAACTTCCGATTACCCTTTAATCTCAAATGCCTTGTGGATAGCCACACCTGGTCACCTTTTTTAAACTGTGGGCCTTGTCTTCTCTTTTTGTCTGCCTGCTTTTTATAGGATTGTTTGGCCTTGATTAAATTGCTCAAAGCTCTTTTGTAAGAGCTTTGTAATTCTTCCATTACTCTAGCCACGGCAGGGACCTCCTCAATCTGTTTCCCCAGAGTGATAGCTGGATGTCTGCCTGTGTTCAAGTAAAATGGAGTGAACCCTGTGGAATCATGAGTTGCGTTATTGTATGCGAATTCTGCAGTCCACAATAATTCGGACCATTCAACATCCTGCTCTAACAGATAGAGGCGTAAATATTGTTCTAGCTCCTGGTTCAACCTCTCGGTCTGACCGTCTGTCTCGGGGTGATAACTAGTTGAATAACGTGCGTCTATGCCTAAGTTGTGCATAAAGGTCTTCCAAAATTTCGACATGAACTGTGATCCCCTATCTGAAATGATTACTTGTGGAATTCCGTGTGCCCGAATGATGTGCTGGTTGAATGTCTGTACTAATTGCGAAGCTGTGGGTACAGCCTTGAAAGGAATGAAATGTCCCATTTTGGAAAATGAGTTCACCACCACCAAAATCACTGTGTTACCTTGACTAGAGGGCAGATCCACTATTAAATCTAAAGTCACGGTGTGCCAGGGGTAGGGTGCGTTAGGTAAGGGTTGCAATAACCCTTGCGGGGCCTGACGACTGGGCTTCCCTTTGATGCAGATTTTACAGGTCGAAACATATTGTCTTACTTGGGCTGCCAGATCTGGCCACCAAAAGTGTCGCCGGACCAGTTCTTCGGTCTTCTTGACCCCTTTGTGGCCTGCCATCCGATCATCGTGACAACCTCTCAAAGCCTCTTCTTGGAGTGTTCTGGTTGGAAGATATAGCTTGCCTTCATGATATGGGAGTCCTTCGACAAGGTTTCTTTTTCCATCTGCCTCGGCCCACTTACGAAGATCCTCTTCTGAGCAGACTTGCTGAATTTGTTCATCGAATTCTTTCATTTGCATGGCTCCGATTATTTGTTTCAATGGGACTATGGGTTCTTCGGCCGAAGGTTTCTCTTCGGCAGTTGGGTTCATGCGCGATAGAGCATCGGCCTTCCCGTTTTTCGCACCTGGTTTGTACGTGATCACGAAGTCAAATTCTGAGAAGTGCAAGGACCATCTCAATTGACGTGGCGAAAGTGTTTTAGCAGACTTTAGGAATTGGAGGTTGCGATGGTCTGTAAACACAGTGACAGTATGCTTGGCCCCCAGTAAGTAGTGTCGCCAATCTTGGAATGCTTCTCGAACAGCCAGTAATTCCTTGTCGGCGATGGAGTAATTGCGCTCCGTGTCCGACAGCTTCCTGGACCGGTAGGCCACCGGATGCAGTTGTCCCGTCGTTTTGTTCCTCTGTGACAAAATTCCTCCGGTTGCGAAGTCTGATGCATCAGTTTCAACGAAAAAGGCTTGTTCCGGATCAGGGTGCATTAGAATGGGGGCGCTAATGAAGGCCGTCTTCAAGTCCTGGAAGGCTTGTTCTGCAGTTGCAGTCCACTCAAATTTTTGTCCCTTCTTTAGCAGGTGAGTGATGGGAGTGACCTTAGACGAGAAATTAGGAATGAACCTCCGGTAAAAATTGGCAAAACCAATAAAACTTTGGATTTCCTTCACACTTCCTGGCGATGACCACTCCTGAATGGCACGGACCTTGGAATTATCCATCTCGACCCCAGCTGCGGACAACATGAATCCCAAGAACTCCACCTTCTCGGCATGAAAAGAACACTTCTCCAATTTCACGTACAAGTGGTTATCCAAAAGCTTCTGGAGTATAGCTCGCACATGCTTGACATGATCTTCCATGTTGTCGGAAAAAATCAATATGTCATCAATATAGACGACAGCCACTCGGTCCAAGAATTCTCTCAGAACATCATTAACGAAGTTTTGAAATGCTGCTGGGGCATTGCTCAACCCATAAGGCATCACTTGATACTCAAACAACCCATACTTGGTTCGAAAGGCTGTTTTCCATTCATCACCCTCGGCCACTCTCACCAAATGGTAAGCTCCACGCAGGTCAAGCTTGGTGTAAATCTTTGCTCCTTTGACTTGATCCAATAGTTGATTGATTAGTGGCAATGGGTACCGATTTTTCACTGTAACTTGGTTCAAGGCTCTGTAATCGATACACGTGCGGAGAGTCCCATCCTTCTTTGGCCGGAAGAAAAGCGGAGACGAAACTGGAGACTGTGATGGCCTTATGAATCCCATCCTGGTAAACTCTTCCAAATACTCTTTGAGGTAGATGTTCTCCTTTTCAGTGAGTGCGTAAACTCGACTGCAGGGCAGGTTGGCACCGGCTTCCAATTCGATCTTGCAATCATAGCTTCTGTGTGGTGGTAATTTCTCAGCATTCCTTTTGTCGAACACACTCGCCAAATCTTGGTATTCTTTTGGTATTTCCACTGCGCTAACAGTGCAGATGCGGAGCGACAACTTGGCCAACCCCGTAGCCGGCGATCCCTCGCACTCTTCTGAGTTCTTAGTAAAACAATTCCTCTGACAAAATTCCGAGTTCATCTTGACTGTTCTCCTCTCCCAATCGATAATCGGGTTATGCGTGGTCAACCATGGTAACCCTAAAATCAGCTGGAACTGGGGTGCGTCTATGAGGTTAAATCTAATAAATTCTCGATGACCCTGCAATCCTTCCAATTCTAAGGTCTCTGTTTCTTCTACTATGGGTCCTGAAGTCAAATTGGAGCCGTCAACTGCCTTTACGACTTCGAGATTCTTCTTCTTGATCGCCCTTATGCCCATTTCTTGCGCATATTTCAGGTCACAGAAGTTCCCAGTGGCCCCCGAATCAATCATGACTGAGACTTCTTCCAAATTCTGGGTTCCGAATTTGACTGTAAAAAATACTGTAAGATGGGGGGCCGCTGACTGTAATGTGTTAATCAGTTGCTGAGGTTCCTGAGTTGACTGTTCGGAACATCCCACCAGGGCAACTCCTGTTACTGGTGGGATCGATCTTTTAACCCCTGGTTACTCTTGTTTCTCTTCGGACACTCCCTCACAAAATGTCCCGAGGTACCACAATACAAACACAACTGATTTGCTCGCCTTTTATCTTTTTCTTCTTGAGAGAGAGGGCCCCTGATGGAACCTATTTGCATTGGTTCCTCTCCGGTACCCGTATCAGGTTTTGAGGGTTCGGGTCTCATACGGTCTAGGCGTGGCACAAACGACTTGTAGTCTCGCTTCTTTTCTGACCTTCTTTCAAACAATCGATGCTCGATTTGAAGAACTAAATCAATAAGTTCTGAGATTTCCTGAGGACGTTTCGGGATCTGCGCCAATGCATCTTTTATTTCATCTTTGAGACCACGATAGAATATCGCCGCACGTTTACTGTCGGGCCAATCTGTCTCGACGATTAGTTTGTTGAACTGAGCTATATATGTTACCAATTCTCGATTGCCTTGCTTAAGGTCTAGGAGTTCGTTGTCGGTGGCTTGATTGGCCGTTCTTCTGTCGAATATTCGTAGGAATTCCTTCTTGAAACGATTGAAATCGTACAAAGCAGCGTCGTCTCGAGAGACCAACAGCATAGACCAGGCTGCGGCGTCGCCGCTCAAGTAAGACAACATGAATGCGACCTTGGCTTGATCCTCTTTGAACACTACTGATCTGCACAAGAAATGTAGAGAACATTGGGTCAGGAAAATCTGGGCCTTATGGGGGTCCCCGCTAAAGCGTTCTGGGTTGGCTAAGGGGACAATAGGGGCCACTGAATGAATTACTTGCGTGGCCACTTCTGCACCAGAGTTCTGAGAGGAGTTGAAGCTAGGTAAAGGAGTTGTTCCCGCTAAGAGTTCCTCTAATTTCTGTTGAACGTGACGAGTTTCTTGTTGGGACCTTTTTACCTCATCCCTCAGGACTCTATTCTCTTCTGTGGAACGTGTAAGTTGGGTCTGTAACCCTTCTAGGATTCCCGCCAAGGAGTTCATATCAAATCCCTCAGCCATGTCGACTCGAGTGAAAGGTTGGCACTTCAATCTGTCAGAAACTTCAAGTAACACTGGAGTCGACACTGACTCCTATGCCCACTACCTCTGAAAAGGAACTCAAGGAACACTCTGGACAATTGCTGTGAATTAACTGGAAAATAACAGACGAAGTCTCTTACCCTCAATATAATCTGTACAAGCCCCAGGAGGTGGTCGGTGACAGGCAATGTTCTGTTATCCTCACAACAGTCAATCGAAGGAACAATGGAGAAATGACTGACAACACTCTTAAGGAATTGTAATGGAGTAGTCCCGACTCAAGGAATAAACTTTGAAGTAGACACTATGACTTAAAACCTAGCTATGAGTAAACTAATATCGTCCTATTGAACTGACTGAACTGTGAAGGAGTACAGACCCCCAATTCTGGTACCAGAGATAATTAACTAGAATTTCGTGAAGTGGCACCAACTAAATACATACTACGAATTCTTCTATTAAGTCACTTGCCAGAATCCCACGTTGCGCATGCGATAAGAACAACCAAAACAGAAGCGCTGACAGGAATTCCCTCAGAACAAGAACTTCACTCAGAGCCGCGCAGTGACTCCGGTGAAGAGGTCAGTTGAAGTGCGCAGATTCCTGAGCAGCTGTGCGCTTCATCTCCACAGCTGCTCGCGCGCTCTCGAAGACTAGAGCGCTCACTCCTCGCTGTTTGTAATCCCCTTCGGCGGCCATGTTGGAATACTCGCTTCTTCAAGTTCTGTACACAGCGCCGCAGGAACAACGTGGTGACTCTATGCTGCCTTCGCCAACATGGATATTTGGAACCCTGCTTTAATGACCATTGAGTTTTTGCTGGCACTGATCTAATGCTGGCTATGGTTCTGGAAGTCTTGACAGATCCACAAAGAACACTTTTCATTGGTTGAAATTACTTTCAGTTCCAGAAACTTCCCACACCACACCCATTCCCCTCATTACTGCTTGAAAGAACACTTTTCATTGGTTGAAACTACTTTCAGTTCCAGAAACTTCCCACACCACACCCATTCCCCTCATTACTGCTTGTGATTCTCTAGGAGCAGGAGCTGAATTGTCTTTGTGATACAATGGCAGAACAGCAGACCTCTTCTGAGAGTGAGGCTAGCAGCACCACCATCATCCAGAGAAGGAGGAAACAGAAGACTTCTTTTGTATGGGAGTATTTTACTTTTCCAGAGGGGGAGAAAAAGATCAATGCTCCACTGGTCACTTGCACACTTTGTGACCGTGTTTTATCAAGAGGAAATCCTAGGAAAAAGTATTCCTTTGGAAATCACTCTATGATGAGACACCTTAGGGATAAACATCCCAGGACCTTTGATCGACATACTGGAGAAAACTCTTCAGTAAGTCTCCAGAGCCCAGCCTCAGAAGCTCAGCCGAGTACATCATCGGCAGCTCAGCTGAGCCCTTCCTCTGAGGTGGGAGCATCACCTTCTTCTGCTCCTCTGGACGTCAACCCTCAATTTGGGAGGGTTGTAATGAGGTGTATAACGTGTTCTGGTCTTATTGTTTTTGGGGAGACCAGTGTTCCCCTTATTAACAATAAGATAGACCAGCACGTTTGTAGACGCTCATAATATTCCCATTCTTTCTTTCCTCCATCCCTCTATGAACCCAACGGCTCTTTTAAGAGCCAACCTTACCTCACAATTTTTTTTTTTTTTTAAGCTTTCCTTTTTGGAATTTTTTTTTAACCGTGCGCATAATTCCGCGAATTTCGCGAAATTTCTCGGTTTACGCCGTGCGCGTACGCTGCGCGCATTCGGCGATTTTTTCAAAAAAAATTTAAATTAATTTTTTGCCCTTGGGGGTCCTTCTGAAACCCCCTGACAAAGGCTAGGGGGTCAGGAACTGTCCAGCCTGCCAACTTTTCACGTTATCCACCTTTGTTTTACACCCCCTCAGACTGCGAGAGAGAAAATGGCGGCCGCCGCTTCCTGGTTTCGACCGATTCAAATGTTTACTAAGATCTAACAGCCAATCAGAATCGCGCTCGCGCACGGCGGCGTGCGCGTACGGTAAGCGCACCGTAAGCTGCCACAGATATATATATTTATTTAAATGCTATTTTCTCAGGAACTACTGAACAGATTTACACCAGACCTACAAAAGACACTTCCTTGACCTGAGGACTACCTCTCTGCCAAATTTCAAGTAACTCTGTTCAGCCGTTCGGGCTGTAGCTGTGTCTAAAGGTCCTATGGAAAAATTCATGGGAAAAACGCGTTTTGGGACACCCCTTTTTTCTCAGCCCCCGCTTGACGAATCCCCCCGAGACTTTCAGGGTAGGAGCGGAGCGTAGCGCCCCACCTATTTTGAAAATTTCGCGAGGATTCGTCGACCGGCGCCAACGTTATTCCAAATAGAATGTTGCGGTTTTCCTATGGAAACAGGGTCCTAACTATAACTACCTACTGGCGACCGCCAGTAGGTAATATATATATATATATATATATATGTATATATATATATATATATATATATATATATATATATATCCTGTTAATCACGAAAGAAACAGGCACCGACACTCTGAAGTAAAAAATCACACTTCTTTACTGCAACAGAAGGCTCTGAGATTCGTTTCTGTGGATGAACCATCTTGTTCACACAGGTCAGCACCGCTAAATTGTGTGTTTATATAAACGTTGCCATGGAAACCATGTCAATGACATGGAAATAGAAGAAATATACACAATCAGATAATGCAAGCATGCCTATGGCCCTCAAATGTTGCAGAATTCTGGCATGGCCCATATGTATGGTGCTGCCTACATATTGTTGTGGGCATGTACATTCCAGTATGTACACTGCAAAATCTGTCTTGCAGTTGTACTTTCCCCTGATGGTAACGGGTGAGTTTCTCAAAGGCGACCGAATGGTTTTCACATTTTTCCCATGTTTACAGGCTTTGCTCCTGAAGCATTTCTGAAAACATTTGTTCGATGTCAACCACTCAGACCCACTGCTCAATTGGGGTGTGCTTTGCACCAATTAATTTCTCATCAATTTAGTCCTTCTGAGTATATATATATATATATATATATATATATATATATATATATATATTACCTACTGGCGGTCGCCAGTAGGTAGTTATAGTTAGGACCACGTTTCCATAGGAAATCTGCAACATTCTATTTTGAATAACTTTGGCGCCGGTTGACGAATCCTCGCGAATTTTTCAAAATAGGTGGGGCGCTACGCTCCGCTCCCACCCTGAAAGTCTCGGGGGGATTCGTCAAGCGGGGGCTGAGATAAAAGGGGGGTCCCAAAACGCGTTTTTCCCATGCATTTTTCCATAGGACCTTTAGACACAGCTACAGCCCGAACGGCTGAACAGAATTACTTGAAATTTGGCAGAGAGGTAGTCCTCAGGTCAAGGAAGTGCCTTTTGTAGGTTTGGTGTAAATCTGTTCAGTAGATCCTGAGAAAATAGCATTTAAAAGCATATATATATGTGGGCGGAGCCTAACCACACATCTCATCCTGAGATCTGATTGGCTGTCAGCACTTCATCCAAGAAGTGTTGGCAGCCATCTTGGGACCAATATACATGATAGCACCTCATTAAAAAGCATTGCAGTTAATAAAAGGTTTTAAGACTTTAGTTACATTATAAATCATTTGTTGATGGTACCATACTCATTTTAGGAATTGTGGTATGTTCTAAGGTGATTTCACCATGTGAAAAAGCCTTCTGCTGGGATATCATGATTGAGAGAAAAATATTTTCTCATGCTTTTACCACAGAGGTTTGGAAGGTGATCTATAGGCTAAACTGAGAGCTTATTTTCTGTAAATTCACATTATCTTTCTCAGTCATGTGAGAATGAAGTCTGACATTCTCAGTAAAACATGTACATCCAACAAGGGCAGAGACTGTCAGTTGATTCCTTTGTGTTCTACTGCAGCTTCCCAGAGTGTTCCAAAGAACTACTAGAGCGCTAACAGTCCTACTTATGATAAACGTATGGCACACCTGAAGCCATCTTGCTTGGATTAAAGTGGTAACTCTTAAAACATTTAATTTAAAAAGGAACAAAATGAGGGGGTTCATTTTTCAATAAAAAGTATGATTAGTGCTGCAGAAAGAAAAATTAGGGCACATTTTGAGTGACTTCTCAAATCCTCTTCTATTTCATTAAAAAATTCTGACATGCAGACTGAAACATGCACTTTCAATACCAGCAGCAGTTTTCCCTGGTGAGCAGTAGCTTTACTACAGTGATCTAATGAGCAAAAAGAGTGCTAACATTCTGAATTTATGGCAAATGTGTGACACATCTGAATGCCTTCTTGATGGAATCAAAGTAAAAAACTGAAAGTATTTCCTACTGAGGAGACTGCAGTAAATGAGGAAATTAGGAAACTTCATAACAAATAAGTCTCCCAAGATGGCCACCAGAGACAAAAGAGCCCAAATGTAGCCCAAATATCACCCAGATGTAGCCCAAGTATAGCCCAATGACAGAATGTGTCAGAATGTTCTTAAAAACAACTAGAGCGCTTACTGTCTTCTTTATGACAAAAGTATGGCACACCTGAAGCCATCTTGATTGGAATAAACTGGTAACACTTAAAACATTTAATTTAAAAAGGAACTCAATGAGGAGGTTCATTTTGCCATAGAAATTATGATTAATGCTGAAGAAAGAAAATGAGGGCACATTTTGAGTGACTTCTCAAATCCTCTTCTATTTCATTAAAAAATTCTGACATGCAGACTGAAACATGCACTTTTAATACCAGGAGCAGACTTCCATGGTGCAGTAGTTTTACTACAGTGATCTAATGAGCAACTAGAGTGCTAACATTCAGAATTTATGGCAAATGTGTGACATATCTGAATACCTTCATGATGGAATCAAAGTAAAAAACTGAAAGCATTTCCTACTGAGGAGACTGCAGTACATGAGGAAATTAGGAAACTTCATAACAAATAAATCTCCCAAGATGGCCACCGGAGACAAAAGAGCCCAAATGTAGCCCAAAATCACCCAGATGTAGCCCAAATATAGCCCAATGACAGAAGTGTGCAAAACACTTATTATTTTGTGTTTTTGCAGTGTTATATAGTGCAGACTTGTCAGGTATTGGAGTGCTTTACATGAGCATTGGTTACATCACACAAGAACACATTCATTTTGGTTGTAGACATGGGGAGACTAAGTGATTTGACCAGAATCACAGAATGTCGAGCTGAAGCAGAAACTTCAACCTGGTTCCCCAGTTGCAAAGTCTGCAGTTCTGGAAGTAACACCACATCATCTCCCCTAAGTGCAACATTTAATCAAGTGGTCAACTGGATAAAAAAACATAAAGATAACAAATAATTTAAAAGTGCTTTGTCGCTATTTGAAAACTCAGAAAATATGTCCTTATTTTAGCCTTTTAGAGCACTAACCATAATTTTGATGCCAATAAGACCCTCTCATATATGTAATTTCTAAAGGAAATGCTCTAGGTATTACAGTTTTGATTACATCAAGATGATGTCAGGCGTTCCACACTTTTGTAATAAATATAGAATGTTAGCAATCTAGTTGTTCATTAGGATACTGTTGAGAGGCAGAGGCCAGGGGCACGGACTCTGAAAATTGAAGACAGGTAGGAGGGTGCAAAGGCAACAATTTAACCACACTGAGCAGGCAGGAAGGGCCGTGGAAGCACAACAGACTATGGAGGGCAGTGGAAAGGGGGGCAGGGGCAACAAACCAACAATACAGGACTTGCAAGAGAGGCTGTTGGAGGCAAGATCTATTACGGGTCAAGGAAGCTAGGGGCGGTCCCCAGATCCCCGGGAGCCACCACAGAACTGAGCAGGAGAGTGAGTCAGGGACAAAAGGGGCACCTTAATTTGAGCCGGGGTGCCTAGGAACGCTTGCTCCAAAAATGAAGAAAACAGACATATGAGACATGGAACTGGAGGCAGAATACAATGGCAGTTTAATGAGAAGATGCAACTTCAAAGAAACCGCAGAATAGAGACATAAAGTACAAAATACAGAATCCAGATAATCATACAGCTGTCATGATATTCTCTGTATCTCAATTAATGTACTGACAGAGAGAGAGAGAAAACACATCTATAAATGCATCATGAGAAACAAGTTACACCAAGGAAAATGTTACCTAGGAACACTCACGTTTACTCTTAGAGCAAGCATTCCTGCAATTACAATACAAAATATTTTAAATGCAAAAGTAAAGAGAACAATGGTTAAACATAACATGACATTTCATATAGGTAAAATATAATAAGATACTTCAAGCAAAGCAGAGCAAGACATTTTAAGCAAAGGAAGACAAGAGCTCCCAGCTCTTGGGGAAAACCTGCACTGCCTGTTAACCTACATACAGACGGCGAGGTAGTCCGTCGATATCTGTGGGTGCTCCCTTTTTATATCATTTTGTGGGCTCCTTTGCACGCTACATCTACCTACGTATGCTACCCAAAAGCTTCGTCTGCAGATTTTAGCAGACATTTCGTAATTTACCCACTTAATGCTGACAATGGACTGGGTGAAAAGGTCAGTCTCTCAGGCCAATCGCTTATCGTAAGTTCCATAGAGCAAGCAGAAAATAATGGGTATTGTACGGGAATTCAATATATTCATGTATAAAATCTCCTCAGTTCTCCTAACTTGACGCTCTGCGGTTGCCACTTCCTTAAAAGCGGGAAACCTGCCCAGGAAGCAAGTACCAGTCCAGGATGCAGCCTACTGTATGTCGACAGCTTCAGGGGGATGTTGAACTTTGATACCGAGCACGGAGCACTCGGGTAGGGTGGGGGCTACTGGTTTGGAGCAGAAGGCCTCGCAGACCTGCCTTCAGACTGCTATACACTAAAATTGCAGAGCTATGGTCAATTTAACAAAGAGGCCTACATATTGAACAGAAGGGCCTACACAGGGGTTTTATACTGGCTGAGTGGTAAGGATGTCTCAGGATAATTATATAGCAACACAGGACCCGCTGGTCAATTTAATACGGCCTACAAATGCAGCTGGCAGGGCAAGGACAAGGGTCTCATACTTCAGGTGTGGACAGAACGGGCCAGGGGCCCCCTGTGATACAAAATCTACCCTCCTTCAAGCCTGTGGCAATGTAATAGACCATTGTGGGCAGAAGGAAGAGGCAATGGTAGTACAACCATACATGCCAACAGACCCGATTCAGCCAGGAAACGTCCAATGTTTTTAAGCTCAAATGGGCTTTATTTGATCTGTCTCCTGTCTACAATATCCTCTTTTTCAATGTAACTCAAAGAGGAAAATCAATACCCCAGTTTTTTTCAAAATCTCCCTCTTACCAAGTTCAAAATGTTCGCAAGTATGGTACATTGGATCATGGAAGGAAATGGGATAGGGACATGGACTTGGATAACAGAGGACAGGAGGGACATGGAGAGGTGCACCAAACTGACCCTGCAGGGCAGGCATCAGGGTTTGCAGCAGCACAATACACCACACAGGGCATGCAGGACGGGAGTGCAGCACAACAATCCATAGAAAGCAAGAGGGAGGGGACAGGACCATGCACATGGACAACAGAGAACAGAGGGGCAAGAGGCAATGGTAGCTAGCTGACCATAATGGACAGACAGGAGAGAAAGCTGCAGCATAACAGACCATAAAGGGCAGGAGGGACGGATCATGGGCATTACAATGGAACAGACAAGCCAGGAGGGAGGGAGTAGGGCTGGGGGCAAGGGGGCAGGGCAGGAGCAGCAAGATAGCCATGGAGGTCAGGCAGGATGGGCACTAGAAGCAAGACACACCATGAAGAGCAACAGTGAGACTGTGATGGCATACACACAGACCATGGAGGGAAGGTGGGAGGGGGTCAGGGGCAGCTAACTGACCACACTGGGAAGGTGGGAGGGGCCATGGCAGCACAGAAGACCATGCATGGCAAGTGGGAGGGTTAGTGGCAGCACAATGGCTATGATGGGCAAGAAGGAGGGTGGAGGGGCATGCACAAAGGACGATGGAGGATAGAAGGGAGGGTCAGGACCTGTGCACAGACAAGAAAGTTCAGGGGAAGGGACCTCACAACAGACCACACGGGGCAGGCAGGAGGAGCAGCTGCAGCACAACAGACCAGGGAGGGCAGAAGGGTGTGGCAGTACAATGGACCATGTAGGACAGGAGGAAGAGGATAGGGGCATGGCATGTGGACAGGCAGGGTGGAGGTGGCAGGGACAGGTTGCAGTCATCTGACAATGCTAGGCAGGTGGGAGGGGAGTGGCAGCTCAACAGAACACTCAGAGTAGATAGGAGTGGCAGGTCCATGGGACATGGTGGGCAAAAAGGAAGGAGCAGGGGCATGCACAAAGACATCGGAGGGCAGGGGGAAGGAGAATAGGGGCAGCAAGCTAAGCACAGAGTTTAAGCAGGAGGTCAATGATGGGGCATAGAATTGGGCAATGGAGGGCAGGAGGAGTGGACTGGTACATCATACTGAGGGCAGTGGCAGCACATCAGACCATGCATGGCAGGAGGGAGGAGGCTAGTCCATGGATTCACACAACAGAGGATAGGGAGGAAGGGAATGGGGCAGCAAGCTAACTGTTCAGAGAAGGCGGGTATTAGGAACTTTATTGTTTTTAAAACATTGTGTCTGTGCGAACTACTTAAAATATGAACAAGTATGCAGCATAATCTCACTTTTATTCAGGAAGAAGAGGACGTTTGTGACTGTGACTCCGGGCTCACTTGGCAGAAACACCCCCTGACCCTCCACCCCCTATCGCAAAATGTAATGCCTGTGAAAAGGGTAGGTGAACACAGTGTTATATAGAACATAGTCCTGAGAGCAAGATTGAAAATGAAAACTAGATATAGTGTATGGTATAAACTATGCACCAAAAAGTGTGATATAAGATGAACCGGGCGTGAAATATAATATGCAATACATTGTGCGCAATGACAGATTCATTGGAGAGCGCGAGATAGCACAGGCACTAGCGCGTGCTATGCGATATGCGCCTTGGAGTGTAATATGCACAGGGCAGTGTTGTGTAACCTAACTAGTCTCTAAAGTTGTAATATAAAATATGTGCTGGGGAGTGTAAGGTTGCATATGCACTGTGACAAAGATATGGATCCCAGATTGTAATATGTATGGCATAGCACTGTGCGTTATAACATAGGCATCGAGAAAGGCACGTTAGATGGGGCAATATAACCCGTGCGAAGACAAGTGTGGCATGACATATTCACGGGGTGGTGTTACAGTGCACATGGGCTAGAGAGTGTCATAGCATATGCACTAGCTAGTGGAATACAACACAGAGGTGTGTGGCACACGGCAGGCAATGGTGGGTGTAACACAGCATTGGGCTCTGTCAGGAGCGCGCTGTGACTCTCAAGTGATGTTCGTCCCCTTTCCAGAGAGTAAAATAAAAAGTATTACACATCCGGCAGTGGATGTGTGTTTTATTAACCGTGAGGGGGGTTTCTTGCATAGTTTTGGTCGAATTTTTGTCGAATCCCCTTTGAATGGCTTGGTGTGCATGTGTATTAAATGTGCCCGTCAATAGCTACCCATGTTTGTATAAATAAACGACAAGGGTGTCTACCGGGATTAGGCACGGTAGGGCATCAGACATGTCAGAGCTTCACTAGTGGTGTAAATACATTCCACATGGATTCATTGCATGCATAGTCGCCTTTTAATGAATATTACGCAAATCGTCATGGTGATAGGTACGTACGGTTTGTCCAGCATGTCCTAGGTGTGTCTATAAATATATATTTTTTAAAAATAATAAAAAACAGTGGCCGGCCCTGGGGATTGGGGTCAAAAAAATATAATTAGGAGACTGGCCCTGGGGGATGGGGTCATCAGGGCCAATAAATTAGAATAAGAAGGGGAACCAAACAGCCCCCCTTCTTAAAAAACTAAAATAAATAAAAGACTGGCATCGTGCCGGAGGCCATGCCCCCTCCGTGCAGCACTCTGCAAACGCGCCCCCAACAGGTATCTCCAGTATGCGCCAGGGAGCTGCGCTGCAGCCAGGTGTTCTGAGGCCAAGCCCCTTTTTACACCTCTCTGCAACGCAGCTCTGTGGCGCTTACTGGAGGTACCTAGTGGTCTAGTTTGACCCTAGGGACCCTTAGGATTCAAGGGGACTTAATCTCTCAACTTAGAACAGCCACAGGGCGCGTTTACACAGTGGTGAAGGGAGGGGACGGGGCCTGAGGTGACGTGTGCAAACACGCACTATGGCACGTTTTAAATTGGGGATATAATTTCCCTTCAATACTGAGGGCCCCTGGGGGCTAACTAGCCCACCAAGTGCTTCCAGTAAGCGCCACTGAGCTGCATTGCAGAGAGGTGGTCAAGGCCGTGCCACTTTTTACACCTCTCTGCAACGCAGCTCTGTGGCACTTACTGGAGGTACCTAGTGGGCTAGTTGGACCCCAGGGACCCTCAGGATTCAAATGAACTTAATCTCCCAACTAAAAATGGACACAGGGCGTGTTTACACAGTGGTGAAGGGAGGGGACGGGGCCTGAGTTAACGTGTGCAAAAACGCCCTGTGGCCTGTTTTAAGAGGTAGTTTTAATCCCCATGCCCTCTTATATACTAGGGGCTTACAGAGGAGGTCATGCTAATCACAGGGGGACCCCAACGCATAATGTTCCCTAGTGTATGTAGGTGTTTTCACTGTATTCTAAGTGTCTTTTAACATAGCACTGGCTCTAGGACTGGTTAGTCAGGCTCAGTTACCACCAGTATCCATCTGAAAAAGTTGAGGGTACAGGATGATTTTGCAACAAGGCTTCTTTCTGCTCTTCTTTTTGTTCTTTCTGCAAGTTATCCTTCTTCCTGCACTTATCTTCGTATTTGAGGACTTCTGTTGCTTCTTTCTGCACTTCTTTTGTTCCTTTCTGTGCATTTTTTCTTCTTTCTTCACATGTCCTATCTCTGTAGGCATAGTTAGAAATTAGCATTTAAAAAACCTTTGAAATTCACAGAAAAAACCATAGGTTTCAGGCACGTTATAGTTAGGAATTAGCATTTAAAAAACCTCAGAAATTCACTGAAAAAACCATAGGTTTCAGGGGTGTTATAGTTAGCTGGACTTTTCACTTGTACAAAACCATTGAAATTCCCCCGTTATAGTTAGTTCAGCTAACTATAACTCGGGCGCCCGCAATGCACTGCTGATGACGTCACATATTACATCACTCATGACATGGTCAGTGACATCACTCATGACATCACTGATGACATCTCAAATGACATCACTGATGACATCACTGATGACATCATCCTTGTGATAGAGTGGCAGACTTCCTCTCACCCTAATATAACCTTTGATACACACATTCAAAAATAGAGACTAAAATGTTCAAAACAATGGACATACCAATACCAGTTACAACAACCTCTTCAGTAATTCTAAGATCCACATACACATCCACTCATTCACCAACAGTCCTATACAGTCACTCATACATGTACTCACTCATCATATGTACTCATACACCTATACATCCTGTTACACAATGCCACTCATCCATAGAGTTACTCACACACATAGTCACTCATGCTAATAAAGAATCAAACATACATTTACTTGCATATACAGTTATACACACACCACCATACTTACTTCTACGGAAACTTACACATACTTAGTCTTTTAAACAATCACTTATAGAAACACATACTTATTCATACAGGAACTCTTTCAATCTCTCACTCTCACATATACTCACATATATACACCAATAGTCACATATACTAGTTTAAAACATATGTAGTTACTCATAAAGACACTATTGAGACAGTCATTCACTCACTAACACACCCATACACACACTCATCCACCCATACAGTCCTGCACACATGCTGTGTTCAACACATACAAACAGTGAGTCACTCATTCATGCACCTATGCACTACGTAATACCCCCACCGAACCATGCAGACACTCAGACTAATACTCAAAAAACCAACTAATAACCTATATAGACACCCATGTAGCTACTCACCAACCCATGCAGCCACTTATACACAAAGTGAGAGACTGATACAGATATTTACATATTTAAACATTACTCACTAAGCCATGTATTCACTATGATACACTTAATCAGTCAGTTACACAATCAATTTTTCAAAAACAAATCATCCATTTAGACACTTATATACCCATTTATTCTTCCATCGACCTTGAGATATACATATATAAAACATATTTAATTTTCAGAAAAACACACATTCACTGGATGATGTCATCAGTGATGTCATCAGTGATGTCATTTGAGATGTCATCAGTGATGTCATGAGTGATGTCACTGACCATGTCATGAGTGATGTAATATGTGACGTCATCAGCAGTGCATTGCGGGCGCCCGAGTTATAGTTAGCTGAACTAACTATAACGGGGGAATTTCAATGGTTTTGTACAAGTGAAAAGTCCAGCTAACTATAACACCCCTGAAACCTATGGTTTTTTCAGTGAATATATATATAATTATACCTTGGGAGTTGGGAAGTAGTTGTATTTCCAATGAAGTGACTTCTGATTTAGTGGCTACTTTATAGTTACTTATGTTGTAATTGTGGGTCTGGTAGTGGCATTTAAGAACCTGAGTGAAGCATTGGAAAAATATGTAAATGTTATCCTATTTGAAAAGCCAATGCGACAAACTACAGAATACTCACGGCACACAATTTTTGGGACCTAGGTACCCTCTGGGTGCTGAAAATCTTCAGCTTGCAAGCATTGAAACTGTAATAGGAAAATGTTTGCTTTTTAGGTCGAGCGTTCGAGACCTCTTTTATATACTTTAGTATATACTTATATACTTTGGTATATACTTATATGTGCATGTACTTTTTGGGTTCTGGAGATCAGCTCTAGGACTTGTCTGCTTCCGCTTAGGGACTTTTTTCAGTTCAACTGCCTCTATTTAACTGTCAATATAGAAAACGACCAGCAGAGGTCAGTAAAATACCAGAATTGCTTTCTGCTGAGGGGCTTCCTTTTATCTATTTTTCTGGCAACTGCCTCTATTTAACTTTCTTGATAGAAAACTACCAGCAGAGGTCAGTAAAATACCAGAATCACTTTAGCATTCTCTAGATTCCAGTCCCAAAAAATTGTCTTCCACGAGCACCCGTAGCCAAAAATATTTTTTTCAAATCTTGTATTTTCTGTGATATGACCACTGAAGGCCCTACATTTATATTAAAAACAGAGCTTTGGACTATACCATTTCCCACTGAAAGGCAATATTAGATGTTTAAGCATCCAGAATAATGTGCTGCATAGCTAAATACATATAAGGTTCCAAAGGCGAGAACTATTGCATTGCAAATGCTTGTTTGAATAAGCTGTCCCACTGCATCTTTCAGCTGCCCGTCAAAAAAGCTTGTAATGGGAAAAAATGATAAATTGGAGCCACTGAGTTTGGTTTTCAGTTGACTTGACAAGTTGCGTTAGTCCTCGAGAAAACACAGGTTTCTTTTCCAAATCAAAACATTTTGTACAATTTCTAGATCCATTTCTCAGTCCACGATTTTTCCAGGCATGCAACAGCTTCCTCTGTTGGTGGGCCATTCGTACTGTCCAGCCACACAGAAAAATTACCTAGGTCCATGCAGACTTCCTGGCATGACATTTAATTTCTGTAGTCCCATTCTTATGCACAAGACTGTAGCCATTTGTCCTCTAGGAAAATGCAAGACAGAGCTCAAGACCACTATCCCATTTAGACAGTCAGTACCTATTCAGAGCTGAAGGAAAGCCTTTATTCTCCTGATATACATGCAGAGGTGGTCAAGTAGCGTATTTTAATGTGTCATTGGTTCCAGGGCCTCTCTACTCTTGATACAAATCCCAGTCTTCCCACCCCTGATGCAGCCATTTAGCAAAGTAATACAGTGCTTTCCTGGGTTCGTGCTTTGTGGCCTTAGGACTTTCTTTGATTTCGTAATTTTATTCATATAGTGCTTACAAGCCCTGATGTACTCAAAATCAAAAACGGTAAATCCCTTTTGCAGCTGGGCAGAGCTCGTTCCCGCTTCTTAGCTCGAACTTGGCTCTCCCAGTTCAGCCTTTTAGAAAAGGTTACAACCTCTTAAGCACCGGTAAATACTCACAAAAAATCTTTTTTTATGTACATCAACATTTCCCCATAAACAAAACAACTCATCGTCTATTAGACTTTTTGTTTTTTTATTTATCAAATTTTTTTTTAATATATATTCATATCATCTTTGTCTTTTCTGTATTTTCTATTTTTGTGCTCAATTAATCATGAAACATTTATATACATACAACTATTAATGTGAACATTATCAACATTATTGTCAAATCACAGTTGTTGAATAAATGAGAAACCCCCGTACAACAACATTAATTCTGCATTCTCACCTCTCATACTATTCATACATTCTAACAGACATACCACACAAAAAATGAGCATAAAATACACATCTGGAAGAATCACATAGGATACATGTATTTTGTGACTTCCCGAAATCAGCTATAACAATTGCAACATCTATTTGTGTATCCTCCTTGGTTTTTTCAATTGATTCTTGAAAGGAGTTCCCAGATGTGTAGTAGCTGGTCTACGTACGTTTCGGTGAAATACAGTTTAGTATCACCTTCTTCAAGACCACTAAAACAGTTCTTTGATTCTGTACAATGAGGGTTCTCTGCAAATACAAGTGTAATTCATATAAGATATGGGGAATTTATATATATATATGAGTCACTTTGACAGGGTTCTTCTTTGTTTTTAATTCTTTTTCATTTATCATTGCTAAGTAATGCATGTCTCAAAAAATGATAGTCCCCTGTGAAAGGTGAATGTAAAATAGTCATTTCCAAAACCTACCTGAGAGAAACCCGTGATCAAAGTATAAAAACCATGTGAGTTTTTAGTTCCACACCGAAAAAAAGAGAGAGACCTCCTTGCTGCCCAGCAACGGAGCGAAGAAATAAGAGAAATAGTTCAGTGATAGAAAGCCTAAAGTTTCACGCTGGTCACCCTGTTAGGTCCAAACGAACGTACAAGAGAATATTTAGAATGACCTACGTTTTAGGCGGAACGCCAGATGTTATCAAGTTCACGCGACCCTGCAAACTCCAAAGAGGCGGGTCATAAGGCCGATGTTTGTCTAAAACACGTATTGTCTGTTAAGAGACAAATATGGGAATTGAGCAAGATATTGTTCACTTTGCTGTTTTCTCTGTATATTATCCTTTCATTTATTTATATAGGTATCAAGTGATGCTATATCTTACCCTTGATATCTAAGTACTGGTCATGGTAGGGATTTCCTACATTTATTGTGATCCCAAACGATCAAGATGTTCAAAGGTAAGGTTGATGCTACGTCTCTATCCCCTTGGTAAAACAGTGTCTGCAATAAAAATCCAAACTCAGGTTTTTTTTCCCCTCCATAGATGGAAACAAATCCCACTATAGTGTGGTATTATAGGCTATGATACAACAGTAGAATATGCTATGTGTATCTTGCCCATAAATAGGTGGAAATAGCAATATGCTTGTATACTTTTCAGGCCCCTTATTCAAATTGTAGGAAAGTTGTTTTTCATCATAGTTTTCAGCAGGTTCTGTGGGTTTTCATCTGCAATGTATAAAACAACATTCTAATTTTTCCAGGGCCAAACAGGATTAATTAAAATAGACACTTAAGGTATGAAGTCTTCCTAAATATTATATATTGTATTCTTATGGCTATGAAGGTATAGTCTGGGATAATATATATAAATGTCTTCTACTGTTTTCAAGCTACGATCGCTGACCTACCTCTGGAGCGGCAAACTGCACAGATATATATATTCATAGCTTACATTGTGTCCCATTTAGTCTGTAGAAACAGAAAACACCAAAACATTGCCTTAAAGACAGGTAGATATAACTTTTAAAATGGTAACAGTAACAGTTTTATCTTCCACATGACAACAATAAAGGATGGTTCTAACATTTACTGTGAACCACATAGAAACGTATGGAAACGATAAACAATAATTTATCCAAGCACTGTCTGTTCCAGCTATACGGAGGAGTAATACCCTAAAGCGCTCTCTCCAGGCTTTAGCCACTTTTTTGTAAAACGCGAAAATATTCAATGCTGTAAATGTCGGAAGTCCAAGCCTTATATTTTTGTCAACTGCAATCCTCTGCCACTTAGAGAGAGTGCCAATTAGAAATGGACAAAAACCATAGTAGGAAAACCTGTAGAATTTTTTTTTTAATATATATTATCCCAGACTATACCTTCATAGCCATAAGAATAAAATATATAATATTTAGGAAGACTTCATACCCTAAGTGTCTATTTTAAGTAATCCTGTTTGGCCCTGAAAAAATTAGAATGTTGTTTTATACATTGCAGATGAAAACCCACAGAACCTGCTGAAAACTATGATTAAAAACAACTTTTCTACAATTTGAATAAGGGGCCTGACAAGTATACAAGCATACTGCTATTTCCACCTATTTATGGGCAAGACACACATAGCATATTCTACTGTTGTATCATAGCCTATAATACCACACTATAGTGGGATTTGTTTCCATCTATGGAGGGGAAAAAAAAACTGAGTTTGGATTTTTATTGCAGACACTGTTTTACCAAGGGGATAGAGACGTAGCATCAACCTTATCTTTGATCATCTTGATCGTTTGGGATCACAATAAATGTAGGAAATCCCTACCATGACCAGTACTTAGATATCAAGGGTAAGATATAGCATCACTTGATACCTATATAAATAAATGAAAGGATAATATATAGAGAAAACAGCAAAGTGAACAATATCTTGCTTAATTCCCATATTTGTCTCTTAACAGACAATATGTGTTATAGACAAACATCGGCCTTATGACCCGCCTCTTTGGAGTTTGCAGGGTCGTGTGAACTTGATAACACCTGGCGTTCCGCCTAAAACGTAGGTCATTATAAATATTCTCTTGTACGTTCCTTTGGACCTCACAGGGTGACCAGCGTGAAACTTTAGGCTTCTATCACTAAACTATTTCTCTTATCTCTTTGCTCCATTGCTGGGCAGCAAGGAGGTCTCTCTCTTTTTTCAGTGTGGAACTAAAAACTCACATGCTTTTTATACTTTGATCACGGGTTCCTCTCAGGTAGGATTTAGAAATGATTATTTTACATTCACCTTTCACAGGGGACTATCATTATTTGAGACATGCATGACTTAGCAATGATAAATAAAAAAGAAATATAAACAAAGAAAAACCCTGTCAAAGTGACTCTTATATATATATATAAATTCCCCATATCTTATATGAATTACACTTGTATTTGCAGAGAACCCCCATTGTACAGAATCAAAAAACTGTTTTTATTGGTCCTGAAGAAGGTGATACTAAAGTGTATTTCACCGAAACGTACGTAGTCCAGCTATTACACATCTGGGAACTCCTTTCAAGAATCAATTGAAAAAAACAAGGAGGATACACAAATAGATGTTGCAATTGTTATAGCTGATTTTGGGAAGTCACAAAATACATATATCCTATATGATTCTTCCAGATGTGTATTTTATTGTTCATTTTTTTGTGTGGTATGTCTGTTAGAATGTATGAATAGTATGAGAGGTGAGAATGCAGAATTAATGTTGTTGTACGGGGGTTTCTCATTAATTCAACAACTGTGATTTGACAATAATGTTTATAATGTTCACATTAATAGTTGTATGTATATAAATGTTTCATGATTAATTGAGCACAAAAATAGAAAATACAGAAAAGACAAAGATGATATGAATATATAAAAAACTAATAATTTTGATAAATAAAAAAACAAAAAAGAAAAAGTCTAATAGACGATGAGTTGTTTTGTTTATGGGGAAATGTTGATGTACATAAAAAAAGGTTTTTTTGTGAGTATTTACCGGTGCTAAAAGAGTGATAGGTCGCATAAGAGGTTGTAACTGGGGAAACCCTTTTTTCCTATATGCTCTCCCAGTTCAGCCCACAGGGCTGTTAGTGGAATCTCCTCCACTGATCAATCTCTTGCCCCATGAGGCATACCTCAGGCACAGCTTGGCGCTAGGTCATTCACATGCTCTTTTTAAAGTGCCACCCATATACCCTGAAAGGGGACGTCACTTTTTTGGTCATGGAGTGACTCACCCCAACTTACTCTCTTTCCATTTCTAATTTGTCTTCCTTCTTCTTCTGCTCAACATCCTTTTTCACTCTTTATTTCTCATTTTCTCATGAGAACGTAGATGAGTGAGCTTATATCAATGCAGAAATTCCTCCTATTATCATTCATCATGTAATAATTATAGCCGTTGTCCAGCTATTCTGTGTAGCCAAATATAAGAGATGCCTTTGTGCTACAGCATAGTGCAGTGATCCGCATATATGTTTGAGGCAAACTCTCACATTGATTTCATATTTATAGATTTAACAAGCCTTTTATATAACAGTGCCCTTGGAGGTTGTGCTGTATTCTTTATTTTGTACTTGTAGAGGAAGATCCTCGAATCTATAGTTGAAATTATAATATTAAAGCTCATGGCCAGTCCTGCAATTTGTAAAACAGCAAACAAAGAAATATGAGTTAAGGTTGTTTAACTCCTTAATAGACAGTTTGTCGAACTTCAAGCACACACACTTTTACACTACTGTAAAAGGTGTTAGGTAACTAAGAAGGTGTTCTTAAATTAGAGCAGATTGGATTATTTATGTCGACATTAAAAGGCGTGCTTAAATTAAGGCAGGCAACATTTTCTTCCAATGTTGCCTTTTGCACATATAAAATATTGTAATTTAACATTATGACAAGGCTACACTGTCACGGTAGTTCGCTGGGTCACTGGTATTGACCACATTTTGCATGGTAAAAGATGTACATTAAAAAAAAAAAGATGTACATGAAAGAAACAAGCACTGGCAAAAACAGTAGGGTTAGGTCTGGTGTTGATTTGCTAAGGCACGCAAACATATCCATGCATATTTGTGCTGCAGTCTGCCTTGTTCTGTGCTTTCTATGTCTGTGAAATATTTTTATTTCATCAGGGAAAATAAAAACATCAGCAAAGATGATGAAGGTCTTAATCTTTGTTACAGAAAGAGAGCAGAGATAGTTTGAATTCTTCAGGGGCCCTGGGAATGGATGTTCCGCTTGTACATACTGGAATGCAGATGCGAGCTGCTCTTAGCCTGTGCATCTTAATTTCCTTTTCCTCGAGATGGAAGAGGCTAGTGCTCTTGAGCAACTGTCCATTAGATGGTTTGATTATTTTTTCAGTAAGCAGTTCCAGACAACGTATGTGGTGACATCATTATCATCTGTGATCTGGACTATTACAAGAAATACAAACGTTTGGATTAGTGCATTCCCTCAGCCTGTAAAGACTAATCACTGATTTTCCTCCTGTTGCTCCACTGAACTTGTAATTGGAAGTGACTAAACATTATCTATGTGGAATCCCAGTCGAAAACTCTAAAATAAAAATGTATACTTTGACTTGGGAACAAAAGCTGTGCATGGGTTTAAGAAGCGGGTCTGCCTAGAGTGTCCCAGCAGTTATCTAATGACGCACAATCCCTCTCTGTAATATATGCCTAGAATAAAAGGGCAAAGTCATAGGGGAGGAGAAGGATTGTAAGGGCGCCAGCCTTTTCACTTTCAGAGTTTAATAGAGTTAGCACCATTGAGATGGATATAATTCCACCTAGAGGTGCTTAGATGCAATCATGTTTGTAAATGCGGGCTATATAAGTGTAATGCGTACTATAACAAACGAGCTACCCAATGAGCGTTCTGTGGTAGATATAATACTAAAACATAAAATGGTCTCTGAACCACCCCTTTCTGAAGGGTAGAGGTGTCCTTACTTGAGTTAACCACCACAAAAAACTGTTAAAAACATACTCTCCTTGAAGAAGCTGCTAGCTACCAGCTGATCACTAACTGGCCACTGATCAGTAAAATTCTGCAGTCTGTGGTTGGTAAGCAGGAACATCTAGAAGTAATCAATTAGGCTTGCATCCTGTGCATGGGACGGTGTCTGCCTTGGCCGGCATTAAGGACAACTTCTTTAGGCAATTGATGGTAACTGGCCGGCAGTCCCTTTGTTGGACTTATCAAACACATTTTATCCTTTCGATCATGCCCTGTTATTGGAAAGATCTGTGAGGTGGGTAAGCTGAAAATGGATAGCAAGGGCATGGTTTAGTTCACTTTTTGCATATATTATTTTTCCCAAGCCAGGTAAAGTGAGGAGTTCTTTGTGACTCTCCTTCATGTTAAACATCTCTCTGGCACTGCTTGCTGAGTTGTTGAGGAAGCACTGGACGCGTTCGAGTAACACTCAGCTAGCATGTGGATGAAAAGTCGAGATCGTAGCCGTATCTCTAAACATCTTCAAATGGGTTATAAAACAAGTGCTGCCAGTCAGATCTGGGGCCTCACCCACATAAATATTACATAACATAAGATGTATATTTGTAAAGCACGCGTTCACCCAGAAGAGCCTGTTGGTGCTGAATAGCAGATGTATCAATGGCCAGAATTGATAGAGGGCAATATCTCCCATGGTCCTGCTGCAAAATAAGTAGACACATTGCTCAGTGATGAATCACCAAAGAAGAGGGAATTTCAAGAAGTCACAATGTGACTGAAGATTGCAAAACCATTTTACTGTTTGCAACAGCTTAGGAGAGGGTTACAATTATTTGTCACATAGTTCACAGTAGGAACGTTTACCACAGCCGTTCGCATGTGGGGTGATGTGCGCATGCCATCATCGATTACCACTTACAATAGTGATCTATCGGTTAAAGGGAGATAATAGGGTCTCCTCGATATGTCAAGACCCCACTGGCTACTGGTTGTGGCCAGAGTATGATATATAATTATTACTCTGGCATATAAAATAATCCACGTTAGAGGCCAATTAGACCTAAGAGCTTGCCTGCTAGAGAACAGGCCAGCATTTGGCCCTGGATAAGCCACAGCTCTGCCACTGAAAGCGCCATGCTGGAATATAGCTCTGGAGGTGGGTGCGCCACCACAGGTGATGGTCCAGTTCCCTAGGACTCCTGAGGAAAACCATAGGACATATGGCATAAAGAATGGATGTGAAGATACACTTGTTGATTGAATATATCTTATGGCTGCTTAGACCTGTGCTTGTATAGGGCACTACTCACTGTTCACTTAAGTCAGTATCTTTCTAGAGGCTAATGATGTACCTATGTACACAGAGGCGGCCATCGGGGATGCATGGCTGCATGTGCTAGAACGGATCAATACCAGTACACACCAAACAATACAAGAGAATGGTGCAGTAATTAATCCTGAATAAATGACTAATCAACTCGAAGAACAATATTACTACAAGTAAAATGGCGCTACAACCTGGGGACATGCCATACATACACACACATTTTTACTGGATTTGTTGAAAAGCTCCCACTTCGCAGTCTCAAATATTCTTCATGAACATTGAAAAAAGATGTTTCTGCAGCTTCAAAAGTTATGTAATATTTGATTTTTTTATAACTTGAAAGCAAATAAAAAAGATTGAGAGCATGTTGTGCAAAATAAATTAAACTCAACACATATTTGTATAATTTTATGTTTTGAATGCATGACATTTAAATATAAAAAGATGGACCATTTCCATAGAGGCATGCTCAGCTGAACAAGCAAGGCCAAGAGGACTATTAGGGGGAAAGCACAATGAGTCACAGAACCTTTTCACAAATATTGAAGTTCAAATGAGTGACAGCTATTCAAGGTGAAAGAAGCCAATTTGAAAACTGCAATCCACGTTAAAAATTATAATGAAAATGTTAAGTGGGTTGCATTGAGTGTTTCAGAAATCGCAGTGTTGCCCACATTCTAAAACATGCATTTTTCACACTTTGTGACCCGGTTCTTACTGAATTTCGGTGCACTTGACAGCTAATCAAAACATGGCAATACAATTACTTTCACTTGTACTCGTTATAGCTGCTTTATTAACTTCCAAGAATTCCCATTTGAACTCTTTCCCTTTATAGCGGGCTCTCACTGCAGCCAGCCATTTCTAAAATTAGATGAAAAATGTTAAGAGAATTTTGACACCCACACACCGCCCCTTCTTCCCCTGTTCCAACAACGATAAGCTGTTTCCAAAAGTGTATTCCTTGTTTTATATTCACAATAATGGCATACATCTATCCATGAGGCAGCAATAAATATTTGGATTATTCTTTGTCTGTTGAAAGTCAAAACGTAGCCAGTAAATTCATTTTGACATCGTCTTCAAATTTGCCATTGCTTAGCATCAGGCAGGAGAGCGATGCCAGTAGAAAGTAGGTCGTTGATTTTCCTCTCTATAAAAACTTTCTGCCACAATTTCCTACATAACTGATTTTAAAACTCAAGGATGCCTTTTATTAAATTCTTTATTTGCTTTCTGGTAAAGTTATTTCTTCGAACAGGGGTTCCTTATAGTATGAATAGAATATTTTACTGCTTTTATAACAATGTTGTATCAAAAGGATGCCTGCAAAGGATTATTTGGCAACGTTTTTGTTTCTTAATTTTATTTCGGGTTTTCGGTGCAGGGAAATGTGCATGATCAATATACGTCAAGTCTCTATGCAAGCGGTGCATAGGAATGTGCATTCATCCAAATCAGTAGAATTACAAACATACAAGCATCATTGACCAGCGACAAATGTGGGACATGAAGACAGTCTAATCTCAGAGCAAAATAACTTGGTTCTCTTCCTCCGCATCTGTTGAATGCTGGTAGGTAGTCATTCGGCAAATGCTGGATTAAAGTAGGGTGCTTGACATACGTCTACAATTGCGCAAGGTACTTCAGTCTCATATGTATAGGAGAGAGCCCAAATCTTTTAGTGTTTGTTCATCCTATCCCTGATCACAGCTGTCAACTTTTCCATAGTGTATATGTTTCATACCTTGGTCCATCACAACGCTTTTGGGAAGGTCAGGGAGTTTCATTAAAAGCCATTTTAGCTGTAGCAGATGAGTTAACAGCAGCCCAGTTGCAGAGCCGAAGAGATAAGTCCCCTCTTCACCTTTGATGTCCAGAGGCATCAAGGTGCTCAATGTACATTATTATTTGGGATGTAATTTATAGGTGAAAGAAAGTAGTCCCAGTTCAGCACCATACAGTGCCAAGACCACCATAAGTGCAACAAGTAGGTACAGTACATCCTTTCCAGCGTCAGCTGGAGCTATTGAACATGGCCTTTAAGCAAGTCATTGTTAAGTACCACCTGGTAAGTATTTTGTAGACATTCACTTTCTTTTACCAACAGATAGACAACATTGTCACTCTTAACCAAATCGCTGACCACACATCATCTGGTATTTTGATACTTAGTTATTTTTCCCAGGTTAGCATAAGTGTATTAGCTGGGGGGCTTGGACCTTCTGAGCAATGTGTACAGTAACCCCCATACCATCCTCCTGCACCGCTTCTGTATGCAACAATCAGACTCAGTTAGAAGCTGTTAACACACAACAGTATTGGTAATTTAGGCCATTATCAGCATTTTCCCTACTCTTACTGAACAAATAGAGAATGAGGCAGGACAATACACACTGGAGCACATTCAAATCCACTCTGAAACACTACCAACAAATGATCCGGACCCCCTAACGTGCCACTCTGGCTGGCGGCATCAATGCTAGCACCAACAGAAGCAAATAATTTTTCACCATTGTGAAGGAATTTCACCTCACCAGCGTCTCCCTCCAACTCGATCACCTCCTTGCAGGACCTCTGCAACAATCTCTCTCAATTCTTCAGCAATAAAATCACCACCATTTACAGAAATTTCAACCCAAAACAGGACCTGACAGACCTCGCCAAATGCATCCCAATTGTATCCAAAGAATAAATGCTAACCACATAGCCCATCATCACCCCAGAAGAAATTAACACCACCATAAAGTCCATCCACTCAGGAGCCACATCAGAACCCTGCCCCCATCACTCCTACTCCAGAGGAACTCCACCCATGAGCTTCTTGCTCATACCAATTCTGAAAGCCTCCACCTCTTCAGCGACCTTCCCAGATGCTTGGAGCCATGCAACTGTCTTCCCATTGTTGAAGACACCCTCCACTGACACTTCAAAGCCACTGACTACAGACTAATCTCACTGCTACCATTTCTGGGCAAGGTCTTAGAGAAAATCATCAACAGACACCTCACCGCATACCTCAATGAACACCAATTCCTTAACACCATTTAGTCTGATTTCGGACCCAACCACATCACGGAAACTGCCGTCATTGCCTCCACAAATGATATCCGCATGACTCAAGACAGAGGAAACACAGTGGCCCTCATACTCATGGAACTCTCCACAGCATTTGACGTGGTCTACCACTCCATCGTCATCCACCTACGCTATATCAGAATCCTAGTTCAAGCACTCCAATAGATCTGCTCTTTCCTGGCTGAAAGTCAGCCTGCACCGTACACCTCGGATTCTCTCAGCCTCATCTACAGAGTTTTGCAATGGATCCTACCTGAAGCCCAACCCTCTTTAACTCATACATGATCCCTTTAGCCAGCATCATCCCCTCTCATGTTATCAATGTTCTCTCCTATGCTGACAACACGCAATTCAGTCCCTCCCTCACAGACAAGATGTCCAGTACTCGGATCAAGTTCAATGCCTACATGACTGAAATCATCCAGTGGATGAAGACCAACTGTCTAAAGCTGAAAAGTGTCCAGACCAAAATTTTGATCTTTGAGAAGAGCACTTCACTGTAGGACACCACCTGGTGGCCAACAGAGCGAGGCCCAAAACCGACCTTCACCACCCATGCCTAGAATCTTAGGATCATTATCAACAGCAAACTCAATATGTCAGCCCAAGTTAACGCTGCCACTGCCTCATGCTTCAATAACCTTAAGAAGCGATGATGATTGCCAAATGGCTGCCAATCAGCACCCGGAAACCTTCATGCTCATTCTTGTTGCAAGCAAGCTGGACTACTGGAACACTCTTTATTCCAGGATCAACAAAAAACTTGAGTGCAAACCATTCGGAAACTCTGTTTGCCCAGACTCCTACTTGCATACATCCCACGCGTACAGAAATCCAGATCCGTAGGTCGAGCCTTCTCCTATATATGGAACAACCTGACATTACACATAAGTGCCTGCCCTTCACTACTTGAATTCCACAAGAAGCAGAATAATTGGGTTTTCAAGTAGTCCCACCAGGTCCTAGGTTTGGCCAGGCTCAAACCTGCTCAGTGCCAGGATACCCTCCTAGGTGATAGTGGACTCTACAAAGCTGCACAACGTAACATAGCACAGGCAGACATACATGGAAAGAAACTGATCCATTACAGACTTCTGAGATCTTTGTGATCTTAAAATTCCCTACCACTAAACTTGCAGTGATCAAGAAATGACGTACTGATAGTAGTTCCTATTTGGCCGTAGTCCTTCATGTATGGAATCTTTACTGACCAAGGATTATCGGGAACAGAACCGGTTTCATAAGTATATTTGACTTAGGATGTTGAATCAACAACTTGCTTACACTACCCAGTTCTGTTATACAGCACACAGCAGCCGTTGCATAAGGTGATTTCCGCTAAAGATTATCAAATACAATTTAACATGTAACTCAACTGTGAGTTAGGATTTTATTTAAAACACATTTATTTGTTTTTTAAAGTTTATTTATAGGTTTCAAATAACAGTGTCTAACACATTTAGAAGTATGATACCACTTACAGATCTGCTTGATATTTTATTATGTCGGGTTGTGAATTTTAATTTATTTGTCTATTAATGCACGCATATCAATGGTACTTATACAGAGTCTGTTACAATTCATATGCATGCTGTTGGAAATGCCACTTTTTGCAGGGTTATCCCCACACCTTTTGCTTCTTCCTCCTATTTTTTCCTGACCTGCTGTTGTTGGTTTTAGGCCTGTGGGGACTTTACCACTGCCATTCAGTGCTAAAGTGCACATGCTCTCTTTGAAATAATTTGTATTATGGTTTAGTGTTTCCATGAATGGCATATTTGATTTACTGGGAAGTCTCCAGTAAAGTGCACTGAGTGTGCAAGGGCCTGTAAATCAAATGCTACTTGTTGGCCTGCAGCACTGATTGTGCCACCCTCATGAGTAGCCCTGAAAAGGTAACTCAGACCTGCCTCTGCAGAGTCTGCATGTAGTTTGTAACTGCCATGTCGACCTGGCAAGTGCACCCACTTGTCAAGCCCTAATCTTCCATTTTCTTACATATTAGTCACCACTAAGGTAGGCCCAAGGTACCCCTGTGAGCAAGGTGCTGTGTATGTTAAAGGTAGGACATGTACTGGTGTATGTGACATGTCCTGGTAGTGAATTACAGTGCATTTCGTTTTTCACAGGCTATCTGTCCCTTAGAATAGAATGGAAGTTTATTTATAATATCTTATAAATATAACTTCCCATTGGGACCAGATAGGAAAATAAAGTTTAGTATGCCTGAACTCAGAATGTTAAAATGCATCTTTTAGTGAGGGTGATTTTTACAGTCTGTGTTTGAAAAAAACACTTTTAGAAAATAGGTATTTTTTTGCTTAGCCATTCTATATGCCTCTCCTGGTTTGTGTATTGACTGTCTGGATTTGGAATGACAGGGGCTGGGAAGGTGCATTCTTTCAGATGGCCACCAGAGGGGGGGGGTGGGTTGATGTGTGTCCTGGCTTTTCTGAATGAGTCAGGGCTGGGCTGAACAGGCCTGAGCTGCATTCAGAGTGGTGTGAGGAGGTTTCACTAGCACCTGAAGAGGCCCGGTCTGCATTTAGAGGGGTGGGATGAGATTTCCCTTGCACCTGAATAGGCCCAGTCTTCATTGGACAATGCTGTCTCCACCTCCTGCTGGGATGCTGGGCCACAGCAGACATAACTGGTTTTGGCTGAGCGCAGACACTCTCTGCCTCCAGAGAGCAAAGGAGTTTGGTGTATAAATATTGGGGCCCAGACCCCAGTATTTTAGATTACTGCTGAACTAAGGAACCTGCCAGGAAAAAGGGCTGGAGAAGCTGTCAGGAGGAACTGCCACTTTGGCGCGTGCTCTGCCGTGTTGGCCTGCTGCTTGCTGCTTCTGTCTTGGGCAGGGAAAGAACTGGATTGTACTTTCATCATCCTGCTTTTAGAGTTTTCTCCAAGGGCTTGAAGTAGAGCTTGCCTCCTGTTGGAAGTCTCGGGGATATAAAAGACTTCAGAGAACTCTTTTGGAACCAAGAAAAGTGCCAAGAAGAAGATCTGGGGAAGCTGTGAGGAGGGACTACCACTTTGCTGTTTGCTTTGCTGTGTTGGCCTGTAGTAGCTGATTCTGTCTTGGGCAATGAAAGGACTGGACTGAACCTTCTGCAATTTCTTTTTGTGAGTTTCTCCAGGGGCTTGATGTAGAGCTTGCCCCCTGTTCAAGAAGTCTCAGGAACAGCAAAGACTTCAAGTTCTTCTGCCATCAGCACTGACTGATGTATGTTTTGTGCTGCAACAGAAGAAAAAGCAACCCAATGCCGTCTACGATGCTGCTGCATACTCAGTGTCCTGAAGGTACCGCAGAGGGCACCGTTGTACGCCGCACTGCAACCCTGGTCTCATGGATGATGCCACCCAATGCTTCCACAAGCCACTGCTTGCACTGCAACCTGAGGGCACCGCAATTTGCACCGCCTTGCTTCACGCCGCTGCCGTGGTATCCCCAACGAAGCTGCTCCACGCTGACATCGACACCGCTGCTTGCACCGTGGTTCGAGGGCACCACTCGTAAGTTACATGATGCACTGTCCTCATCCCGCACCACAGCCATGGCCTACCGACGCCGGCGCCATCGACTCCAATTTGTCAGCCGACGACAGCGCTTCAGCAACGATGATGCCGCTGCTTGCACCGTGACCTGCCAGCACTGCGACGAGCACCGCATCACTTTGCACTGCAGCCCTGGTCTCACAGACACCGCTGGACAACCGTCACCGAGCTGCTGCCTGCACCGTGACCTGAGGGCACTGCATGCTGCACCGCTGCACTTCGCACAGCAATCCCGACTCCTGCCGACACCGGCGCTCCCAACTTCAACCGCGAGGAGTTCGATCTGCAATGCGTGTGACTTCACGACTCTTGCACCAACCTCCGGAACTGACATATGCAGATGCCGTCTCTTCGGGGCTCATCGAGGGGCCGTCGATGCCCTGCATTTCTTAAAGTACTGTTTTGCGGGTCTTCCCGACATCGTAGCTGGCCGACGATGCTGCAGTCAGCCAGAACTATTTGGATTTGTTGTTCACAATGCAATGATTGCCCCAGACAGCGCTATCGACTTCAAGGAACTGTATTTCAAGTCTATTTTGATTATTGAAAATTTCTGAGAACTGTATGGTGGATTTTTATCATTTTTGGTCTTGTTTTGGATATATAAAAATATTGGATATTTTTCTTAACTGGGGTGGTGTCCTTTTGTAGTGCTTTCACTGCATTACTGTTGGTTATGTGCAAATGCATTACACACTGCCTCTAAGATAAGCCTGACTGCTCATGCCAAGCTACCAAGGGTCCCTTATCCTGAATAGACGGAAGGGTCCCCCATTTCTAACACATGCGTAAACTGTTTAATGATAAATCCATATATTAAGGTTGTAGGGGTAGCTAATCAGCTAATCTCCAGTGTTTTGGTTTCTAGGCTGAGGCAGTATGTTCAGAGAGGTCCCCATTTATTCTTGGGCTTCAGAATTGTAGGAAAGTAGGGATAAATACATCTCAGGTTGGCCATTGCTTTTAGTAAGGGGTTTGATCCAGTCTTTTACTTTTGGGTTCCCCCCACACCCTACACCCAATCTTAGTGCAACTCTTTTTTTGGCAAGCAGAAGAGCAATCACCTTGAATTCCCTTTGGTATACCTTTCCCATATCCCATCAGTGCCTTTGAGGGGGGTCACATTTATCTCATAACTGACCATCTGTGTTCATTCACTTGTAACATTTGACAAGTAGTCACTAGCATATGGGCAGAGGCTGCTAGTGAAGTGGCTGGCATAAAATAAATATTTTCATTCTTAGAGAGCAAGCGCAATTTATTCAGAGTGAAAAAATACTCCTCACTTAGCCTATCTGGTCCGGTGTCTAGGATCAGCTTAAAATCATCACCCCAGACTATTGAGAAAGGGTCTAGGGGTGCACTTCACCATCACTTCCTGGACGAAATCTGGATCATCACTTTTACAGCCATATATATTGACCATCATAATGAGGGTTTTTCTGGAAACACCACCTAGTCATATTCATTAAATACTTTATTTTGATCTACCAAGATCATGAAAGTACAACATAAAAGCAATGCAAATAGAAACTTCCTCGTGGAGGCATACAGACATGTCATAGACCTAGTCATATAAATCATCCTTTCATATATATTTTCAGTTTCTATATAGGGCCCTTCCTTGATAAATCATGCACCCCCCTTAAAGTGGGTAGAGTGTGAGGCAAAGTACCAGTGCACGTTCCATTTTTTGGCTGAGGCTTTTTCTTTTTCTCTGGAGAGGCAAGTCTCCTGGAGGAAGGCTATGTATATTTTGTGTCTGTCGAGATATGCCAAAATGTATCTGTCTTTTATAGAGTTGAGTGCCTATGTCCTCTACTATTGATATACTGATTTGTAAAGTGCATAGGTACCCGTTGGCTTGCCAGCATTGAGTGAGTCACAGAGTGCACTAGTGGACTTAACCTAGACTAGAGGCGAGTGTGTATATATCGAGGTTTTAAGCATTTTCCTAAAACGGGCCTCATTCATTTAATTTCTCAAGTCGACTGGCTTCGAGTTCTGAGCAAGATTCGAGAAGGATCTGCAACCCCATCTGGTACTTTGGATTCATGGGGCCTTTAGTAGCTGCGAATTGGAGGATATTAAGGTCCTCGTAGTAGTGTATGGAACAAGGAGGTCCCTAATCAATGAGGGCCCTTTCTGGTTTATTCCTCTGTGAGTCAGGTTGAGCGCCTTGAAATGAATCCTCTCCTTTATTGGCAACCAGTGCAAAGAGGCCAGCACACTCTTTTCCTAAGGAGTGTCTGGTCAGTTTTAGGATCAACCTGGCTGCTTCATTTTGGATAAGCTGCAGTCTTTAAATAATGTATTTGGGAGAGCCAATATAACATGATTTTCTGTAGTCTCGACGGGAAAGGGTCAAAGCTTGAACCACTATTCTCCTAGAGTGAGTGGGTAGGAGAGCACGAATTTTTCGTAGGGTTCTTATTATACTAACACAGGATACAGTACATTTTTTGGCCTGAGGTACCATGGATAAGGAGCAGTCCAACCAAACTCCTAGGCTATTTATGGGGGAGACAGAGTAGGATATGGTCCTAACCTCTCTGGCCTACCAATGTGCATTTGTGGATTGAGTTTATGTCTAAAATCATCACTTCTATCTTGTCTCCATTCAACTTAAGTGAATGGTTCGTCATCCGCCATGCCAATTTCTCTTGGCATGGAGCAAGTTGTTGCTAATGTAAGCCTGTCTCTGGGGAGAGGGAGACAACGAGTTGAGTGTCGTCTGCATAGGACACAATTGACACTCCCATCATTTGGACAATTTCTGCTAAGAGGCTGAGGTAGATGCTAAAAAGTGTAGGGCTTAAGGAAGAGCCCTGTGGAACACCACACTTTACAGGAAAGATGTTGGAAAAACAGGGAGGTTAACACACTTGGGAGGACCTATCCCTCAAGAAGGAGGAGTGCCAATTTAAGACAGCATTTTGTATTCAGTCAGAAAAACTTTATTTCGGCTGTCAGCCATAAAAGTTCATAAACACACAGAAAACATAAAAACGTATACAATAAATACAAGGGAACTAGTACATAATTGAAAATGTATGTATAAAGACATACAAACATGGTCTAAAAAAGGCACTAAGTTTAGGATGGATAGTATCACAAAGTTTACCTTAATGTAATAGTAAACGTCTCCTGGTTAACCACATTGAAAATAGGAATTTAGCAATCACCGTGACAAATAGGGGAGAAGAGTCATACTTCAGCAGCCTAAACAAATCTCTATAGTTCCTAACCCCCATGCTTTTTGCCAACTGGATAATCCATTTTCGACGGGGGATTTTGTAGGCTGCGCAGAAGAATATATCATGAACCTCTGATTCTTCTTGATCACCACACCCAGGGCAGGTTTGGCTACTAGAACCAACCCACTTATTCATTCTTGCAAATAGTGGGAGGGAGCCATGCCTGAATTGTAAATATAATTTCTTGGCAATGACCGGGTGGATCAGATCTAATGCAGGCTCGAAGCTATAGCCATTTTTAACTTTGAGGAATACCGAGGTCAAGTTGGGACTATGCACTGATCTGAAAATCTGAATCAGATTATGATCCTCCAAGGTTTTTGCCAGAGATTTTTTGGAGGATAAGGGGCATGACTCCTCGGGTGTGAGCCAAAGGTCTTCTCCCCCTATTGCCCTCAGAGATTTTTTTTACAAATGCTAACCAGGGAATGGCGCCTGATTTTGGGGTAGTCAAGATAGATCTCAGTTCCTCCCGAAATACAGCAAGTTCGGGAGTGCTCCATAGTCGGCGCCAATACATAACCGGTCTTGAAGCGACCATATCAGCAATGGATTGTATACCCAAATCCATCCTAAGCGGCTGCATAGGAGTGCTCATAGGGAGTGCAAGTAATTGTCTAAAAAAAAGGTTTTCTGACTTGGTTAAAATGTCGACTTTATTGTGGCCCCATAGTTCCGCACCATAGGCCACCATCCCCCTTGCTTGGGCTTTGTATACCTCTACCAGGGGGCTAATCAACTTTAATGGGCTATTTTTGTACATCTTTATAATTCCCCCAGTTATCTGTGCAAATTTAAGGTTTACCTTTGAAATCTGGGGGCCCCAGATCATTTTATTATTAAAAGTCAAGCCCAAATAGTCAAAGATGTCCACCCGTTCTAAATGCAGGCCGGCTAGTTTTGGTGTAGGGCGGTTTGTGATGTCTGCATGGAGGACCATATATTTGGTCTTACTCACATTGATGACTAAATTCCTTTTCCTGCAGAATGAAGCAAATCCGTCCAGGACTCTTTCCATCCCCATGGGCGTCCTGGACAGGAGCAGGGTGTCATCTGCAAACGCTAGTGCAGGTATTTTCCTGCCCGCCAACCTAGGTGCATCTATATCTTTTATGGTCAGTATATCCTCAACCAGCCCATTTAAAAAGAGAGAAAAGAGGGTGGGGGCTAGTACACAGCCCTGCCTCACTCCCTTCTCTACTCTAAATGGGTGCGTAAGTTCACCATTTAGTCCGAACCTTACTCTAGCAAAAGTATCTTTGTGTAATCGCTCCAGTGGGTCGCAAAGATAAAGGGGGGCTCCCATCCCCTTTAGCAGCTCCCACAGCTGGCGACGATCCACCATGTCGGAGGTAGACTTTAGATCCACAAACGTGAGATAAAGGCTGCCCCCTTCTAGGATAATAGATTTCCAGTGGATCATCTGTAGCCTAAGGAGTTGGTCCACAGTTGACATTTTGGCTCTAAAGCCGACCTGGAAAGGGGTTAAGATGTTGGAATCGTCCATCCATGTTTGCAATCTTGCTAGGAGGACACGCGCAAAGATCTTTTGGGCGACATCAATTAAGCTAATCGGCCTATAATTTGCCGGATCAAGAGGGGAACCCTTTTTATGGATTGGTATGATCTCGGCACCAGCCCAAGTAGAAGGTAACGGCATTCCAGCTAAAATTGCGTTAAAAAGGCCGTATAGATAAGGAACCCAGATGTCTGGCTCACTCTTATAAAGGTCACCAGGGATCCTATCTAGGCCTGGGGCTTTATTTGGAAGGACTTTGCTAAGAGCCACTTTGACTTCGTTGAGAGTGCACTTTTGAAGCAATCCCTGGGTATGAGATATAAAAACATTGGGGAGAGGGGGAGTATGGTTTGCTATAAGTGGCTTGAAGGCATATAGGTCTTCAAAATAGCCACGCCAGATTTCTTCCCCAATGTTGGGTTGGACTGCTTGTTCGGAGCATGACGATCCGGTCTTAACCAGATTCCAGTCTCTCACCCTATCCCTCAGAGTCTCATGGTTGACTGTTGAGCGCTGCACTAAGATCAAGAAGGATGATAGCTGCAAAGCCTCCTTTGTCGAGCATCAATTTCAACTCCTCTGTTATAGCTAATAGCGGGGTTTCCATGCTATGTTACGGTCAGAAGCCAGTCTGAGTTGGGTTGAGGAGCAAATGTTCCTCCAGAAACTGGGAGGGATTTCGGTTAATATGTTCTTCCAAAATCTTCCCCATAGCTGGAAGCAGAGAAATGGGTCTGTAGATACCAAGACAGGCAGGGTTGATGTTGGGCTTCTTTATCAGCGGCTTGACCACTGCATGTTTCCATCCTTGGGGTACTACTCCAGTAGAGAGAGATAGATTGGAAAGCTCCAGCATTGTAGAGAGGATCGCTTGCACTCCTTTTACCAAAATATGAGGTGGAGCTAGATCCAAAGGGGAGCCAGATTTCACTTTATCAAGTAACATGGAGAGATCTTCCATAGTGACAGGTCGGAAGTTTGAGACACAAGTGTTCCTCTTCTGCAGGGCCAGAGTGTCTATTGAAGGAGACAGTGCTTTTCTTGTCTGTTGTAGATTACTATAGATAACTGCCACTATATCTTGGAAGTATGCTGCAAGTTCATTGCATCGTGCAGTTGTGAGGGTGGGTCTCATGTTTTCAGCATTGCTGCTTTCATTATAGTGGATTCATAAAAAGCAGCCTATGCTTTTTTGATTTCCTGTCTAGTAGCTGTTCGGAAGGAGAGTTTTACATTTCCATTATAGTTTTTTCTCCATTTCCTTTCTAAGGATTTACATTCTTTTTTTAAGAAGTTAGATGGGTAGTGAACTAAGGTGCTGTTTTCTCTTTTTCCTTTCTTTATTGTGGTGAAAGGAAAAGCTTCATTGAGTGATTTTGTGATCCACTCCTCTACTGAGGAGTTTGAAGCTTGGGTGTGGAACACAATATTGGGTTTAGTAGAGACTAACCGATTCATTCAAAATTCTTTATTCAATTTTGACCAATAACCATCTAAACTGGTAGTATTTGTCTTGTTCTGAGGAGCAAAGTGCCCTCCAATGTGAATAAGATTAGGGCATGATCCGTCAATGTCATAGGACACATTCCTTTTGTTTTTAGCCTGGAGTATTTACTAAACACAAGGTCCAGAAGATGCCCTTCGTCATGAGCCGCTTTCTACTCTTTGTGTTAGCTGAAAACTGCTTAGGTTGTGAAGGATCTAAGATGTTATAAAGTTGTTGATCTCTTCAAAGTGAATATGTAGGCCCCCAAGGAGAGTAAAAAAAAGTTTTTGTAGCAAAGATGGATACTGCTTTTGGTAAAGCTTCTACAAATGTAGTGCAAGGGCCTTGGAGTCTGTATACTACTAGACCTGAGAAGGAGGCTGTGGTGATAGATTTATAATGAAAGAAATGTTTTCATAGTCTGGGATGGGCGAGGCATGGTGGGCACATTTAAATGTGTCTTTTAAAATGATGGCGATACCCCCCCTTATGCTCCTGATCCTTTCTAATTATATGGTATCCGGGGGGAGTGCTTTGAAGATGTCTGGCATGGAGCTATTGTGTAACCACATTTCTGTTAGGAATAAAGCTTCAAGCTGTTTGTCCCCAATTAAGGTGAATAGTTCAAGCTTGTGGTGAGATCTACAATTAATAAGTGCTAAGCTCCGCTTATAAGGCCTACGCATTTTAGCTTTTCCATCCATTGGTGTAGGAAGAGAAAAATTACAGACAGAGCGGCACACATCTCCATTATCTGGCCATATCGGTGGGCATGAGTATTGTGAGCATATAGGCCTGCACAAGTGTAAGGATTTGTCTGAATAACTTACTTTATTTGAGGGAGTTCTCACAGGATGACTGGCCCCGTTCGGGAGCAGACAGACTTGCCTTAGACACTCCATCAATGCACCAGCAGCGTGCTTTCTGCGCACATCTGCTGCGTGCCCACCTCGTATCTGTAATTTAAGGCTCTACCAATAACCACTACAGTGCTTACCTCCCTAGCAACTCTATGGTCATAGGTGTAAAATGCAGCTCCATTGTCGGATGACCAGCACAAATTCCCCCTCAACAATTCCTCTTTCAGAATTAAAAAAGTACACTCCTCAACTCTTGAAATCCTGTTTGTTTTTGTTTTTTTAAATTAAAACTATTAAAAGTGCAAGGTTAAAAACATTAATGTGGTGCTGTACTTCACTCACCGGCGCACCCGGCTCACATCTACCATTTAAGGCAATACCAATGAGCACTAGAGTGCTAACCTCCCTAGCAACTCTATGGTAAGAGGTGTAAAAAACAGCTCTGTGGTCGGACGACCAGCGCAAATTCTTCCTCAACAATTCCCCTTTCACAATTTAAAAAGTACACTCATCAACTCTTGAATTATCTTATTGTCACGAGGCGAGCGGGGACACCGGACGGCATGGGGCGGACTGGTGGGAGGTGCCGGAGGTCACGGACAGTGTTGTTTATGATTTACAGGAAGACGACTGGAGAGTGACAGCCACGGAAGAAACATCCTCAGACGTCTTCCCCTTTAACTGGGATCAGCTCCCTGGTGCGCACGCCCACAACTGTGACGTGGTCGACGAACATCCAATAAGATCGGAGGCAGACAGACCCGTGGTGTGTGGCTACACCGGAGCGGAAGCAGGAGAGCGAAGGAGAACAGAGTCGAGAGAGACTACAGCAACGGAGAGGTCGGAGACGAGAGAGGCTACAGCGACGGAGAGGTCGGAGACGGGAGAGACTACGTCGAAGGAGAAGTCGGAGAAGGGAGGACTCCGCACCCACGTTTCGCCGAGCCGCGCCCACGGAGGAGCGTGGCTGACCCAGGTGCGTGAACGTTTCACGGGCTGGGTCGGGAGGAGGGAGAAGGCTGAAAAAGAACCTAAATGCCTCTCGCCGCCGCACTTGTAAATACTTCAAGCACTATCCCCTTTCTGCCCCCCCTTCACTTGCACTACCTTTTCTGAGCACCCCGGTCGTTTACAGAGGTTAGGAGAGTGACACGAGAGCACCGGAGTGTACCCTTCACGTCCTGGGCCCTGTTCTGTCCTTCGCATAACCACCCTACTGATCACAGTCTTTGTTGGTTTTGTCTCCCCTATATCGGTGAGGCCGGCATCGGGAGTCCTCTGACGTCCACCACCGGGACCCGTCCTTTGGCCACTCCACGCCTATACGAACTGGAAAGCCGACCCCTTGTGGAAGAGACGCCAGAACCTGGAAAGAAAGCACAGAATCGTACTTCCGCAAATAAAACCCTCTCTAACTAGACGCCGTGTCCTGAGCCGTCTGTCCGAACCGTCCACACTTATGTATTGGCTATATGTACTATTTATATTTTGTTTAATGCTCATGTGACGTGCATGCTATAGTGGCCTTGCCATCAATCAACAATAGCCTTGCATTTCCATTTGAGCCACTTCCCTCCAGGAATCACCCCTCACCCTATCTGATTTCTAGCTTGTCAGTGGACCTCTTACCCTAATAAACCAACACAACATACCACTCCTGAGAAGTAACTAATGTACTTAGCAAAACCAAGAGTCTAGTGAAGCTTATTGCATGGAGTGGAGAAGCGAGACATCACATTTGTGTTTGATATTTTAGATCCAAGTTGAATTATCTTGTATTTAGCCATCTTGAACATTATCAGGGAAATATCAGTTATACTAATATTATCTGCACATATCCTAATCATGACTCTTAGTGCATAGATAATTAACCCAAATATTGGAGGCTACTGGAGCAGAGTATGTGAACCCCACTACGCCTCAGTCAATTCTATAAAATTGTGTCCATCATACCATAGTTTTGGTGACACCCCTTGCCTCCACATCAGGGTTGGGGGTAACAATAATGTTGAATCCTTACTGGCAACAGATGATAAACAAAGGCATTCAATATTAACCAGATCATCATTATTTTATGTCACTTGTTTGCTGTACACCTTCCTTATTGCATTTTATCTATCTTGACTGGATCTTTTATTGAGGCAAATTGCAACCTGTTGAGTGAGATTGAAATAAATACTTTGCTCTGTACAGTCAATTTCAGCAATGAGTGCAATTAAAGTTGTTCAATAAGGCTATCCAGTTCAGGATTATAGTAACTTGGAATCAAAAACATAAGTAATTCATGTGGTATTCTTCCCACCATGATATAGCTCTACAAGGATGCCCTCTCCCAGCTTTTAGTCATCTCAATCATGTTCAAACGTTCCAACTTTTTACATTTTTTATTTTAAAAAAATTCTGTTGGCATACTCTGGTGGGGGTGGTGGGTTTGCCTGGTGGGTAATGTTTCCCACAAAAAAATAATTTGCGGGGTTAATAATTCCAATAAAACTTTTTTGTAGAAAAATGCTCCTGTCCAAAGTAGATTTTATACATTTTCTTACACAAAACCTATTTTTTCTGCAAACTTTATTTTTTGACTTAATTATTCTTATAAGCTCTACAAAGTTTGTAATCTGTTAAAGCAAACCAGCTTGCTTCGTTATGTGCATTCCCAGACCTTTCTTAATCTCTAAAGACAAACCCCCAAACCCATCTTAAGGACATCCTCACACATTGACACATGGAAATATCTATATACAGATAGCTGTATAAATATAAACCTGCTCAGGTTTCAGAATAAAAACAATAGAGGAGTGCTATAAGTACACAGAAGAGCTCTTTCAGAGGAAAATGATTTGTTGATTAACTTTACAGTAAAATTGTTTACTCATTTGACCTGAACTCCAAAATTCCTTTACGGTATGTCAAATATAAACAGCCGCTGATAGGACTCTTAAAGCACAATTCTAAGTGATGATAGAAGTCTCAGTGCACAGTTTTGGCCTTGGATGGTAACACTGTTCGATTGCTGCTATAGTTTCTTTCCTTTCCTTTTCTTGCACCTTCGACAGAGGTAGCGTAGCTCGATGGACAGCTAATAGCTAATGGCCGCTTGGGCCAACTAAATACGAGTGAAGTGAGGCTTGATGAAAAAAGGAACCGAGAGGCAGCTTCCCCCTATGGTGGCAGTAAGACCTGGCCCTCCAGTGCACCCTCACCTCTCCTCCGGGAAGCTCCATTTCGGGACCCACTGCTAATGTCGTTTGTGGCCTTGCATAGCAGGACTCTTCGGTACCTCCTGCTCATACGTAGCTATACAGAAATCGACTCCTGTGTCTCCCACCGTGTCCATGGAGCCCCAATTGCTCAGATAGGAACCGCCATTCTGCCACAGCACCGCACCTGCACGTTCATTTCCGGAGCGTGGCCAGATGAGTGCACTAACTGAGACGCATGTGGGAGGCATCCACCGTTGTCACGAGGGAGAGTTGAGTTCACCACTGTCTCTTACCTTCACTGCTAAGCAGCCTATTATTGGTGTGCATTCTGTCCACCTCCATGTTCTTCCTGATTACTTGGAAGGCCTCATTTGTTTCCAAGTCTCAGTTACGGATATTGCCAGGCGTTCTGTTAAAAAGAATTTCTGTTTCAACACAGTTAACTGTAAATGATTGGAAAAAGTAAAAGACAGGGCACTGGCTCCTATTTTTATTACATATGTTTCTATCACTGAGAAGTCAAGACAAATATTCCTCTGTATGTGGTACACTCACAAACATTTTGCCATCACTCCCTCATTTTTAGTAAATTTTTTTTTTTTTTTTACATTAGGAAGACTACATGCATTTTACCCTTAATAATCAAAGGTAAAGTGCTTGTGCTCACTCTCTTAAACATGGCAAAATTGGCATACACCTTATTGGCATCTTTAATTTACTTGTACGTCCATAGTAAATGTTACTATATGAACCCAGGGCCTGTAAATGAAAAGCTACTAGTGGACAGCAGCACCCATTGTGCCACACATTAAAGTAGCACTTTAAAACATGTTTCAGGCCTGCCACTGCAGTCTTTAGTGCTGATTTAAACTACCATTTCGACCTGTCAAAATTAATCTTTTGCCAGCCCTAAACCTTCCTTTTTAATACTTATAAGTCACTTCTAAGATGGGCACTGACCACTCCTAGGGCAGATTGAATGTTATTTAAATATTTGGGCCTGTGTATTTAAGCATTACTACTCCTGGTAGTGAAAAACTCCTAAAGTCATTTTTCACTGTTGTTGGGCTATCTCTCCCATAGACTAATACTGGGTTACCTTATTACACCTAATAAGTGAAAGTAACAGTTTTAGAACAGCTGGAGAAATGCCTCTACTACTCATTTGAATGATATTTTAACACCCTGTTTTATGGTAAAGTAGGATTTTAAGTTCCTATTCTGAAAATGCTATTTTGAGAAAGTTAAATGAACAAATGAAACCCCGAAATCGGTCCTAGGATGCTTGTATCCAGTCCAAGGAAGACCTGGCCTGGCAGTTCGGGTTGGACTGTTCCCATTGGGCACAGGGTCAAGACTGATTTGTGTATGGCTGTTTTTCGAAAGTAGAAAGGCATGGGGAGCAGAAAAACTATGGATTTAGGCCCAGATCTCTGTACTGTGGTGAATGTATGACACTGTTCTGCATTCTGTCCATCAATTTTTAGGTCTCGCCTGACCCAGCGCATACGCTGGTCTGGCGAGACTTATTGAGAGGGCTCCAAAAAGTGCTACCAGGCCAGCCTAGAGCTACAGTGCATGTGCGTGAGCGTGCGCGCCGCGCTTTACCGCGATTACTTTCACTTTTGCGGCCGCTTGGCATAGCCAATAGGTCTCGCTTTTGGGACCTTATAAGTATTTAGTTGTGCAACTGTTGCATGGCTAAACACTTATAAGGTCCCAAAGGCGAGACCTATTGGCTATGCCAATGCTTGTTCTTTTTGCATTTGTCACCCCTAGTGGGAGGGGTATGCCCAGATGTGGGTCCTGTGCTCTCTATGCCACTGGAGACAAACTATCCTGGCTGATAAGGGGTGAAACCCCAAAACCTGTCCTAGGATGCTTGTTTCCAGTCCAGGGAGGACCTGGTCTGGTAGTTCGGGCTGGACTGTTCCCATTGGGGACAGGGTCAAGACTGATTTGCATATGGCTGCGTTCAAACTGGAACGGCATGGAGAGAAAATAAACGATGGATTTAAGCCCAGATCTCTGTACTGGGGTGAATGTATGACATTGTTATGCATTCTGTCCATCAATTGTTCTCTTTGCATTTTGAGAAAGATGGCTTTTTTCTACCTGAATCAGATGTGCAATTCTGCTAGTTTCCAAGGTCACATGGCTGTGAATGGCTCTCCTGTGGTGTGTGGTGTCTTCCTTCCAGACATGGGGCTAAAAGGGCCTTGGGTGTGGGGCAGGGTGTTCCTCCCCTGATCAAGATATCCTGGGGTGTTGTTCTCAGATATCCTGAGCTTCAAAAGATAGCCTCAGGTTTATGGCCATCCCCTTCCTGATGTTTAAGGGCTGCCTGCCTTGCCACTGACAAATGTAGCTCATACCTAGGCCCACCTGTCCTTTGTTACCCTAGATAGATTGAAGCAAACCCCAGGAATTGGGAGGAATTAGACAAAAGTTGCCCCCCCACCCACAAGCGGGCACTAGGTATAAGATCGCACCTTCAGACCCTCCCATAAGAACTCTCCTAGACCTGCGGAAGATTTAGACGATGGACTGCCCTGCTGTGTGAAGACCTGCTTGCCTTGAACCCAGGCTCTGCAGAAGTGACTCCAATGGTCAGATGGCAGACCACCGCTTTGACCTACATGTACAGAGCAAGCTTCCAGAGGCCTTTCTGCAACTACCCAGCTGAGCAGCACCAACTGGACCAATCTCAGCCCTGCTGCTGCCTCTACTGGACTTACTCCTGATCTCCGAGAGGTGCCCCCAGGTACTGAACCCTTTGCTGGCATCAGAATATACTCCTTCTACCTGAAAAACAAGTAAGAGGTGAAGGCCAAGAAGTTTTGGTCTCATACGATTGAAAAGCGGACTCTTCACACCATGAAATGACTACCCATAATGCCCACCAATGCAAAGTTCCTGCAATGACCTGCTGTTCTTGTCAGTGCCGACCATCCTGAACAGCAATTGTGTTGCTTCTCCCACCAATGTGAAAGTCCAGCAACAACTTTCACCCCAAACAGTGACCTCCTCCATCGATCGCCAATGCTAAGCTCCAGCAGTGACCTGTTCCTCGTGCTGATGTCGACCTCATCATGGCTGCTGCCAATACGAAGCTCTGGCCAACTCCACGTGGACTTGAATTCTGATATGGTAAAACATCCACCAAGGCAAACGTAGCTCCTTTATCAGACCTGTGCTCCGTCACAGTCAGCCTGAACTTGCGACTTTGACCTGGTACAGTGCGACCAGGTCCCCTCGAGTGGTGCTTTGTGCTTTTTGACTCTATTTCCACCTAAAACTTAAAAAACTCCGGTTCTACTGATTGGAAGTTTGTCATTTTGGTGTCCTTTTTTGTGATGTGGTTTCACTTTATTATTGTTTTAGTACTGCATAAATACTTTACACATTGCCTCTAAATTTAGCCTGATTGCTTGTGTACATGATGTCTTATTGAGATATTTTATTTTTATTTTAGGTGCAGGTTGCTAGTTTTGTAGGGGTATAGGATAGCACACAAATTAGGTAATCATTAAATATAATTAGTTAATAATTTGTATTATTATTTTAATTGATTATTAATTATGCATATTGAGTAATACATTTATATTTTAGTTCTATTTTAGGTGTGGGCTGCTGGGTTTGTAGGGGGTATAGGGTGGGAAGATAAGTCATAAATAATTAACAATTACCTAATAGTAATGATGTAAATTGTGTTATACTTATTTTGTTTAGTTCTATTTTATGTGTGGGCTGCTAAGTTTGTACGGGTATAGTGTAGGAAGTTAATGAATAAATAATAATTTTGTAATAAGTAAATATCTAATGCGTTTGAAGTGAAGTACTTTCCCTACTGCAGTACAGACTGCAGTGGGAATAGTAAATCTTACCCCTCCGAAGTCCAACGCTTTCCCTGCTGTTTTACAGACTGGAGTGGGACTAGTACATTTTACTCCTCCAAACTCAAGTGCTTTCCCTACTGTTGCACAGACTGAAGTGGGAATGGTAAATATTACTCTCCGAAGTTCAACACGGTTTCTACTGTTGCATAGACTGGAGTGACAATAGTAAATCTGACCCTTCCAAAGTCCAACACTTTCCCTACTGTAGCACAGACCGGAGTGGTAAGAGTAGGAATAGTAAATCTTATCCTTCTTAAGTCCAACCCTTTTCCTAGTGCAGCACAGAATGGTGTGGGTATAGTAAATGTAACCCCTCCAAAGTCCAATTCTTTCCCCACATGTAGTACAGACCAGAGTGGGAATATTGGGAATGGTAAATCTTACCCGTCCGAAGTCCTGTGCGTTCCCTACTGTTGTGCAGACTGGAGTGGGTATAGTAAATGTAATCCTTCCAAAGTTCCAACACTTTCCCTACTCCTTTTGTAGTACTTCAGGTAAATGTTTTTTTGGAGGGTTTAAATTTGTAATATTTAATTTGTATAAATTAATTCATATATTTTTGCTATAGTTTTTTGTATTTTCTATGGTTTTAGTTAAAAAAAAATAATATAATGTAAAAGAAATAATTCTATTAATTATGTTACACTATATATATATATATATATATATCTATATATATATGTCCCCACAAAATTCAATAATGCGCTCTCAGTCACCAAGAAACACCAGAATCCAAGAAAATGTCCAAAAGAGGACATTTTCTTGGATTCTGGTGTTTCTTGGTGACTGAGAGCGCATTATTGGATTTTGTGGGGACATTTACGAGCCGGCGTGCTCCGCCGGCATTTGCGCCACCTCTCTTGGGTCGAGTAATCCAGAAGGAGCGATCTTTGTGTTATGTATGTATATATATATATATATATATATATATATATATATATATATATATATATATTTATATATATATATATATATATATATATATATATATATATATATACATATATATATATATATATATATATATATAAATAAAATATACAAACATGTTTATGAACATAAACACATAAACACATATATACTGAAATCTGTGTTTGTGTGATGTATATTGTTTACATTCTATTAAATGCATTTATTAAAGTAATTAACTTTTACTCCTTAAACTATATATTTAAAAAAATCAATATTTAAAAAAATAAGATTTAATGATATTACTGTCAATGATATTTCTTTCAGACATTTTTGTACTTATCGTTCTAAGTATAGGGACACTATATTTTTACCTTAATATTGTGTCAGTGATTCCATAAACAAATGAAGTCCAAAAATGGTAAAATCCATCAGGATTTGTTAAAATATTTACACAACAATTGGATATTGTGAAAGAAATCGTTCTCACTCTTTGTTGGCATAAACCATAACATTGTCTCCCAGTATGGGCTGGTTGGTGAATAACAAGCAGAATATGAGAATATGGATCCCGGAATTATTGTCCACACTTTACACACTTGATTATTTACATGATAGTGTATGCCCTGGCTGTCAAATACATCTGTAAAGGGACACTGCCTCTAGGTTATGACATTTGGTGACCTATTAAAAGTTTGGGGTCACTTGTTAAAAATCCACAAAAGCCATACATACAAACCGACCTACTGATGGCAAGGCTTCCTCCTGCTATTGTCTCATTTCTGCTTAGCCCCTTTTCAGCAAAATTAACATAAGAAATCTAATTCCTTACTAGAATTGCTTGACTCATTCCCCATAATCTCTGCAATGCTGAGCAACTGAGTTTATTTACAGGTTCCAGAAATGATTTCACTGAGCCTGGTCACACAGGTCTTTAATTTGATATCCATTGCCAGTCATAATCCAAATTCCACCATCATAATCTAGTTGGATATTTCTGCAACTTTTGATACAGGTGACCACAGCACACTCTGGGAACCTCTGCCTGGCATAATCATAACATCCTTCTGCATCAGCGCCTTCATTTCTGACAAATTCCATCTTTAATCTTGTTGCTCCTTCAGCTCCATATCCACCCCAATTCTCTGTACTTGATGCACTATTTTTCTACCTATACAATCCATTTCTCTTTTTTTTAATGTACAATTAATTTCTCAAAAGCAACATGTTTGCTGATGACACTCACTTTGTCTTTCCCCAGCTTGTCGTTCCTACTCAAGTATGCTTAATTCACCACCTCCCCACCTTCTGATGCTGGATGGCCATGTTGTGGCTAAGCCTTGTTACCACCCAAAGTGACATCATGTTTCTCCTCCTCTAATCCACCCAAAGCTGTTGCTTTCCAATGTCATTCTCTTTGGACTCAATTCTGCTTCTAGGTCTAGAAAATGTGTCCTTCCTCCTTCAGTCCAATGGTCCTGGAGGGCCCTGCGTTCCACAGCCCCTCACCCAGACTAATCCAAGAAATCAACCCATGTATGTGATAAGATCTTGTGGCTGCCCCTGAATCTGAGCCTATACCTCTCATGGATCAGTCTGCATTTGCTGACTAGGATGGCCTTCGTTGCAGTGTAGCGTGTCTGGTCTACTACCTTGAGTGTAAGTAGTGTGTCCCTCCCCACCATGGGCATATACTTCCACAAACTACCACCCCAGAACTCCTTTGAGTCCTTTGCACTTCAGTACCACTTCTTATGCTGCAAGACATTTGTCTATCTAAGCCCCCACCAGATAACTAGGCACCAAATCCTTTGGGATCCTAACTCTGAACTCACCATTGGACACTGGAGGTATGCTGCCACCACTGCTGTTGTTGGACACCTTTCTGAGGGCCCTGCTGTCCAGCCCTCTCATGCTGCGTTCATCGTCATTTTTCTTTCTTCCATGGCCAGTCTTCTCTCCTCAAGAGCCTGCTCCTTCTTCAATTTAGCAAGGGTCTGAATGTTGTCTATTTGGCAAGATACAGTTTTAGCTTCCTCTCCTCCCTCCTGTCTGCCAGCTCCTTTTGAGACGGGTTCCTTCATGACACACTGCTGCATGTTCTGCTGTGGACTTCCAGTCCTGGGAGGATGTTACCTCACACATCAGCAGGCTGAAAGACAAGACCTCCATACTGGTCCTGCTCCAGTTCTTCCTCATCAGACTCTGACACTTCCACGTCCACCTCATCCACTTCTCCTTCTGGGTGGGCTGTTGGCCATGCTCTTAAGGCTTAAGGCTTTCTGAAGCTCTGCCTTCCTAGCATTTCCCTTATGGACCACCTTCTCTCCTGACAGAACTTAAGCAGGGCTACTGTGTATGCCTCCAGGTTGACCAGCACAAACGCAATATTGCCAGGTATGACTACAGATATTGTAGAGAAAATGAATATGCGGCACAACAGCTTTTGGAATAATCAAAGAATTCAATCAGGGAGAATTGAAAAGGTTTTAATTGGTCTAAAGTATAGAGTTGATCACTAATGTTAGAAATGGGATTCCTGGTTAGCGGAGGTATGCACCTAGGCCAAGCAGGAACCACCACTCCAGGTAGGGTAAGCTAGATACACACTAAAAGATAACCTGTGCTCACCCTCTAGTAGGTTGGCACAGAGCAGTTAGCCTTATTTAAAGATGCAGTGTGTAAAGTATTTGTGCAACACACACATACAGTAACACAATTAATACACCACAAAAAGACTCTACACAGGTTTGAAAGGCTACTTCTGTGAGTGTTACAATTGGTGCTGCAGGGCTACTAGTAGTATTTAGATTACAGACCCTGGGTATATTGTATACTACTTTACAAGGGACTTATGAGTAAACTAAGTATGCCAATCAGATATATACCAATATCACCATGTTTAGCGGAGAAGCGCATGCACTTAACACTGGTTAACAGTCCTAAGGCTAACACAAATATACAGTAAAAAGTGGAGGTAAGCAGGCAAAACGTTGGTTGAAGACGACCCTAAGGATGACAGGTCTAACAACCACCAATACATCTTATGTGGGAGCAGGTTATGACTCCTGTAAACTACTGACCACTATCCTTCTCTCCTTTCACCTCTTTTCCTACTTTTCTTTACACTTAGGCATGGAAATAACTCCTTTTCTAAACTTTTACCCTTTCCTTTTCTACCAGCAAACCTAAGATCACCTTCAAAAGCCCAAACTAGCCTGTGACTTCTTCTTTCAAAAGATCGCAGAATAATATTAATGTTCCTCATCCCTGACTCCCTGCTAGAAGGCACGGTCGGTCCTGTAGTCGCCTGAAATGTTCGGCTTAGGTTAGTATTTAGTAGCTATTTTAGTGAAGGGTAAAGGGGCAAAATACCAATAAAAACAGCTAATTTGTAATTCCTTCTGTCTTCCATCTTCCCAGGATAAGAACACAGTAATGTATACGTGCCTTAAGCATAGAAATAGGCTACAGGAGCCTCTCCTATAGTTCCAGTCCCATAGCGATTTCATGAAGTTGGTGACAAGCTGCCTAGCCCGTGACTCAAGAAAACAGATTAATAACATTGCACATTTGTTTTTATTTGCTTTATGTTAATGTGGTCATTTAATCTGTGGTTAGGCGAATTCAGTGAGATTTGTCAACTTGAAGAGACAAACATGTATTTTCTTTTACTGTCCATTTGAGTGTACGGTGTATACATTAAGCTTGTGTACGATTAGAACAATGTTATTTTGTTTAAGCACTGCCTTTGCTTGTCAACAAAATGTAACTTAACCCCTTGTGTGCCCATGACGAGCTGGACTTGTCATGGGCCGCGGTTGTGCTGTGCCCATGATGAGTCCAGCTCGTCATGAACCCCGCCCGCTAATGCAACGGCCGGCACAGGGCGGGGAAAGGGCGTGGCACACAAGGGGTTAAATGGCACCTATCCAACATGTTATCTACAAAGGGTGCCAAGGGCTCTAAAATCAAGTAAGGAAAATAGGCCCTGTTTCACTGCTTGGAAGTAAAGAACAGCCATAATTGGGGTGGAGTGAATCCCTAAAACCTTTAGCCAGTGATTCCACTGCCCAGTAACGTAAAATAATGCCCACCCCCCTGCAGAATGTAGAGAGAGCCCCCTGAGTCTCCTATAGTAATTAATTGCCTTTGGCCTAAATGGAGGCCCCCCCAGAAAGTTTGAGGGGACCTCTGTATGGTTGGGGGCCACCCAGTACTGGAGGGGCTGCAGGTGCTTGTGTTAAGCAGGACTTTGTGTTACGCCCCTACCACTGCCTCTGATACGCTAATAGCAAACACAGGTCCTGAGAAACTGCACTGATTGTTGTTCCTCCTCAGCAGTTATCAGTTTCATTTAATGTTGGTGCTCAGAATAGTGTGCGGGGTGCGTGCAATGCCATATGTGATTACCCACAAAATAACTACTTTGTTGGTGGTAACTAGCATTAGATTGCATTTCTCTGTCAGTCCTCTGCAACTCTTCCATAAAAACACGCATTTACACTCTCAGATGACGTACAAACTACATACATACATTATGTCGGACATTGGTCCTGAGGACGGTTTGTGAATTAACCCCTGTGTCTGGACATCTGCTAATCGCTTAAGTTCTAAAAAACATAAACCTCCACCTTTGTTTATTTATTTTTTAGCTTTGCCTCCCTCCCTACCTCTCTCCCTCTTTGTCTCCCTTCCTTCTACCCTCCCTCAATCCATCCATCCCTCCCTCCATTCCTTTTTTGCTTCCTTCTTTCCTTTCCTCCCTCCGTCTCTCTCTGTCCCCTTCCTTCCTTAACACACACTTTGCTCAGCGCATTTGCACAAGTTCAAAGAGGGAAAATTCTAAATCTTATGGGTTACATTAAAGTAGTCCTATATTTCTACTGAAACTAGTTATGTTTGGGACAAAATTTCAGAAATACCTCTCATGGAACAGCAATATAACATGGCGCTAATGTATTCAATGGTGACTGTCTTGTTAAATTAATGAAATGTCGACATTATTCAACCTTTATTTTTATAGATGTATCAACTCAAGATCCATTTTCTCTTTAGGGTGGCTGTACTGTACAAAACATGTTCGGTGCTTAAAATGTGTTAAACTGTGTTAAGACCTGTACTCAATCACATTACTAGATACACAAACATAAGGCACAGGGATGCAGGTTCTTGGTACCTGGGTTTGCCCTCTAGTGGCCTCCATCACCCTACCCCTATTAGCACCTTTCATGTAACCTCTCTGGGTATCTAGATGACTACTCTTATCCAATAGGCTATAACGTTCTCATCCATTACTCTTGATGCTTCTACTGTCCCTCTTTTAATCCTTTTCCTAATGCTCAACTTCTGTTTCTTTGTGCTATCTCTACTCTCTCCTACTACCCACTACCCTCCCCGTGACCATGCCTACTCCCCAGGCTTTTCCTCCGCCCTCACCCCCACACCCTCCCCTCACCAAAACTCCTGTCCTATCAATGTCTACCACTCTTCAAAAGCCACTTCTCCTCCACTTAACACACACAGACTTCCAGCACTGAACTCTCCCGACATAACCCACTATTCCAGAATAGGTATAACATCCAATAAATGCCCAACTTAAAAGTGCTCTCCTTAAATGTGAAAGGATTGAACCACCCAACTAAACATCAAAAAATCCTAGAATACACCCACAAACTTAAAGAGGACCTAGTACTTGGAGGCCAATCTCCTAAGGAAGACATGGGTTGGAGAATAAGCTTGTGCACCAAACTCCAACAAAAAAATGGGTCAATTACCCTTATCTCCAAATCCTCTGGCCTCATAATTTCTTCGCAAACACAAGGAGATGACGGACGGAGCGCTGAAAGTTGTGTTTGCTCATAATAACTTCCTCAGAGGCTGACCCCGAAGGCAGACGACTATCCAATAATGTGCAGAAGGACAATATTCAAATTACAGTAATGAATATCTATGCCTCTAATAATGACGACTTTATGGCTAACCATTAACAAAAAACTGTCAAATCTGTCAGGATAGACTCATCTTAGAAGGAGATTTCAATGTACCATGGGATGCAGTCCTAGACTAGAACTCGGCTTGCAAGTTTAAAACTAACAAATCTCATAAACAGATGCTAAATATGTGCAAGTCTCTTACATTAAAATGCATATGGAGACTGTTTAACCCCACCAGGAAGAAAGTATACATTCTTTTCACACCCACACAATTCCTTTTCTCAAATTGATTACATCCTAGTCAATGAACAACCTGTCACAGCCACCTCTTCCCCTTTAAATCACGCTTGTATTTCACTCCTATATGATTTGTAGTGCAACGACAAATGTACCAAAATATGGAGAATGAACAATCTCCTTACTGAGGACCCTGATTTTAGAGAGATAGTTAGAAATGAAATTGAGGACTACATAGAATTCAATAGAGACGCCGGCCCAAACCCCCAAAATTTTGGGACGCCATGAACTGCACAATACGAGGTCACTTGATTAAACTTATGGCTAAGAAAAACAAACATGACAAAAAAAACATCGACCAACTAGAACTCAAAATAAAGAAACTGGAAAAAGGACTTAAAATCTCCAAGGACAAAACTCAATCAAACAGACTTACCAAACTAAAATACGAATGTAACAAGATATTGAGCAATAAAGCCCACCTTAAAGTCCAAAGATATAAGGCATTAACTTTTGCAGATGAAACACCTCCTACTTAAACACAACCATAAGAAAATAAGAATCTCCTCGATAATTAACAAATAAGATATCCCCTCAACGAACCAAGCAGACATCTTAGACACATTCAAACGATTCTACCACACCCTATACTCCAAAGTAACAATACTCTCTATGAAATGTGCATGGAATAGTTCAAAAAAATGTACATTACCAAACTAGATGAAGCGACAAAACAATCAGTGGAACACCCGATCTCACGCGACAAAATTATAAATGCTATTAAGAAGTTAAAAGCCAGGAAGGCCCCCAGCGCCGACGGATTCCCAACCTCCTTCTATCAGTCTTGGTGCTCATCCCGCATTGCTCCTCTAGAGGATCTTTTTAGACACTTTTCTTCCACAGGCACTGTTGGAGGTTCCACAGTTGAAGCAAACGTAAAAGTTATACCCTAAAGAAGGGAAAGACCCAACAAATTCCAAAAGTTACTGCCCCAAAAATGTAGGTGCAATTCCTACTGAAAAAAAACAGAATTACTCTGAAGAAATGAAGGCGTTAAAAAAAACTTGGAGGCCTAAACCTCCCAGATTATAGGAAATACCAACAAACCTCCCTTGCTAAACAAGGAAGTCAATGATTTTTACCCACCACTACCACCTCTCGCTCCTGGCTCAGCATCGAAAAAGACCTGGCTAAACCCTTATTACTCACATCCCTAATGACTATAATAAAATCAAAACAGAACCTTCTGCTAACATAATCTCATGCACAGTACAGGCACTATGCAAAGTCGATAACAAACTACCCAACAGAATGCACCATTCACACTTAGCCTCTTTTTGGCACAACAACAACTTTAAAATAGAGGGTAGAACACTTTTCATTGAGAAATGGGCACAAAAGGGCATACTGTCAGTAGGGGATATTGGCACCCTCTCAGGAACCCATTCCCATCTCCCAGCTCACAATGAAGTTCGACCTCAATGACCTGGACTTCTTTCACTTTTCAGAAATCAAATCACTCATAGCCAGACATAAACAACCCACCCATCCAGACTTCCCAAAGGCCCTAAACTTCAAGCAAAGGGGGTCACTAGGCATCCAAACTATGCTCTCCTTTCCCCCACTGAATCTGGTCTAACCAAACCTATCCATGATAAATGGGAAACCCTACTGGCTGATTCTGGAAACTCTCATGTGACAACACCTGACTGGCCGTCGATTTGGGGAAACCTCATCACTAACAAACTAACTCCTTCACTGGCACAATGCTGTTATTGGTTTGCTAATTTGGCCCACTGGACCACAGCCACATTTTATAAACTAGGTCTCTGACCCTCAGACACTTGCTAGAGTTGTGAGAAGGAAGCAGGGGACTTGAGAGACATGCTTTGGGAATTTAATAAAACATTCTGGAAGGATGACACTGTATCACAACTTCTTCACACAAAGTGGACTCCAGACTTAGCGGCCATTACACTAGGTATACTTCCACTAGCACTAAAACAAGCATTGACCAAAGACGAACAAATCGTATGGGATATACTAGTCACAACTGGTCTCAAAGTCAAACTGTCCTCCCAAACCTGGTGGGAATGGGTTCAGTTCATTGAAAACATATCATAAACCCTCTCCGCAGATTAAAAAGGAAACTTGGACCGAACTAAACAAATATATGTGGAATTATACCTACCATTCAAGTTAGGGGACACTCCCACCCACTCCTCCTTTCCCACTTATTTCCTATACGCCCTCCCAGCCCCCCAGTGCCACACCCCTCATTCCTGACATTCCTCAAAACCCCCTGCTAATTTCTTCTCACTCTCACTTAATTTTCCTCCTGCTTTCTGCCTTTCTATCCTTTCCCAATCCACAACCATCACCATGCAAACAAGATATTGTACAGTTCTCTCTTATTAACCAACTCAACCCATTCACCAAGCTGACACCTATCAACTATACTTCAAACCTATTCTCTCACACCTCTTACCCTCTGAGATGTAACTTTTACTTGTTATGTATTATAATGTATGGTACAGAATATCATTCCCTGGATGGATTGCTCTATTTGTATCTTCGTCTCTATATTTTCTGTATGCAAAAACCTAATAAAAACTTTTTTGAATTGAAAAAGAAAATGTTTTAAGACCCATCCTCTCTTTCTGCGGTAAAACATATATGTTCACTTGCTTACACAGCCTTACTGAAGCCATTCATCACTCGCTATAGTGCTTCAGTATTGTGGCTGTGTGTTGCGAAGAAAACTTTTGAAATGTACCTTCACTACTGCACATTACATATTGTTAGAACTTGAGTTTCTGGTTGGCTAGGGTATGCACTTAAGCCATGCAGAACCCACCACTCTAGTCAGGGAAAGTCAGATAAACACCAAGATAACTAGTGCTCACCTTTTGGTAGCAGGGTGCAGAGCAGGCAGGATTATCATCAGAGGGACTGTGTACAGCATTTGTGCAACACACAGTAACACAACAAATGCACCACAGGAAAGGGACTCCACCCAGGTCTATAAAAATAGAGTATTATATTATAAACAAAACAAGATCAAAACAACAAAAACCCAATAATTATAAGTTGAGATATTAAATTTTAAAACAATAAATGCAGTAAAGTGCTTGAAAAAACAGAAGCGCTAAAAGTTTACATGAGGTCCCAAGGGAACTGTGCAAATTCAAAGTTCAGGTCGACCGTGATCGAGGACAGGCCGGCTACAGGACCCAGACAGATCCCGCTAACCTTGAATGGAGCAAAGTGTCGATGTCAAAGTCTTGTGACGAGGAGGCACCGTGTCGTGGCCGATTCGTGGATGGAGGCGAGTGACAGCGCCAATCCATGCCATTGACAGAATCTTTGGTGTCAAACCCCTTTTCAATGCAGGCATTGTGTCGATGGCGAGCCCCACTGTCTATAGAGGTCGCGCTACTCACTCCATCGCAGCAACATTGACTATCAGTTCCTGCATCGGGGTCGAAGGGTAATGCATCAGTTTCAATTGGCGCAAAGTCATCACTCCGTCGATTTTATAGCAAAAACCGCTGCAGCTCCCATTTCTGAAGCCCATTCAGTGGCTTCTCAGGCATGGACAGGACTCAGACAGCAGAGTCAACCAGCCAAAGCAGGATTGCAGGAAGTATTTTGTGTACCTGAGACTTCTGAAGAACAGAATGCAAACTATCAAGCCCATGGAGATCGCTTTGGATGGAAGGCAGAGTTCAGCTCTCCTTCAGCAGAGCAGCAGGGAAACAAACAGTCAGCGGTCCTTCCAGAAAAGCAGTCCAGTTGACAGATGTCCAGATCAAGATCCAGAAGTCTCTAAAGATATGCGGTCAGAACCCCAGTACTTATGCTGACAAATGCCATTGATTTAGGGGTGACTTCAAAAGAATACTTAGAGGTGCACAGCAATCCCTTTTAGCCCAGCCCTGAATGCAGATGCTCAGAAGGGAGTAAATCAGCCCTTTGTGTGAGGGCAAGGCATAACCTATTCAATGTTAAGTATGGACCAGCTCCCATTCTCCCAGCCCAGAAAGACTATCAGTCAGCAGATGAATGCAGATGTATCCCCTGTCACACCCAGCCCTTCCTGTGTTGTAGCTATCTAGAAAGTATGCACAAAGTGTAGCTGTCACCCAGCCCAGACGTGTATTGGAGTCCAGCTGCAAAACACTATTCCTGTCTTTAATTTGTCAGTACACCAATTTAGCATCAATGAATTATCACTACTGAACAAGGGCCTTTCGTATGTTCTAACAGAATCTACTGATTTTTTCAAACTGCAGACTGAATTACATAGATTTTTTAGAACACTGAGATTAAAGGTGTTTTTTAGCGAAAGAGAAACAGTAGTCCCAGACTCAAACAAACTCCAGATGAGAACAAAATCCACATTTTTTCCATCAAATAGCATGATGCCTGCAGAGATTATGGCATTTGAAAAGGGAGTTCTTGCAGATATCCTGAAATTGAAGAATAAAAAAATCTATACCCCATTTAACATCTCCAAACTAGAACGTGAAGCCCTTAACACGTTGAAAAAAGATGAATCAATCATTTTGAAACCGGCAGATAAGGGGGGTGGAATTGTTATTCAGGAGAGAAAAAGCTATGAAGCAGAGATAATGAGACAGTTAAGTAACGAGAATCATTATAAAAGACTACAAAGAGATCCTATGAGTCAAATTCAGGAATGTATACTCACGGTCACACAGAAAGGACTAGAGGAAGGCTTTCTAAACAAACATGAGTTTGAATATCTAAATGCAAAACTACCAAGGACCCCAGTCCTGTATACATTACCGAAAGTGCATAAGGATCTTGCTAATCGACCAGGCAGACCTATCCTTTCAGGTTGCGGATCGGTTCTAGAACCCCTTGGGAACTACATAAACAGCTTTATTAAGGACTATGTACCGGAGCTACCTGCATATGTGAGAGACAGTACATATATGATCAACCTAATAGAAGGGATGGACTTTGACCCCAGTGAGGATACTTTAGTTACAATGGACATAGAGTCATTGTATACTAATATTCCGCAAGCAGAGAGCATGGAAGTCATTAAATCCGTTTTAAACACTCGTCCAGGTCCCGTACTAGTTCCTACGGATTTTGTAATTGATCTTCTCAAAATATCTTTGACAATGAACTACTTCAAGTTCAATACCTCATTTTATCAACAATGCTAAGGTACTTCTATGGGCGCTATTTTTGCGCCAAACCTAGCAAATCTTTATGTTGGCGCATTTGAGGATAAATACATCTATGACGCCTCCAACCCATTTATTAACAACTTAAGGTGTTGGAGGCGTTATATTGATGACATTTTCTTCATATGGAAGGGAAATTAAGGGGAGCTTGAATCATTCATCAAATATCTGCATGAATGTCAAACATCCTTAAAGTTTACATCGAACTCTGATAAAGAGTCCATTCCTTTTCTGGATTTGAAAATCAGAAACAACAACAATCACTTAGATGTAACTCTATACCGTAAACCCATGGATAGAAATACCCTCCTACAATACAACAGCTATCATCCTAGAGCCTTAAGAGATGGCCTTCCTTATGGACAATTTTTAAGGCTCAGAAGGAACTGTACGGAGAAGGTTGATTTCTTCAGAGAAGCAGACATTCTGAGCACCAGACTTAAAGAGAGGGGCTATCCAAAAAGATTGATAAAAACTTCAATGAAACGCGCATGGTTTAGTCCTCGCGAGACACTTTTGGAAAAATCTGTAAAAAAACCATCACCTCAATTGGTATGTGTGACCACCTTCTGCCCCCTAAGCACACAAATTCAAAGGACCATAAAAAGACACTGGCTCACATTGAATACTCTTAACATCGGCCATGAGTTGCCAATGTTTTCCTTTAGAAAAGGGAAAAACATAAGAGACCATCTGGTCCATTCTGATACAAGTGTCAAGGAAACGAAGAGTAGCCTCACTGACCTTTGGTCATTACCACCTATAACTGGACATCATAAATGCGGTAGTTGTATCGCTTGTAAATTCACTAAGGAAACCAAGTCCTTCTCACATGCTAACATTAACTACATCTTGCGCGAATTCTCTAATTGCGCGACCTGTAATGTTATATACTGCATTTGGTGTCCATGTGAGCTGATTTACATTGGACAGACTACTCAACCAGTCAAAAACCGCATCTGCCAACACCGAAGCAGAATACGGTGCTCTACTGAAAATGCCCCACTTGTTGAGCATTACAAGGAGAAAGCTCACTCACCCGATGACATCAGGTGGCAAGTTATTGAAAAAGCTAAACTGCCACCCAGGGGAGGGGATATGTCAATCCTGCTACAGACACTGGAGTGTAAATGGATCGATAAGTGTCAATCGACAACTCTGGGCCTTAACAGCCTAGAGGAATGGCGGAAATTCATTAGTTTACATTGAAGTACAATTGAAAAGAGCTCTACCTATGATAACGGGCCCAGTAATTATTTTTATTTTTTATGAATGAATTCATATAAGGAAATGAAAGGTTATGGGGCCTATATTAGAACATTATTAGGTAGAAAGTCAGCTTTCTTATTGCATTCGATTTCCTATTACAGTTGAATTTTTATTGTAATGTTTGATTTATTGATGTCCTCATGAGATGCCTTTCTAGTCAGTGAAATAAGAGGTGGAGGTATCTAAACATACAAAATCATATTAAAGGAAATGTAAATTGTTTCTTGACTAGAAAATGATATGTTGCCCTGAATTGATTGGTACAGTGGCAAGGACTGATGCATTAATACATTTTTGATAGATGCCAGCTTAAGTATGACTCATAATCAAACACTACATGTATGAACAATAATGTATGATGATACCTCGAAGATAACTTCTAACTAGTCTATTTTGCTCTCCTGGACATATGTGTCTAATCCCTTGAGTCCTATTTATATGTATGGACCTTTTAATTACACTAGAGAACATCTTTTCAAGATGGCCGCCATTGATTTCTATTCTTTGCCCTGCGCACACTGTTGGGTGAATACAAACCTCCCGTACTTATACGCACCCCTCCGTTTTGACATTTGCAAATTCCACACTTATGCGCATAACCTTGGGCCTTTCTCTACAAATCGAGTCCTCTTTACACAGAAGGACCGATTACTTACTTTAGAGGCTACGAAGGAAAATAAACCTCCCTTTAAGATGGCCGCCACAGAATCCCATTTCTCCTCTGGGCACACGCACGCTTCCGGGTGGAATTAAATACTTCCGCTTCCGGGGTCAGCGTTCACCGACTTGCGCGGCAGATTCGGATGCTTTAATCATCCTGGATTCGGATGCTTTACTCGTTCGTTTTCGAAAAAGTAAGTTACTTACGCGCACTGCTTTCTTTAAACTATCTCGCTATGTGAAGGCTTGGCAGTAATTTTTGGCCTCATTGTCCTACAGGTTTTTACTACTGAGACATATTGAGTACAGTCGGAATTGGTTCAAGGACATCCTGTATCCTTACAGCAGTTCTGTGAGTAATAGTTTCTTACAGATATTAAGTAAATTAGTTTAGTATAGCCTCCGGTACCGATTGTCCCTTATCATATTGTTTTTATATAGATCATCACACGGACTGGCCTAATTAGCATGTAATTGTCAAGCCTTGCCATTGTTTACGGAGACAGCGGAGATATTTAAAGCTCCAAGTAAGTGACATACATAATGATGATTATTATAGTGTAAGTAGCACCTAGGGTTTATACTAGAATGGGGTTAGCCCTTATTAGGAAGATGTCCCTATCATCAATATTACGCTTATGAATTGATTAACTACGTATGGGCCTGATAAGTAAAACAACCCCTGTTTTTCATTGACAGTATAAAGATAGATATATTTATAAGGATATACTTATGGAATTCCTTATATATCCTTCTTGCATTTTTAGACTTCGTCAGACATATACCATCTACCAATCTTCAAATTCTAATTGAACATAATTAGGTAAGCCAACAAATAACTGGAGTCTTGATTCCACTTACATATCTATTATATTTTCGGGCACTTACTCCTTCCTTGTTTGTAGTCCCCAGATAATTTCCTGAAGAGACCCCGTACCAAGAGAGGGTTGAAACGTCGTCGACTCCAACAAAGGGAGAGCAAAAAAGACTTGTTACACTCTTATATGCTCCTCATTGTTTTTTTTTTAAAAAAGACCTCTTATACACTTATCTCACCTTGTAGGCTACTACTATTCGCACTGGGCTCTATTTTCACCTTTCTCACCAATTCTCTTTGTGCCTGAAAACTAAAATGTTTTTCATATAATTTTGAATTGTGCAATTAATTGTTTTTGTTTAAATAAATAAGTACTCCAGAGTAATTAAATACTTCTTTCTTGGCTTGGAGATTAAATCAGCTGGGAGTATAACTTTTACTCCAAAATAGTTAATGGATCTTTGTGAATAAGTTCCTTGTGGACACTGTTTTTACTTAATAGTAATACCCAGTTCACAGGGACATATGGGTCGCTCTTGTTTGTTATAAATATAGCAAAGCACTAAGGGCCAGATGTACAAACATTCACATTTGTGTATCCCGAATTGCCCCGAATTCGTGACTCGCAATTTGTGACTCGCAAATGTGAATGTACAGCAGTGTCTCAGACAATGTTTGCGATTCCCAATGGGGTCACAAATTGCATGCCTCAATAACATTCATGAGGCAGCTGCAATTTTTCAGTTTTATTTTTTAAGGGCAGGCAGGGGTCCCTGGGACCGCTGCCTGCTCTTAAAAAATATTCAAAGAATTGTTTATTGGAAGTGACTATTTAGGATTTCCTAAATATATAAGAACAACATTAAAAATAATAGTTAAACAAATTCACTTGTTGGCACATTTACCCTTTACTATAGTTTACCCAAGCCTCCAAGGGTTTATTGGGTTGCCCAATTTTTGTAAGAACACCTTCTAAAAGTGGCATTTCTAAAATAGTAATGTAAAATCCAACTTCACTAGTAAGTAGGATTTATCACTACTGATCTAAACATACCAAACATGGCAACATCATTCCATTATGAACAGAAATTACCACTTAAAAGTATATAAGTGAATTCCCAATGCTAGCCTATGAGAAGAGTAGGCCTCACAGCAGTGAAAAACAAAATAAGCTGTTTGTCACTACCAGGGCAGGCAAAACATAAAGGTACATGACCTACCTTTTAATTACATAGTACCCATCCCATAGGGCTGCCTAGGGCCTGCTTACGGGTGGCTTTTGTGTAATAAAAGAGGAGTTTAAGAGTTGGTAAATATTTTTAAATGGCAAGTCAAAGTGGCAGAAACTGCGCACACAGGCCCTGCAGCGGCAAGCTTGAGACAGGTTTGAAAGGCTACTTCTGTGGGAGGCACAATGAGTACTGCAGGCCCACGAGTAGTATTTAATTTACAGGCCCTGGGTATATGGGATACTGCTTTACATGGGGCACACAAGTAAACCAAATATACCAAACAGGTGTGAACCAATCACACCAGGGAGAGCAGGCGCACTTTAGCACTGAGTAGCTGTGGTAAAAAAGGTCTAGGTCCAACACATATCATATGCATTTCTTTACCTGTTTTATCACTGAGGTTGTTTAGTATTTTACCCCTGTCAGTTTGTTATTTCTGTTCCAATAGATCACTGGCCTGCTCTCATCCATTTCACTCATCCCTTCTGAATTCAGACATTACGAGCAGCAGCGAGCTTTACTTGCTTGTACCGTGTTAATTTGTTATTAAATAGCTAGTCAGTGTTTAATTGTATTGTCTTCCTCTCTGTTCATGACTGTTTTTAATTATTAGCCAGCGTCTTTGATTTTTTTCCTGGTGCTGCCTGTTTCTGTAGCCTGACAAGTTATGTCTGTTATGGGCGCTGGTTTTTTCTCTCTACCGGAAGCACACTGTTATTGTCAGTGTTATGGTGTTTAACAGTGAAAACAGATGCTAGCAGGAGGACACTGTATTCGGTCAGCTATAATTTTACCAGCAGCACTATTGGTATACTGCTGATTGTAATAGATTTGTGTATGTAATTGTCCTGCTTCCAAGACTGGTGTTTATGGTAGCGTTGTTATTTACCATAGGTGGAGGTCCCTCTGGAATAAAGTGTTTTGTGGGGAAGGATCGCACAGCTCAGAGGCCAAGCTAGACTGGGATATCAATGCTGAAAAGCAAAGCCTCAAAGCACCGTTCAAATAAAAAACTGATCAACCGTTTGACACACTGTCTGCCAAAGTAACAGCAACTAGATGACGCATCCAGGCCAGTCCTAGAAAGAGTCAATGGTGTCATCCACGAAAACAAGAGATATGTGGATGGAATGAAAAATACACATACATGATTTTAGTTGGATGTCAGCTCGAACATTGCTCAGACAGCAGGCTGCAGACATGGAGTGCTTGTGGGCATAGAGGAACAGTTATTTTTCTTTTTTGACACTTTATTGTTTTAAAAAATGTTAAGATGACAGGTTGTGTGTTCCAGACACAACAGTATAATGAATGCCAAGTAGGTTATGATGCTCTCTATCATGCCCTCATTCCACATTGTAGTGTTGGCCCCATAGTACACAGATGCATGTTTTCTAACTTTGAACAAATTACGCAAGTTTAATGGAAGGTCATCTAGATGTCCAATCACAGAAACTGCCGAGCCTCATCACGTGTGAGGTCCAGTCAAAAGTGGGAAAGAATGATGATCAGAGGCAGCAAATGAGGTGTCATTGACACACTGCAGCGTGGAATGGGGTGTAAAGGGGAGAGAGAGGATGCTGGGTGAGTGGGAGAAGGAGGCATGTTTGAAAGGTTGAAGGATTGCATGTGTCAGTGTCCAGCACTGGTGACTATATCTCATTAAACTGGTCTAATTTTCTTATTGGGTTCTAGCCATTGAATATGTGTCTGGAAAATAGTTTATCACCATTGTTGGAGTATGCGCTCCTTAGCCACCACTAGGAATGTCAGAAGCCACCTCCTACGAGGAGGTGTTGTGCCAGGAATGGACAGTATCATGTGACCGGCAGCAATACTTCCTGGTCTTGGTATGAATTCTCATCCTAAAATCTGATTGTGTGTGATTGTATCTGATATTTCACAGCAGCAAAGACAGTCAAGAACCTCAGACAGTGTGTTTTGCCCTGAAGAAGACCGCGAGGACGAAATGCGTTGGCTACGGTCTTTTATCTTGTCTGAAAAAAGAAAAAAAGAAGTCATCAATACAGGACTTGAAAGGATAACTCTACTGAATTTCCATTTTTGATCTTGATATTTGATTCACAAATGTTTACATTATATTAGTTACTTTTGTAAAGCTTTGACCTAAATTAGGTGTACCTGACCATTGTGTTGCATATGGAATTTAGAGATACTGTGTATCGCGGGAGATTTAGGGGTATTGAATCTCTAGTCACTAGCACCGTGTGCATTTGAATAGAAATGACTCCACTAAGGATAGGTGCAATCTGTTTTTGCCTCAATCCCCTTCCAATTCGTATTGTAAAGTAATGCATGCTTATTGTTACCCGCCTCAGTGATGCTCAATGGCCTTGCAGCTGAATATTAGCCAAGCGCACACACTTTATACCCTTGCAACAGCTGTGAATCCATCCGTTCAAAATTATGACAATATCATTCAAGAAAAGCCTCCAAAACTGGTAAATTGAGGACATGGGCCAAGGATACAGGGAAATGACAGTGAAAAGCTGACAGGAGAAGAGGAAATTATCTTCACACATTGTAACTATGCATTATAGCCTTATAGCCCCATGTCAAGGGCTATATCGGTTATTAAAGGCCCTGAACCCCAGTTATAGGCCCTGGCCGCAGGTGAGAGTCTATAACAAAGTGATATAAGGGTGTTAGAACATTCTACCCACAAGGGGAGGAATGTCCTAAATTCAAAAGTGGCCAAACGTCCTAATAGCCTTATAGCCTGCTGAAGCAGGGCCATACCAGCCATTAAAGGCCCGCTCCAGCTTTAAGGACCCAAGCCGAAGGCGAGGACCTTTAATAAGGGAGTGGGCCTTTAATGGCTAGTATAGCCCTGCTACTGCAGGCTATAAGGCTATCAGAACATTTCACCATTGGAAGGCAGAATGTTCTAACAAATAAAAAAAAGGCCTCAGTGAGCCTGAGGGGATTTAAATCCCCTCAGGATTCATGAGGACTTTGTTCACAGCAACAGCTGAGGATGACAAACATTGGCATGTTGGAGCTCCGGGCTTTTACTGGCCATTCGAAGCCTGGAGCACCAAATTCTCCTTATTGGAGCTCTCAACGTTCAAATGTTCGATACAGATTAGATTCCCCTAAGGGTCCACCAAGCCTACTCTGGGGGGTCAACAACTGATTAGAAAATTAAATAGTATTAACAGATTATTAAAGTGTATATCAACAAAGAAGGAAAATGTACAAATAAAAACATGAAGGAATTTTAAACTGGAGGCTAAAAATTAAGTTAGTATTCTCTGTGGGACCAGTTCAAGTGCATCAAACCGAATAAAGAATTGGTAATGAGTATGATAAGTGGCCTCAATTGAATTTAGGAGAGCTCCAACCTTGTTTTTCAATTACAATTTTGATTTTCTATATTGCTTGTGAAGTAAATGAAATATTCATTCATATGTGTATTTGTTTAATGTTTCTGTATTTTTTTATGTAATGTTTTGCTAAATCATTGAAAATGCTTAGGCCAGGGTCTCGGGTTTCCAGTAATAATCAGTGAGTCTTCCTGGACTCCAATAATGATTCAGTGGGGGTTCACAGAAGTCAAAAGGCTAAGAACCACTGATCTAGAATTGGGATGTGCAAGAGTCCAGTTCTCATAACGCCTTGATGTTTTACGTGTGTTTGACATTGCATGGATGGAAATAGCGCTCAAAAGAGAGCCGGTCCTCTCCTATGCAATGCAGGTTTCCATTGAAAAGCAATTACAGAAACAACACTTGAAAACTAATCTCACATCTTAGGCCCCGATTCTGATGCGTTTAGGAAATCTTCCTGACCAAATGGGTTTGGGAATGGTTTCTGACCGACTCGGATCAGGAGAGTCCCACCGACCGAGTATAATGCATCAAAGATGCTTTCAGATATGATGACTGCATTGGGAGCCCATGTTTCTACAGAATGCATAGGCTCCCATTGAAGAAAGGGGTGGCTGGGGAAAATCGGGCACCCTGTGGTGGGCACCCCCTGGTGTCTGCCACACTGTGCATGGCTGGTAAGGGGGGACCCATTGGTATCCCCATGTGCCTGATTGGGAAGGCTCTGGGTGCAGGGGGGCCCACTATGTGCCCCCAAAGTCTGATTCCAACTGCCGATTTGAGTCAGACAGCACGATTCAGAAAGGCTGTTCGAATCCAGCATCTTACTCGGTCGGTCAGAGACACGGCACATAGAGACGTATGATTCTGCTCCATACGGCTCAGTCATTCCAAATCATGTCAGGTTCGGATTGAAACATTCCTAATGCCTAACTCACATCGTACTCATTCGGTCGGAAACCTTTCAGCGTCGGTCAGAAAGACATATTCCCGATCCAATTCTCACGGAGCAAATACCGTTAGGAGGCCTTCCTAACCGCATTAGAATCGGGCCATAAATGTAATGATCTGCAATAGTTGTGTACAATGGTATCTTTATCTTTTCTCTCCCATTTTTCTTTCTGTGAGTTTTTACAACAACTACATTAGTATAGGATGATCAGTTTACTTTCTATTACTTGCTAAGTATGTGTACTGGCCTTTTCCTTCTCTGATAAGATTTGAATCATAAACATGTACAGGTATAGTTGCAGTAGTTGTAAATATTTTAAGTCAACTAGCCATAGTAATAGGGCTGAGGATGGAATGAGTGTTGAACAAACTTCATTAAATGCTCCCAAAACAAGACACTTGCCAACTGACTCTGGTCAACAGTGTAATTTCAGCCAATCCTGTTTATTTAGACCAAATCCCTAATAATATCATTTAGAGCCACAAGCTCGTGCTAAAACAGGCACAAACTTAATTCAGTCCTGTTTTAGCGCAAATTGCAATAGCTTTAATTCAACCCAGGCACTTTTACCATCAAGTTTCAGCTTGTGGTGAGTGCCAGGGTCGGACTGGCCTATAGGACAATCAAACAATGCCCGAATGGCTGGTCTGAAAGACCAGTTTATGGGCCAGTTTTGTGGGCCTGCTTTATGATCTGCTGGGCCAGTTTTTTGTGTTGACTTTCTTAATATTAAAACAAACATTGCCTGCAGTAAGTTTAAATCCATGCAGTCTTCCATACTTTCCTATACACTTATAAAGCGTGTCTTCACAAGTTCAAAACTGCCACAATTCGCAAACTTGGGCCACCTTTTTAGCTATCTACTTCACTAATGGGAGGGCCACGGTTATTTTGGTGTTCGGGCTTAATTTTTGTCCCAATCCAACCATGCACAAAAAGGATGCAAACCCTATTTCAGTACATTATTTGACATTCTTAGACTTAATGTCTAAATCTGGGGCTAAAGCACTTCAATCAGCAGCTCAAAACTTTCCACGGTTTTTCAGCACACACATTTGGCCATCAGTTTTAAAGGACTCAATAGGCACTCTGACATTTTCAGGTGCATATTTAATGTAAGAAATGTGAAACTGTATGTCCAAGAACGCTTACTGCTGCAGACTTAAAATGAAGCCTGTCTCAAAGTCATCCTTATAACATGTGGTCAGTGATATAGGTTATTTTAGGGTTGCCTGAGGGGAGTTGAGCAGAACATTATCTGTGAGTAAAAATGGTAACATTTTCTGAATGAATGGTAGTGCCATGTTTTAGAAACTGCATGGATCAGTGGTAGGCCTGTGCTCCGAGTTGAGCTTATGCCTGAGATGTATGACATAGCAGAAATGATTAGTCAAATTGGTTCCCAACATTCCTGTGGCTACCACGTACTACCTTGTCACTTACAACCTTCCTGGACGTCGATTCACCAAAATTCTAGCGTAATGGAGCTGCCATCTTCTCACCTTAATCCCTCCAATTGACATGCCAACAGTGATTTCACCTGAATGTTGGCAAAGATGGCAACACAAGAAGCACAATCAGTGAAGTAAAAAAGTCTGTCAAAAGAACAAAGTAGCTTAATAAAATAAAATAAAATAGGAAATCCAGAAGCATATATGTATTGATTCCTGTTCCATCCGTCTGGTAACTGGAGTCTGACCATGAAAACCCAGGGGCAGGGAGACCACATACCCAAGAACAGCTATCACATCCCACATAAAGGCATTCTAAACCCAAGTACAGCCTTCTGTGGTCAATTATAGTTTGATCTGTCCATGGACAACCATAGTGAGATCTGGCACAGGTTCAAATGTCCAGTCACATCTTTAAATGTCCAGTCACAGGTTCAAATTCCTAGGCATGGCTTCAAATGAACTTGCATAGCCTCAGATATGCAGACACCGCCTCAGAAGATCTCACCATTTACCTCAATTTCCAGGCGACTTGCTATTGTTTCTCTCCATTATACCTCTATAAGCTAGTGTGCAAGTGCATTGTTTTGTCCCCTGCCCACCAATGGATGAGTGGGCATTACTATACAGATTAGTGCCTCCATTTTTAGGTTTGACTCTAGGTGCAGGTATGAATTAAGAAAACCTTATGTAGACACGCAGATTTTACAAACCGTGCATTGCAAAGTAACAGGATTTCCCATCAAGACCTGGTAAGGGCAGTCTCGCTGCATACTGTTATAAAGGCTATCTGAAATACCACGAACATATCAAATTTAAACAGGATGTCACCCTTATTTCTGTATGCAGTGACAGAGAACCACTTTGGACGGTTGAGATTTCACATAAGATGAATCATCTAGGAGGAAAAAACACCAGCCCTCCCCACTCATTCTAACAGGATTGCCTACACCTTCTTACCTCTTCTAACTTCAATCAGTCATTCTTGCAAGCACTGGCACTAGGAATCTGGTTGCTCTGACATCATTAAATGATCTCCTCTGCACAGTTTCACAGCATCTAATTTTATGCTATATGTTGTCCCTTTGGAAACCCTGCATTGTCATGAAGGATCTCTGTAGTGTTCTGGAACGATAAACCCAGTTTTCTAGAGCCATACTTTGAACTAAACCGATAACAGTTCTGTAAAGTTTGCTATTCACTAGAACACTACACAAACCTAAACCATATCACCACTGCCATACTAAAAAAAACTTGAATTTACCTGATACATTTTTATAGGTTCATACATGCTGCAGAGTGATGCAATTGTAAAATTCAACAATGCTTCTCATTCTATGTTCACAAATGGTGGCCAGTAGCTATATTTAAAAGACTCAAGATGCTCCATTACACAGACCCAATCCATTACCTCAATCCCGCCTCACCACTCATGTCATTTAATTAGCCCAAGAGTCCTATTAAAGGTCCACGGAATCAGTGGTATAGGAGTAGAGGGGCAGCTGAGGGTATCACACTAGAAGGGAGAGAGAGTGTAAGCCTGCATATGGCCGTTGAGGATTTAGTTAACTCCCCAGTGATGTACACCAGAATGACCTTAATACATGAGAACTTCATGGGGAATTTCACAGCTTGATTGGTGCTGGATTTCACTCAAAATGCTTCTGAGGGGTTGTAGTTCAGTTCTGCTTCTTACATCTTATAGGGGTTGTGTTTGTCAAATTAAATCATAAACAATACTACCTGCATATACAATACTGAATCTTCATTTAACCCTTTTTATGTAATTGACCTAATGGAACAGTGTGTTGATATCTTAATATTCTGATGGATGATTGTGAATTCTATTGTTGACATCAATACAAATGCATGTGACATATCCGAAGCATAGTCATGATAACTGGAAAAAATGGCTACTGAAAAATCAAATTAAATTACATTTAAGTTACACATTTACTCCCAAGTCCCTTTGCACAAATCAATAATGTTCTTTTGTCAGCAGGCAGCGTCATTAAAAAAAGCTGACAAAATATTGATGTTAAACCATTGCCTCTTTATGTTTCTCTTTAAGTAAACAAGTCTTGCCCAGCATGAGTTACTGAATTAAGAGTAGATGTTTGCAGGGGTCCTTCGTTGTGCTGCTGAGGCAAATGAGACTTCTGTCAGAGAATAGTTCTGCACAAGCAAATCCTGCATAATTTTCTCATTTTCCTACTGACTATTGGTCAGCTGCCAAAACACAGCATCTAACTTCCACGCGATGCCCTAATCACATTGGTGTTTACATTTTCAAAATAAGAACCTTTGACCAGTGCTTACCTCGTCTCTGGAAATGTAGGTCATTGCACTACAGCAGCCTGGGAAACCTATTTAAACAAGCATTGGCATAGCCAATAGGTTTTGCCTTTGGGACCTTATAAGTGTTTAACCATGCAATAGTTGCATAACTAAATACTTATAAGGTCCCAAAAGCGAGACCTATTGGCTATGCAAAGCGGCCGTGTGCCGCGAAAGTGAAAGTGATCGCGATTGCGATCACGATCAAACATCAAGCGGCCGCGAAAGTGAAAGTAATCGCGGTAAAGCGCGGCATGCGCACATGCACTGTAGCTCTAGGCTGGCCTGGTAGCACTTTTTGGAGCCCTCTCAATAAGTCTCGCCAAACCAGCGCATGCGCTGGGTCAGGCGAGAGCTAAAAAATCATAGGACCAGATATACTAAGAGTTTTTGTGTTCAAGAACCCCCCGATTTGGAGTTTGTGACAACAAAAACGTTTATGGCCATCCCATTTCGGAGTCAGTAAAGTTTTACTGACTCCAAAAATGGATTTTGAAATAGATAGTGAATCACTATTTGGAAGCGATATGTTGATGAAACCCCTTTCCAATAGAGATTTCTATCCATTTGTATTCATGTTACAAACCACTGAAAAGTTACTGACCCCAAAGTTGCCAAGGTTACTTATTCGCAAAAGGGATGTGATCCCTTGAACCCCTTCTACTTTGTAAAGTTTGTAAAAGGTTTTTGTGGGAGTATGCCGTGTTCCAATAGACCACTGCAAACGCTCAAAGTAATCTTTTGAAAAGGAGAACTTTCTTTTTTACAAGCAGCCTCATTTCCGTTAGTAAAATCAGGCTGCTTTAAAAAACATACTTCATTTAAAAACAATCACTGGAATGGTGATCTGATGTCCCTTGCAGGACACCACCCCTGTTGTGGCTAATCGTTGGAGTCTCAGTTTGAAGACTAACTAATCCAGATTAATAATTTTAAAAAGGTAGTTAAGATTGCAACTCAGTCTGCTATTAATTAATGAGCCAACCTATTATTACATAAGTCAGTTTGCAAAATACGTTTCTGCTCTAAAAAAAAAGTGGTCACAAATTGCAACTTTTTTAAAAACTAGAACTGTAGTACATCTGATCCTAAGCTCACTACAATTTTCACATTAAATGAAATACAGGCTCATGATTTGCTCAGAATAATTGCCGGATTACAAAATCACAATACTAAAGCATAATGTAGTAATATTTTAGCGGAGACCAATTCACCTAATAAAAAGACTTACTTTAAGAGGGTTAAAGTTATGCCTTACATTTCTATAAAGATGCATTTTTGGAAATCACCAAAATCTTGTGTGCTACTCACTGAAATCTCTGAATTTTGTATAATAATAATTCTTTCTTTATTCAGATGGAAGAACTATGCTCTGGCACAGGTTGGACAAATAGTAGGCAACGCTGACTGAAGCCGGATGGGGTCCTGTCACCCGAACCTAGACAGGATTTTTTGTCCCATCATCAAAAACTCCCAGCTACAAAGTAAACTAATATGTTCTACTGACTCCTGCGCTGTGCCCAAAGCCCCAACTGAAATGTATGCCATCACTCAGAATACTCGTTCCATTGTAGTAGGGTCTTCCCCCCCAACTCTTCTCAGGTTTTTGGTATGGAATGTGGCTGGGATTTCCAAACTACTATCAGACCTAGAATGGTGTACTTTTATAGACACTTTTGACATAATCCTGATGCAGGAAACCTGTAGCTTATCCACCCCCCACAGAAGTGGCTACTCTGCCCTTGACATCGCTGCTTCCAGGAAGATCCTGGGACATCCCAAGGGAGGTCTGTTGGTTTGGTTAAAGAATGCAGTAGGGAGTAAAATTAAGCGCCTTTATGTAGACTCGCAGGACATTTTGGCTTTTGAGCTGTCCCTATCCAGTGGCTGGAAGGGGAAATGTTTTAATGTTTATAACAGGGTGGACTCAGCTGGGGAGGAAACTGAGAATCTGTATATTGGACAATGTTCTAGTCAAGTATTTGGATAACATCCCCACTATAGTGGCTGGTGACTTTAATTGTACCTTTGAGCCCCTCTCTCTAACAGCCCCAGATTTGACAGAAGAGTGGGATAGGGAATGGTCAATCCTGCCACTAAACCTACGCAATGTTAAATGGACGAAGAGAGGTGGTCAGCTGCTAGCTTTAATGCTCCAGCATGACCTACAAGCAACAAATGGGAGAACCAAATCAGATCCAAATGGGGCCCAGACGTATAACAGACCAAATCATACTAGTAGAATAGACTATTGGTTAATAACTCCTAACTTATGGTCTGTACTTGATAATATGATAGTGGAAAATAGATTTGAAAGTGATCATAATGCACTTGCACTTTCTCTATCTGTGTTAGGTAATACACAGATCATCCTAAATGGCCATCGTGACCTGGGAGTGATATCAATCACAAATAACCAGCGATCGGTAAAGTGTGGCTGGGTAGAAAAGCATCTGGAAGTGCTAGAATTAGTCAAGAAAAAAACAGATCTAACAGATTATCTAGCCAAAATCCCTAGTAAAGATGCTGTAAAGAATGTATGTTTATGCCACAAGCATCTCTTCGACAAGGTCAGGGAATTGCTTAGTTGGCCTGTCAAAACACCGGGAATTGCTAGCCACTGTACTGGCACAAAGCAAAATTCATCAAGTTCCTAGTTCAATCAGAATTTTAGAAGGTCCAAGGGAGAGCTTATTAATGCTCTAAAGCGCAAGGTGCGCCCTGAGATTTGCAGAGACAAGTATAGGCGGGCCATTACCAGTGCCATAAAGGAGTGGCTAACTTACTGGCTTAAGGGAGAGAAACCATTGTTGGAATTTAACATACAGCCCGATAAATGGATGGCTTATTTTGGGTCTCTCTATGCAAAAGATAGTCACACTAGTGGTGCGATGGGTGTTTCTCAAACCGGGGGGTGAGCGGAGACTTTGAGCCCCTGAGCTTTTCAATGGCAGAAACAGATTTGGCGATTTCATCTTGTTCCCTAGCGCGTGCCCCTGGTCCAGACAAAATCCCCAATGACTTGTATAAAGATGATAAATGTCTATGAGGCACGTACATTAATATGTTATCAAATTTGATCCTGTCTGGAGCACCTGTACCGTTATTGTGGCAGGTTGTGGAAATTGTACCCATCTACAAGAAAGGTGACAAAACTAAGCCATCGAGCTACAGGCCGATAAGTTTAATTGACTCTCTCCAAAAGATCTTCTGTTAACAAGTTTTGGGGAGGCTCCAAGATTGGATGACAGAGTTCCATGTTTTAAGTGATTTTCAAGCGGGCTTTCGTTCTAAAGTTAGCACCTTAGACCAGGATTTTCGTTTTATTTGTATCTATTGGAAGGAAGTGGATGTCAAAGGGGGTAAACTATATGTGGCCTTTGTTGACTTGCGCACAGCTTTTGATTCAGTGCCCCGGGCCAAGCTGTGGACAGTACTGAAAGAATTGGGCCTGCCTCCAAATCTTTTAGACATTTTAATTAGACTCCACACCTCCAATACAGCCCAGGTTAGGTGGGGCCCCAACAATGAAGTTACAGACACCTTCCCCGTAAATTGGGGAGTGAGGCAGGGTTGTGTGTTGGCGCCCACTCTTTTTACTCTTTTTATTAATGGGGTTATTGATTTTCTGGATAAGGATGGTTGCGATGCCCCGAAAATAAACAATAGAAGAGTTCCCGCCCTGTTATTTGCGGATGATACGCTTTTAATTTCTAAATCTCCCCAGGGCCTCCAGCAACTTTTAAATGATTTTATTCAGTTTTGTAATGACAGGGGGCTGTTTTTAAATGAGGGAAAAACTAAGTGAAAAGTCTTGAATAATCACTCAAAACTGTAGTAAGGTTCGTCAAAGGTTTAATACAAAACACCTCATCCATCAGCTGCCCAGGCGAAACTGACTCGATGAGAATCCCCACATTGGAAACATTCTATATTCTAATGAAGTTGCACAAACAGAAGAATGTATGCAAACACTACACATCTTCTTTCCAATAACAAAAGTATAGACTGCAGTAAAGTGTAACATGAGATTTAAACATAACAGCTAAACATGAAATTCCAAAATTAAAGTAAATAAAATAACATCCATGTAAACTTTACACCACATAGTCTTTCAAAAACAATGGTGCCTGTGACTTTCGAACACTACGTCTCAGATATGAATTATTTGAAACATGTGAATACAAATTCAAATTATTATCAGAATTACACAGTGAAAAATTGTTTTTAAGAATTGCAACGCGGTTTAAATTATTGCCATTTTCTAATTTCACAGAATTTTTGAAACACTTAATGACTTTCATGGGGACAGTGAATTTAGACCAAGATAACACACCTACAGGGACTTTTACACGCACCATATCACCTACTTTAACGTTAACATCTTTGACACTCTTCCTTTCATCGTAATTTAATTTATATTTTAACTGAAGCTTTTCTTCTCTTACTCTCCAGGAACCAATACTGTTATCTTTGATACCTTTACCCCAATACATCCAAGCTGGACATAAAGTGGTATTGGGAGCTCTGCCTTTAAACAACTCAAACGGTGATTTATGCGTGGACATGTGAGGAGAGAACCGAATAGCTAAAATGCATTTTTGTAGTTCTTCTTTCCAATTGAGAGAGTTTACTCTTGAGAGTTGAATATTTTCTTTAATAACTCTGTTGAACCTTTCTACTGTCCCATTAGTTTCCGGATGATAGACTGAACATTTCTTATGAACAATTCCACAGGATAAAAGAAATTCATTCATCATACTAGAACAAAACTGTGGCCCATTATCAGACAACAGAGTTCCGGGAAAACCCTCTCTTCTAAAAATATCTTTCAAAAACGAAATTACACACGAAGAAGAAACATCAGAAACAGAGGATATCTCAACCCATCTAGAATAAAGATCAATCAAAACAATTAGATAGGGAGTGCGATGTTCACTACACAGGGGACCAACAATGTCAATAGCAACATCCTCCCAAGGACCATTAGGTAAACTTCTACACACCATGGGAGGAGTCCGAGGCGTGAGAATCTTATCACTTACCCTACATTGCAAACACTCTCTCACCTTCCGCTCAATTTCAAGATCCATTCCAGGCCACCAAAATGAAGACCTAAGCCTTTCTTTAGTTTTCACAATACCTAAGTGACCTTGATGTGCTTCTCCTATCAATCTTTCCCTAAGTGAAAAAGGAGGAACTAGTTTGGTACCTCTTAACAAAATTTCTTTATCAACAGATAATTCATCTGCAACCAAATGCCATACTTTAGACAAAGAGTTGTCAAAAGAAAATTTAGATTTAATCATGTTTATAACTTACTTATTTCTTCATCTTTCTTGACTTCATCCTTCCACTCAAACTCCTGTATAACTCCTTCAGTGACCTCACAAACACTAATATCTTCTTCCAAAAATTCTTCTTCAAATTTCTCTTCATCAATATCACAGACTAAACGAGAAAGACAATCTGCAGACATATTGTCTATACCAGGAAGATGTTCTACGGTAAAACTAAAATCTTGTAGTCCAATAACCCATCTCCTTATTCTTGATGAAATAAAATCCAAACCCTTCCTTGTAAAAACTTCTTTCAAAGGCTTATGATCAGAACAAACTTTAAAATGTAAACCCCAAAGGAAGTTTCTAAATTTGTTGAGCGCCCAGAAAATGGCTAACGCCTCCTTTTCAATTACCGAATAATTTTTCTCTGCAGCTCGTAAACTTCTCGATGCACAAGCAATCAATTTTTCTTTTCCATCTTTACATTGTTTTAAAATTGCACCCAAACCTTTGCAGCTGGCATCAGTTACAACTATAGTTTCATCACTAGGAACAAAAGCTTGCAAATTTGGTGCATTTATTAGATCATTTTTAATGGCTTCAAATTCCTTCTGACACTTATCTGACCAGATGACCAGAGAAATTCCTTGTTCTTCCCAAGCAAACTTCTTAAATTACACGATTTGCTTGCTAAATGTTTTACACATTTTCCATAATATTCAACCATTCCTAAAAAAGAAATGACTTCTTCTTTACTTTTAGGGGAAGATAAATTTAAAATCGTATTTACCAACTCTTTTTTAGGAACCACACCTGATGTAGATATGCAATGTCCTAAGTAATTTACTTCATGTACTGAAAACATACATTTTTCAAATTTTAAAGTAAGACCAGCAACTTCTAATCTTTTTAAAACTAACCTCAAAGTCTTATCATGCTCTTTTTGATCTTGTCCAAAAATAAGTAGATCATCTTGGTAACATTTCACATTTTTTATACCCTTCAAAATTGTGGCCATAACCCTTTGAAAAACTGACGCAGCAGACACTAAACCAAACGGCATCCTTTTATATTTGAAAGCACCCATAGGAGTGATGATTGCCGTTAGGTCTTGAGACTCCTGCGCCAGTTCAATTTGATGAAATGCTTGAGTGATGTCAAGAGTTGTAAAAATTCTCGCATCGCCCAAAGAAGATAACAGTTCATCAATGTTAGGGAGAGGGAATTTATCAACTACAACTTCTTTATTTAAAGCTCTCAAATCACAACAGAGCCTAATCTCACCACTAGGTTTGTTAGCAATAACCACTGGCGCCAACCATTCAGACACCTCCACAGGAGTAATTATGCCCTGCTTCTCAAGTTTATTCAACTCTAGTTCAACTTTTCCTTGAACAGCAATAGGTATTTTCCTCACTTTTGCTACAACTGGAACAGCATTGTTTCTCAACTTAATACGATGTTTATATCCCTTAAGGCAACCTAAATCATTCCTAAACAAACGAGGAAAATCTCTTACAAATTTGTTACTTTCAGAACCAATTTAATGGATTTGAATTTGTATTTGAGGATCAGCATTAGGATTTAACATTACACCCAGTTGACGCTGATGTGGCCATCCAATTAAACTGTCACCAACTTTCGATACATACATTTTCCCAACTATAATGTTTTTTCCTAATTCAATACAAGCATTGAAATAACCCAACATACTAATGGGTTGACCTCCATAACCACCTGGATTTATATCCATTTTTGACAGATTGTTTTTTTTTTTAAACCACTTAGCATATTTCTCACTTGAAATGATAGTAATATGTGAGCATGAGTCAAATTTCATGTCTAAAACAATATCATCTATCTTAACTTTACCTACGGGATGATCGTTACATTTTCCTTCAACAACTTGACATATAACCTCTTTTACCTCACTGTTGGTCACTTTCTTGCTTTTAGACTTACAATATTTTATATAATGACCTTTTTTCCACACCCATGACAGACAAAACTTAAGGCTGGACAAGACCTTGAGTTGGCCCTATGTCCAAATCTTCCACATCTATAGCATTCATAAGTTACTTTTTGTATATCTTCCTTCTTTCCTTCTTTTAACGGAGTTTTCTCACTTTTAATTTGACAAACTATCTCTTGTACTTCTTCCACAACAGCTTGACTTTTGACTTTGTCACTTTTTAATTCATTTACGCATTTTAACATGTGTTCAACTTTCTTTGCAATCCCAATTACTTCTTCTAGAGGTGGTTCATCTTTGAGCCAAAGTTCTTCTCTAATCTTCTCTTCTCTGCATTTAAGGACAAATTGATCACTTATTCTTCCTTCTATAGCACCTGCAAATTTACAAGTTGATATCAATTTACGCAAACCAGTTATATACTCTTCCACCAATTCTTCTTTTCCTTGTTCTCTCAAACCAAAATGATACCTCTCCATTATGGTGCTGACACGTGGCAAAAAATGTCTGTCTATTTGTAAAATGCAGATTTCATATTCATCTAAACCTCGTTGTTCTTGAGCAGATAATGTTGGCAAATTTTCTAAAACTTCTTGACCTTCCCCTCCTAAACTGTGCAATAAAAGTGAACACTTTCTTTCTGCACTAAGATTTGTTCCGCATACTTTTGCATAATGTGCAAAAATCTTTTTCCATTTTGTCCATTTTATCGTAGGTTCCCCAGGGTCACTTAAAAAAAATGGTGGTGCAGTGACATTCTGCATTATTTTTTTAAATGACTCTTTAAAATTACCACAAAAAAAATTAAAGTAAAAAAACTTACTCACATGAATATTTTGCTAACATTAAACATATAAATGTTTAACAGAAAGATTGTACAAGATTTAATGATACAACTTGTTAATAAAAAAAAACTATTTGCAGCTTGTTCTGACACTGCCCTTTTTGGCATCAAACTGATTCACTTCCTCGAAACCTGACACGATGACTCATTGGAAACGGAACAAGTACAGAAATGTCAGCTGCTCCACCATATGGGAGATCACCGTACAAAGAAAACCTCCTCCTTATACGGTATGCAGTTGTAAACCTTCCTTTATCTCTCCACGTAATTTTTTTTAATTTTTTATATTTGTTCTCTGCTATACCGCGCAGGTATGAACAAACTAAATGTTGCGTGTCTCACACAGCGCGTCCTCCTACGTAGCACTCGGAACGTCTTGAACGTGACGCTCGCGTCTCCCTCAGCGCGCTTCTAACATCGCGCGCACGACTTGCTTAGTTTTTTAAAATCCAAACGAATATTCCTTGAATCTTTTTTTTACTTTTGAAACATGAGCCTTTATATTTTCACACTCTTCCAACATACGTGCCTTTAAAATCTTCGCTCAAATGTACCGCATGTTCCTTCTTTTTCCACTTTTGAAAAAGTCAGAATATAATCTCTCTTCGTGACTTTCTTTCTCCAAAACGCTCAAATAAATGTAAAATGTACCTTGCGAGTCCGATCCACCCGCGATTATTTTACAGTTGAGCTTGATCTCAGTTTCTACCGGAACAATTCCTTTTCCTTTTCTCTTTTCTTTTTTATTGATGTTGAGGTGTGTTCTTCGTTTATTGTTTTCTTTCTCCACTCGTCGCCATTGAAAAGTCTTGAATAATCACTCAAAACTGTAGTAAGGTTCGTCAAAGGTTTAATACAAAACACCTCATCCATCAGCTGCCCAGGTGTAACTGACTCGATGAGAATCCCCACATTGGAAACATTCTATATTCTAATGAAGTTGCACAGACAGAAGAATGTATGCAAACACTACACTAAGTATATGATTTTTAACAAGAGAAAGACAAACCACTCTAGCAGATCCATCAGGGCAGGTAGCATCTTACTTGAACAAGTAGATGTTTTTAATTACTTAGGAATTCGTGTAACACCAGCAGTAAACTGGGACGCTCATAAGGAAAAGGCCAAGCTACATCAAATCTTTCAATGCAACAATATTAGTAAGATACACAAAAAAACAAACAGTGTTACGACAGATAGCTCCTGCACTTGAAATTTATAACTCTAAGGTACTGGGGAGCATATTGTATGGTGTAGAGTTGTGGGGGATAGGAAATATATTGCCCCTAACAGTTGTGGAAAATCATTTTCTAAGATCTTTGGTTGACCTCCCCCTTAGCACCCCCCTCAAACCTTTGTACATGGATTTGGCTCACAGACAACTGAAACACAAGGTAACTTACAGATTGATAATGTATAGGTTTAGGTTGTGGACTGTAGAAGAGCTTGAGTCTTACCGTGAGACCTTGTTAGACCTCCTAAGATTCCCTAAGGCATCTACAATTAACTGGTTTACCACCCTACAGAAAGCTCTAGCAAAACTGGGTTTGAATGCCTTTTGGTCAAATCCAGAAAGTATGAGCCAAATGCCAAGAGTGAGAATGAAAGAACAGCTTTGGGAATCTATTTTAATAGAAGATCTTACAGTCGCAGAATCCACTCTAACCAAAGACTTTCTTAAATTTAAATGTTCTCCACTTTTTGAGCCAATCATGGCCAAAAGTATTCCGCCGATGGCACGGAAACTTTTTCTGCAGTTTCGTTATAAATCCCTTCCCACTAAACTGTTTTGCTCAAAATGGTCCAGCTGTAATGATTTGGTTGATCTGTGCCCTGCATGTCAAGGAAGTTCAGAATCCATAGTCCATTTACTCTTTTTTTGCCCCAGCTACCAGTCCCTGAGAAAAAAAATGGATTGTCCCGCTATGTTTTCTAGCGGGACGGGGGCTTTACTCAGATGTCCTTAGATTCTTGTGCACTGACATTCGCCAATCCACTGTATTTGGTGTTCCTAGATTTTGGCATGCCCTTTGGACTAGACGTAGGAAAATTTATATGGGAGATACCTTATCTTAAAAAGTGCTGCTTGACTTGAGTTTTATTAAACTGTTTACTACTGGCTGTGTAAGCATGAGCACTAAGCACTTTAACTTCCATTAAACATGTGGCTGCTTTTGAACGTTGCACTTTTCAATTGTTCTTGGGGCCCTCCTATTTTGAATTTGTATAAATCTTCTATTGATTTTTTCTTAACTTTTACCTTTTTAATGGCATTGCTGGTGTATGTTGTTTAATGGAAAACTACCTGTGCTGTATACTTTTTAGGATTTGTGTGATCGTAATAATGTTTGTTGATGATGATGATGATACAATAATGCAATCGTACAAAAAGAAACACAGCATGATATAAAACATTACAAACCACTAAAACATCACCAACATTTAAAAACATACAGATTAATAGAGCACTGCAAGTCTAAAACTATGTGCACCATCACGTTAAATGCAACATCATGAACTCAGGCCATTCAGAGATCAATCAATTTAAAAGAGTCTAGAACTGTGGGAGAGGAGTTGGCCTACCGGCTAGGGCGCTCGACCTCGGACCTGGGGAACTGGGTTCGAGTCTCTGTAAAGATGCTGAACATCTTGTGATTCTGGGTAAAGCACTTAATCTCCCCGTGCCTAATAAAACAATTAATGTGTGTACTCATGTAACAAAACTGGTGCTATGTAAAGCGCTCTGATACCCGATTGGATTCGGGTCGCGTTCAGGCTATATAAAACTCTGCAGAAAAAACAAAAGAAAACTGTAAGCAGCCCGAAAAATCTTATCACGGCACAAAGGGTATAGCAATTTGGTAGCAACTGTAAGTGCAAAAGTGCCACTTTGGCCTGCCTAAACTTCATGCTCTTTAACAAGGGCAGAAGAAATAATTTTCTTGGCAAAGAGAACAACTTACACAGTAAAACAAAATAAAGCATGTCTTGTGGAGATCGAAGATCGCAGCCACAAGGACCTCTTTGAGTTAGGGGAGGAAATCCAGCCAGGGATGCTAAAAGAAGGAGAAATTGATTAAATCTAAAGTGTGTGATTAAAAATCTATCATGAGCGCAAGTTAGTGAAAAGAGGTATGAATCTATGTCCAACACAGACTTTAACATTACATAAGCTCTCACTGTGGGTTTACTGAGCTCAGAATTTTCATGCGCAGTGGAGAATTTATGGTGTAAATCTTTTTTAATGTTAACATCCTGTGGCTTAAAGTGTTATGTGCAAAAAAAAGTCTGGCCTTCCTATAGCCTCAAAAGACTCCTTTACGTATCGTATTCATGGAATTTTATTGCCGCGTTCCAAGGCCAAACAATCCGATAAAATTAGGCAGGTTAAACCCTTTTCCTCACATGTCCATATCTTTATCCAACACAGTGAGAGTTTAACTGCTGCTTTATATGCCAGATAATCAACTCCTAGCTCATCATGCATCGACCAGGCTGACGTGCCTTGGGGGACTCCCAAGATCCAGTGCAGAAACTTGTTTTCAGCCACCTGTAATCTGTCAGAGGGAACATACCTAGATTTCATTGCCATATATAACTTTTGCGATACTTTTGGACTTGTACAATTTTAAAATAACCTCTGATGCCCAGGGGCCCAATCTACTAGCGAAACTGGTAATAGCCCCACAGATTTAATCAGCTCACTCAGCTTCCCTCTAAGAGGGCTCTCCACTGTAATCGGTCGTCAAATAACACTCCTAGGTAGGGAAAGGCCAGGACCTTAGCGAGAATATGGTGACAAGCTTTAAAACATTTTGTCCAGAGCCCCCGGGGACCAGCAACTAATACATAGGACTTAGTAAAGTTGATAGACAGGTCCAGCCTATCCATTAAAGCAACAAAGCTGGCCTTTAAAACCTGCAGGCCCGAGCTGTATGGGCCATAAGCACTGCATCATCGAGTACAACTGGCAGGGTTCTCCTACCCACTCTGAATGTTGTAGATTTTGGTATGCATGTCTAGGCCAGGGCTGTCCATCATGGATACTCATGTCCAATCATCACAATATGCAAGCAAAATAAATGTATATATAATAAATATTCACTGAAAAAAACAAAGGTTACAGGGATGTTATAGTTAGGTTGACATTGTACCCACACAAAACCATAGAATACCAGCAATTATAGTTATACTTATGTTAAGAAACTATAACTCCTGGCCTAAAGTTACTTAAGAAAAGCAAAAGGAACAAATGATGGAGGGAATGCTGAACAATGCAAACATTCACCTACAGTCACAAGGATCTGGGATTAATCAATCGTTCTTTTGCTAAACACGCCACCCCAGTTTGGTCCCAGCCATATGCAAATCAGTTTTGACCCTGTGCCTCATGGGAACAGTCCAGACTGAACTGCCAAGTCAGGTGCTCCCTGGACCGGAAACAAGCATCCTGCAACCATTTTGGGGCATCACCCCTCATCAGCCAGGCTAGCTTGAATTCAATGGCACAGTGAGCTCAGGACCCACGTCTGGGCATACCCTTCCAACTTAGGGCAACTATAGTAAAAAGAACAAATGATGGACGGAATGCTGAACAATGCAAACATTCACCCCCAGTCACAAGGATCTGGGTTTAAGCCATCGCTCTTTTGCTAACCACGCCACCCCAGTTTGGACCCAGCCATATGCAAATCAGTTTTGACCCTGTGCCTCATGGGAACACTCCAGCCCGAACTGCCAAGCCAGGTTTCTCCTGGACCGGAAATAAGCATCCTGGGACCGGTTTCAGGGCATCACCCCTAATCAGCTAGGCTAGCATGAATCCAGTGGCGCAGTGAGCACGGGGCCCACGTCTGAGCACATCCTTCCCACTTAGGGCGACAAAAGCAAAATGAACAAATGATGGACAGAATGCTGAACAATGTACACATTCACCCCCAGTCACAAGAATCTGGGTTTAATCCATCGTTCTTTTGCTAACCCCGCCAGCAAGTTTGGACCTAGCCATATGCAAATCAGTTTTGACCCTGTGCCTCATGGGAACAGTCCAGCCCAAACTTCCAAGCCAGGTCCTCCCTGGACCAGAAGCAGGCATCCTGGGACCGGTTTCTGGGCATCACCCCTCATCAGCCATGCTAGCTTGTCTGTGACTGCTTTTTTAACAAAGCAGCTTTTTTTAAAAAAATGCAGCCCGTTTTCCTTAAAGGAAAACAGAATGCATTTAAAAAAGAAAAATTAAACTTTTCAGTTGCATTTTTAAGGGCAGGCAGTGGACCCTGGGACCAATGCCTGCTCTTAAAAAAAAACATTACACCCATTCACAAAGGGGAAAGGGTCCTCTGGGGCCGTCTTCCCGTTTGCGAGTGGCTTACTACCCTTTTGAAAAGGATGGTAAACTGCGAGTGGTTTGCGACCGCAAACAATCATACATTGCAGTCAGACTCGGTATTTGGAAGAGACACCCCTGGCACGCCCCTTCCTAATAGCGAATTGCAAACGATATTTTACGAGTTGCTAATAGGTTAACGAGTTGTAAAATATGGTTTGGACATTGGGCTGATCAATTTTGCAGTCGCAAACAGGCCAAACTCTCATTTCGACAGCATAAAACGGTTGTACATCTGCCCCAAAGAGTTATAAGCACAGAGAAATGCCCACTTTCTAAAAGATGTTTGGAAAGGAGATGGGAAAGGACCGGTTTTAAAAGTCGTGCAGTTACCCCTGATGAAGAGCTTGTTTAAGCCTGAAATGCATTGGGTCTTTTAATAAACACTGCTAGGATGAACCACTCGCATTTGTCGTGTTCTTGAAAGAGGCCTGGAGAGGCCCAAGTTGGGCATGAGAAGCTTGGGAAATTGCGTGCGGAATGTTTAATCTGTTGAAAGTCATGAAAGTGAAGTCAGAAGAAATTAATACATGGTTTAAACTATGTCAAAACGAAGGAATAATTTTCAAATAATGTGGCAAAGTTGCCTTAGCAGTGCGATTGGCTTGGGGCGCACAGTCACCCCATCTTGCTACACTTTCTAAAAGTGGCATTTCTAAAATAGTAATGTAAACTCCAATTTCACTAGTAAGTAGGATTTATCACTACAATTCTAAACATACCATACATGGCAACGTCACTCCTTTCTGAACAGGAATTAGCACTTAAAAGTATATGAGTGAATTCCCAATGCTAGCCTAAGAGAGGAGTAGGCCTCACAGCATTGAAAAACAAAACATTCTGTTTCTCACTACCAGGGCAGGCAAACATAAAGGTGCGTGTCCTACCTTTAAATTACACAGCATCCATCCCATAGGGCTGCCTAGGGCCTGCTTAGGGATGACCTTTGTGTAATAAAAGAGGAGTTTAAGAGTTGTCAAGTAGTTTTAAATGCAAGTCAAAGAGGCAGAAACTACACACACAGGCCCTGCAGCGACAAGCTTGAGACAAGTTTGAAAGGCTACTTCTACAGGAGGAACAATGAGTGCTGCAGGCCCACTACTAGCATTTAATTTACAGGCCCTGGGTATATGGGATACTACTTTACAAGGGGTGCACAATTAAACCAAATATGCCAAACAGGTGGGAACCAATCATACCATGTTTAGAGGAGAGAGCAGATGCACTTTAGGACTGAGTAGTAGTGGTAAAATGCCCAGAGTTCTAATGCCAACAAAAGGAAGGTCAGTAAAAAGGGAGGAGGAGGAAGGCAAAACGTTTGCAGATAACCCTGTGGAAAGGTCCAGATCCAACACATATTATATGCATTTCTTTACCTGTCTTATCACTGAGGTTTAGTATTTCACCCTGTCAGTTTGGTATTTGTGTACCAATAGATCACCTGCCAGCTCTCATCCATTTCACTCATCCCTTCCGAATTCAGACATTACGAGCAGCAGCGAGCTTTACTTTGTGATGAAATAGCTAGTCAGTGTTTAATTGTATTGTCTTCCTCTCCATTCATGGCTGTTCTTAATTATTAGCCAGCATCTTTGATTTTTTTCCTGGTGCTGCCTGTTTCTGTAGCCTGACAAGTTATGTCTGTTATGGGCTCTGGTTTGTTTCTCTACCGGAAGCACACTGTTATTGTCAGTGTTATGGTGTTTAACAGTGAAAAAGATGCTAGCAGGAGGACACTGTGTTCGGTGAGCTATAATTTTACCAGCAACACTATTGGTATACTGCTGATTGTAATAGATTGGTGTATGTAACTGTCCTGCTTCCAAGGCTGGTGTTTATGGTGGCATGGTAATTCACCATAGGTGGAGTTCCCTCTGGAATAAAGTGTTTTGTGTGGAAGGATCACACAGCTCAGTGTTGCAAGCTAGACTGGGATATCAATGTTTAAAAGCAAATCCTCGAAGCACCGTTCAAATGAAAAACTGATCAACCGTTTGACACACAGTCTGCCAAAGTAACCGCAACTAGCTGACGCATCAGGGCCAGCCCTAGAAAGAGTCAATGGTGTCATCCACGAAAAGAATAGATATGTGGGTGGAATGAAAAATATACACACATCATTTTAGTTGGCTTTCAGCATGAACATTGCTTCAGACAGCATGCAGCACATATGGAGTGCTTGTGGGCATAGAGGAACAGTTCTTTTTCTTTTTTGACACATTGTAGTGTTGGCCCCATAGTACGCATATGCATGTTTTCTAACTTTGAACAAATTAAGCAAGTTTTATGGAAGGGCAGCTGGATGTCCAACCACAGGAGATGCTCGGCCTCCTCACGTGTGAGGACCAGTCAAAAGTGGGACAGACTGGTGATCAGAGGCATCAAATGAGGTGTCATTGACACACTGCAATGTGGAAGGGGGTGAGAAGGGTGGAGAGAGGATGCTGGGCGAGTGGGAGAGGGAGGCATCTGACATTTTTTAAAGGTTGGAGGATTGCAGGTAAGTTCAGCATCCAGCACTGGGTTCTAGCCATTGAATATGTGTCTGGACCATTGTTTATCACCCTTGTTGGAGTATGCACTCCTTAACCACCACTAAGAATGTCTGAACCCATCTCCTAAGATGTGGTGAGGTGACAGGAATGGACAGTATCATGGACTAGGGTACATGTGACCAGTAGCAGTATTTCCTGGTCATTAGATTAATTCATGGTTTCCCAGACATTCGTCCAATAGCTGTCTAGGTGTGTGTGTGTGATCACAATATGTGTACTAAACACAATTTGATGCATTGCAACTTCAACTATTTGAGTCTCTGATGAGACCTGCCTTGAGTAGATGTAACAGTGTTCAGTACCATTTGTGCAAGTTTTTGTAGTAGTTGAAATTAATTATTGCCTCTTTCAGGCCCAAGTAATGCGTCCTCAAGTGAGATGTCCCAGTTAGCTTCAGTATAATTATGTTACCAAAAGGCCCTTGTGTTTCCCACAGGAGGGGTGGAGAATATGTAAGTGATGATGGACTGCAAAGACCTCATGCCAGGTCCCTATGCAACCCAATGCATTGCGTCACATTCTAAACTCAGGCTGCATGTATGTGGTTCAGCACAAGGCGTGCCTGCTTAAGTAAATAACTATTGATATCAACTTCCTGCATAATTTATTTTGTTTGCATGCTGGCATGGGGCACCTACCTCCCCAGAAGTGCATGGCACTACCACGTAATAGGTCATCTATGTTATAGCTCAGTATGGTGACTAACTTCTGCCATACATCTAATACATCATCAGTTCAAATATCAAATGCAATGTTGCATTTTAACTGCACACAAATGGTGGTGTCTTGGTGATATTGACAAGTAATGGATGCTTATTGATACCTGCCTCTGTGGTGCTCAATGGCCTTGAAGCTGAATATTAGCCAAGCGCACACCAGTGGCGGCTGGTGACATTTTAAAGTGGTGAGGTGTAAAATGATTGTGGTACAGCACTGCAGCGAGCGAGCATGGCGAGTGAACCCGAACAACGTACAGTGGATTCGGGGGGGGGGGGGGGGGGGTTCACCTTGAGAAAAGTTTGAAAAAAGAGTGGACAAACGGTGCATTTTCAAGCAAATTTGAAGAAGCAGGAAGGTTAATAAAGCAATACGATTGAATTATTTATCATTTAAGAAATTGTGCGTATGCTGATGTTATCATTTGCCCATATTACATTTTGAACACACTGATACACTTGTAACAGGTTTAACTATACAATAAATACATTCATTGACTGTGCAGTGCTGTACATCAATATGATGACAATATTTCCTCAAATTAATTTTCTATTTTCATGCAAGAAACGCCATTTAAAAAAAAGTGCAGAAAATATGAATGCATTTCAAGTAGTACTCTGTAAAAAATGCCTGCATGTAGCAGCAAAGGCTTCCCATGTTATTGTTTCCCAAAATTCTCAGAAGAAAATCAATCCCAGGGTCTGAGATATCGGTGGGTGCCAGTCCTGCCCCCTCTGGCTCGTGCCACGGCAGGGAAGCTGACCACACCCAGAGATCAAACGGGCCAGAGGTTGTCAAGCAGAGACCCTGGACCCACGAGAAATAAGGGCCCGATCTGACTTCTGACAAGACTCCAGGAGAGAAGTGGGAATAGTTCTTGCTATTTCATCCTGTGTCAGATAGTGCATTGGGTTGCATTTCAGTTGCAGAAATCTATGCGTAACCTTTAGGGCACAGGCTCGACTTTTAACTACCCAGCCCCGCCTTCGGTGTACCCATGGCAAGATTGTTTTAATTCCTTTTTGCCGGTTCTTCCTTGAAGCATGTCTAGCTGTAAGGTTGGAGACTGAGGTCCTGAGCATGTCCTTGAGTTTATACCCAGGGTATCCAGGAGAAACCCTTCGACGTTCTCAGTTACAGGCCTGCGGTCTGTGTACATCTAGGAGGAGCTTGATGCCTGCATGCCCGTGATGAAGGCAACATCGCTATGGCGGCAGCATTTGCATTGAAGAACCGAGTCACTGGCTAAAATCACTGAGGTGCGCACCGGCACAAAGAGCGAGGGGAGGGTAGCATCAACCTCTACGCGCAGGCCTCGGCGGTCTGTAGACATCCCACACTTCTTGTGGTGGTCTGTCTATTTCTCTCTCTCTATAGCACAACTGTCACATCAGGAAACAAGTAGTGGGAGGCGGAACAGACAGCCGGGCACCCACCTCCCTGCAGACACCATCAGGCACAAAAATGTAAATACGTGCATAAAGTTAAGTGCACACAAAAAGTCAGTCATGCACATGCAGATGAGTGCACCGGCATCTACATCCACACAACTCATAGAGGTGAGCAGGCCAGCAAATCCATAGAGCCTTGGCTTTAAGAACAAAAGCAAGAGACGAGCAGAGCCATCAGGACATCTGGCATGTAAATGAGAACGCAAACCTTTATGTAAAAATATATGATATAAACTCTTTCAAGTTAAACTTATTTCTTATGAATGTAAACTAAAAGATGTCAGTTTATCATGTGTAATGTATACATTCTGGGTGCAGCACCATTATTTTAGTATCTGGATGACTATCTTCTCCCCTTACCACCAAAGGACAATATTCTGTGTGTCATTATTTCATACTATGTTTAATAAATACAAGCGACGCACTTTAATTTAATCAGACGTGTATAAAGCTAAGGCTTCTGCACCTGCACACACTGGGGATGGTCTCTCCCTGCAGGTGGCACCGGTCTCATGCTCGCCTCTGGTGGGTCTCTTACCCCCTCCCAAACCCCAACCCCTATCTTACTAACTCCCTAAACTCCTGTGCACTGTCGGGGCAGGGCAATTGTCAGTGCGGGGACGAGAGAACTCTGACAACGGTGAACCCCAAAAAGCTGCTCTCCCCCCCTCATCTCCCCCATGGCTGCAGCACAGGAATTAACTAGTCCAGGTTCTGAAGTCACAAGTTTAAAGAATTGGTGATGAATATGATAAGTGGGCTCAATTGAATTTAGGAAAGTTCCAACCTTTTTCAATTACAATTTTGATTTTCTATATTTGTTTGTGAATCAAATGAAATATTTAATCATTTGTGTATTTGTTTAATTAATTTTTGTTTCTGTATTTTTTGTGTAAAGTTTTGCTGAATCATTGAAAAAGCGTTGGCCAGAGTCCCAGGCTTCCAGTAATAACTCAGTGAGTCTTCCTGGACTCCAATAATGATTCAGTGGGGTTTCACAGAAGCCAAAAGGCTAAGAACCACTGATCTAGAGCTGGAATGTGCAATAGTCCAGTTCTCATAATGCCTTGATGTTTTACGTGTGTTTAACTTTGCATGGACCGGAATAGCGCTCAAAAGAGAGCAGGTCTTCTCCCGTGCAATGCAGGTTTCCATTGAAAAGCAATTTCAGAAACAGCGCTTGAAAACTAATCTCACAACTTAGGGCCCGATTCCGATGCTGTTACCGACCGACTTGGATCAGGAGAGTCTGACCGTCCAACTGCGATTCATCCGGATGCTTCTAGATACAATGACTTCAATGGGAGCTTATGTTCCTACCGAATGCTTAGGTTCCCATTGAAGAAAGGGGTGGCTGGGGAAAATCGGGCACCCTGTGGCGGACACGCCCTGGTACCTGCCACACTGTGCATGGCTGATAAGGGGGGACCCATGAGTATCCCCACAGGCATGATTGGAAAGGCTCTGGGTGCAGGGGGGCCCGCTACAGGCCCCCAAAGTCTGATTCCGTCTGTGGATTCGAGTTGGACGGCACGATTCGGAAAGGCTTCCGAATCCGGCATCGGACTTGGTTGTTCGGAAACCTCGGCCCGTGGAAACGTCCGATTCCGCTCTGTACGGCTCGGTCATTGCAAATGCCGTCAGGTTCGGATTGGAATGTTCCTAACGCCTAACTTGCATCATACTCGGTCAGTGAGAAAGACACGTTCCTGATCCGTTTTGGACGGAGCAAATACTATTAGAAGGCCTTCCTAACCGCATCGGAATCGGGCTATAAATGTCATGATCTGCAGTAGTTTTGTACAATTACACCTTCCTCTCTTCTCTCCCATCTTTCTTTCTGTTACATTTTACATCAACGATTGCATTTGTATAGGATGAGTCAGTGTAGTTTCTATTACTTGTTAAGTATGTGTACTGACCTTTTCCTTCTCTGATAAGATTTTAATTATAAACATGTAAAGGTATAGTTGCAGTAGTGGTAAATATTTTAAGTCAACTAGCAATAGTAATGGGGCTGAGGATGGAATGAGTGTTGAACAAATTTAATTAAATGCTCACAAAATAAGACACTTGTCAACTGACTCCGGTCAACAGTGCAATTTTTAGCCAATCCTGTTTATTTAGACCAAATCCCTAACAATGTCATTTAGAGCCACAAGTTAGTGCTAATACAGGCACAAACTTAATTCAGTCCCATTTCAGCGCAAATTGCATTATCTTTAATTCAACCCAGGCACTTTTAGCATCAAGTTTCAGCTTGTGGCGAGTGCCAGGGTCGGACTGGCCTATAGGACAATCAAACAATTCCTGTGGACATCAGTACAAATGCATGTGACGTATCTGAAGCATCGTCATGATAACTGGAAGAAATGGCTATTGAAAAATCAAATTAAATTACATTTAAATTACACATTTACTCCCAAGTCCCTTGGCACATTACAATAATGTTCTTTTGGCACCAGGCAGCGTCTTTAAAAACAGCTGACAAAATATTGATGTTAAAACCATTGCCTTTTTATGTTTCTCTTTAAGTAAACAAGTCTTTCCCAGCATGAGTTACTGAATTAAGAGTAAATGTTTGCAGTGGTCCTCCATCGTGCTGTTGAGGCAAATGGGACTTCTGTCAGAGAATAGTTATGTACAAGCAAATCCTGTATAATTTTCTCATTTTCCTACTGACTATTGGTCAGCTGCCAAAACACAGCATCTAACTTCCACGCGATGCCCTAATCACATTGGTGTTTTCATTTTCAAAATAAGAACCTTTGCGCAGTGCCTACCTCGTCACTGGAAATGCAGGTCATCGCACTACAGCAACTCGGGAAAAGAAAATCATAGGGCCAGATAGAATAAAGGTTTTTGCATTCAGGAACCCTCCGATTCGGAGTTTGTTGCAGCAAAAACGTTTATGGCTAACCAAAGTACAGTTTTCCTGACTCCTAAAATGGGTTTAGAAATGGATAGCGAATCGCTATTTGGAAGCAGTGTGTTGTGATGTCCTTTTCCAATAGAGATTTTTGTCCATATGTATTCATAGTTTGCCTCTGAAATTCTAGTTGCAAACCACTGAAACATTACTGACCCCAATAGTGCCATTGTTGCTCATTCGAAAAAGGGATGAGATCCCCTTTGAACCGCTTCTCCATTGTAAAGTTTGTAAAAGGAGTTTGTGGGTTTATGCTGTGGTCCAAAGGCTCACTGCACACTCTCAAAGAACCTTTTGAAAAAGAAAACTTATTTTTTTACAAGCAGTCTCATTTCCGTTAGTGAAAACGAGCTGCTTTAAAAAAATTGTTTATTAAAAAACAATCACAGGAATGGTGACACCACCCCTGTTATTGTGACTAATCGATGGAATCTCAATTTGCAGACTAACTAATTAATATTAATAATGTTAAATAGGCAGTTGAGATTGCTACTCAGTCTGACTCATTATTTTATGAGGCAAACTATTATTTCATAAATGAGTTTGCAAAATACGTTTCTGCTCTAAAAAATTGGTCACAAATTGCAACTCCTTTTCAAAACTAGAACTTTAGTACATCTGATCCTAGGCTCACTACAATTTTCACATTAAATGCAACACAGGCATCAACGCACCTTGATTACTACAGAAAACTAGCTAGTGATTGTTTATTACTCATATATGGTATGCTAAGAATAGTTGCCAGATTCAGAAAGCACAATACTAAAGCATAATGTGGTAGATATTTTAGCGGAGACCAATTCACCTAATAAAAAGATTAACTTTAAGATTCCTCAAGTTATGACTACCATTTTCTGTAAAGATGCAGTTTTAGAAGTCACCAAAATCTTGTATGCTACTCACTGAAATCTCTGAATGTTGTAGATTTTGGTATGCATGTCTAGGCCAGGGGTGTCCCTCAAGGATACTCATGTCCAATCTTCACAATATGCATGCAAAATATATGTATATATAATAAATATTCACTGAAAAAACCAAAGGGTAATGGGACGTTATAGTTAAGTTGAAGCTTTACCAGACAAAACCATAGAAATTCATATAGTTATACTTATGTTAAGAAACTATAACTCATGGCCTAAAGCTACTTAAGGGCATGAGTTATAGTTTCTTCAGATAAGTACTTTTGAACTTCTTTGCCTCTTAGCATTAACAGCAAATTATGGACCTCATTATGAGTTACCTCTAATTTCTCTTGGGGTCAGTAACAGTATTTACTAGCTCTGTCAGAATTATGAGATCTATAAGAACACTGAATTGAATTTAAGTTTATTGTCTGATTACTAGAAATCATCACAAAATGCAAAATTTTCAATAAATATAATTCACAGAAACATTGGTTAAGCAACGAATACAATTTCAAAACTGCCATTAAAGCCTATCCCATAAATTTTCTCCAGTGACATAATTATAAGCACATAATATGTATATTTTACATGATTACTGTTACCACATTGGCTTACAAAGCAACATTAAAATTAAAAAAAGCTGATAGCCTATCTCAATATTTCCTTCAGTGTAATTATTCAAGGTGTTTAATATAAAACTTTACATGATTACTGGTATTGCATGGACCATGTAGCATTTTAAAAACGAACTACAATAGATAAGAACCTGAGTGCTTGAGAATTATCAATTTCTCCAGATAATACATGAAAGACATAAGAAAACTACAGATCTCATAACTTTCACTCAGAGATTTCAGCTGAAATCGCCAGGTGAAAAATCAGCCCACAATGAGGAATTACTGAGCGAAACAGACACAGAGTTACCTATTACCCTGATAACTCCACATTTCTTACTGGACCCTTGTACTGGGCCATATTTTCTACTCCCTCTGAGTTGGCTGTACACCCGATATTGCTAATTCCAGGGCAGGGAAAATCCAGCCCATTTACCAAGCCACTCGTAATGATGGGCTAGTCCTTATTTACAAAGGTCTTTTTTGGTTGTATACATCTATGCTTGTGGGCATTCACAAACTCTGATCCAAGTGCTGGAGTAACTCCCCTACCATGATGATAAGGAGAATAGAGTAGCCCTAGATTTGCTGGGTGTGCAGAGGAAGGGCATCCTCTACAGAGAACACTGTTTTCCCCCATATAGAAAATCAAGTATTGACAAGGCTAATAGTTTGGGCCTTATAAAGCTATTCCATGTGGCACACAAATAAATGGATAACAAGGTGATTATGATGCCACCTACATGTGGCTATCTATTGTTTGTAATAAAAAATATAAAATTTAAAAAGCATTCACTGATGAAACTGTTTACAAATTGTTTTTATTCATCAATCCTTTCAGTTGTGTCTTGTCTTTATTTTATTATTATTTCTGAAAGAGACAAGAATTAATCACCACCTAAACAGGCAGTCAAATTGCAACTCGCTACAGTGTTAACACCAACTTTAAAGTGGAGACAGAACATACATCACTATGTATGTGGGCACTCAAAGTGATGACAAAATAAATATCCAAAAAAATAAAATAAAAATCACACTTTCAACCACATTTTCATCTAAAGAGAATGGGACTATTTAGGCAGATGCGAACAAAGTGAAAGGAACCAAAGGGTAAAGTGGGCTGAATAATTTCCCCCATGCTTTGTTCTGTAGTGGGTGGCAGCAAAATGTGAAGAACAGTAAATAAACCAATGGATGAAGTCTGCAAACAAAAAACAAAAAGCCTCTCTTTGTCTATATATTTTGTATAGGTTTTTTGAAAACCAAAATGATGTGGTCAGACAGCAAATGTTGTCTCTGAAACCAGACCTATAAAATGTGCCCATTTGCACAGTGGGCTGCATTCCCACTTTGCATTATACAACACAGTAGAATTACGAACCGTGGGAACGTGAACCCAAGGAATGTGCTACATGACATTTCCAGATGCATGTCTGGAAACCAGTGCCTGGTGCAGTTTCCAAACTTATTTCTTTGGATGTTTGTGAATTTGTGAAAAACATAAAATATGTTATGGCAGACATGTAAATCTCCACCTGTATATTTATTAATATGTGGTTTATTTGTTTTGGGAATCCGGCCCCTTGGCTTCAACTTTACTCTTGTATGATTGTTAATTTCTTGATTTTGATTTGAGATTCTATTTTTATTAATTTTTTATTAATATCTCTACAATAGGGCATTTACATTGTGTTTCATTAAAACACATATTTGGCTGATACTGCATAGATTCCCCACACTATGTACCACAACATTATGGTCTTGGATAGAAGTGGCTTTCTGCTATAATATATTTGTCTTTTGTACAGTTTATCCCATTTGTTGATATTCAAATATTATTATGTTTATGCACTTTTACATTGTACTACACGTGTTCCATATTTTGTGTTGTGTGTTCATATTCGTGATGCATGTCTTCAATTATAAGGTGCTATGTAAAACATTTTAAATACCTTTCAGAGTATCTCAACGGCTCTTTCTCCATTACTTTATTCTAAAATATATAGTTTACTGAACTTCTTTTCACATAATTGGTAGGTCAGGTCATGCCTATTAATATATAGTTTACTGAACTTCCTTCCACATAATTGGTAGGTCAGGTCATGCCTATTATTGGTAGCACATTTCCAGATGGGGTCTGTTCTTGCTTTATACTTCTGTCTCTGTGCGCAGTAGAAATGAAACTACTCAAATTGTGGCAACTGTAGCATCCTCCTGAGTGCGGGAGCATGTGACAGACCACGCCACACATGGAGCTCTGGTTTGCACATGTTTATTCTTCAGCTTGCAACCGTTAACTGAAATCACTGCTTCACAAACTTCATTACCAACTCCCATCAAATTACGTAATACTTGTAAGGAGTCTGCCGAGAACCACTTGAGTTCTCATCCACATAAACACAGGACATGACATCTCCCACTTTTAAATTAAAAGCACAAACAACTATATATATATTCACTGAAAAAACCATAGGTTTCAGGCCCGTTATAGTTAGAAATTAGCATTTAAAAAACCTTAGAAATTCCCTGAAAAAACCATAGGTTTCTGGCTACCTTACTATAACAGGACTGAAACATATGGTTTTTTAAGTGAATTTCTAAGGTTTTTTAAATGCTAATTTCTAACTATAACGGGCCTGAAAACCTATGGTTTTTTTCAGTGAATTTCTAAGGTTTTTTAAATGCTAATTTCTAACTATAACGTCCCTGAAACCTATGGTTTTTTCAGTGAATTTCAATGGTTTTTAAATGCAAATTTCTAACTACAACGTCCCTGAAACCTATGTTTTTTTAAATGAATTTCAATGGTTTTTTAAATGCTAATTTTTAACTATAATGGTCCTGAAACCTACGGTGTTTTCAGTGAATTTCAATGGTTTTTTAAATGAGAATTTCTAAGTATAATGTGCCTCAATCCTATGTTTTTTTATTCACTACATATATATTTATATATTAAACAAAAGTTGAGAATAGTTTTAAGTTTGGAAAACTATATTCATTGTTTTTTTTTAATTAATTCACAGGAGTCGCGCACCGTACGCGCACCCTACACGATGGCTGCGTGCACCTCGCTACCATACATTTCAGAAGTCGGGCTGGGGTGGCACCGGCATCACGCTGCAGTCACGACTTCGGCGTAATTCGAAAAGTATGAGATAGTATTAAAGAAATTATCAATACATTGTTTGGTTATAGTGTTTGACTAATTTAATTTAGAAGAATTTTTAGAAACTATTTTTTCAGTATAATATTAACGATATGAAATTTGACGTGTGCGCAACATATGCGCGTACCGTAAGAGGCCGGTCCCCGCACGTACTTCCGGAGTCGCGCCGGGGTTGCATTTTAGGCGTATTTTCAAAGTGTGAAATCTCACTATATAAAATTCAAATATCAGATTTGTATAAACACTTTCACTAATATCCTTTGTAAAATATTGTATAAACATTTATTTATAGTTTAGAATTATGTATACAATATTTCACGGATGCGCGATGCGTAAACGATGGGTGCGCGCACCCTACACGACTTTGTGTCGGTAGGAAAAGACAGAATCTGATTGTTTTAAAACATTTTCAGTCTGTAAGAGTGAGGATCTATGCTTTTGATATTCCTCTTATTATTTCGCTGTCTTGCTGGCAACACCCGTAGTTACCTGCTCTGTACTTTTTTGAACTTTTTAAGTGTTATTTGAATTCTTTACATCCATCATGGCATCTGCACATGGAGACATTGATCTGTTGGATCTGGAGGAGGAGGAGATTGTAGAGCCAGTGCAGAAAAGAAAGGAAAGTGTTGTCTGGGCCTTTTTTACAGTATCGGAGGGCGAGAAGAAGGTGAATTCTCGCAAAGTGACTTGCACCATCTGTGAAAGGATTTTGTCTAGGGGCTCAGACAAGAAATATTCATGTGGGACATCTAGCATGAGAAAACATCTTGAAACTCTCCATCCTCTACACTTGGCCAGAGAAGAGAGAAGAAGACAAGTGACTGAAGCGGCACAGCAAGACCCTAATGCCCCTTCGACTTCCTCTCAACAAGTTCCACCTGCTCCAAGGGCCCATATTATCCCTCGATTGTTTGAAGTGGCCATAGTGTGCAGAAAATGCAATGCAAAACTGTGCATTGTGGAGCAGTGTACGGATGTTATTACAACTGCCATCAAAGCACACAAATGTTATCTTTTTTTGGAGAATGTGCTCCAAAATGTCCTTTTATTTCGCTTTTTGTTAAACAGCTCAATTGCTGTTTTCAATGTATTATTGTTTACAAAAATCAAAAACACACAAAAAAAGAAAAAAGTTTTAAAAAATACACCAAAAAAATTACATTCGTAAAAAAACGGTTCTTACGGAACCACATCTATAGGACACTGTGTGAGTAATTAGAGAAGTGCAAAGGTACTGCATGTGTGATTGCATAAGTGCATGAGTAATGCTTGGGTTATTGCATGAGTATATGGGTAGTACTCAGGTGATTGGGAGAGTTCATGGGTAGGCCTGAGTGATTTCATAAGTGCTTGAGTAGTGCCAGAGTGATTTTATGAGTGCTTGGATAGTAACTAGGTGATTGTAGAATTGCATGGGTAGTGCATGTGTGATTGCATCAGTGCATGGGTAATGCTTTAGTTATTGCATGAGTACATAGGTAGTGCACAAGTGACGGCAGCAGTGCATGTGTTAGTGCCTGGGTCATTACATGAGTACTTGGGTACTGACTGAATGATTAGAGTACTGCAAGGAGAGTGCATGGTGAATTTGCAAGTGCTTGGGTATAGGCGTAGTGATTGGATAAGTACATGGTACTGGCTGAGTGATTAGAGGAGTGCATGGGGAGTGACAGGGTGATTAATGTACTGCATGGGTACTACCTGGGGAAATGAAGGAACGAATGAGTAGTGTGTAGGTGGTTAGATGACTGCCTGGTTAGTGCACAGGGAATTGTAGCAGTGCATGTGTTAGTGCCTGGGTCATTGCATGAGTACATGGGTACTGACTGGGTGATTAGAGTACTGCAAAGAGAGTGCATGGTAAATTTATAAGTCCTTGTTGTACGATATTCTGATGCTGGAATTTGTACTGGTCGTTCATCATATTGTCCACCTTTTGCAGTGGGGAAGGGCTGTGGAAAACAATGAGCTTCCAAACTTCTTTCCCAAACACTCATGGGAGTTCCTTTCGCCTTCTTTATTTGGAATAATTCAATAGTATTTCCAATCACTTCCTTTGAATGTAAAGGATGTACACTATAATGTTCATACATTTCTTCACTTTTGGAGATGTCCACTTTTTCAATTTGGCCACTTGAAATTTCGCTATAATCAACTAAATCGATTGCTTCTTCTTCCACATACACATTTTTGTAGTAAACAGTGGTTTTTGTGAGATATACCGTAGCCTTTTGCACTTTGCTAACATCTACTAATTCTTGCCATATTTTCCGACTCTTCGTAGGAACACCATGAACTAGAATAACTACAGGTTTAGTTTTCTCTTTCTCTACACCAATAGTTCAAAGATTTTTTTTTAAATCTAAAGGTAAATACGCAACTCTTCCTTTTAAGCCTTTTTGCAAATCTGATGGAGACAGCTTACCTGTTTTAGGCTCCATATGAACAATAGCTTAAAATGGGTACACAGATTGAATCAGAATTAGGCCTGGGCGGTAAATTCCGTTCCGCTCGCAGAATTTGCGGAATTTGGGTATTTTCGCTTTCCGCGGAGAACGTGGAATTGCCCAAAATTTCGCGACCTGCGGCTTCGCAGACTTTTTTACTTGTTCGCGCTTTCAAAATGCGTGTTCGTGAGATATTTCCCCCCGAGCATGCAAACAGCGTTCGCAAACAGGAAAAAAGCATCGCGAACGGGTGGACTACGCAAATTCCGCCCACCCCTAATCAGAATGGACTCATACGTGTTTAAATCTACCAGTTCTGGGGGAATAGCGAATGACTCTAGGTTATTATGTACAGCTGTAGCTGGCATTTTGTTCTCGTCTAATTTGGTATAACAATATTTACAAATACGTTGATCACTACCCAACTCAAAGTAATCTTCCACCAACAAATAAGCTCTAATTTTTTTCCACTTATCATTGTTTTCTTTTTCACTTTTTAAATACAGCTCAAGATCAGATTCCTAGTTTGATTTCTATAGTGAGTTAATCGACAACAAATACAAACATAGTTTGATCTTTCACAACAAATTACCTTAAACTTCGTAATTTCTTCTTCAAACTTCTCAGTACTACTATCTTTCACGTCTTCTTCAGCACCTACACCTATCAAACACTCACTTTCTCTACACTCTTGTTCAGGACCAAAGTAACGAAACTCTATTTCATCACAAACGTTTTTTACATCTGATACTGACCTATGCAAAAGAGAAGTGTTTAAGTCACTTAAAATTATTGCAGGACTTTTTACATAGTACAATCTTCTTACTAACTTCCGCATTTGAGAGTGATGTACTGCTAACATTCTCAAATGATGAAAAACACTTTTACACACTTTTCAAGAAAGACAAGCCATTGAATGACCTTGCAAACCAGTATTTATTCTCACTTTGCAAGGATCTAGTCCTTGCAGCATCTTAATCTTTTGTTACTTTTTTTACTATACGCTCGTAAGAAATTTCGTAAAATATCAATAGACTCCTGTCGTATACTACAAATATTACTACAATCCCAAGTATACACTGGGGCTTTAGTACATCTCCCTAGAACTCCATCAGCTATCACTTCTTCTACATTTCTAGAAACCATCTTTTCTTTTTCAACTGCACAACCGTTCTTCACTTCATAAGCACGACCATTGGTATCAACTGCGTGAACTAATGTATTGCTTTGAAAATAGCTCTCTTCATTAAAAAAAGGCTCTGAACTTGAAGTGTGCTTCCATTCACCCGATAAAATATCACAAAAGTTAGTTCTGTTAATTAGCCTCTTCTTTTTACTTTTGTCCTTCATAAAATGCATTGGTTTATCTAATGTTCGCATTCTGTTTAAAGCTAAAATGAACACTGTTCTTTTTATTTCAAAAGTCTTTTCAACTATACTTTCAATCTGTTTTTTCTTTTTATAAAAATCAGATCTTCTTTTATATTTCTTGCCATCGTTTAATAAATTGTATAGTACTCTATTTTTAAACATACGTTTCCTTATTTCATCAAATTGATTCATCCTTCTTTTAGCATTGTTTTATCAGAACTTGATTTGCAATTAATTTGTCCTTTTTCATTTAATTCTTCTTTGTTCTAGAGGTATTCTTTCTGTTTTCTACATTGTCAAAACCTTTTCTAGACTTTGAAAATCTTTTGTTCTCCTACCGCAAGACTTTTTCTTTTTGCCCACATGTTGTACTTCATCTAATTCCTGCTGTTGTCTTTTCTTTAAATAGTATTGGTTCTTTTCTTGTTCTCTCTTGTCCGTTTTTTTGTCATGCTAAGTCTTTCTTAATAATAATGAAGAATATCTAAAAAAAAGAATATGAGAATTAAATTTAATATTATTTATCTATAAACTATATACTATAGGACTACATAGGTGCGTGTATGAGTACATGGATAATGCCTGCATAATTTGAGGAGTGCATGGGGAGCTGCAGGATGATTGCTGGACTGCATGGGTACTACCTGGGGAATTGAAGGAGCGATTGAGTACTGTGTAGGTGGTTAGAGGACTTAATGGGTAGTGCACAGGGGATTGTAGCAGTGCATGTGTTAGTGTCTGGGTCATTGCATGAGTACATGAGTACTGACTGGATGATATGAGTACTGCAAGGAGAGTGCATGATGAATTTATAAGTTCTTGGGTATTGGCAGAGTGATTGGATAAGTACATGGTACTGGCTGGGTGATTGGAGGAGTGCATGGGGAGTGACAGGGTGATTGCTGGACTGCATGGGTACTACCTGGGGAATTGAAGGAGCGAATGAGTAGTGTGTAGGTGGTTAGATGACTGCATGGGTAGTGCACAGGGAATTGTAGCAGTGTATGTGTTAGTGCCTGGGTCATTGCATGAGTACATGGGCACAGACTGGATGATAAGAGTACTGCAAGGAGAGTGCATGGTGAATTTATAAGTGCTTGGGTATTGGCGGTGTGATTGGATTACTACATGGTACTGGCTGGGTGATTGGAGGAGTGCATGGGGAGTGACAGGGTGATTACTGGACTGCATGGGTACTACCTGGGGAAATGAAGGAACGAATGAGTAATGTGTAGGTGGTTAGACAACTGCATGGGTAGTGCACAGGGAATTGTAGCAGTGCATGTATTAGTGCCTTGGTCATTGCATGAGTACATGGGTACTGACTGGATGATTAGAGTACTGCAAGGAGAGTGCATGGTGAATTTATAAGTGCTTGGGTATTGGCGGAGTAATTGGATACGAACATAGTACTGGCTGGGTGATTGGAGGAGTGAATGGGGAGTGATAGGCTGATTGCTGGACTGCATCGGTACTACCTGGGGTATTGAAGGAGCGAATGAGTAGTGTGTAGGTGATTAGAGGACTGCATGAGTAGTGCACAGGGGATTGTAGCAGTACATGTGTTAGTGCCTGTTTCATTACATGAGTACATGGGAACTGACTAAATGATGAGAGTACTGCAAAGAGAGTGCACGGTGAATTTATAAGTGCTTGGTTTATTGCATTACTACATGGGTAGTGCTTGACTGATTGGGAAATTGCATTGGTAGTGCCTGGGTGATTTCATAAGTGTTTAGGTAGTGGTGGAGTGCTTGGATACTAACTGGGTGATTGCAGAATATGGAATCAGTCAATCATTACTCATGTAGTTTTTAAATCACCTACTCACTACCTTTGAAATTCTCTAATCGGTCAGGCACCTCTCAATAGTTCACTAAGCATACATATAACTGTATAAATACAATCCGAACACAAAGATGAGTCATTACATATTATCTAGTTTAGTAGATAAGTACAACATGCCTGCAAGGGTAATATGTGGTGGTGTACTTTTGAGCTACATCTTGACAATGCTGTCTACATATATGCGACATCATTAAACTATACCTCTCAACAGACTTAAGAAAGAAGGCTAATTAACAACACCTTTTATGAGCATTTTTAAAACCACACTTTAATTCTACATCTTCACCTTTGTATCTAAAATTATATGGCATATTTCAACTATACCTTTATTCAGACTACAAAAAGAAGCCTAATTAACAGCACCTTATTTCACCACTCAATCTTAAAATATGTGGTATCATTTAACTTTACCTTTGTACAAACTAATAAAATAAACCTAATTATTAACACCTTATATGATCATCAATCAAACAGCACAGTCGTGCTGCATCTTTACGAAACTATCTATAATTATGCAGGATCATTCAACTATACCTTTGTAGAGACAACAAAAAATGAAGCGTAATAAACTACACCTTATATGAACATCTTTCAAACTACACATTTGTGCTGCATCTTCAACCAACTGTCTAAAAATATGCAGCATCATTCAACTAGAGGTTTGTATGGACTTAAAAAAGAAGCCTTATTACTAACATCAATAATCATCTTAATAAATACACATATTTCTGTACTGACTCTTTTTTAAACAACATTTAAGTACAATGAAAAAAACTCCAATATAAATCTCTACATTTAATAATATATTTCAAATAACACAGTTTTAGAATAATGTTAAATATTTTCAAATAAACCTCACAAATTTAAAACTCACCTTGCAAATAAATGTGTTGAATGAAAAATCTCACAAACTCTCACAGGATTTTCTTTACACACAATTAATATAATGCACCAGACTCAGCAAGATAAAACCAGTAATGGGTTTCCCTCTCTTTCTCCATACAAATACACATAAGCAACAAATAACATTGCTTCCCAGAGTTTTTCAAATTGTAAAACACATTTCTATTGGTTACACATAATAACCCTTAGCAACTGACTTCTTCCCCCATTCTGCTTAATGCCAGTTTCCATAGGAACAGTTCATGGAACATTCAACTTAACTGACAGGTCACATGTTCACCATATTTTAAAGCTCACCACACAGTGTTGCAAATGCAAACAGCAGGTGTGGTTGGCTTTGCAAAACATGACCTTTTCCTATATACTGTACCTTTCAAACATTTTTTTACTAACCAATAAGAAACATGCTTTTTAAAGAAAGTAAAATGCACCCTATTTTTGAATGTACAAAGTTCTTAAACAGCCAATCAATTCTCTACTTTCTTATAAACAGCATCTTGTCCACCATTTTACATACCTCTCATTCTACCAACTGACTACCTCAGCTACATACATATTTTTTATTACCTACAGTCATCCCTTCAAGATGCTTTCAGTGTGGATTGCTGGGCACAGCTATGTTTTCTGGTGCAAAAGGTATGCTGAACGCAGAGGTATTGACAAAGACCTAGCTTTGCAAAATGTAGACATTAAATGGATTGGACAGAGAGGATTAAAGTGGCAACAATTGATGCCTTTGGTTAAAACCTTTTTTGTATCTCCGAACCCCTGACCTCATGATTGTGCACTGTGGTGGCAATGCCCTAGGCACATTGACTGGGGTTGATCTGGAAATGCTAATGAAGCACAGCTTTGCAGAATTCTGACCACGAACTTCAATATTTCTTGGGTTCCTAACTCGGAGTGATCTTCTTTCTCCACTCATTAACCTTTTTTGCTGAAAACTCTTCTTGTGTTTTTCAAATCAAGCCTTCTTAAACTTTTTTCATTACTTTGCTGTCCACTTTTACTTTCCACAACTTGCTCTCTCTTCCTTCCTTGTTTTTCTCAACTAGTACTTATAGCTTTAATTTCCTATGTCCTAACTTTCTATTATCTTGTTCTTTGATACACTGCGATATACACACTACTTCTAAAAACATGCTGTTTCCTTTTAATTTTACTTTTTCTTAGTACTTATATTCAAAGTACGTATTATTCTCTCACACATATTTTTATTACTTCGTGAATACTCTAACTATGCTTCCTCTTCATTTTCCTTGTCTTTCTTTTCCTACATTCATCTCGCCATTTTTCCCCCCCCCCTTTTTTTGCCTACCATGGAATGTATTTTCAGTCTTATTTGCTCGTAATTGATTTTGCTTTATCTGCAACACCTGTACTGTTTATGTGGCATTGCTCACTCTTTTGCGTTTTTAATCATGCTTTTCTGCTTCATTCAACACTTGTTCACGTTTGCTTGCAACAACACGATCCATTGGGCATAGTCTCTTCTCTGTGTTTACTTCACCCATGTCATCAAGAACCTCACTTCCGGCTAATCTCACGAAGGTTAGCCTTCTAGTCCTCATTATTTTTTCCTTTATAACCGATTTCCGGTTTCACCGCCATCCTCCCGCACTTCGGAAGCAAGTTCAGCTATAACGCACCGGCATACACAGGTATGTGTCTACTTCCCATACGCTTTGGCTTTCATGCCGTACTTATACTGTGCCCTTTAGTTGTTCATTCCTACTGTTTTTTCCAGCCCTTTGGTTTCCTGGTCGCACCGACCCTTGGGAGACTATTTTACTCGTATTCCCGACGGCTTTTCGTTCTTTTTCGTATGACATTGTTCAATTGGGTGAGTTTTGTAACTTTTGTCCTTCCGCATTACGTTACGGTTTATTTATCCATTTGCCATACTCTCAGCATGCTCCGTAGGTTTTGCCGTTTTCTTTTCGTAGTCATAGTTGTTATTTCACTTATTCGACTCAGACTTGTCGTTTTTTTCGTATTTACATAGTGCTACGCACCGCATATTAGTTGCATGCTTTAATACTTGTACATAGTGTTACTCACCGCATTTTAGTGGCATGCGTTAGTGCCCTTTATCGTATTGCACTATTATGTACTTTTTTCACTCCGCCATGTCACCTCGTTTTTTTGCCCGTTTGCCTCTCAGTTGTTGCATTTGTTCTCGAATCTTCATTTTGCTTAATTGAGGATGTTTTATTTAATACAATTGTCTTTCTAACTGTTTTTGCTGGATACAGTGTTGAATATGTCTAGATTTTCTCTACCATTTCGTGCCATTATTATGTCTTTTTTGGCAACACCACTTGGTGAGACATTTTTCTCCCAGATGTGTTTCTTTTTCATGACTTTTGCCATTAAGTCTCCATTATGAACCTTTTCCTTTGGTTCAGATTCTCGTGCCATTGTCCTTTTTGTTGTTACCCCCTTTTTCCATTGGCTCTTGTTCTTTCTCACATAGAGTTACACCAATTGTTTCATGCTTTGTCACAACCATGTTTTTTATTTACTTATTGTCACTCCTTTTGCTTTGTGGTTTGTTTTGATCCAATATCATATTGTTTCCCAGCCCTGAAGAGTCACAGTTGTTTTACTGTTGACGAAACACGTGTCGGCTGGCGCTCTTTGTACTGATGGAAGACAACGTTTGAATTAAAAAACATCTTTCCATTGTTCTTTGAAACCTGTTATCATTTCTGTGATCTAATTTAATCATATTGTCACGTGTGCACAGGATTTGCTTATAATTGTTTTGGTATGGGCTTTTGTCCACACCTTATACAGGGGTTTTGGGTATTCCCCTGACCTGTTTGCACCGTTAAGCATTGGTTCTTTGTTCTTCTGACTCCATCTGTCCGTTCATCTGCCTTAGCGCCATTTATCCTGTCTCCAAAACCCTCTCTGGTTCACATAAATGGAAGTGGCCCAATCAATTTTGTCCTCAGATTGAGAAAGCTAGAAAAAAGGTCAATAAAGCCGTTTCTGCTTACCTCAGAGACCATAGGATGGGCTCCATCTATAACAGCAATCTACGTTTCCACATGGATGGCATCAACAGAAGTGATGGCGTACACTTCACTGATCAAGGCAACAGGGTGTTTCTCAACAACCTGAAGCTCTTCATCCGCACTTACATGTAGATACAACAATCCCCCAGTGAAAACGAGGGCTGACTTTAGAGCCACCCAATAACCCAACATATAACCAAGCTTTTCAAAAAAAGAATCTTTAGAAACCGCGCACCCATCGCGTTCACACTAGGGGCCGCGCTGAGAGCCGTGCGCCCATCGCGATCACACTAGGGGACCGCGCTCGGGTAGCGACACCAAACTTTGACAAAAAACAATTGTCTACTTCCATTAATTTATAGTCGCCCCGGGGACCCCATACCCCGGGGCATGGCCACTCGTTGGGGACCATGGGGGGAGCTCCAATGCCCCCATGGTCCCTGCCATCTCCCCACCTCCTGCGGGAGCCGGCATTGCTTTTGAGCAAGGGAAGCTGCTCACATGAAGTTCCCCTTGCCCAAAAGCAAACCTGCTTTGCTTCATTGAAGCAAGAGCAGGTTTACTGCCCTTGCTTCAACAAAGCAAAGTAGAGTTTGCTATGACAGGGTGGGAGCCATACTTACACCCTGCAATAGCAAACAGCAATGTCCCGGGGGTGGGCACCCCGGGACATTGCAGGAGCCAGCCCTGGGGGTGGTGGTCACCAGGGCCACTATGGGCTCCAGGAGGGGGGCCGCGCAGCCCCCTTCCAATATTTCTAAAGCCCCGGGGAGGTGGTGGTCCCCGAGGTGTGTGGGGGGCTCTTTTCCCCACACACATAATTTTGATCTTAAAAGAGAGCTGCGGGGGGACTGCGTGCCCTCTGTGGTTTATTAGCAATACCCCAGGGAGGTGGTGGTCCCCGCGGCATCGTGTGGAGTTTGGGACCCCCCTTGCATTTTTTTGTTTCAGCCCTGGGCAGTCTGTGGGTGGACCCCGCAAATTATTTGCTGAGTGCCCCCGGGACCTAGCCCACCCGGGGGCTTTGAAAAACAAAGCGCGGGAACCCGCGCTTGTTTTTTTAAAATTTTCACGGCAGGAGTCGCGCACCCAGCGTGATTTCAAATTTGATTTTATGAAGAAAAAAAATTAGGGGGGCCCTGGGGGACATAGTGGGACCCCCTGAGCAGCCCTAGGGGTTCAGGGTGTTCCTACCCTGCCCCTTTTCTTGTTTTTCATCCTTTTTTCATCAGTTATCCTCTGACTCGGTAACTAAGTCACAAAATGACTGCCAACAGTTCCTGGTTTGGACAGTTGGCAGCCAATTAGAGTGTAGGTCGTGCCCGGGAGGGTTCGCGAACCCTCCTCGGTGCTCAGATATCGAAACTTTTTCTTTTTCTAATTTCTCAGGATCTACTGAACGGATTTACACCATTTAGAAAAAGGGTTCTTTCTGAACCAAAACCTACCTTTTTGCCCAATTTGGTGTAATTCCGTTGAGCAGTTTGGGCTGTAGCTTTGTCTAAAGTTTCCCATGGAAATTAACATGGGGAAAATGCGTTTTGGGACCCCCCTTTTTTCGCGGCCCCCGCTTGGCGAATCACCCTGAAACTTTCAAGACAGAAGCTGACCGGAGCGGGCCACTAGGTTTGAAAATTTCGCGAACATACTTCATCCGGCGCCAAAGGTATTGGGAAAAGAAAAAATGCTTTTCCGATGGAAACTAGGTCCTAACTATAACTACCTACTGGCGAGCGCCGGTAGGTAATATAAATATATATATATATAGTTGTGCTGCATCTTTCCGAAACTATCTATAATTATGCAGTATCATTCAACTATACCTTTGTAGAGACAACAAAAAATGAAGCGTAATAAACTACACCTTATATGAACATCTTTCAAACTACACATTTGTGCTGCATCTTCAACCAACTGTCTAAAAATATGCAGCATCATTCAACTATACCTTTGTATGGACTTAAAACCGAAGCCTTATTAATAACATCAATAATCATCTTAATAAACACACATATTACTGTACTGACTCTTTTTTAAACAACATTTAAGTACAATGAAAAAAACTCCAATATAAATCTCTACATTTAATAATATATTTCAAACAACACAGTTTTAGAATAATGTTAAATATTTTTAAATTAACCTCAGAAATTTAAAACTCACCTTGCAAATAAATATGTTGAATGAAAATCTCACAAACTCTCACAGGATTTTCTTTACACACAATTAATATAATGCACCAGACTCAGCAAGATAAAACCAGTAATGGGTTTCCCTCTCTTTCTCTATACAAATACACATAAGCAACAAATAACATTGCTTCCCAGAGTTTTTCAAATTGTAAAACACATTTCTATTGGTTACACATAATAACCCTTAGCAACTGACTTCTTCCCCCATTCTGTTTAATGCCAGTTTCCATAGGAACAGTTCATGGAATATTCAACTTAACTGACAGGTCACATGTTCACCATATTTTAAAGCTCACCACACAGTGTTGCAAATGCAAACAGCAGGTGTGGTTGGCTTTGCAAAACATGCCCTTTTCCTATATACTGTACCTTTCAAACATTTTTTACTAACCAATAAGAAACATGCGTTTTAAAGAAAGTAAAATGCACCCTATTTTTGAATGTACAAAGTTCTTAAACAGCCAATCAATTCTATACTTTCTTATAAACAGCATCTTGTCCACCATTTTACATACCTCTCATTCTACCAACTGACTACCTCAGCTACATACATATTTTTTTATTACCTATAGTCATCCCTTCAAGATGCTTTCAGTGTGGATTGCTGGGCACAGCTATGTTTTCTGGTGCAAAAGGTATGCTGAATGCAGAGGTATTGACAAAGACCTAGCTTTGCAAAATGTAGACATTAAATGGATTGGACAGAGAGGATTAACGTGGCAACAATTGATGCCTTTGATTAAAACCTTTTTGCATCTCCAACCCCCTGACCTCATGATTGTGCACTGTGGTGGCAATGCCCTAGGCACATTGACTGGGGTAGATCTGGAAATGCCAATGAAGGACAGCTTTGCAGAATTTATGTTGCTTTTCCCCCAAACTGTCTTTGTATACTCTAACATATGCCAAAGACAGAAATGGAAGTGGCCCAATCAATTTTGTCCTCAGATTGAGAAAGCTTGAAAAAATGTCAATAAAGCCGTTTCTGCTTACCTCAGAGACCATAGGATGGGCTCCATCTATAACAGCAATCTACATTTCCACATGGACGGCATCCACAGAAGTGATGGAGTACACTTCACTGATCAAGGCAACAGAGTGTTTCTCAACAACCTGAAGCTCTGCATCCGCACTTACATGTAGATACAACAATCTCCTAGTGAAAACGAGGGCTGTCTTTAGAGCCACCCAATAACCCAACATATAACCAAGCTTTTAAAAAAAGGAATCTTTAGAAACCGCGCACCCATCCCGTTCACACTAGGGGCTGCGCTGAGAGCCGCACACCCATCGCGATCACACTAGGGGGCCACGCTCAGGTAGCAACACCAAACTTTGACAAAAAACAATTGTCTACTTCCATTAATTTATATTCGCCCCGTGGTCCCCATCCCCCGGGGCATGGCCAATCATTTTTTTTTTAATAGGGAGGGGGACCACGTGGCCCCATCCCCCGGGGCATGGCCACTGGTTGGGGACCGTGGGGGGAGCTCCAATGCCCCCATGGTCCCTGCCATCTCCCCACCTCCTGCAGGAGCCGGCATTGCTTTTGAGCAAGGGTAGCTGCTCACATGCAGTTCCCCTTGCCCAAAAGCAAATCTGCTTTGCTTCATTGAATCAAGAGCAGGTTTTCCTGCCCTTGCTTCAACAAAGCAAAGTAGAGTTTGCTATGACAGGGTGGGAGCCATACTTCCGCCATTAATATGTTACGTTTCTTTACCGCTCCCTAGTGAGCTATGAATAGTTTGTTTTCATTTGTTTTCAATGAAATGAAATGAAACAAACTATCAATGAAAACAAACTATTCATGGCTCACTAGGGAGCGATAAAGAAATGTAACATATTAATGAGAATAACGGACATGAAGTACGAACTTTGCTGAAAGAACAATGTTGTTTAAAAAAACACAAGGAATAAAGAAAAGAAAAGACAGAAGCACGCAATTCACTGATAGCACTAAATTGAAAATACCACACTTACCACAATGCACTATGATAATAATAGGAAGTAACTACTTGTAAATGGAAATAAAAGAAGTCTTTTTTCTGTTTCAAAGTAATCCCGTGACCAAGGTCAAAGTAGTCTGACCGAAACGCGTAGGGCATGGCAAATAATGAATAAAACCGCCTGAATTACTTCATAATACAAGTGAGTGTGTCTTTACTTCGCTTTTGGGCGACAACCAATTCATAAATACCGGCGTGGCTCTGCCGGAAAAGAAACGCACCGCCCCTAAAAATCGAGCGCCAGCGTTACAACTTGGGCCGCATCTTGAAACCTCTATCAACAACGCGAGGCAGCCACCACCTCAAACAGCACCTGCATAAGACGCCAAGAGGATTCTTCTTTGGGAGTTAGAAACGAGACATTAAATCGAACAGGCACCGGTCCCTGATACCGACGAACCGCGGGAATCTCAATCAGAGGGCGGAGAACAACGCGGGTAATCGGCAACGGGTAGGTGCACTTGTCTTTGCTCTGCATTCTCCCTACAGAATCTATTACGTCTTACAAACGGTGAAATGAGTGGTAATGGGGATTCGTAAGGATAACGAACTAACGCGCTATCGCTTCCCTTAACACAAAAAAATACTTTGGTAAAAGTAACCTCCTCAGAAGCGGGAAGGACACGATTTAATTAAACAGATCAACTGTAAATATAACAAATTAATAACCCAAGTGTTTTTTCAAAAATTTGGGCTGCAACTAAAACAGCCAACGGGAAGGAAACTTGTATCTTAAAGCGACAAGGGATTTAAAATCAGAACTCAAACTAAATTTGCCATGGAAAGAAGGGAGGCAAAAAAAAAGCAGAACTGTCCGGAATATTTTCTACAGCAACCTCACAACAAACGGAGAGGGGCCAAATAACGTCACAAAGCAGCACACAGGAAATATTGAGATACTGGGAAAAACTATCAAAGAAAGAAATTAACAAATGGTGGGAGCTGATAACGCTGCAAAAATATGTTGAGGTAAAAAGAATACCCAGAGGTCTCCGTCTCATCCTAATGCCAAGTCATCAAGACCCAAGCAGCGAACTACTCCAGAAGGAGAACATCTACTTGAGTCATCTATGGGGCTAATACGGATTCTAATAAAGCACATAGAAAAGGCCTTAAAAGAAATCAGGGAAGAACTAAAATAAAAAGAAGAGGAAATTGAAAAAATGACTTTACCAGAAGACATGGCCAAATTAAAAGCTGACATCCTCAAGAATCTTGAAAAGCATGAAGATAGAGTAAAACAACGCAAACAGCAGAAATTCCAAAGGGATAAATTGGATTTTGAGGAAGGGCGTATTTTTACATTTGGCAGACAATATGAAATACGGAAAAGTAAAGCACGATTGGAAATGACCAGTAGAGAATTCTCCAGTTATGACTCCCTCACAAGCACTGATGTAAGCGATAATGAAAACATGACACCAGCAACATCAGACATGAGAAAAAAGACCAATTTTTTAACGGAGATGCGGATGGCATTAGAACAACAGCATCAAAAAAACAATCAAAGAGGTGGGATGAACAGAGGCCGGGGAAGAGGAACAAGAAGCATGAGAGGAAGACAAGAAGAGGTCAGAGGGGCAGGGGAGGAATCAAGAACAGACACATGGACCAAGGATCGATTGAGACAACCAAAGAAATAACATCCTCAGGTCCACAAGAACTTAACGTAATCAACCTTTCTGGAAAAACTCTAACAGACATTGAACAAAGTGTCCTTAAGAAAGGTCTTAATTTCTGTCCAACAGTTCATCTAGACGTCGCACAAACCAGAATCGATCTGTACAAATACACCAGGAAAATAAAGTTGGCAAAAATACATGCAGAGAAAATAAAACCAAATCTCCAAATGGAGAACAAAACATCTTCAACCAATATTCTTCAAGCTGAAGACATTCAGGGTCTGACAATTTTATTGACAATGGGAGCTGAAACATCATCACAAGAGACAGAAGCTTTGTTGGAGTTACAATAATCACAACCACCATTAGGGGCTGTGAAAGCGGTCTCAAAACAAAATCAAGATTCTATCCAACCTTACCGTCGGGCAATAAGGTGGACTTGTTCCACGAAGCTGTAATAGAAGATCTTTACAAAATAAAACGCAGCCAGGTAAAACACAATCTATCCATAAAAGAAAAACAAGCACTGAACAAGCTGCAATTGGATATGAACATTGAAATCAAACTGGCAGACAAAGGTGGGAATATCATAGTCCTGGACAAAAGGGATTATGTAACCGAAGCAAATCGACAACTGATGGACAAACAATACTATCAACTATTGACAAAAGACCCTACAAAAGAAATTGGAGACAATCGGAAACAACATTTACAAGAATGGTTGGCAAGAGGCCTAATTAATACAGAAGAACAAAAATATCTGGCATGTGAATTCCCAATAATGGCAACCTTCTACTGCCTACCAAAAATACACAAAAGCAAAGTAAATCCACCAGGAAGACCAATAGTCTCCACAAATGGATTTCTTTTGGAGCCAATCTCAAATTACATAGATCACTTCTTGACACCACTCGTGAAAGACCTCAGCTCCTATCTACGTGACACCACGGATCTTCAACAAAAACTGGAAGGAATAACATGGCAATCTACCTTTAAATTAATAACAATGGATGTTATCTCACTATACTCCAATATTGAACATTCAATTGGACTCCAGGCTTGCCAATATTGTTTAGGCAAAAGAAGCATTGAATATTACCAACACAATATCATGCTAATGGAAATGATTACCTTATGCCTGGAAAACAACATCTTCACTTTCAACAAACAGATTTTTAAACAAATAAAAGGTTGTGCCATGGGCTTTTCCTTTTCCCCCAACTATGCCAATCTCACCATGGGTTGGTTCAAACAACAAGTGGCTTGGTCTCTAGCAAATGATGAATTTTTAAAAAAAATATCCTTTGGCTTCATTTCATAGACGACCTCCTAATCATATGGGACGGTACAGAACTTGAATTTCAAAGTTACTTTACAAAACTCAATAATAACATATCGAAATTACAATTCACCTTTCATATCAGCACAAAACAAGTAACCTTCCTCGATACCAACATTTATGTGGAAAATAACACACTCCACACAACATTGCATCGTAAAAAAACATCTACTAATGCAATACTACATGGGGAAGCTTTCATCAAAACAGTCTGAAATGGAGCATCCCCTATGGGGAATTCCTAAGACTAAGGAGAAATTGTTCCGCGGATGATGAATTTAAGAAACATAGTGAACAAGCATGCGATAGATTCAGCAAACGCAAATATCCAAGGAAAGTAATCGAAAAAAGTCTACAAAGAGTAACAAACCAACAACGAAAAGACATATTAAAAAAGAGTAAACCAAAGGAAGAAACTTCAGACCAACAAATAATAAGACTCATCACGACACATAGCCTGCAAAACAAGAACCTCATCAAAATCATCAAAAAACATTGGAGTATTCTACAACTTGACCCATTGTTGGCAAAGGTAATGGGAGATCATCCTAATATAACATATCGTACATAGCCATTTTAAAGAAACATCTATCGCAACATGGCTACAAAGAGAAGGCTTTTGGCCATGCAAACAATGTAAGGCATGCAAAATTGCAAAAAATATGACAGAACTGGAGACCCAGAAGGGAACCAAGTGGAAAATAAAGCAACATCTAACTTGCAAGAGCAATTTTGTCATTTACATGGTAGAATGTCCATGTAATCTACGCTACATTGGAAGCACAATCTTTGAGGTCAAGAAAATACTTGAACATATCCGAGCCACTATACACAAGGATCGCTCAAATGCAATAGTGAAACACATGGAGAAAGAACACGACAGTCGGTGGGAATGTCTCAGATTTTGGGCGATAGAACAAATACCCCCATCAGAAAGGGGAGGAAATCGTGAAAGAACATTGCGTCAAAAGGAATCAAGACACATAGTGGCATTTAGAACCCTTGATCCGAGAGGGCTTAACCAGAATGAAGAACTCCATGTACACCTTTGACATTTTTTCCAGTGTCTCAGACCAAAATCAATATTAAGATGAAAAATCAACAAACTCCAAGGACAATCAGATTAAACATCGAACTGAGAAATGAGAAAAATGATACCAGAATCACAAATGAAAACAAACTATTCATAGCTCACTAGGGAGCGGTAAAGAAACGTAACATATTAATGAGAATAACGGACATGAAGCACGAACTTTGCTGAAAGAACAATGTTGTTTAAAAAACACAAGGAATAAAGAAAAAAGAGACAGAAGCACGCAATTCACTGCTAGCACTACTTGTAAATGGAAATAAAAGAAGTCTTTTTTCTGTTTCAAAGTAATCCCGTGACCAAGGTCAAAATAGTCTGACCGAAATGCGTAGGGCATGGCAAATAATGAATAAAACCGCCTGAATTACTTCGTAATATAAGTGAGTGCGTCTTTACTTCGCTTTTGGGCGACAACCGATTCATATATACATATATATATATATATATATATATATATATATATATATATATATATATCACGCTCCGTTGCTGCACCGATAATCAGATCACTCTCGGACGGGTGCTTCTTGCTGTGGTGGTGCCCCACGTAATATCACTGCTTCAGACTCTCAAAATCTCCTTTTTGAAAGAGTACAGCACTCCCGGGGAAAGTTACACACTTTGATTTTATTATCACAACAAACGCGTTACGGAAACTCCTTCTTCAGTGTCACTCCACCTGGTAGGGGAGTAAGTTTTAGTCCTGACCCACCACAAACCTTTCTCACTTCAAAACAAACCTACAGTAGTGATAGCAGCAACAATGCTAATCGCAATAAAAATTCAGAGCACAAGGGACAATGTCCCCCTCAAGGTAGTTCTAGTGCCACTGTCTCAAACACATATGAAGGAACCATGACTATGAATGAGACCTTGGGGATACGGGGTGACACTGGGTCTGTAGAGAGGGGTAACATTCCTCCGATAAGACAGGATATTTCTCACTATTCATCTCGAAATCTAAATCTACCGCCGGAGGCTACCCCGTATACGGTGGTCCTGGCAAATGTACCTTTCTGTCAACATATTGACTCTGAGCACTGGTCTGCTTTAACGGATAAGTTCTTACACTTTTTGACCAAAAGGACTGGCCTGAATAGTCTTCTTTTTTCGGACTTTAAAATGGTCCGCAGGATCAGATGGGTGGGTCCGACCCCTAAATCATTCAGCGGAGATTGCATTGTTCTAACTTTTAGGTCACCCCAAACAGTTCACACTATCATGGAAAGGGGAAATAATGGATTTATTGACCCTAACAACATTAATATATTACAGCTGGGATATTTTTATCAGCCAAGTAACCCGTTGCGTCGTCATGTTTCCATGTTGGCAGGCGATAAATGCAGAGGCAATTTAGTTATCCTGTTCCAACATACAATCGCTTTGATGTTTTTAACCCTCTGGAAGATCCCGACTGACTAGATTTTGGAAATCTTTGTTCCCCACTCATACATGGAAAAGGGAATGATCCCCAAATGCCAATGGGGACAATGAGTTCATCATGTCCATACACACTGTCAACAACATAGAAAGGCCTAGTGGACTGACTAATTTGCTTCCTGAGACACAGGCTGAGTGTGAGGTTTCCTTAAATATCTCCTCAAAAATCCCTCCCATAAGTATAGTTGCAACTTTTGATTTTCTTTTAAATAAAGAAATTAAGGCACTAGGATCACTGACCCTTGCACAAGAACCCCTGGTCGACTCTGCATGTAATCATAACATCTCTCCAACATCTAGATTCCCACCAAAAGAACTAAGTAGCACGTCCACTTATCCTGAAAATTCTACTCAGGGCGGAAAATCCTTAAGTTGTAACATTGTTTCATGCAACATTGCTGGAATTAGTTCCAAATTGAGTAATCAACAATGGTGGGACTTCGTCATGCAGTTCGAGATGTTGTTACTTCAGGAAACTTGGGCTAAGGAAGCTATACATGTGAATGGGTTTAGGACCTACCACACTCCAGCAGTCAGTGTCCATAGTGGCTGGGTGAAGGGAGGTTTATGTACTTATATTGCGAGCACTCTAAATGTAGAGGATATCAGGATGCTCGCCAGCAAGGATTACTTTCAATTGATTAAATTAGACATAGACCCTACACGTTCAATAGTTCTGGCCAACTTTTATAATAATATCCCGTCAGGACAAACTGGCATAGTTATATCCAACATCTCGAAATCCCTGAATTCATTGGGTAGTGGCAAGACGAACGATATTATGTTAATACTAGCAGGAGATTTTAATTGCACCCTATGCCAGAATGCAGGAGAGCAGTCGTGTGGAGTCTCAAGAGAAGATGATGTTTGTTTGTCACATTTTAGCCATAATGTCCTGGGGGAACAATTCAATGAACTCATTTTTAGCCACAACCTGGGATTTGTACATGAGCTATGTCCATCTCCGGCCCCTTTGTCTTGCACTTTTAATGGGAGAGGATATTGCTCTATAATTGATTATGTTCTTATATCATGTTCCCATGCACACAGTCTTCTTTCTTTCCATGTCTCTGATAATCCACTTCGTGACCACTTCCCTCTTTGTTTGACTATTTTATTACCTGCAAGGAATCTACCAAGACCCCACAATATTAATGATCAGCTGTTAGAAAATCTAGCAATTGGCAGCAATAATGGTTACTCGATTCGTTGGACTCTGGTAGAGCAGGTAAAACTGGTCAGCCACGTGGTAAAGAAATGTAAATCTGATATAGATTTGCACTTGAGCGAAGAAGCTGCCCCTGACCAGATTTTAGCCTCATTTATGGCCATATCTACAGCAATAGGTAACTCCCTTATCAGGCAGAAAAAGAACATTGGATCATTACAGGGCTGGTTTGATACTAACTGTTCTCAAGCGCATTCCCAGCTAAAGAAGGAGCTACAGAAAACTCCTAGAAACCTAATTGCCACCAGGTTGGCCAGAGGAGTCTACAAACAAGCACTAAGGGACAGAAAGTCAAAAATGAAGCAGGAGACTTGGGAGGCCCTATATTTGGCCTCAGTAATGAATGACAGTGCGGTATTCTGGAAGGCAGTTAGGGCTCCTTTTTTAGCTGGTGATGGCGGCCCATCGCTTGAGATAGCGATCCCGGAAGAACAGTGGATTAACCATTTCTCCCAAGTATACAATGGCGAAGACCCTGCTCTTACGATCAATATGCATGCCCGGGAGACACTGGGGGAAAATTGTTTTTTGCAACAGAAGGAGTTATGGTTCACCCTAGAGGAGGTGGAGAGGGCCCTTCACGCAAGTCGAGGCGGAAAGGCCCCGGACCCTGACGGGGTCCCCATTGATATATTTAAATCAAACGTTCCCATGTGGGGGCCCCTGCTGGTGCAAGTACTTAATGCAAGTTGCAGCACACATTTTTTATCTACTTGGGTCCTCTCATCCATTGTGCCAATTTTTAAAAAGGGGAATAGACAGCATCCAGGGTGCTACAGACCGATTTCCCTGCTAGATGCCATAACAAAAGTAGCAGGTAGAGTTCTACTTGAGCGTCTTTAGGACTGGGCCGAGGAGAACTCCATCCTGTCAGACTTGCAATATAGATTCCGGCCCGGCCTGGGGACCGTAGAGCAGGGTTTAAATTTCTCTCTGTTGGTGGGGAAATATACCAGGGCAAGGAATGGGCACCTGTTTTTAGCATTTGTGGATCTCACAGCCGCTTTTGACTGTGTGGTCCATGCTAACTTGTGGTCAATTTTAGAAGTTATGGGAGTCAATTTAAACATTATTTACTTTCTTAAACGTTTTTTTTGTGACGCTAAGGCCTCTGTGCATTATGGCACAAGGGGTGAATGCTCAGAAGCCTTCCCGATCAGGAGCGGAGTCAGACAGGGATTTGTCTTGGCTCCGTTCCTTTTTAATCTGTATATAAACGGGTTGGGGGAGGTGCTCCTGAACGACAATCAGGACTTCCCTACAGTGGCGGGCTGTCCGATTCCAGCGCTTTTGTACGTGGATGACGCGGTGCTGATGTCCCGTACTCAAGTTGGCCTTCAGCGAGTCTTAAACAGCTTCTCCCATTTTATGAATCAGCTAGGCCTAAGGGTGAACACAACTAAAACCTGAAATTTGGGATTAGCAGATTGTCAGAGGGACGGTCGGAAACAGAAGCGCGGAGGCCGAATAGGGTGAATATTGTTTTTTTTATTTTTCGGGTTGCGAAAGGAAGAAGGGGTTGAGCAAGAAGGGGTTGAGCAGAGGATGGTCTTGAAACAGTTCAAATAGGGATTCTTCTGGTACAGGGAACTTCCTGAACGTCCTTCGAGGTGGTTCTTCGTTAAGGTTCAGATGTTGGGCCCTGGTGGAGGATGTGGTCCCGGGGTACTCTCGAAAAAGAAAACAAATGAGAGGCGGTCAATGTCTCGTTGTGACACTTTAATCTACCGTCACCACACCCAGTGTATACGTGGGGCTACCCACAATTGGTGGTCTTTCTTTTAAATAAAAAAAAAGGAATAACTATTAACTGGTCACTGTTTCTCTCTGTCGGGTTTCTTTTCACGGCACAGATCATGCATTATCTACCCTGACGTCTGGGAGGGCACTTTCAGGGCTAAGAGAGGGAGTAAGTCCCAGGGCCTAGAGACAAAAGAGTCAAAACTGAAGTGGAGAAACAATCATAAACAGAACGTTTCTGCTGCGGCTTCCCTCTCCCTCTATACTTGTTCCCACCCTCCCACCTTTGTTCCGCCACGTACCGCTACAGGCCACAACTCTCCTGAGTTGTGGCGGCTTGTGCGTCCTCCGGGATCCACCAGTCTTCTGACCAGGTTTCAGGAGCCTCGTGGTCTTCCTCTTCAGCGGTCCCGTCCTCTGTGTTCTCGGCGGCGTCTCGTGGAGTCTTGGCGTCCTTCCCGTAGTCCGAGTCTCCTGCTTCTGGATTCCTCTTCCGGGCTGACACACCTTCGCTGGTCACGATCCCGCTTTTCTGCCGTCCGTGACCTCGATCCTTCATTGCGAATTGGTCGCTCGTCACCTCTGGTCCGCCCCCTCCCGGGGTTTCCTCTTCCGGGTCACGGTACGCGTCCTGCGGAAGGGAGAAGCCTGTCTTTAATTCCTGGAGGGATGTGGTATCATCGTCGAAACGGTAAGGTGTCCAATTTGCCTCAGTCCGGGGTGTGTGAACCCCAACGTCTTCCTCACACAGATTTTTTTTCTTTCAGATACTTTAATTAAAAAACTTGGCAAAGTTCATGTAGGTTGTAAGGATTCCCAAAAACCTATACACATTTTCAGAGGAAAAGGCTTCACAAAATCACACATTGCTTCCAATGATGTACAAGAAGGGACCATAAAATATGCTCAGAATGTGACTAAAACTATTAACCTCTTCAGTGCCCATGACAAGATAGTCTCGTAATGGAGCACGGTTGCGCTGTGCCCATGACGAGACTATCTCGTCATGAACCCCACCCACAATTGCAACGCCCGGCACAGGAGGGGGAAAGGGCGTGGCACTGAAGGGGTTAAGCTAATATATTTTGTTGTACTGGACCTTGTTTTAAAAATATGTACAGTTCTGAGTTATTGAAAAACTTCTCCTAGACCTATCAACAGACTTGAATGCTGATTAAGGGTGTAGGCATAGGAATCCAGGTGGTCCATTATGATTTAAGTTTACAGCTATTCATAAAGACTATCCTTAAGTGGTATGATGTTACACAGACTCTTCTTCCTTATAAAGTTATCTTTTTGATATATTTTATTAACCTAAGACTTGTATAAGTTTCCAGGGTGTTATAAGAAACATTGAGTTAATTATAAATTCAATATTTGGCCCTGCTCCCATTCCTCTGTGGACTCCCGCTGCTGCGGACGACCGACTATTTCATGTATCAATGTAAAGAATGTAATTTTTAGTGAGGCAGACCAACTGAGATTTGTTAAAAGGTTACAACCTGAAAGTATAAAGAGTGAGTCTAATGACTTTATGAAAGGGTCAGCACATCAACATATATAAAGCAGACCTATTGTCTTTGTCAAGAAGTCACCAATAACTTTAATCAAATGTATATTTTATAAATGCACACATTGCAATGTTTATCACTAGTAGTTGTCACAAAATACTTTCAATAAGGCATTTAAAAAAACATTAACATGTCTTTGAGTTGTTTAAAAAAAATCCTTTTGTAAGGCCACAAAATACAGCCATAGAACCAACCACAAGGTGTTACCGCACCCCAGCTGAAGAGCATACAGCTGCAGCTTGAAGTGTTTTCAAAACGTATGGTAAGTTCTCCTGAGGTCGTGGATTCAATGATTCAGGAGACACTGCACTTTTTTGAAAATGTTGTACTTCCTGTAGCCCCCCACAACATTTAAAAAAAGATTTGCATTGCCCCTGACCCCTTTTATGGCAGTATGGGAAGTTCTCAAGCTGGAGCAGTGAATATGAAATGAACGACTACGCTGCTCATTTCAACTTTGCTAGTTTTTATTTATTATTATGGGGCGTGCCCCCCACCATGAGCTATTTTGAGCCTCTTGGGATCCTATCCCCGGAGCAGATTTACTTTTTAATGAGGGGGTGTGAGGGCTAATGCTTTTTTCTTTTTTGGTTGCTGCATGAGGCTGCCCTCCCAGAGCCTTGGAAGAGCCTCTGGACCCATCCCATGAGGGTAAATGCCATATTTTGGGAAGCTTGTGGAGACCCTTCCTGAGGCATTTCTCACCTTAAACATTTCACCCCACACAAACTCCATATACATGGTTACTGTCCAGCTAACTGCCAACGCTTCTTTTTCAAGATCCGAGTAACTAAGTTCTCCTCCTCCTAAAGATTTAATTGTAATTGCCTTCCCCTCATTGTTCTCCACTTAGAGTAAGACAGAACCTGCTCTTATGCAACTGTCATCTGTAACTATAATGATACATCCCCCCGGAAAAATGCTTTTAACTTCAGAGTCCTATCTAGATTGGGGCACAACATTGTAACTCACAGGCCTCCTGCTATACAAAAATCATATTTTTCGTCAATAACCTCCTAATTGCCGATATTTTCCATGATAGTTCCTATACTCCGCTACTTTAGAACTCAACCATACCCATTAAAGAAATCAGTTCCTGCTTGTAGGTGGTAAAATATTTATGGTCTCCATAGCTACCTTTTCGGTCTTACTCCACCTGATGAAAAACTGTGTTCAGGTTGTTGATTTCTGGTTTGGTTTTACCAAACCAACACATTTCTGTACTCAAAGTGACTCATTTGTTATGCTCTGAGTCGCCATATACTAAGACATTCACTTGGAAAAACTTACACTCAGTCAGGCCTCCCAGAATGGAGGTTATCATCCTTTGGAAAATAGATGCGACCATGACACAACGAAAAGTAATTCTCAAAAATTTGAATGCACCTATAGGTGTAATAAAAGCAGTCAACCCCTGTGATTCCTTTTGAATCTGGTGGTAAGTGAAAGCCAGTTTTGGGTTTGTAAAAATCTGGCCACTTTTCACCCATCTCTGAAATGTTGTGCACTGGAAACATGGAGATGATAACCTCCTTATTGTGTGCTTTCAAATCTACTTACAAGTATATGTCACCAATGGCCATGAATAAGGTTAGGGGTTAACTGCACTGTGTCCTCCATGGGTGCAATCACTCCAGTCTGACAGTCTCTCTAATGCATGTTGAACAGCATGATGTACTCAAACAGTATCCTCCTTACTTGTAAACAACAGGTACAGTGTATTTTATTAGCTTTATCTTATTTTTACACCCTTTTATACAAGATAACTCCTTTTTTGCAAACATCAGGAAACATAGTCTCAAAATGTAATCAAATATTTGTTTACCATGCCTACCTGAACATGGGATGGACATTAGGGTCTAAAAAACTCTTAAATCCTTCTGATGTGGCAATACAAAAATACTGTAATCTTTACATTACTTGTAGGTCTTCCTAGCAACTTGTCAGCCTAGAGCATAAGTGAAACACCTGCTCTTATTAATGGTTAAAGACTTCCCTTTAAACAATTTGTAAATCACCCCTATAGAGGCCTTGTACCTGGCAAAGCAGGATGCATGGTATTTCAAAGTGTAACATTTAGAAAATTAATGTTAACATGTCCCCAAGGAGAAAAAGCCCCAAAATATGTTTTCAGAGTGGCATGCTTGGCTGTCCTTTGTAGAAACCAGAGTGCAGATGAAAATAGTAATACTGATATCTCGGGAAGCCACTATTTCTAATAGTTATCACAAATCCCATTCAATGTGCAGTCAGCTGTTTAATAAATATTAAAGTGACTTTAAGAATGTTAACTTTTTCCTCCATGAGTCTCAGGCTGCATTAGCCTTTCACAGATGGTCAGTCCGTTCTCGGCCTGAATGAAGTATGAACTCCCTCACAGGAGCTAACCAACTGGTTGACCTGAATGGGCAGGGAGCTCAGTAGAATATTCAAGGTGGTGAATTTGGAATTCTGTTAGCACAACAGTGTCACATCCTGCCTTACAGGTCTATCTGAGGCACATGTACAACTTTTGTGCCTATGAAAGGGATAAAAAAAAGACCGGAACACAATTCTTGTGTATCCCCTATCTGGTTACTTGAGGCTCCTGCTTTTGTCCAACCAGGCTTCTGCCTCCTGCTCTGTTGTGGGGGTAATTATGCAAAAAGGGGGATTTTCTGGTACTCATTATTTGAGTAGGGCTGTTATATTTTATGTTACCCTTCACATGGGTTGACTTTTTTTCTTTACTTCTGTGTGATTTTTAGTCCCCAGTATAGAAGGATGTCAGGGATCCTCCTTCACTTTCAATAAACCCACCGAGGTCTGCTGAATCTGAGTCATAATGTTTTTCATGTGTCATGAACGTCATCCTTGCATTGAACCTTTATGTTTCTAGCGTAAGCTGGAGGCAAGCATCATCTAACACGGCCTCTACCAGCTCCTGTCTGGAATTTGCCTTGGGTATGCCTTCTGCACAACTAAATTGATGCATTATTCAATGTCTGCTTGTGGAAGAGACTGACAACTTCCTGGGTAACAGGAGAGAGAACTAGCAGGTTATTTATTATATCCAGGTCAGTAAGACACAGTGAACTGGTATTTCTGAGGTTGGAGATGCCACTTGTTTACCTGTGGTGAAGGCAGGTGAGAAGTTCCCGGAAAACAGGAGAATCAGTGACTTGTGCTCTGTGATGGCATTTAATTTATTGCAGTACAGATAGAATTGAAAATGAGTCCACTCCCAGTTGATGACTAGGGCCTCTTTCTCAATTTAGGAATATCATGATTCTGGGTATAAGCGGGCTCAAATTGCAAAAAACAAAAGTGTCCAGGTGTCTCCATGCAGTGGTTGTAGCAGTACTGCCCTAAGTCTATGAGGCTCCCATCCACTATGAACTCATTTTTTAAATTTGGGTTAGATGTATTTCATAACTGCCCCACTGGGCAAGGCTCTTTTGACTTTTAAAATGCTTCTTTGTGCTCTGTTATCTTGTTCGAGTGACTGAGTGGTCTTTGAGGGTGGCCAGGTTGGACATTAATCTCCCACAGTCGATTTGGTATAGATGAGAATGTTGTCACTGACATTAATATCCTTGCTTTACTCCAATTTGAGTTGGTGACATCCTGTATTCAAGTCTCATTTAGAAACCTACTCTGCCCTGTTTAGGTCATGGAGAACGTCATCTATTCAGCAGTTGATGTAACGTCAACTCTTTATGACTTTGAGAAACAGTGATTTTCTCTCCTCTTACCCAGGAAGTTGTCAGCCTCTTCATTTTCATTTTAAATACTGCCACCCCTGTTTTTTTTTTTTGGGGTGGTATTTATCGTAACAACAATGGGAATACCCATGGGGTTGGACCAGTCACGATTTCAATTACATTAAGTTCTTCTGGTTTGCATTTTTCTTGTTCCTCCAAGGGCCAGAGATGAAAGGTAATCAATCCGTGCTTCAAGCCCATAGGGTGTTTGGTCAATGTAAAGGTGAATAGGCCTTGACTGCATGATCCAGGCTTTGGCTGAAACGTGCGTGTGGTGATTTTGTAATAAACCAATTTACTTTCCTGCACCTCTTGTTTAAAGGCAATTCTTTTCATGCTGTATTGGAAGTTTGTGACCAGTCTGCTCCCTTGGCAGCCTCTGTGGTGTGTGTGTGTGTGTGTGTATTCACTTAACCTAAAGTTACAGGGATGTTATAGTTAGGAAATAGAATAAAAAAATAAACCTTAGAAATTCACTGAAAGAAAAAGGTTACAGAGACGCTATAGTTAGACTGAAATTTCACTCGTACAAAACCAGTGAAATTCAGCAGTTATAGTTACCTGCGCTAACTATAACATATGTTCGCACTGCTTATGACCTCACATAATACAGAACTTATGACATGGTCAGTGACATCACTGATGACATCATCAAGTGAGTGTAAGTGTTTTCAAGTGGGTGTTAAACATATATACTACCCTACAACAAAAGTTAAATTAGTATACTAGGTGCACTACTACTGAGTGATAGTACTTCTAATGCATATTATGTTAGTGGTTTTGTGACTCTATGTATCCTTGTATGTATGGGGCATACGTGGCAGTACACGTAAGTGGGTGTGTGAGTAGCTGTGTGAGGAGTGACATGCTGTATGAGTGGCAGCATTGGTGAGTAAATGGGTTTGTAGTGACTGTATGGGAGAGTGAGTGAGAATCTGAATGACTGTATGAGTGAGTGTCCTGGTGTGTTAAGTGGCTGTGTGGGTTAGTGAGTGGCTGTCTGAGTGGGTGTTTGGTTAATTAAGTTGATGTGTGAGTGGATGTATTGAAGTGTGTGTGTGAATGGCTATATAAGTGAGTGAGTGGATGTGTGAGTACTTGTATGGATATGTGAATGGATATGTAAGTGGTTGTGTTGGTGAGTCTGTGAGTGTTTGTATGGGAAAGTGAGTGGCTGTGTTGAGAGGCTGTATGGGTGAGTGGGTGCGTGAGTAACTGTATAGGTGAATAAATGGGAATGTCAGTAACTGTATGGGTGAGTGTGTGGCTATGTGAGTGGCTGTGCTGGTCAGTGACTGGTTGTATAAGTGACTGTATGGGGAAGTGAATGGTTGTGTGAGTGGTTGTACAAGGGAGTGGGTGTGTGACTGCTTCTATGGAGGAGTGAGAGGGTATATGAGTACTGGTATGGGTCTGTGAATGGGTTTGTGAGCAGTTGTGTGGGTATCAGTGGGCATACGAGACGTTTTATGGGAGTGTGAGTGGGTGTGTGAGTGGTTCTGTGGATGATGTCATCAGTTACAACATTTGAGATGTCATCTTTGATGTCATGAGTAATGTCACTGACCATGTCATGAGTGATGTCATATCATAAGCACTGCATTGCGGGGGCGTAAGACATAGTTAGCTCAGGTAACTATAACTGCTGAATTTCATTGGTGTTCTACAAGTGAAATCTCAGCCTAACTATAACGTCCCTGTAACCTTTGGTTTTTTCTGTGAATATCTAAGGTTTTTTAAATTCTATTTCCTAACTATAATGTCCCTGTAACCTTTAGCATTTTCACTGAATTGCTAAGGTTTTTAAAAATTCTATTTCCTAACTATAACATCCCTGTAACTTTTGTTTTTTAAAGTGAATTTGTATGTTTTTTTAACTAGTAGTCTCGTTTGCAGAGTGGTGGAGAAAAGGGGTCATACCTCAGAACAGCTCTCAGGAATCCTAGTGTAAGAGACTTACTAGAGGAAACAGGAGGGCTTCTTGGCTCGAAGGTCCCTCAGCAACCAAGGGAACTTTATCCCCCAAGCAGATGGACCTCCAAAGTCCTTACAGCAATCATGCTCTGTGACACTATAGAGGTAACAGTTGGGTTAGTTAGCCCCCAAGGACCTTCTGGAACCAAGGGAACTTCATCCCCAATCAGCAGTATTCCATGAGGGACGTGTGCACAGTGGTAGAGAAAAGGGAGCATGGCCTCCGATAACCTCTAAGAAATCCTGCTGTCTGGGGCTTACTGAAGATAAGAGAAGCGGTAGTTGGCCCCCAAGGACCCTCAGCATCCAAGGTGACTTTGTCTCCCAACCAGCAGTGCACCAGGAGGCATGTTTGCAGAGTGGTGGAAAAAGGGGGTATGTCCTCCAAAGTCCTCTCAGCAATCAGGCTGTGTGATACTTAATGGAGGTAACAAGAGGGCTTGTTGGCCCCCAAGGACCCTCAAAATCCAAGGTGACTTCATCCCCCAACCAGCAGTGTGGCTGGAGGTGCGGTTTCAGAATGGTGGAGAAAGAAGATGTGGCATACAAAGACCTCTCAGAAATCACACTGCGTGGGACTTACTGGAGGTAACAGTAGGACTTGGCCCCAGTGACCCTCTGGACCCAAGGGTACTTCATCTCCCAACCAGCAGTGTGCCAGGAGGCGCAGAGTGTTGGACAAAAGGAGGGCCTCAGTGTCTTGCCAGTCTTTTTTTTTATTCGGAGAGCGGGTGGTGTGGCCCCCTTTCCCTGGGCCAATTTAGCCCCGGGGACCCTATCTCGGGTTCCAGGACTATTTCAAATGGGGGAGGGTTGGCACATGGCCCCCCAGGCCATTTATAACCTTGGGGACCACATCCCCCAGTGCCAGGCCATTAAAAAAAATGTTTTATGGAGTAAAAGGGAGGAGGGCCGAGTGGCACCCCCCTCCCAGGCCAATTTCGTCCCCGGGGACTCAATGCCCCATGGCTCAGCCCACTTTATGTATTTTTAAAAAATTAAATAACGGGAGGGGGCCACGTAGTCCCCTCCCTGGCCAATTTTGGCCTGGGGACCCCATCCCCTGGAGCCAAGCCTCTAATGTTGGGGCCCTGTCAGGTGAAGATGGAGACCGCAGTGAAACCTTAAGGCCCTCGCGGTCCCTGCTGACTCCCCACCTCCTGCAGGAGCCAGCATTGCTTTTACACATAGGGAGCTGCTCCTGTGTGTAAAAGCAATTGTGCTCCGATTTGAGCAAGCGAGAGCAAAATGATCTTGCTTGCTCAAAATGAAGCACAATTTGCCCTGGCTAGGTGGATAACGGTCCCCAGGGCCATGTATGGCTCCAGGAGGGGGGCATATGGCCCCCTCTTTCCTTGATTAAGGACCTAACCCTGTGGAGGTGGTGGTCCCCAGGGATGCAAACGGCCCAGGAGGGGGCCCTCCAGCACCCCGCCCAATTCTTTAAAAACACTTTGACCTTGGAGAGGGTCTGTGTGGCCCCCATATCAAAAATAAAAAGCCCCGCTGAGGTGGTGGTCCCCGGGGCAGGGGAGTCCACGAGGTCCCCCATTACACTAGCCCCTGGGAGGTGGCAGTCATTGGGGCTTCAGTGGGGGCCATATGAGCCTCCCCTGCACAAATTTAGTAAATAGCCCCGGGTAGGTTGCAGTCCCCAGGGCTGCGGGGGGGCCATGTGGGTCCCCTCACATGTTAATTATTGTTTACCCCGGGGAGGTGGTGGTCCCCGGGATGCGCGGGGTACTGCATTGGCACCCCCACATATATCTAAAAACATGCTCCTGGTATTTAGCCCACCCGGTGGCTTCTTTAATTTTGACGCGTGGGAGCCCACACGTCTTTTTCTAAAATGTTGCCTTGGATCCATGGATCCACTTGTGAATTTTTGGCAACATTTTAAAAAAATGCTTTTAACCCCTTGTGGCGTCCCTGTGGGACTCCCTCACCATATCTGGGGAGTTAGGATATTCCTACCCTGCCCCCTGTTCTTTATTTTTTACTTTTTGTTTCTCAAGATGGCTGCCAACACTTCCTGGTTGAAGTGTTGGCAGCCAATCAAATTTTAGTAGGATCCGCAAGTCCACTGCAAGGACTCACGTTCCCAGATATCTATATTTTTTTTAACTGAAATATCTCTGAAACTTCCTAATGCATTTACACTAAATCACAAAAAGAGCGCTTTCAGGACAAACATCTAGCTTTCAGACAAATTTGGTGTAATTACGTTCAGGGTTCCGGCTGTAGTCGTGTTCAAAAAATGAAAAATCCCCATAGACATAACATGAAAAAAACGTAATTGGGGATTTTGGGACCCCCCCTTTTTTCTTGGACCCTGCTTGATGGCTCACCCTGAAACTTTCAATACATCAGCTGAACCAAAAAGGGGAAGTTTTTAAAAATATTTTCTGAAGATTCGTAAAGCAGCGGCAAAGTTATTGGCAAAACAAAAGTGCTTTTCCTATGAAAACTTTAGTCCTAACTCTAACTACCTACTGGCTATTGCCAGTAGGAAATATATTTGCATGTATATGTAAATAGTACATCTTGTAACAATGCTCAAGAGTCATCAGGTTGCTTGTATGAAGACAAACAGCCAACAACTGTTTCTCGGAACTAGTCTAGTCATTGTTTTCCAGTACACTGGAACCAATCTGTGAAATATCGCTCAATTTTAAAATTAGTTTGCAGTGATATATTTTAGTACAGAGAGAGACAATTTAGTTACAATTCAGTTGTTTTGGGTTTGTTTAATAAAACTTCAGCTGCAGTAACTATAGCTCTTAAAGTCCAGGTCTCCCTAAAATGGTTAACTTCATAGGGTTATGCTTGTATTTTAAAAGTAAAAATCAGGGAGGAAGAACATCAGCAAGCTCATTCACGAGTATATGTGCATCTCCTAGACAACCTTCAGCTTCTGCGTTCATTTTTTGGTACAATATCATTTGATCTTCAGTATCACCATCTTGACAATGTGTTTTAGTTTCACCTGGTACTGTCAGGTACCATAATGATAACCATAATGATAACATGACACATTTACTATTTAATGTGTGTAAATGGACTACTGTGCTGAATGCTTGTGTGCCTTGGAAGCAGCTGGTAATAGCAGTCTGTAAAGTATGAATCACATAACGCATTTATAATTCCCACCTAGTGGGTCAAAACCTGGCATCTTGAGACACACTGATTTCATGTGACAGGTAGTCGGCTCTCGTTCCAATTCTGCTGCTGGTAATTAGCCCATAGTCTGTTGGCTCTGCCTGGTGCTGCCATGTGGAAACAGCTGTTCACCTTTCTGTATGTTTCTGCTGAGCGATTAGACCCGTCTTTTTATATTTAACCTTAATTAAAATACTGCATCATTTAAGTACAAATATTTTATCATTTAAGTACCACATTTCTATACATAAGGCAAACAAGTGGTAGACAAATAATAATTGGGATTTCCCCAAAAATAAACTCTATGTTTTATTAAGTTTATACCTACCCTGCAGAATAAAACCTTTTTTTTTTGTAAAATATTTTTATTAGGAACATTGGACATCACCAATTCGTATGAGCCGCATACAATTATTTTCTGGCAGCACCAATACATTTTTAAACTTATGAGAACAGTACTTATACATGACTCCAGTAACCCTCCACCAGCATTACAGCCTACCGCCCCCGCCACCTTCCCTCCAACACCACTAATCTGACCTTTGTTCAGTTTCTGATCTTGGTGGGTCACAAATATACCCCCTGAATTTATTCCAGTCTCCCCAGACTCTTGCCCATTTTTGGGGACATCCCCGATGCACATACACCGCCCTTTCTGCTACCATGACCTCATCCATATCCGTACACCATTCTCGCAGTGTAGGTGACTCTTGCGACCCCCACCTCCTTGCAATATTTCTTTTAGCAACCATGGTTCCCAGTGTTACCCAGTCCTGCGCTGGGTGGGTTAGGTCAGTCGGCTCCCATATGTTTAAAAAGCATCGTCTCAGTTCTGGAAGCACTGATTCCCCCACGGTCTGTGACGTAGTCCTCATTACTTTGACCCAGTATGCCCTAATCTTCGGACACTCCCATATCGTGTGATAGAAGTTACCCTCCTCCCCACAATACCGCAGACAAAATTGGTGTGCAGCCATCCCTATTTTAAAGAGGGTCACTCTGGTGTAGTATGTACGATGAAGTACTTTCAGTTGTATCAACCGCAGGCGTGCCGGTATTGCCACCTCCCGAGGGTATGACAGCGCCTCCTGCCACTCTCCATCATCCAACTCTCCCAAGTCTACGACCCATTTCCGTTTGAGCGCCAACATAGGGTCCGGCAGATAGTTTACCAGCTTACGGTAGGTGAATGAAGTTGCCCTTTTATGCATATGTTCAGTCAGTAATCTATCCTCTAAGGGAGTGGCCTCAGTCAAGATGGTACCTGTAAGTATAGCCGCCTGCAGCGCGTGCCTCACCTGCATATATCTGTAGAATTCCGACGCAGCAAGTTAATACTTGGCCTGTAAGTGTTCAAACGAGATTACCGGGCCCTTATCCCAGAGATCACCCACCGTAGATATGCCTATCACATCCCATTTAGCAAAGCCTTTACTGTTCTTCAATCGCCCAAGGCACTGAGATGTCCAGAGTGGTGTCATATGTGTATTACCCCCCCTCCAACCCAGCCTGGCATGCGCCTCGCACCATAGATGAACCGTGTGTGCTTTTGGCCCAATCATTTGTTTGGAGTTTGCTCTATTATACAGCACTGACATGACTCCATCTTCTCCTAGGCCCTGCCTATCTGCCTGGAACGCTGGGTCGGTATGAGGAGCGTGCATCCAGCTATTAATCACTTTTAATTGGGCCGCCCAGTAGTATAACTGTATATTAGAGAGGGCTATACCCCCGTCATACCAGCCTCTGACCAACTTTTCCTGTCCAATGCACGCCGGTTTATTCCCCCAGATCAGACCGGAAACCTCCGACGCGATTGTTTTAAAATAGCTCAGTGGTACTCGAAACAGGGTATTCTCCAAAACATACAAAAAACGTGGGAGCGCCATCATTTTAAAAAGCGCCGCTCTCCCCAGCATTGATAACGGCAGACCGCGCCATACTAACGCATCGCGCTGAAACCGTTCCAGGGGAGGGCTAAGATTTCTTTGCATGAATTCCTTAGGTGTAGATGTAATTTGAATGCCTATATATTTGAAGATCGTCTCCGCGACCTGCAACAGGCAATCCCCGGGAAGCCACGGCGTCGGACCATGCAATCCAAATAAGACCGATTTAGACCAGTTGATGGTGTATCCGGATACCCGCCTGAATATTTCACAAATATTTAAGAGCGCCCGAGTGGAGCGCTCGGGGGATGCCAGGTACAGTAGCACATCATCCGCATAAAGAGAAATGCGGTCTTCTCAGTGTGGTGCCCATCTAAGTCCATGAATCGTCGGTTCCCATCTGATCCACGCCGCCAGCGGCTCCAACACTAATGCAAAGAGCAGCGGGGACAGCGGACACCCCTGGCGCGTTCCCCGCACCAGCGGGAAGTCACCGGATATGTGTCCATTGGCCGCTACATTTGCTATTGGGTTAGTGTAGAGCAGCCGTATCCACGCACAAAATTTGGGGCAAAAGCCGATATGCCTAAGGTCTACAAAAAGATACGGCCACTCTACCATATCAAACGCCATTCGCACATCAAGGGAAAGGATAACCGGCGGTTCCTGAATGTGGGACATGCGCGCTATTACTCCCTGCAGCTGCCGCAAGTTAAGAGCTGTGCTCCTATTTGGCATAAACCCAGACTGTTCTGGGTGAATTAAGGTTGCCAGATGGGTGGTCAGCCGTGCCGCCAGTAGCTTGGCTAATATCTTGGTTTCGGCGTTAATTAATGAGATCGGGTGGTAAGAGGCACATTTGTCAGGGGGCTTTCCGGGCTTCGGGATCGCCACAATGGTGGCCACTCGTTGATCTCGGGGGAGTTCCCCCGCCGCCAGACTCCCGAGATACATATTCAAAAGTTAAGGGGCAGTCACAGCGGCTGTCTTTTTATACAGTTCGATGGGCAAACCATTAGGACCCGCTGCTTTTCCCGATTGCAGGGAACGGATAGCCAATTGTAATTCATCGACCGTTAGGTCAGCTTCCAAGATGAGGGCTTCCTCTGAGGATAGTCTAGGCAACTTAATGTCTTTTATGTACGCCTGTGCCTCTATCGTGTCTATAGTCGTCTGCGATTCATATGTCTGCTTAAAATGCCTGGCTAATGTGTTCACTATTTCCTCCGGCGCAGCCACCAACGAGCCATCTGGCGTCCGCAGCCGTGCTATCGTTCTCTGTGCTCGTTCCTTTTTATCAAGCCAGGCTAAAAGTTTACTAGCCTTATCACCTATTTCGTATACTGTGTGCCGCGTGGCTTGGATCCGTGCCCTAGTCGTCTCCAACTGGTATTCCCTAAATTCACATTGTTTGGTGCGCAGCGCCTGGGATGTCTCTAAGGACGGATTCTGTGCGTGCTGCTCTGTAGCAGTGCGCAAGTCTGATTCAATGTTGTCTAAGTCGGCTTGCGTCGCCCTCCTGTGGCCTGCAACCGAGGAAATGATCTGCCCACGAATCACCGTTTTATATGCTTCCCAAAGAGTACCCGGGGACTGGACTGAGGAAGCATTCTCTTGGAAGTAATGCCGTGTTGTTGTGATTTCGTCTTCCGAGATCTTAGGGATTTGTAGATATCCCGGAAATACAGGATAGACACGCTTCCGCGCTTTGTGATGGTACGTATATTTTAACATTATGGGTGAGTGATCTGAAATACCCCTAGGGCGGATTTCAACATCCACCACCTTCGCAAGATCCTCTGTGTCTGTAAAGAAATATTCAATACGTGACAGGCTATTATGCACCCCTGAATGAAAAGTATATTGCCTCGCCTCTGGATGCCTGTATCTCCATGCATCTGTAAGCCCGAGAGCCTCAATAAACCCCTCCAGGCGCGCAGTGTCTGTCTTAGTCTGCCTGGGGGGATGCCTATCTCTAGTTCCATCAATAACAGCATTGAAGTCCCCACCAATCATTATCTTACCCTCTGGAAGACCCAGTAGAAACGTGCTAAGCGCCGGGAGAGTCACAGAGGGGGAACAACCTTTACAACGCAACTTTTACAACGCACTACCATTACAACGCATTTTTTACAACGCATAATCCATTACAACGCATGATATTACAACGCATGACACTACAACGCATTTTTAAAAACTACCTTTACAACGCATTCCATTACAACGCATACTACCATTACAACGCATACCATTACAACGCATAATATTACACTATACTATCCAACACTTACCCTACTGATGCACCCCCTGGAGTTAGAATAGTAATTTTTACCCCTATACTATCCAACACTTACCCTACTGATGCACCCCCTGGAGTTAGAATAGTAATTTTTACCCCTATACTATCCAACACTTACCCTACTGATGCACCCCCTGGAGTTAGAATAGTAATTTTTACCCCTATACTATCCAACACTTACCCTACTGATGCACCTCCTGGAGTTAGAATAGTAATTTTTACCCCTATACTATCCAACACTTACCCTACTGATGCACCCCCTGGAGTTAGAATAGTAATTTTTACCCCTATACTATCCAACACTTACCCTACTGATGCACCCCCTGGAGTTAGAATAGTAATTTTTACCCCTATACTATCCAACACTTACCCTACTGATGCACCCCCTGGAGTTAGAATAGTAATTTTTACCCCTATACTATCCAACACTTTCCCTACTGATGCACCCCCTGGAGTTAGAATAGTAATTTTTACCCCTATACTATCCAACACTTACCCTACTGATGCACCCCCTGGAGTTAGAATAGTAATTTTTACCCCTATACTATCCAACACTTTCCCTACTGTTGCACCCCCTGGAGTTAGAATAGTTATTTTTACCCCTACACTATCCAACACTTACCCTACTGTTGCACCCCCTGGAGTTAGAATAGTAATTTTTACCCCTACACTATCCAACACTTACCCTACTGTTGCACCCCCTGGAGTTAGAATAGTAATTTTTACCCCTACACTATCCAACACTTACCCTACTGTTGCACCCCCTGGAGTTAGAATAGTAATTTTTACCCCTATACTATCTAATACTTACCTTAAATGTAATTTAATATTATGCGTTGTAATGGTATGCGTTGTAAAGGTAGTATGCGTTGTAATGGTAGTGCGTTGTAAAGGTATTTTTTAAAAATGCGTTGTAGTGTCATGCGTTGTAATGGATTATGCGTTGTAAAAAATGCGTTGTAAGTGCATGCGTTGTAATAGTGTGCGTTGTAACGTCATACATCCGTCACAGAGTGAAGGGCTGGGGGGATGTATACGGACACGATATTGTACTGTTTCCCTTCCCACTGACAGGATATTGCCACAAAGCGACCCTGGTCATCCGTTTGCGTATGTTGTATGACCAGCGGGAATTGTTTACGCACTAAAATCCCCACACCTCTTGAGCCTGAAGAGAACGCCGAATGCACCACCATTTTGTACCCCCAGCGATCCATAGCCCTGCAAGCCGAACCCATCAAGTGCGTTTCCTGCAGCAGGGCCACCGCCGGTGCACATCTCTTTAGATATTGTAGAACGAGACCTCTCTTTATTTTATCCCCCAGCCCATGCACACGTAAGCAGCATTAAGGGGGTGACCGGTGACATCAAAGGCATCTGTGAATTGGACTCAGTTCGTGTCTGCGTCATCCCTTTCCCTCACACACCCTCTGTCCTCTCTCAGAATCATGTACGTTATGCGTCCATAAACTTTCCCTAATCACATATAAAACCTTTTTAATTGTAAATTGCAGAGATGACTATTAAGACAGCTAGTTCGATAATTTCCATTCACCAAGTGAGCTAAAATGGAGCGTATGGCCAAGAATTAAAGCTTTTTTAATGGAGAATGTGTCAATGCCAGGAACACCTTTTTTCTGCTCGAAGAGCCCGATGGAAAGCATTTTTGACTGACACTATTTCATGTCTTGACACTGCTTGGTGCAAAAACCTTTTACCACTGTATTTTAAACAAATATTTCTGGAGATGGTCCTATGTGACAAAAATGTTTTAGCCATATGTTAGAACTGTCAGCCTTAGGGTGGTCTCCACCCCCCCCCCCCCAACGTTTTGCCGTCTGCCTTCATTTTTCGGATCTTGTTTTTGCTGGCCTTAGTGCTCTGCAAATTCTACCTCTGCTAACCAGTGCTAAAGTGCACGTGCTATCTCGTTTGAACATGGCTACATTGCATTAAACCCAAATTGCATATTTAATTTAATTGTAAGTCCCTGATAAGGTGGCAGCCCATCTGCCCAGGGCATGTAAATTACATACTACTAGTGGGCCTGCAGCCCTGGTTGTGCCACCCACTTCAGTAGCGCTTTAAACATGGTTCAGGTCTGTTATCACAGAGTGAGTGCAGTGTGCAATGTGCTGGGACAGGGCTACAATGTGGGGCAAAGACAGCCAGTAGGCTATAGCTCCCAGACGCATCCCGAGTGAATCCCCCATTCAACCTAACTGCCATGGATGCAGGACAGAGTAAGCAGGGCCCCCTCCAGTGCCCTCCTGCACTTGGCACTGAGTGAGGCCTGCTGTAAGCTTGAGACCCTTAAGGCTGACTGAATGGACTGGGCTTGAAGTGCCCCCTTGTACAGAGATATTGGTCTGCTTGTTCAAGATTAAGGTGCACATACGAAACCATTGGAGCAATCGAAACCTGAATTGTTGATGAAGGGTTGTAGTTCTTCTAGAAAGGATCTGCTCCTGGACCAATTGAGTGCATCTTTATAAACCCAACTGGAAACGGGCTTCAGGCATGTATTCCCCCTGAAACGAAAAAAAAAAGGCTCTAACATCGAGGATATGCTGACTACCTCAAAGCCATTGCCCCAACCAAAAGCAACCAGAAGAGTCCCAGATGAAACAGCCTTGTACAAACCAATGCAATCAGAAGAGCTCTAGCTGGATCAGCCAGCTTGCAGCAACAGGGATGCACCACCCATGACAGCTGATGTTGAGATGGGTTCATTCCGCCAGGCAGACACTAAAACCTGGTCAGAGCTAGACTATAAGTCCTAGAAGGATAAATCTTTACAATGCAAAGAAGCCTCCATCTCAAACAGGCCCCATACAGATAAAGACAGGCTAACCAGAGTGGGCCAGACTGACCAGAATGGAGGCCTAACTGAGCTCAGAGCTACCATGAATAAGGCACGGACTTCCACTAATCCCACATGACCCTTACAGTGCTCTTTAATCTTTTTGTGAAATGCAGAGTTTACCAGAGTCTGGGGATGCTTGATTGAAGCTCCCCCATAAGGAATGAGTCCTCATTATGTGTCACAAAGTACAGAACTGGGTCTTGGTCAGCCCAAGTCAGAAAGACTTCTTTTCATTTAGTCTTTTATATTTAATGTTTTGTGTTATAACTGACCGGGAATATCAAACCAGAGGTTCTGACAGTGGCTGTAGCTGCAGACACAAGGAAAATTTCTGTGCTGACATAGTACCAACAACAGTGGTCCCCAGAAAGTGAAATGGAAACCAAAGGAATGAATATAGACTCAATCATAGCTATATTTAGTGGACTTGTCCAGCCGGACAGAGGTCTGATATTTACTTGTAGGTTTAGGAAATATTCATACAAAACAATACATAAAATGGGACACAAACATAAACAAGGGAGAAAACAAACAACAGGGGGCTCAGGCAAAGCTTTTCCGGTTTGTTACAGAAGGAGGATATACAGTGTTACAAGAACAAATCACTACAAAACACCTTTACAGCGGAATGAACAAAAGTTTTTTTGCGTATAAGGTGTATTAGGGTGTCGACGGTGTTTCGATCTGTTTGAAGAATTAGCGGATCATCATCAGGACTTAAATAACATCTTCCGGGTGTGATTCACACCCGGAAGAATCCTGCTATTCAGCAACTTGCCTGCAACATACTGGTGACTGAGCCGTTAGAGAACGAGAAGGCGACTCCCCCCGTATCCGAGTTTGAATTCATCATATCTGGAGCTGCCATTATAACAGCCCTCGTCTCCCCGCCCAAGTTCCCCCATTCTGAAATTGCGGCTAATGAGGCTCTATCTAACAGGCATGTTATTTAAGTCCTGATGATGATCCGCTTCTGATATTAGACATCCCAAAACTGAAATTGAGACTTTATAGCGTGCAGTTTAACTCAACGGCACAATCCAAGTCCAGAGAGGTGACGATCCTAATCAGGGCTGGTAATCCCTTTGTGTTGGAATCCACTTCTAAAGGTAAGGAGAAGAAGTTAATTAACCTGCCAAGCTACCTTTGAGGCAGAGTTTGATCAATTTTTTAACTAATGGATCTAATGATGACAAATACACGTTTTAGACCCATCTTTTCTCAGTTACAGGAGGTTATGCAGAGATGGGTCTTATAAGCAGAGGACTTTTTCAGTTTGGCTTTGAACCTGTCTCTGTATCGGTCCTTCCACTCATGGCACCAAACTGCAGCCAACCCCCTGGTAGAGCAGAGGTTTTTCCTCTCACTAATTTACGACAATTAACACAGAAATGATTTGTGACACTACTTTACATGGAAATGACAACACGTGTGTTAAGCTACACATTTCAAGAAACCATAAATAGTAGTTCTGATTTAGATTCTGCATTGTATAAGCATGCAGAATGTTAGAAATAAGTTTGTTACATTTATTATTCAATAAATAAATGTGAATTTTAACACTTTAATGATATGATCTTCTGATTAGATAATATGATAATAACAATAACACAAAAATTCATTGTGAGAAGTTGGCCTGGTATATGCTGTCCACTAGTTAAAGTGAGCACTTTGCACCAGTCCAAACGACCCTTATTGATGATTAGGTTAAAGACAACCTTTATTGAAAGCTATCCTAGTGATAGCTATGGAGAGCAGCCTTCAGGATAAGTCTCGAAGGAATGTAAAGCAGCTTGGTTTACCAGATTATAACCTCCTGAATGACCAAATGAAAGGAGAACCACACAAGGTATATATGAAATATATGTATTTATTACTAAACACTCTCTACTAACCTCTTTATGAGATTAGAGAACAAGGAACGCAATATTACAGTACTAGAACAACAGTAAATAGCACAATACACAGCGGGCTCCAAGGGGAGACCGAACCATATACTAAGAAAATGGTATAACAACCATGACTTGACTAGACACATTGCCTAGAGCACGTAGAATCGCTGGGAACCCAAGGAACCACCCAAGGTAGTGACACAGGGGACCCAAGGAGGCTGGGTGCAGTGTGAGAACACAGCCGCGAGCTCCGTACAACTCTATGGGAAAGTCGCAGTTGGAATTTTAAAGATTAAGGACACTTAGGAGAGGACTTCAAGCAAACCCTTTGGAACATAGAAGGTTCTAAGACCAGCACCTTTGAGAGTGCCGAGGGACCAGTGTTACCTATCCCAGGAGAGCCGGGTGCATAGGGGTCAAGTGGTGTCGGAAACGCTCGTTGATTTCAATGGCGTGATGCAAAGAAGTGCTGCTGCCGGGAAGATGAAAAGTGTTCGGTGTGATCCAAGCCTGGATCGGAGCTGAGAAGAACCTGAAAGCAGAGGGGACAGAGTCTGGGTCACTTCACAGTGACCAGGGACACGATAGACGAATGTCCACTGATGTCATGTGTTTCAGGTGAGAAGAGGTGAATCTTGACTCTGCAGCCACGGGGACCAGGAGATGTTGACGATTACCAAAGTCTGGAGGTGAGCTGTCCCACGAAGTATGTCGAGTGCTGGGGGGTCAGTGTCCGAAATGAACACCAACAAACCTTGGCTGCTGCAACCCATGCGGTCAGAGGAAAGATGCTTCGGTGAGGACCAGCAAGGTCCTGGGGACTCTCCAAGCTATGGAGATTCAGGGCACATCTGGAGCAACCAGGAATGCCCACTGAAAGTTAAGGATACCTTCACAGGGACCCACAGGTCGACAGACCAGGGATTGCAGAGGGACCTCAAGAGGAATCACAAGATACCAGCACCGGGAACACTCGTGGAGTGTAGGCCGTAAATCTTCATTGTAAACACTGCTCGGGGTCAGGACTACAAGTAGCCCAAAGCACAGCCTCAGGGATTGCCAAAAAGCATATGCTGCTGCAAATGTACACGCTGCACAGGAGTACGGGTTGCACGGTGCCCACGAGGGCTGCGGGTCTCAGGATTGCTGAGAGCACTAGTCGACCTCGGGGACACTTGGAAGCCCACCTCCTGTGTTGCAGAAATCTTCGGAGTCCTCAGGAGCTCGGGAGATGCAAACCGGTCAGATGCATTTAGGTGCCTGCTTAGCAGGGGAGTAACTCCTTTACTCCAAGGGAGATTCTTCAGTGATCCAGCATTGTGCAGATCGTCGAAGTACTAGGTTTCTGTAGCAGAGTTTTGTCCAGAGAAATCTAAAGTCCTGTTGTCAGGGGTTCCTACTTTATACCCAAGGAAGCGGTGTGACAAACTCTGGGGACACACCTATGGGAGGGTCAGGACAGAGGGGTGGCTACACCCATGTCCTTTGTCCAGTTTCGCGCCAGAGCAGGAGCAAATGGATCTTGCAGCCGGTTTGAGCTGGACTATGCACAGGGACACCAAATGTGCCCCAAGTGCAGACATCAAAGCACTCTTGGAGTGTACCCACCCAGTCCCAATACACCAAAGTCTGTCACACCTCCCTGTGACAGGAAACCTATTGACCAGCCTTCCCCTGCCTGAGTTTCATCCAGAAGCAGGAGGGCAGACTCGTGTCTGTTGCTGGCAGCATCCATCTTGTGATGCCAGGGTCGAGCAAGCTGGTTTCGGGTGTACCATTGTTGTCATATTTCTCCCTCCAGGAGGGTGGAATCATACCTCCCACACCAGGTACTGGTATGGAGGTATGATTCCAAGGTGTTTGACACCAAACACGACATGTTTCCATGCAGCCGTTATAAAGTTAGCATTTACTGCGAGGTTATAATTCACTTAAGAGTATATGGTTGGCTGCATCACAAACAGCCCCGGGATAAGGATTCCGAAGGCTGCAGAGGGGCTCTGCTCATGCAGGTGCACCCTCTCACATAAAAGCCAGCACCCTGCCTTCAATATTGACAAGGCCTGCCATAGGGGTGACTGATAGGTTTATATGTGCAGTGATATGGAGTAGATATAGTGAATCTATATCTAAGTAAGAGGTGCATGCACCACCTTACGCAGGCTGCTGTAGCAGACCTGTTGTGTTATTTTGAATGGTCTCCCAGGGGTGGCATAATACATGCTGCAGCCCCTGAGAGGCCTCTGGGATACCTATGCCCTGGGTATATAGTATACCATATAGTAGGGTCTTATAAGGGTACCCCAGAATCCAATCTGGAGTGTACCTAAAGTTCATGAACAACCAATTTAGGGAGAAAGCAGATAGGCTGGGGTCCTGATTAGCAGGATCCCAGTCAAACTAAGTCGAAAACCAGCAAAACACCAGGAAAAAAGTGGGGGTAACCATGCAGTCAGATTCCACCTTCCTACATTCATATGTGTGAATTAAGCGCTTCACATGTTAAGCATGAATAGTATATTAGAATGTGTAACATGGGCACTGATAATTACAAAAGTAAGTGCTACATGAGTTTAGTGAAAAAAGTGTACTTCATAAATCTTATCTTTGATGTGCCTTTAAACAAGTATGTTTTAATAACATTTGATGTGCAAAAGAAACTTACAAAATATATGTGTGACAGTGATATTTTAAAAATGTATGAGTACCTTATACTTACATGAATAAATTGCAATCTTATTGAAGTGATATTAATACGTTTAACTGTAATGCGAAATTCATATTTTAGTACCATGTCATCGTGCATGAGCTGTATTTCATGAAGACCTCAACTTTGCTTCATTTCCTAATATGAACTTATGAATTGAGTAGTCTGAAGCCTAAGGGAACTTTTTTCTAACTTTCAATTGCCTTCTTTGACATTTGTAGCATCGGTGAATAAACTCAACAAAACTGCTACATGCCAGAGCAAATGGTTGAGAACTGACAAAGGATGAGAGCATAAAGTCATCTACTTTCTGAGTGCCTCAATGCTCGTATGACTAAACTACAATAATTCTACGGAAATCATGAGTAGGCCTGGGCGGTGAACTTCGCTCCTTTTGCAGAGTTTGCAGAGTTTCCGGCACTCCGCTCTCCGCAGAGTTCGCGGAGTGCAGAAAACTCCGCTTTCGCGATGTGCAGAGGAGTTTTTTCCCAGCTCGCGATCGCGATCGTAGGTACACGATTGCTAACGGTAAGTTTGCGATAGCGAACGGTAAGTTCGCGAGCGCGTGCTGCCGCTCGGGTCGAATTTCTACCGGAGCTGCAGAAATACCAACACAAACTGCAGTTCGCACTGCACTCCACCACTAGCGGAACTTCGCTGATTTTTTTGTAACTTCGCGGAGTTCCATATAGCAAAACTCTGCGAACTACACCCAGGCCTGATCATGAGTAATGTATTACCTAATTCTTCTGAATTTGTATACTTTTTACCTACTACATCATCCCTAGTGTCTTTCAGCACATAACAAGATCCATCGGAGGACCAAGGAGGTTTCACATGATAACAAAGGTTAATTTGATATAAGAGTAAGTTAGACAAATCATAGTCAATTAAAAGGGCCCAACACATTAACACTACAACAGGTTTCCCTCTTGATGAGCATGACTGACATCAGCCTCATTGACATATGATGGGCCATTTTTGAACGCCTACAGAGATCACTATAGCTTTGACTATTTCTTGATCTCATTGAAACTTGATGACTTTGTCACGATAGTTGACATAGGCTCTCGGGTCTTATCTGATTAGGTGCTAATAAAGTTGCAAATGACAGTGGATCAATCAGTCCAGCATTCACCCAAACACAAGAGGTTGAACCAGGAGGCCTTCCATGACCTTATTCTCAGCAATAATATATGAGTGGAACTTGAGGTGGAAATGCCTCGACTATCATCAGTAAACAAGAACTCTTGCTCCCAGTGCTCATTGCCCAATCTCTGTAAAGGAATGTATGAGCTTAAAGCCCTCCTCACAACAGATGCCAACAGATGCCACCCATAAACTATTGGATACCAAACAACTATTTTAAGGAAAGTAGGACAAAGCAGAAAGATTATTGGCAAATAAAAATATAATGACTAAAACCCACAACTTTGCATTGTTATGTTATGAGAATTTGTAAAGCGCACTTATCAACAAAGAGAAATGCAGGTGCTAGATTAGATGACTAGGCTGATCGGGCTCTTTGATGAACAGCCTGGTCTTTAGTTTCTTGTGGAATGCAAGAAGGGATGGGGAGGTCCAGATGTGATGTGGAAGGTTGTTCCAGGATTTGGCAGCGATATAGGAGAAAGAGCTTCCTCCTAAATTGCTTCTGCAGATGGAGGGTGATATGCAAGGTATGGTATGGCTGAGCACAGTTGCCTGGTGGGTTGGTAGAAATTAAGGTCTGGCATCGTAGAGGGCTTTGTATGCGTGGGTGAACAGTTTGAATTGGCAGCGCTCTTGAATTGGTAGCCAGTGTAGCTCTTTCAGGAGGGGCAAGAAGTGTGCACTGTGGGGGGTATTGAGGATGAGTTTGGCAGCGGCGTTCTAAGTGATCCGGAGTCTTTGTATGAGTTTTTTTGTGATCCAGAGTAGAGTGTGTTGCTTTAGTCTAATCTGCAGGTGATGTTGGACTGGATGACCGTGTTTCCGGTGTCAGAGGGGAGCCATATGAATAGCTTGTGATTCATATGTAGAATGAAGAAGCAGGATGAGAAGATGACACACCTTTTTGACGATTGTGAGTCTATTGTCCAAGATGATGCAAAGGTTTTTATCGTGGTCAGTGGAGGAGCATGGGTCCCAGGTCGGTTGGCCAAAAGCAGGAGTTCAATGAGAGCTCTAGTACCCGTAGATAAAGTCTTCTGTTTTACCAGTGTAGTTTTAGGCAGTTCTGTTTCATACAGTTTGATATGTTTGACATGCAGGCCGTGAGGGATGTTCCTGGTGGTGTGGTTGCTGTCTGTGAGAGAGAATATGAGCTGAGCATAGGAGAGACTGTTGATTCAATGGGATCTTATGATGTGAGCTAGAGGTTACATGTAGACATTGAAGAGGGTGGGACTCAGCGAAGATCCTTGAAGGACTCCGCAGATGAGGTTCTTGGGTTCGGAAGTGGAGGGAGCCTATTTGCTGGATCCTGTCAGAGCGAAAAGAGGCCAGCCATCTTAGGGTAGGTTCTTGTACTCCGGAGTTGTGGAGTCTTGTGTGAGGGTGCTGTGGGAGGTGGCATTGAAGGCCGCAGGGAAGACGAGTAGTATGTGTGCTGTGGTTTCCTCTTTGTCCATGATGGTCTGGATATCGTCAGTTGCTGCACTGAGGATGGTTTCTAACCTGTGGTTGCTACAGAATCCAGACTACAAGATGTCTAGGAGGTGGTATTGTGCAAGATGATTGGAGAGTTCATTATTGATAGCTTTCTCCATGATTTTCTTTGGAAGGGCAAGGGCGAGATGGGTCTGTAGTTGCTGCGCTCTTCTGGGTCTGCTATAGATTTTTCCGGAGAGCGGTGATTACTGTGTGTTTCCTGTTGTCTGGGCAGATTCAGCTATAGATGGAGGGTTTATGAAGGTGGTAAGGAAGGTGGGAGCGGATCAGTGTTTCTCCTGGGATTTAGATATGGTAGGGGCAGAGGTTGGTGGGGGCCTGAAGTTGGTTGTTCTTATGATTTCAGTGGTGTCTTGTGGGGTGAGGGGCTTCCAGTTTGTGATCTGAGGTGGTCAGATTTTGTGACAGTGGCAGCTGGTTGATGAGGTCTTGTATCTAAGTTGCTGTAGATCATGAGCATTTAGTTGTGAAAGAATTCAGGGAGGTTGTTGCAGAGGTTTTGCAATGGAGTGATGCAGTTGGTGGTGGCTGGAGGGTTGGAAAATTCTTTGACGATGTTGAAGAGGTTCTTCACAGTTGTTGGAGCTAGTTTCCAGTCTGAGAATAAGGGCTGTTTTTATGTCCTCGTTGATTTGAGTGTGATATTTTCTGAGCAAAGAGCTATATGTGTTTCTTGCTATGGTGTCCTGGCTGACCACCTCACACTGGTCCATCGTCACTCGTAGAAAGGGTTGACAAGTTGGCCTTGCTCCTTAACAACTGAGCAAGTAAAAGGGGGGTAGTAGACTGGAATTTTGGACATGACACTGGACCCCGAGACCAGGCCGCTGTGAACACCATAAGGGCCATCTCGGCCCCCAAACATAATGATTGCCCAGTTACTCAAGTACCAAATCTAGAGAGACAGCAATCATCAGCCCCCACTAGAGCCAACATAGAGAGGCCCCCACAACAACCGCTAATAGAGCAAATCCACCCCCTTTACTCCAACAACCCATCAGGCAATGGCAGCCAAACAAACAACGGGTAGGAGTAGACTTTCCCACACGCACATAAGTCACTAAAGAAAACCCTCCCCCCCCCCAGTTATAAACCTACCACCGGCTTCAACTCCATATGTTCTCATTCTTGTAGGCATCCCGAGCTCGAAAAGGGCCAACATGAACCACACCAAGAACTAAAACACAAATGCATGCAATGGCTAGCCAATTACAGACACTTCCGGTACGACGATGCAGGAGAGATTCTAACTACACGTAGAGTTGGATGGGTAGGATGGAGGCCTAAGGACAAGCAAGGAGACTGTATAGTGATAAACTTTAGAAACCCTTGCGTTGTCCAAGAAATTTTAAATAGAGAGGATGGGAGACAAACGGGTACTATCCAAGCCCTCCCACTGGGTTACTCTTATTCCCCAGAGAGAGTCCATCAAGACATAAGGCATTATGGGTGGGGCCGGAGACACGAAAACCATAGCTATAATATAGCTGCTTTGGATCACTATTGGCCCAGGCAACCAATCTTTAACATTCCCATAGCAAACAGATTTAGCAGCCAGAAGGAGTGGATTGACTTGAGGCTCAGGCCATTGGATCCGAAGTGCAGTTGGGCAACCTTCTGATGGTAACTGAGACCCGCGAGAATGATACAGGGCACTGCTCGATGTTAGGCGAAGGAGAACCTGTAGGAGCATGAGCGGCTCCCCAGGAAACACCCATCAGGGCCTTACTACGACCCTGTCCTGCAGCCAATCCCCTTTATCGAATAGCAGGACCATCACGAAAGCTGATTCTGGGCTCTGTGGGTCTCTCCTTCAATCCACCCTTCCAGTTGTCAATAAAACCAAGTCTCCTGATCCCCCAAGGCTGCGAGTCCTATCCTGGAACGTAGCAGGTCTGAACAACAAGATAGATGACCCCGAATGGGGCCATTTAATTGACCAACACGAGATCTGCATGTTCCAGGAGACGTGGGCATGAGGGGACGTCTCAAAATCGGGTTTTGCCATCTTCAACGTTCCTGCAATATCTGGTGGAAAAGGGAGACCCTCGGGGGGACTAAGTACATGGGTGGGAGTCCACCTAGGCTGTTCAGCTAAACAGATAGAAACATCCTCAAATGATATTCTGTGTGTCTTCCTGCACTTTCCGCCCAACACCTCTATAGCCCTACTAAATGTGTACTTAAGACCAGTTATCCAGGGACAGGAGTCAAAAACACTCGAAGAACTAATGTCATTTTTAGCCACCATTTCAGACAACCACATGGTGATTATAGGAGGGGATTTCAATTGCCAGGTTGAGCCATTAGATGGCCTGCTCAAGGACAGTCTCTGTGAAGAAGATAAGTATTGGGCCATCCCGGAGACTACGTGTCCACCAGTTAAAATTTGGTTTCCTCTGGTGATCCAACGATGCTTGTTTCCGGTCCAGGGAAGACATGACTTGGCAATTCGGGTTGGACTGTTCCCATGAGGCACAGGGTCAAGACTGATTTGCATATGGCCATGACTGAACTGGGGTGGCTTGGTGAGCAAAATAACGATGGATTAAACCCAGATCTGTGACTGGGGGTGAAAGTTTTGCCAATGTGCAACATTCCGTCCATCATCTTGTGTGTTTTGCTGTTCGCCCTATGTGGGAATGGTATGCCCAGACGTGGGTCTCGTGCTCACTACGCCACTGGAGTGAAGCTATCCTGGCTGAAGAGGGGTGAAACCACGAAACCGGTCCTAGGATGCTTGATTCCGGTCCAGGGAAGACATGGCTTGGCAGTTCGGGCTGGACTGTTCCCATGAGGCACAGGGTCAAGACTGATTTGCATATGGCCATGTCTGAACTGGGGTGGCGTGGTGAGCAAAATAACGATGGATTAAACCCAGATCTGTGACTGGGGTGAATGTTTTGCCAATGTGCAACATTCCGTCCATCATCTTGTGTGTTTTGCTGTTCGCCCTATGTGGGAAGGGTATGCCCAGACGTGGGCCCCTTGCTCACTACGCCACTGGAGTCAAGCTATCCTGGCTGAAGAGGGGTGAAACCCCAAAACCGGTCCTAGGATGCTTGATTCCGGACCAGGGAAGACATGGCTTTGCAGTTTGGCCTGGACTGTTCCCATGAGGCATAGGGTCAAGACTGACTTGCATATGGCCATGTCTGAACTGGGGTGGCGTGGTGAGCAAAATAACGATGGATTAAACCCAGATCTGTGACTGGGGGTGAATGTTTTGCCAATGTGCAACATTCCGTCCATCATCTTGTGTGTTTTGCTGATCCAGATGAATTGCCTTGTTCTAAAATACTCTTTAAGGGCATGCAATGGAAGAACACAATCCGATACATCTAGCAACTTCACTGTCATTAGAAATGGGCGAGGCTCTTTACTGGACTATATTTTAATCGACTCCAAATCCTGGCATTGGTTAATTGACTTTAAAGTCACGGTACGGCACGATAGTGACCATAATGCCCTTGTACTAGAACTAAACGAGTTTTATCCTGGGAGTGCCACAGGGGTATACTCCCCCACTGATGACAGGTTGTTCCTCTCAAACTGTAGGAGGAGAGTGCATTGGGCAGACATAAACCAGTCACAAGCTAGACGAGGCTCCCTGTATGAAGCCATCATCCCGTGCTCTCGACTGCAATTAAATCTGTACCTATTAACGGCGCCAGAATTGATCCCCAGATGGTCACCCAGAACCATACTAGGTTAATGGCAATCACAGTAGATTTCTTCTTTCCTATAAAAAACATCAGTCCAAATAGGAAACCCCCCCCCCCCCACCCCTTGTGTAACGACCAATGCCGTAAGGCCAAAACAGCCCTTATTACATCTATCAAGGCAAATGACCATCCCTTAATTAAAATATCTAGAGCAGCCTACAAGGTCAGTGTCAACGAGGCAAAATAAGGGTGGGAAAGCGACAAGTGGGACACCTTGAGAAGCTCCCTGGGTGCCCGCGACATGAGGACCTTCTGGAATGTGGTCAACACAGGCAGTTCTGAGGCTAAATCACTGATAGAGCCAAACCTGGAGGCAGATGTATGGAGGGACCATTTTGAGTCCCTCTACTTAAGGGTGGAGACACTGGACGACTTAGCCGCCAAGGGCTGTTCTTCGGGGACCGACCATCCGATTGCACCCATGTTCACTAACAGAACTATGGACGACACCCCGATAATAACCCATAATGAGATAACTGGCGCCTCTCCAAAATAGCCCCGGGTAAAGCTCCCAGATTAGATAAGATCCCAGGGGACCTATTCCGCAGCGAACCCACCATCTGGGCACCATATCTCTGGGTCTTATTTAATGCCATACTCCAAGACATGAAGATCCCGGTTAGCTGGGCCGGAGCTCACCGCTGTTACCAACAAACTATAGGCCTTATAGATATTACCCAAAAAGTCTTTGCATGTGTGTTGCTGCTCCGACTGCAGAGCTAGATGGAGGAGCTCAAGATACTCCCCTCCAGGCAGGGTTCAGAGAACATTCTTTCACACTGGCTCAAATCCTGAAGCTACAAATTTTACACTGGAAGATCGTGTGTTTGGAGGATGGCAGCCTCTACCTAATATTTGTAGACCTGAGGTCCGCGTTCGACCTGGTCCCAAGAGAGAAGCTGTGGGCAGTTCTCCATGAGATGGGGGTTCCACCATACCTGTGCCAAATCATGAAGCGGTTGCACGAGGGTAACTATTCCCAAATTAGATATGGCAAGGAAGGAAAACTTACGGCCCCCATTCCCCTAAATAAAGGCGTTCGCCAGGGATGCATCCTCGCCCCGACCCTTTCTAGCCTTTATATAATTGGGTTAGTTGACTTTTTGCTGAGCGAGAAAGACTTGGAAGTCTAAGTTGGCATCACGTAAAATCCCAGCTATGATGTTTGCCGACGACACTCTACTAGTATCTAAATCGCCCATTGGGATACAGAGGGTACTCAATAGATTCAATGCGTTTTGCAGGGAAAGAGGGCTTAAAATTAACCTTCAAAAAACTAAATTCATGGCTTTCAACTCTTCCAAAAGCACCCGACCAAATCCATCCTTAAATGGCAACCCTTAGAAAGAGTATCCTCTTTTGATTATCTCGGCATCACCATCACAGAATCTATGGACTGGGGGGCCCAAATTAAAAAATCAACCCTGAAATTGGCGCAATCTTCAGGGGGCTTAATGAAGGCTTTCCAAAAATCTAGGCATAAACCTGTGAGTTCTGCCATAGAAATATACAAGGTCCAAGCCAGGGGAGGGGCGATGTATGGAGCAGAAATATGGGGTTACTGCAGTTCTGAGAGTCTCACACAGACAGAAAACACCGTTCTCAGGCAACTGTTTAGCCTTCCACGGAGTACCCCTCTCACGCCGCTCCGAATGGACCTGGGGGTAAGGTCCATTGCTGAAGAATATATTCTCAGACCCCTTCTATTCTGGCGGCGTCTGTGGTTTACCCCAGAACTTACACAATACACGGACTAATTAAGAGAGGTGATGAGTCTACCGGGGGCGGGCAAATTACTCTGGCTCTCCTATATTCGACACACGTTAGCGAGTCTGGGACGGGGCAACCTTTGGGGTGACCCGGAGGTTGCTTGTGCCTCAATGTCTAGGAAAATGCTAAAGGACTGCTACGGGGAGTTTAAACTGGCCCAACTCCAGAGCAAACCCTTAGCAGGTAAGCTGACTGCAGTCTTCCTAGAAACCAAGGACTGGTATAGCCTAGAGCCGGCACTGAACGACATCAAGCCGGCAACCGCAAGAAAGCTTTATTTGCAGTTCAGACACGGGGTCTTGCCACTTCGCTCTTTTACAAACATGTGGGCGGGCTCGCAAACTCTGGGGTGCCCGGCATGTGACTGCTCCACAGAATCAGACTTTCATGTGTTCGTACGCTGCCCCGGTTACCACAACATGAGAAAACGGTGGCTGGTCCAGATCTGTAGACACCTAGGTACCAGGCGCTGTTGCAAGGCTTTTAGGATATTGAAACATGATTCTAGCCTCCCGATAGTATACTTGGTAGCAGGTTTTCTATTCTTTATGTGGTGCACTCGCAGAGCATTTTTAAAATCAACGTAATAAATAAGGCCGATAAGGCCGATAGTCTCGCGCAATTGAAATGAGGAATTTTAAAGGGCCTTCACTATCCAATTGAGATCACTTGCATTGATGCTGTTCATTTACATTTTGATTTACTGTTATATTGGTTTGTTGCTCCCGAGAATCTGTATCTAGTGGCTAAGATCAAGTTCTGACCTCTCATATTTGGATCAGTCACCTGCTTATATAGCTTGCACATGCATTTTGAATTGCCAGCACTGTCTCCACCCTTGATTAATTTATTGCCTCATATGATCTGATTCTCCCACTTGTTGAGCCGCCTGCATAGATTGCACCATATTTCATATTTGTATCAGGCCATACCTTTGTATGTTTTATCCATCTGTTTTTAATGTATGTATCTAATCTTGCTCTATCTCTTTTTATTTATAACGATTTTAAAGCACATGAATTGATTGCCATTTTAGATGTACTTTCAAGGTCCAACTGACCGAAATAAAGTTATTATTGATTGATTGATTGATTGAAAATAACAATAACTGTCAGTGTCATTATTCTGGTTACCAAGGTTTTTCATATCAACATTATTCCTATCATTAGTCAAATGGTGATCACACATCCATTAATTGCCTTGGTATTGCGTGGTGGAAAAGGTATCTAAATAGGTTCTTTATTCCATTGTAAAGTGGTGAACCTCGGAAGTCTAGGTACACAATACCACTAGGCCCCACCATTGATGGCAAACCACGAATCACTGAGCCATAGTTACATATGTAAATGAAATCTTCACCCCTTAATTGATAGGGTAAGGCCCGATTAGATAAGCGGGAGTCACTCGAGAGCTGTTGGGAGAAAAATAGGAAATAAAGACATGGCAGAGAGCACCCTTGCGCTTTTAAAAGTAGCTGTAAAAGGTTATCAGCAGCCAGGTAGAATCGCGGTAAAGCTGCGGGTGTTGGAAATATGCCCCACGCTCTAGTTCAGCGTTCCAATTTTGTGCTCTTAGGAAGTAAGACATATGGAGACATTGCAAAGAGCATAGTAGCACTTTTTTTTATTTGGAAAAAAATGATAGCTTTTAGAGGTTTTTTGACAGCCGAGCAGGATCGCGTTCAGGCAGCGGGCGTTGGAAGCATGCCCCGCGCTCTCGTTCAGCGTTCCAGTATAATGCTCACGGAAATTGGAAGTAGGGAAAATAGAAACATTGCAGAAAGCACCATTGCGCTTATTAAAGATAGCTATAAGAGGTTACTAGCAGCCGGACAGGATCACTGTCAGGCTGAGGGCGTCGGGCACATGCCCCGCACTCTGGTTCAGCATCCCAGTATTTTACTCACGGTTCCTCGATGTATCAGGGGCCGATGCACCTGGGTGTCTCTCGCCGTCTCCGCCGGTGTAGAGAGATTGGACCTGACTCTTTATATAGGGATAGCGTTTCCGTTAGGCCTTTAATTGGTGTGGTTAGTTTGTAAAAGGGCAGCACAGACTTTTTTATAACTTTTGATCTGCTTGAGCTAGAAACAAAATGTGTTTTTTGTTGAAATCTGCAAATTATGCTGATACTGTAGAATTATGTGGCAAATGAGGTAAAGCCATAGTTATATGGTGAACACCGCACCTGCAGAATTGCATAATTCCATGGCTGCTGAATCACATAATTCCAATTGCCTTGTGCACTACAGGGAGTGCGAAAAGCAATACTGTAGGATTTGTTTCTAATTCACATAAAATTTAAATAACTGTAAATGAACTGTACTAATATTTCAATATATACCAGGAGTTACAAAACCACAAATGAAGCACATTTTGTTTTATCATTCTGAAGTGTAATGGAAACAAAGATTTTAATAGTATCAAAACAAATCTTGGTGATGCACAAATGATAAATATTGTATTGTATTCCGCATTTGTATAGCACTTACTAACCATATGTGTAGCACTGAAACGCTTACCTACATAGACAGCAAGCTGCAGCAGATAACATGGTATGGGATTAGAAGGGTGTTGTTTTGCTTTGTGACCCAATGTGGGAAGTGTTTCCATGTCGTGCGTAATGACCACCAAGGTGCAGTTATAATGTTATGAGCCTCAGAGCATAGCAGTGCAGTAGATGATGAGATGTGAGAGACAGATGTGCAATTTATGTTTTTTTGCAGTATGCTGGCAGCTTTGAACAGCTCTGTGGGTCCTATTATGTTATTTTGTATGATTATAGTCTGTTTAGCTGATTACTGCACTGGGCTGTCCAATCAGAAATTGTGGGGCAGATTTACTTACATTTCATGTGATGCAATGCAGCAAAACAACTGTCTGCACTGAGTGAAAGACGGATAGCAGAAATGCACCATTTCTACAAAGATATGGCACATTTCTGCTGTATCTAGTGTTGGTGTACTGTGCCTAGCACCAACACAAGCACCCTTGCACCCTAGTGCCAGGGTGCCTGCATTACAACAGGGACAAATACCTGCAAAAAAACAATCCAAAGAGACATATTCCTCACTATGTGTACTGCACAAAGTAGCACACATATAATGTGCAAGTTAGAAGAAGAAATGAAGACATTTCTTCTTGTTATGCCTCACGGGGGAAGGCGTACCAGTTTGACACATTCTCAAGTTTACTAGCTTTAGTATAAGTGGGAATGCACCAAATGCCATAGGTGGATGTATGAGAACGCCCTTGCTCCACCCATGGAGCTCCTTCCCAATGCAAGGTAACTCAAGGCACCAATATGCACTGCCTTGCATTGCTTAATATTTATTAAACCACGCAAAGGCCTGCAAGGTGGCTTTGCATTGCTTAGTAAATACCAAAAATGATTTTGCATTGGGCTGCACCACAAATGTGACTCAAGTCCGACGCAAAATCTTAGTACATCAGTGTTTAGTTCTATGCCAGGGCTGGTATTGATGAGGGTGAAAGAAGTGAAGAGAGATGCTGGAATGTGTATTGTTACTATCATCTCATATCAGAAAGCCATTGTGACATATAAAGAAGTGGCCATAGTGTATAGGTATATTCTACAAATTGGGAAAACAGTTATTTCAAGCGCTCAGCAGATGTAGGTCAAACAGTCAACAATGTCCTAGTCCAAAAAATTGGTGCTCAGGAGGAAGGGATTTGTTCCCACAACCCCAATAGGACAACCAAGGTGGTCCAAAACTTATACTCAAAAACCTCCGAGCACTCAAATATCCATGTTGAAAAAGTTCCAAAAAATAGAAACATCAGTTGATAAGACACTCCAAATATTTCATCCACTGTTTATTCGTCAGGACAGCAGTTTAAATAAAAGCGCAGCCGACACGTGTTTCGTAAAGTCATATCAGACTCACAAGTTCTTCAGGGCTGCAAATCAAAAGCCATATAATACATATAAGTACTCCACTCTAGGAGTATAGCATTCTTACAATTCAGCTCAATTACAGTGGAAACACCTTCAACACTCCCAAGTCCCAGAAATGTGGTGTAAAGTAAAGATCACACAGACCCCTCCAAGGACATGAATGAGTCACCCAAAAGAGTGTAAGATGTCCAAATGGCAGGCAAGATATCCGCATGCCAAATGTATTCTCATTTAGTACCAAATTAACATAACATTTATTGCCCATAATGATGTCTTATAGGCCCCAAGTAAAGAAACCAGAAATTAAAAGTGATGTGACTCAAGTGGATTCCACGTCATACCTGAAATAGCAATTCTTAGCGCTCCTTCAAGTCCACAACAAAGAAGAAATATATATCCAGCCAATCCGGTCTCCAGTCAATGAACCCTTATACACTCTATAATGACACAATGAACGTAGTAAATGTCACCCTAATAATTCCATGTTAGTGTCTTCAAAAACGAGTTATCCATAATGGCAACTCTCCCTCATTTGTTTAAGGAGTTCCCAAGATTCTTCCTTCTTATTTAATTCCACTTAAGTAAATCAGCAAATAATTGTCAAGAAAAATATAAGGAAACAGTATATAAATAATACTTATCACCTTGGCCATTATCTTATTTTAGCGCACATATATCAAGTACATTCAATGCAGCGTACTCCATTGGGTACGAGTTGTCATTTACATAATCTCACCAAAAACGTAACTCTGTTTCCACATAGATTTCCTCCGGTCCGGTCTTAACATAGGCTAAGAGAGATTATTATGAGCCACCCATTATTATCCACTTTCTGCACTATATCTGTTATCAATAATAAAAACTAAGTCCCTCAATCACTCACCTAGGAAGTGGCAGAATCGCACACACCGAACCTGCCTCTGTATTACTCCTCACCGTAACAAAAGCTCTCGAAATTTCCATACAAAATCGGAACACGAGTACGTGCCCTGTAAAAAGTGTCAAAAGCACACCATAAGTCACCAAATCCACTATTCAATACTGTGAATTAAACTCGCAGCCTCCAGCCTACTCACTCACCCGCGGTAACCCCAATCTTCGTTCAAACTGGTGGCGTCCACACCGGGCGCCATCTTAGAGTGGCTTTTTATGTGCAACAAAAGTATACGCCATCTTGGAACGGGCAATATTCACCTTCCCCCCGTTCTTATCGCAATTAATACCGAAAGTCTTACATTTCGCGCAGGATTCCCATCGTACACGATTCAATTTTGAATCCAATATCACGCGCAATAGTCTTTATCCAGAAAGTCATTTCTGTCCACACAATCGCTAATAATAATCTTACTCAGTTCCCCGCTTTATAATTTATCTTCAATTTGAATTTACATATTTCCGCAATACCGCGATGTTGAGACGGCTGGAGATCACGTGACTATCCTTCAAGATGCTACACAAAGCCCATATGCCACCACACCTTTGGAATACAAATTAATTAGTTTGCTATAAATGGTATGACGCGGTCCCCACCCCAAGACCACATCTCTGAACAAAAGTATATCAAGTCCCCTCCACCAGGCCATGAGAGAGATGATATTGAGGTAGGAGTTCACAGTTGTCCCAGTTAAAGTATAATATCTGTAACTTTTAACAATTTTTCCATGTCTATTTGAAATCATACAACATCACATTCCTTACACGGGCATTGAACTAAACATCTGCCCATATATGTCAGAATTCATAACGCAACATTACATATTCATCATCCTGCAAGAAAAATTAAAGACAGTTCAGTTTTTAACAAATTATTAACACCCAAAATTTTCTATCCCATTCAAAAGTCAGCTATTAGTAGTACTGCATACCTATACTAATGATTAAAAATATAGCATGTAGCAAAATTCCGATCAGTAAAAATTGATACTCTCATTTAATTCATCTACCTTATTCCTGTCCTAGAAAGAATTCATATTCATAATCACGATTAAGGCCGCAGTCTACCGCCCTTAATTTGATCAGCCATAGTACCTCCCTCCTTCTCAGTGCAAGCAATCTATTACCCCCACGGGGATCCCGCGGTATATTATCGATACCATGGTATGTAAAGGTATGTTCATCTTTTTTATCAAAATTCTGTACCATATGGGATGCAATAGGGTATCTTGTATCGCCATTCTTTAAGGACCTATAGTGTTCCACCATCCTGTCTTTTAGTCTCCTAATAGTGCTCCCCACATAAATCTTGCCACAGGAGCAAACAATAACGTACACCACAAAAGTGGTGTCAAAGTTAGTAAAGTTTTCGATCACAAAGTCACCAGTTGCATTATAGTTGAATTGCAGCACCTTTGGTTTCGCCCATCTGCAAGGCCTACACCTTCCACATTTGTAAAGCCCTTTATATTTTAGTGAAAAGTCTCGTTTGTCCACTTTTTTAGGGTAGCTCGGACTAACCATGTTTGCCAATGTCAGGCCCTTCCTAAATGTCAAACTAGGTTTGACGCCAAAAAGGGTTGTAAGTCACAATCTAGCATTAATAAATGCCAACGTCTACGCAAAATGTTGTATAACTTAGCACTATCTGTACCAAAATTGGTAATTAGTCTGATCTTGTTATCCCTTACCGGTTTTTTCTCCATTTTGCTCCGTCTAATCAAAGTAGTCTCACGTTTCATATTCCTTGTTTTTCATGCCGCTAACTCAATTATATGCTTGTTATAACCCCTGTTCAAAAATCTCCCCTCCATATCCTGGAGATTCCTCTCAAAATCTACGTCCAGAGCACAATTCCGTCGCGCCCTGATCATCTCGCCATGGGGTATTGAGTTTATTTGACTGCTGGGGTGGCAACTCCCAGCATGCAAAATAGCATTACAGCTAGTTGGTTTCCTGAACATCCTACTCTTAAGTCTATCCCCAACCACAAATAGTTCAACGTCCAAAAATGTGATGCTGTGAGTGTCATATTGTGTTGTAAACCTAAGATTAACAGTATTGTCATTAAGATAGTCAAAAAAACCTTTCAACTAGTCTACCGTCCCTGTCCAGATCAGCAGACAGTCATCAATAAAGCGGCCCCAATAATGTATATGGGACACCCACTCCCTGCCATCTGGTCCCCAGATTCGCTCCGCCTCGAACCGCCCCATGAAGAGGTTCGCAAAAGACGGAGCGAATCTGGATCCCATAGCAGTCCCAGTCCGTTGTCTAAACCAATGCCCATCGAATAAGAAGACATTGTTAGTAAGGATCAGCTCAGTCATCTGCAGAATCATTTGTGTGTGGTCATAAAGTTCGGCCGCCCTGCGACTAAGAAAGAAATCAAGTGCCTTAATGCCCAGTCCATGGTCTATACACGTATATAAAGACACTACATCAAGAGTAGCCAATAGCATCCCATCTTGCCATACAATATCCGCCAAAAGATTCAAAATGTGTTTAGTGTCTTCTATAAAAGACGGGAGATTGTAAACATACTGTCTCAGATAGGTGTCTACAAACTGGGACAGTCGTTCTGTAGGGCCACAGATGCCAGAGACAATAGGCCTCCCGGGCGGTCTTTCTCTGCATTTGTGGACTTTTGGTAATGTATAAAGGCATGGCGCCTTAGGTGAAGAGATCGTAAGATAAAGGAACTCATCATAGTCGAGAAGTGAAAGATCATACCACTCCTTAATCTTAGCATTCAACAAAACCGTTAACTCTCCTAAAGGATAGGAAGTAAGCCTCTCATAAGTTCGTGAGTTGGTGACTTATGGTGTGCTTTTGACACTTTTTACAGGGCACGTACTCGTGTTCCGATTTTGTATGGAAATTTGGAGAGCTTTTGTTACGGTGAGGAGTAATACAGAGGCAGGTTCGGTGTGTTCGATTCTGCCACTTCCTAGGTGAGTGATTGAGGGACTAACTGGCACATGCATCAACAATGCCATTTGCGATTCCTTATTAGCGAAAAATAAGGATTCGCAAATAAGGAATAGCAAAAGGCTATGCATGTAGGAATCGCTATTCAAATAGCGATTCCTTAACTTTCCTTAATTGCGACTAGCAAATTGCGAGTAGCAATTAAGGAATGCCGTCCCATTCATTCCTATGGGCCTCCTGGCCCATAGGAATGACTTGTAGATTGCATGAGCAATTTGCGAGTACCAGTAGGTACTCGCAAATTGCTCATGCAATTTCAAGGGTGCAAGGGTGTCAAAATGACACCCTATTGCACCCCTGAAATTGATATGTGCACATATGTTGCACACACACATGCTCTAAGGGCATGTGTGTGCGCAACATGACACTTTGAAAAATGCACAAAAGTGCATTTTTCAAAGTATTTGCAAATTACCATGAAGTTCAACTTCATGGTAATTTGCTCCCCCTATTAGCGAAATCGCTAATTTTTTAACTTTAATGCATTGCATTTAAGGAATCTCAATTTGAGATTCCTTAAATGCAATCGCAATTTAAGGAATCGCTATTTAAAGATTCCTTAAATTGCGATTTTTGCATTTGGGATGATGCATCCCAAATGCAAAAATACCGGGAGCAAAGGGTCAGATTCTGAGAATCTGCCCGTTTGCGACCGATTTTTGTGTTGATGCATGTGGGCCTTAGTTTTTATTAATGATAACAGATATAGTGCAGAAAGTGGATAATAATGGGTGGTTCATAATAATCTCTCTTAGCCTATGTTAAGACCGGACCGGAGGAAATCTATGTGGAAACAGAGTTACGTTGAACTATTTGTTGTTGAGGATAGACTTCAGAGTAGGATGTTCAGGAAACCAACTAGCTGTAATGCTATTTTGCATGCTGGGAATTGCCAACCCAGCAGTCAATAAACTCAATACCCCATGGCGAGATGATCAGGGCGCGACGGAATTGTGCTCTGGACGTAGATTTTGAGAGGAATCTCCAGGATATGGAGGGGAGATTTTTGAACAGGGGTTATAACAAGCATATAATTGAGTTAGCGGCACGAAAAACAAGGAATATGAAACGTGAGACTACTTTGATTAGACGGAGCAAAATGGAGAAAAAAACGGTAAGGGATAACAAGATCAGACTAATTACCAATTTTGGTACAGACAGTGCTAAGTTATACAACATTTTGCGTAGACATTAGCATTTATTAATACTAGATTGTGACTTACAACCCTTTTTGACGTCAAAACCTAGTTTGACATTTAGGAAGGGCCTGACATTGGCAAACATGGTTAGTCCGAGCTACCCTAAAAAAGTGGACAAACGAGACTTTTCACTAAAATACAAAGGGCTTTACAAATGTGGAAGGTGTAGGTCTTGCAGATGGGCGAAACCAAAGGTGCTGCAATTCAACTATAATGCAACTGGTGACTTTGTGATCGAAAACTTTATTAACTGTGACACCACTTTTGTGGTGTACGTTATTGTTTGCTCCTGTGGCAAGATTTATGTGGGGAGCACTATTAGGAGACTAAAAGACAGGATGGTGGAACACTATAAGGCCTTAAAGAATGGCGATACAAGATACCCTATTGCATCCCATAGGGTACAGAATTTTGATAAAAAAGATGAACATACCTGTACATACCATGGTATCGATCATATACCCGGGTTACAAGTTACAGATATTATACTTTAACTGGGACAACTGTGAACTCCTACCTCGATATCATCTCTCTCATGGACTGGTGGAGGGGACTTGATATACTTTTGTTCAGAGATGTGGCCTTGGGGTGGGGACCGCGTCATACCATTTATAGCAAACGAATTAATTTGTATTCCAAAGGTGCGGTGGCATATGGACTTTGTGTAGCATCTTGAAGGATAGTTACGTGATCTCCAGCCGTCTCAACATCGCGGTATTGTGGAAATATGGAAATTCAAATTGAAGATAAATTATAAAGCGGGGTACTGAGTAAGATTATTATTAGCGATTGTGTGGACAGAAATGACTTTCTGGATAAAGACTATTGCGTGTGATATTGGATTCAAAATTGAATCGTGTACGATTGGAATCCTACGCGAAATGTAAGACTTTCGGTATTAATTGAGATAAGAACGGTGGGAAGGTGAATATTGCCCGTTTGAAGATGGCGTATACTTTTGTTGCACATAAAAAGCCACTCTAAGATGGCGCCCGGTGTGGACACCACCAGTTTGAAAGAAGATTGGGGTTACCGCGGGTGAATGAGTAGGCTGGAGGCTGCGAGTTTAATTCACAGTATTGAATAGTGGATTTGGTGACTTATGGTGTGCTTTTGACACTCTTTACAGGGCACGTACTCGTGTTCCGATTTTGTATGGAAATTTGGAGAGCTTTTGTTACGGTGAGGAGTAATACAGAGGCAGGTTCGGTGTGTGCGATTCTGCCACTTCCTAGGTGAGTGATTGAGGGACTTAGTTTTTATTAATGATAACAGTTATAGTGCAGAAAGTGGATAATAATGGGTGGTTCATAATAATCTCTCTTAGCCTATGTTAAGACCGGACCGGAGGAAATCTACGTGGAAACAGAGTTACGTTTTTGGTGAGATTATGTAAATGACAACTCGTACCCAATGGAGTACGCTGAATTGAATGTACTTGATATATGTGCGCTAAAATAAGATAATGGCCAAGGTGATAAGTATTATTTATATACTGTTTCCTTAGATTTTTCTTGAGAATTATTTGCTGATTTACTTAAGTGGAATTAAATAAGAAGGAAGAATCTTGGGAACTCCTTAAACAAATGAGGGTGAGTTGCCATTATGGATAACTCGTTTTTGAAGACACTAACATGGAATTATTAGGGTGACATTTACTACGTTCATTGTGTCATTATAGAGTGTATAAGTGTTCATTGACTGGAGACCGGATTGGCTGGATATATATTATTTCTTTGTTGTGGACTTGAAGGAGCGCTAAGAATTGCTATTTCAGGTATGACGTGGAATCCACTTGAGTCACATCACTTTTAATTTCTGGTTTCTTTACTTGGGGCCTATAAGACATCATTATGGGCAATAAATGTTATGTTAATTGGTGCTAAATGAGAATACATTTGGCATGCGGATATCTTGCCTGCCATTTGGACATCTTACACTCTTTTGGGTGACTCATTCATGTCCTTGGAGGGGTCTGTGTCATCTTTACTTTACACCACATTTCTGGGACTTGTGAGTGTTGAAGTTGTTTCCACTGTAATTGAGCTGTATTGTTAGAATGCTATACTCCTAGAGTGGAGTACTTATATGTATTATATGGCTTTTGATTTGCAGCCCTGAAGAACTTGTGAGTCTGATATGACTTTACGAAACACGTGTCGGCTGCGCTTTTATTGAACTGCTGTCCTGACGAATAAACAGTGGATAAAATATTTGGAGTGTCTTATCAACTGATGATTCTATTTTTTGGAACTTTTTCAACATGGATATTTGAGTGCTCGGAGGTTTTTGAGTATAGTGTATAGGTATTTTTGGGTCCTGCAGTCATGGCCTAGAATAAAGTCCTTCAATTGACCCGCAGTGTTTGTCAGATCTTTTCATGTATTCCACTTGTTCAGTTAGTAATGGCTGGTTCATTGGCTGCACAGTACTGGTGATGGACAACCCTTGTAGCAGATATGTCTTATGTGAACGTGAGAGGTGTAAGTTACAGTTGGCTGCCGACCGCCAAGTGTTATGGTATTATTATTAGTGTGAAATGTTATGTATGAACTTACATAACAATATAATGACCTGGCGAAGCATAGGGCAGCTCTCCTTAACTTGCCGGCCTACCAAAAGTAGTTTGCTGGTTGGATTGTTTCTAATCTGTGGATCGCAGGCTGAAGATTAAGTTTGAGGGTACAACTGTCTTTCCAGGTTCTGTTGCAGGGATGAGTGGTGGTGTAGATATCTTGGAAAAATGCATGTTTTTAACTGTCTTCTGAAGTGTATGTCTCCTTGATGCTTTGAATGCTGACTGGTAGGGAGTTCCAGATCCTGGTGGCTTGCACAGAGAAAGTAATACCTACGGATGTCTTCTGGAAAGATGATATGATAATTGGTGCAAGCCTGTGTGCAGTGTGCTGATTTGTTTGTATTGTTTGAATTTAGCTTGTTAGTTTAACGGTCCTTTTCCTTGGAGGCTATGTGAGCAATGCAAAGTACCTTAAACATTGCCTTCCTTGCTATAATAAGTCTGTGGAGTGATTGCAAGATCGCAGTCATTTGTTCTCTTGGGAGGGAGAGAAGAAATATTGCAGCAGTATTTTGGAAGAGTTGTATTTTGCGTATTATGAATGTGGGTGTGCCAAGGTGTAGGATGTTGGCATAGTGAAGCCTGGAGATTGAGTGTGAGGATTGCAGTTTCTTTTAGTATCCAAGATATGGGAGGATGCAACATAGTGTTTTCATTGTCTAGAAGGCACTCTGCTTTATGTTGCTAACATGTGGTATCAAATGTGGGTCTGACTCCATGGTTACCGCTAGGTTTCTGACTTCTCTTTATCTTGTAGGAGGGGCCACATATTCCTTGGGCCTTATGGCCGTATGCTGATATTTTTGTCACTGTCCACAGGTAATAAGCTCTGTCTTTGCAGTATTTAGCCTTAGGTGATTATTCATCATCCATATGTTTATGTCCTGAAGGCAGTCATCAAGTTTTAAATTGTAGAGGTCTTTCAGACCATCCATTTTTAGAAATTATTTGGGTGTCATCCTCATAGTTGTAAAATGTGAAGTTGAATGATTTAACCGGGTTGGGTAAGGAGTTGGGTAGATGTTGAATAGCAAAGGGTATATGACGGACCTCTGTAGGAAACCACAGTGTTGTATGAGAGGAGCTGATAGGAAACCCAAACCCAAGTCATTCGGAAGTAATGGCCAATCAGGAAACTCCAGATTCCTACATGGCATGGTGCTTTGATTAGCCTATTGTGCTGGGGCAGAATTATCACACACTGGGTAGAACTTATATTTGACTGTCACTTCTACAGCCTACACTGCCCTGTTGTGAAATATAGCCTGGCACGATTAGGTACCTGCTCTACAGAATATTATTTTGTGTGAAGTATGCCACATAGATTTTTAGGTTAATGTGCTTGCTGCAGAGTGTACAAAAACCCTAACTAGCAGTAGTGTGAATCTGAAATGATCCAATATAACCTGCAATGTCACAAAGGGCTGCTGTAACAGTCTATCTTTAAAAAATGGTGTAATGTCTAGATAACCATGCCAGAATCAACACACTGAGAATTCTTCTCCTTGAATCTAATAATGTGAAAATCATAAATAGGGCATTTGACCCTGAAAGCAATTGTGTCATTATGTACCTCTCTAGACTTCTCTGCAGAACATCAATTAACATTTTCTGAATTTGCATGATGTAATTTAAGATCTTTGTAGTAGGAATCTGCTTTTTTGAACTTTATAGACTCCCATGAAATTCTGCTTTATCTTTATCGAAGTTGTGGTCAAAGCAGATAAATTGCTGTTATGAGGTACTGAATGCAAAATATTTCATGAAAATTTGGGGTAGTGTTTTTATTGGGAGAAGGGTCGGAATGCTGGGTGGTAGGAATTGTATGAATCCTCACAGATTCTGGAATTTTCCTTCACCGAAATATGAGGAAAATAAATAGCCAAAGTTTGGAGGTTGCAGGCCATTCTGGGTAAGAATAAGTATCAGGACCTACACAAACTACACCACCCCAGACTTCCCTTGATACCGTGTTTAAAAAAATGATTGGGCCTGGAAGGTTTCTCTGGTGCTGACCGAGTCCTGACTTAAATACCACAACTACTCACATCGCCAGAATTGGTCAATTTGCAAGAAAAAATCTTGATCTTTCCATGTATCTTAGGGAGCCTTGCAATTCACGGCCGATAACTCAGTCACACAAGTAGGGTACTAATATTATTGGGAGAAGTGTACGAACACTGGGTGGTCGGACACTTGTGGATCCCCGGTTATTCCATTAGCATGATCTGCTTTCACTTTTGTTTTGCTGTGTAACGTCAGTGCGCACAGCATGCTGCACAATATAGCAAAACAAAATTCAAACTTGGGACTCGTGAGAAGCATTTCCCTTGTGTACAGGGGAGTTTTTCGGCGGGTACAATCAACCTACAAGTTCCAACCGCACATCACAGCTCATGTAAGGAAGAACGGTGGCAACCAGTATACCCACTTCAGCCTCAGGCTTATTATTTCGACCTTGGGCTGCCATAGGGATCGTAAAAGTTATATCCCGAAACATAATCTAAATCCGGATATTAACGAGGAGAACGGAAATAACTGTCCCAATCCTCCATCTTCAATACATGACCCACCTACTATTAGAAAGAGGTGTTTTAAAAGGTTCCAGTGGGAATCAGTCAGGTTCGAAGAGTCAAAATTTCTGTTTTGAGAAAGATGGTATTATAAATATTTCCTTCGAAACGCGTCAACGCTACCCATAAGAAACATAATCCGTGAAGAGACTGGGGCCATTGAGTACTCTACATTAAGATAGTACCAAGTGTCAGCCAGCAACATTTAGTAAATACGGATGTGCACAGTTTCAATGACATATCTTCTTGTCTGTTGCATGTACTCTCGTCTTTTTAATTTGTGAGTGTTTCTGTTTGAAAATGTATTTCTTTTGAATATGTTATATGCATTGTAGTTTTATCTAATTTTAATGTTGTTTGATACAACGGTACAACTGTTGGCCGACACACTAGAAGACCAATGTATTTGTATGAATAAATTGATGTATATTTTACTATAAAATCGTTGTCTGTAGTGTTAGCCTTGGGCATATGGTTATATCTCCTAGCTTTATGAATGAGGAAGGTATGAATGAGTGAGGACTCGGTGGTGGTTGACATAATCAGTCCTTGAGATTATGAGCACTGATATTAAGTCCAAAGGAGCACTTCTTTGTTGATACAGTCGTATGGGAGGACCACAGGATGGTGTGCTTCTAGGACTGGGGAACAGCAAAAAGCACACTCGTAATAGAAAGGTGGAAAGTGCTGCTAATAGCTATGCACAGCCAAGAGAAAGCCTCAGTTGCGATATATGGTCTATGGAGAAGAGGGCTAGCGTGAGAATAAAAGATATTGATAAGTTCAAAGAAGGTAGAAGAGAAGAGAGAGAGGAGAAGTTCTAGAAAACGAGAGAAGATTAAGAGAAAGAAAGGAGACTAAATAGAAAAAGCAAGATAGATTGGGATTGCAGTAAACTCTGCTCGTGTCTGCGCACGTCCGCACCTGGCCCGGGCCTCGGGCCAGAACACCTGGTATTTCTTCTTCCCCAGTGCAGAGATATACAAATTCCGAGAAGGCAACACGCAGTTCATGAGGATTGAGGAAGACCTGTCATGTCGTGGGTTCCAGGGGTTGCCACAGAGGAGCTGACCGGCTGTTGCTGAGGATTCGCCTTTTTAAAACGAACATTTTATCCCTGGGACAGCGAGGACCAGAGCGCTTTGCGCATTCTTCACTAGTTGCACCTGGTTCCTCTTCCCAACCCCTCCCATCTCAGCTACTTTATGCCTCGCGGCCCCCGCATCGCGGGTGCCGCTCGCAGGCTGTGACTCTTCTCATTCTAATCCTTCATCTGCAGGGGTTGCCACGGAGGAGCTGACCGGCTGTTGCTGAGGATTCGCCTTTTTAAAACGAACATTTTATCCCTGGGACTGCGAGGACCAGAGCTCTTTGCGCATTCTTCACTAGTTGCACCTGGTTCCTCTTCCGACCCCTCCCATCTCAGCTACTCTACGCCTCGCGGCCCCCGCTTCGCGGGAGCCGCTCGCAGGCTGTGACTCTTCTCATTCTATTCCTTCATCTGCAGGGGTTGCCACGGAGGAGCTGACCGGCTGTTGCTGAGGATTCGCCTTTTTAAAACGAACATTTTATCCCTGGGACTGCGAGGACCAGAGCGCTTTGCGCATTCTTCACTAGTTGCACCCGGTTCCTCTTACTGACCCCTCCCTTTCTGTCTATTTCAGTCATGCTTGGTCTTGCGGTAGCGGGACGCGTGCGGGGCGAAGCCCGGGCAAAGGGCGGGCCCTCTTAGGCCCTCTGAGGCCGAGGGAGGCCGGGCTGGGCCCGGTTATTGAGCCGCCACACCGTCGCGATTGTACCTGCTCCCTAGGAGATCTGTGCTGCCATGGCCCAGAGTTCTGATAAAGCTAGTGTGGGTAAACCGGGGGGCTTGTCAAACGGGCCCCTGGATAACTAGTTTAAGAGGGTCCAGGTGGCTGACGATAGGGAAATTTTAATGGCCGATCGTAGGACAGAGCGTCGGCGCTCTGTTGAAAATCTTAAACAGAGGGCTCTCAAAGATTCTACCCTACAGGCCCCTACCAGTGATAAAGGTAGTTCTAGTGGTAATGATGAGTCATCTTTTCAGGAGAGTGCCTCACTTTTATTGCAGGATTGCTCCACCACAAATTGTACCCTGCCCGTGCAGAGTAATAGTGATATCCCTTCCCTCAGTTCTATTAGTAAACCTGCTGACCCCAAATCACAGTTCTCCAGCCGCGGTAAAGCGAATAGGAAGAAGCAAAAGATTCTAGAAAGGGGCAAGGTTCATGGCCCTCCACCGAGGAAAATAAGACGGAAGGAGGGGGTGGGCATGATTAAATCTAAGCTTAGTCACTCTGCTTTTGGGAAGTACACAAAGTCAACTGATAGAACTGAATCGGGGCTGGGTTGTACCAGGAACTTTGCTTAAAACAGTTTCTTCTTTTGTAGGCCTTGAAATAGCTGCCAACTGTTCTGAGGCTCCCTCTACCTCAGCAGAACCGCCACAGTTGACATCAACCCCCACCGTATCACAACTCAATCTAGGTGACTTGATTAGATCTCTCATTTCGCCCATTATTGAGAGCTTGAAGAGGGTGGAGCAAAGTTTGGCGGACATCGAATCCGCATTAAGTTGTAAGCTTGATACAGCTAAGGCTCAGGTGTATATGGCCGTCCCACCCACCCCTCTTGCTACACTACCCACCAATAATGTATCCAAAGATAACCCCCAATTCAGTAAAGCCATTCCACAGTCAACCAATCAGACAGCATCTGTTCATCACAGGCTAGTGCCACCTACGAATGTTAATAATCTGGTTGGTAAATCGGTTAGTGATCCAATAAGGGGGATTCCAACTGCACCCTCAGGGAATCAGTGGGAAGAGCAGGGAAATACCAGTCTTAACAGGGTTTTAGTGAATCAGGGGCCTCAGGTAGAGCTACCCCCAGAAGCTGTGCCCTTGGTGGTTGTTCTGACGGGGGTGCCCCCATTGGCAGACAATAAGAGGGAAGGCTTTATCCAGTTGAAAAATAAAATCATGCACTGGCTAAGTATACATAGACCGATTAATAAAAATATTAATGGCGAGATACTCCACGTTAGGCGACTCTCTTGGCTTGGAGGTAGACGCAAAGATATCGAGGGTGATATAGTTGTGATTAATTTTAGAGATCCGGGTGCAGTTGACCACATACTGAACTGGCCCTCTGGAAATGGTAATAACTGCATTAGCCCCTGTGCTTTGACTTATTTTTATCCCAGATCCCTGGTGTTCCCTCCAACTTATACCAGTGAACAGATATCATCTAACATAAATACCCCCTCAGCACCTATCACTTGGCATCCATTACTTGTTCCCCAAGGATGGAACCTTGTCCCCCCCAGATCCAATAGAAATACCTATCGGAGATTGGATCACATGAGACCCTTTACCCCCCTAGAGACAGGGAACAGGTTTAATGTGTTTACCGGCATGGATGATTGCGATTGAGGCTTACAGTCCACACTGGGAACTCGGGGTGGTTTAGGTGCTGTAAGTCAAGTGGGTAGCGATCGTGAGGTTCATCGAGAGGCCACTGGTCCCGTTACTAGGAATAGGGTTCTACCGGCTCCCAATAGTTTTGTTATCAGCAGGTCCCCAACAATCACTCACCCTCTGTCCCTGGGTTGTAGAGGTGTTAGTTGTCAACCTTTAACTCCATTAGATCGACTTGAAACTACTATTGAGTCTATCCCATGTGCGCTGGGTGGCATTAAGGGGGTAATCCCTGCTAAGCTTAATAGAGGCAAGGAGGTCATACATTTGATTTCTTGGAATGTGGCCGGGTTGCTAAAAAAGATGGCTCTTCCTGAATGGAACAACTTTATCGAAAAGTTCGACGTATGTCTGTTCCAGGAAACGTGGAGCCTGTTCCCATTATATAAATCTGGCTATGCAACCTTTTGGCTACCCACTTACAGCTGTGGGAAGGGTAGACCTGCAGGTGGTTTACACGTTTGGGTAAAAATTGATCTGAATTGGGATGTCTCTACCCATGATTCAGCAAGTAGGGATATTCAACACCTTTCATTTGCTGGCCAAAAGAAGGACAGCAGGATAGACTTATTTAACATCTACTCCAGAGGGTCCCCGGGAGATAAAATCTCATGTACCCTTACGATTTTAGAACAGGCATTAGCTAATTGCCCCCCAACCTCCAAAATCCTCGTGGGTGGGGATTTTAATTGTACATTTGAACCCCTTAGCGGAGATGATCCCCTGGGTATAGAGGAGGAGGACTCTAGCTGGTCTATTCCTGCTTTGACACTAGCTCCGATTAAAAAATGGTCAGCTAAGGCAATACAGATCAATGCCCTCACTGTGGAATACAACCTAAGAGCTCTAAATGGCAGGTCACTCTCTGACCGGGAGGGAGCAATGACTTTTAATAGGCTTAGCGGCCCTTCCAGAATTGACTATATCTTATTGGATGTCACACTGTGGCGTGATCTAATAGATATGGAGGTGGTCTCTACGCAGGACAATGATCACAACCCCCTATGTATGAAGATAAGGTGGAGCAATCTAAAAGGAGGTTTGAAGAGTGCCCCCTTGAGGTCAACTAATGAGGTGGTCCCTTATAATGGTAACCGTAGGTTGAAATGGGATAAGGTCCACCTACAGACTGACAATCTGGCAAGGATTAAGGTGTACATAGAAGAGCTGACTGTAGAGCTGGCGGGACTTGATTCGGAAATAGGTAGTGCCCAGGAGCCGCTTTTTACCCTGGTTTACAAAAATGCAATTGAGGAAGTTGGTAAATACTTTTCAATCCAGGGCAAAAGTGATAGATCGAATAACAAATCGCCCAAAACCAGTAATCCCTGGTACTCTGCCCAGTGCAAGGCAAAAAGGAAGGAGTTAACCATTGCCTTGCGCAAAAAGAATCAATCTCTAGTCAGAGTAGCCAGGAAGGAGTATGTGGAGGAAATGATGCAAGCTAAAAGGGAGTGGGAGGAACAATACTGGCAGGATCTCAAATGTGTAGCCAATAGGAAGAATGCATCGCTTTTTTGGGATCTGATTAATAAGGCCAGGCAGCGTAGTAAGCCACAATTAGTTAATCATATAACTAGTCAACAATGGTATTCCCATTTTTCTGCTCTGTATGGCGGATTGGATGCGACGTGTCCTTCTCTTCCTGTCACAGTCAGTAAGGCCCCTCCCTCACTGATGTTTGAAGAGCTATTTTTGACTTCTGAGGTAGTGCTGGCCATTAGACATTTGACCCCGAAGAAAGCTGCTGGCCCTGACGGAATCCCGGGGGACCTCCTCCTGGAAGAACCTGTAGCCTGGGCTAAACTTATTGCCCTAATAATGAACATGATCTCTAAGGGACTCCCAGTCCCTGATTCGTGGAAGGGAGCAGAGGTGATAACCGTGTATAAAAAAGGTGCCAGAGATGACCCTGCCAATTACAGACCGATCAGTCTGATTGACGTGATCCAGAAAGTGGTTGGCAGGGTCATTATTTTGAGGGTGGGCGCCTGGATGGAAGAGGAGCACGTTCTTTCTCATTTCCAAGCCGGTTTTCGTCAAAAGGTGGGCACGATGGACCAGGTCTTCCGCTTTTTTGCGATCTATTGGAAGTCTGTGACCATCAACAACGGTAGTCTTTACTTGGCCTTCATAGATCTCAGGATGGCGTTCGACTTGGTCCCCCGTGCAAGGCTTTGGGATATTTTAGAGAAGATGGGCTTCCCTGGACCACTCTTGGACTTCATAGTGAATCTCCACGAGGGGAATTATGCGAGGATCAGATGGGGCACCCAGGGACAACTGACTGAGAAGGTGCCGGTGAGGAGGGGAGTTCGCCAGGGCTGTGTTATGGCACCAACCTTGTTCTCTCTCTTTGTGAATGGTGTGGTGGACCATCTAAGAGCGGAACCGGCCGATGCGCCCTCCCTGGCAGGGGAAAAAACCCCAACCCTCCTCTTCGCGGATGACATGATTTTGATCTCCAAATCCCCAGCTGGCCTCCAAAAGCTTTTGCACCGTTTTAGTGAGTTTTGCTCCGACAGAGGTCTTACCATCAATACCTCTAAAACAAAGCTTATGGCCCTTTCACCCTCTAAGAGATTTAGGAATAATTTCTCGCTCAATGGCGAGTCATTGGAGATGGTAGACTCCTTTGATTATCTGTGGATTAGGGTAAACAGTCGGATGAGCTGGAAAGACCATCTGGCCAAAATGTCACTGAATTTTAAAAGAGTGGCAGGGATAGTCATGAGAGAACATCGGGAATCAATCGTAAACCTGTGGCACCAACCCTCGCAATTTACGAGGGCCAAGTACTACCATCCGCCCTATATGGATCCGAACTATGGGGGTTCGAGAACATAGCGGAGCTAATTTCATCAGAAAATAAGTTTTTGAGAGATTTGGTAGCTTTACCCGTTTCCACTCCGTTACTCCCATTACGTTTTGATTTGGGTAGGCGTCCCCTCAAAGACTTAGTGCGCCTCCGTCCATTACTTTTTTGGGTTCGACTGAGAAGGACGGAGGAGCTCAAAAATTATGCAGCCGCTCTAGATGAACTTATTTTGCTCAACACGGGTAATAAGATCAAATGGCTGAGTAATTTGAGGCAGTTGGTTGTGCAATTGGGCTTGAGTGATTCCTGGAAGAGCCAATCTCCGCCACCCAAGCTAGTCATTAAGAAGCTGTATTGGGATTGGGTTCAGAAGGAGGCCATATGTAGAGGTGCAGGGGGTTCACTCACAGAGAGGTTCTTGGAGTTCAAATGGTATAGGAAATTCGAACCTCTCCTTGACTTTATAGAGAAACCCCTGGATAGATCACTCTACTTAAAAGTCAGGTTTGGGATTCTTCCAGTGAATGATTTCACCTCCGGGTGGAACATCCAAAGTGGCACTTCCAAGGCTTGCCCGGGTTGTGCAGCCCCTATAGAGTCCGTGGCGCACCTCTTTTTTGCCTGCCCCGCCTATAGGGTAGCTAGGAGGATATGGTTAAAACCTCTATGTAAGGGAATGGGCCTAAGATGTCACAAAATGGCCTTGCGGGTCATTTGTACCGATACGTCCTCCTTAGTCATGGTGTGTGGGGTAGTAAAACTTCTTGGTAGTGCTTGGCTGATACGCATGAGGAGAATCAAGTCGTCCCTTATTTAATCTAATGGTTAGAGGGCTCCTGTTAGGAAGCACCTATGGTATTGATAGCCGCTCCATGCACATTTCATTAACACGGATACTGTGTTGACAAGATGATGTATATATATTATGCCCGGCGGGTTTTTGATTTATTTAATCTGCAGTGTATAGCATATTTTTTTATGATGAAACTTTTTAATTTTTTGGGAATCTTATTCATCACACATATGGTCTTTGTACATAGATGTTAATCCATGTGCCCGGTTGTGATCAGACTAAATTGCTGCTAAATTTGTTTTTTTTTTAAACTCATCAGTGACTAGTTCGCTAGAAGAGACTGTCAACGGGCTATTCGTAAATGTCATTGTTATTGACTTACTTGTACTTTACCGTATGAAATGTATTTTTAAGATGTTCTCTTTTATGGCTGGTATACAGCCGAATAAAGAATATTTGAAGATAGAGCCTGAGAGACAGGAATGGGAAGATAGATGTAGCAACAAATAGAAAGGGATAGCGGGCAAAATGTTGAGAGAGGCAGCAGGCGCAAAGATTATGAGTTCATAGAGATAGTAAGAGAGAGTCTAATGGAGTAAAATGATAGCTAGATACATGTAGACAAATGGTGATTGACATTTTTAAGTGGAATTTAGAGCTTATCGTGTTTTGGACAATACACCTGGCCCAATGTGATTTCAAAGCACAATTTTGAACTTTATTTTCTAAAAGGGATCTTACTGTAAGAGCCACAAATCACCTTGCATAGTGGTCTTTAAAATTCTAATAAGGTCTAACCATTGTTACTTGATCCACATTGCTTTTTGCAAAGTGCTTAACAAGGGCTCCTACTTGTTATTAGTTTCTATATGCTCTTTGTGAGAAGTGCTGACACCTTCTCTTTTAATGCATATCAACCATATCTAAATGTTCTGGTATAGGCACTGAAAAGTACAACCTACTTGCTGAGAAGTTAAAGTTCTGATAAGGAGGGGATTTGGCTTTCTAGTGTACATTTAAATATGGCAGTCTCTTACCGGTTTCATGGTTTTTTTTTTGGTTTTTTTTTAAAACCTTTATTAATCGCAGTCGCATCATTTTACAATGTACATTCACCAACCAAGGTGTCGGATCAGTGAGACAAAAGCAAGCACATGTTTCCAGTTGGTAAGACACAGCCATCCAGCCGGCAACCCGGAGGTCCGGCGGCGATGTGCAGGTGAACATTTGTATAGGAATTAGGTGCGTACATTGTGAAAAGGTAGGCCTATGGTGCTTTTCTGTGTTTTGTTCTAATGTGTCTGAAGCGCATTACTAGCAATAGAGGATGGCGCTGTGTTCCAGCCCACATTGCGGCTATTACGGTTGCCATCCAGGCCCTTAGCGGGAGTCGTACAGGACACCGTGGCTACCCCAAAATGCCAAGGCCTCCGGGCGGCTTAGCACCAGCGTCATGGTCATAGTGTAGGCTGGAGCGCGACAAGGAGGCGTCGGTATAGCTCACAGTGACATATATGGCAGCGAATATATCCGACGAGCCCAGTGTGCGGCTTCGCAGTTCAAGTCTATGTGCGTGTTCCATGGCGCGCATCCGTCCCTCCAGCATTGTGCCTCTCAAGCCGCGAAGTGTCTGGGCACGCCTGATATGTAGCTCTGTGCACTCCGGGTGTAATCGTTCCGTGCTTTCCGGGCATATCCATCCCCTGCGCGGAGTGTGCGCCATCGCTGCCTCATCGGCAGTATTCAGGGCACGCTAGGTAGGGGAGCGCTTCGGGGGCGCCGGGCGACGCCTCCATCATTTGTTATCCGTGGGTAGGTAGGGATTCGATCAGGGAGCTTAACCAATAACCAAACTGCTCCCTGTGTGCGTGCTGCGATAGGGGGGATCAACATTAGGGTCGTAAACTCAGGCGGGGTCAAGGGTAAGGGGGGAGGAGGGGAGAGGAGATCATTCTGCGCTAGGGTGGGAGGGAGCATCAGCTGTCGACTGGGGCACAGCGGGACCACGCAATATCCACAGTAAGCAGCAGGCCGGAGGGGTGGGGGGGAAGGGGGGGGGGAGAGAAGGGGCCGTCAGAAGGCCGAGAGCCCGTAGCGCCGGTATCCGCACCCTTCTTCTCTATGTAGAAGGCGCTCCTCTGTGCTTGGGAGGGAGTGGCTGGGTAGGGCGGAGTGATCATGTCTTCCCGTCTGGGCCCGTAACCGGTTACTGTGCGCGCTGCTTCAGACTGCGGCAGCGGCAATCCCTGCGCGCGCGCCATGGTTGTACAGCGAGTGAGTCCCGGCAGCAGTCTCCTGTAGGGCAAAAGTTAGAGGCGCTAGGGGGCAAGCAGAGAGGGGCGGGAGTCAACTCTGTCATGGTCTTAGGGATATCGCTACCCAGCCAGCAAGGGGGCGGTGCACTCCAAAGACTCAGGTTATCCCTCGGTCCTGGCAGGCCACCTGAAAGGCCGTGAGGAGGTCATCCCAAAGCTGGGCGATGGGGAACTTCCGGAGCCCTGCAGTTTCCTCACGAAGAAGCACCGCGCTCTCCGCCTGTGCCCAATTAACGAAGGAGGCTTTCCAATGTCTGATGTGCGGGGGGATTGCTGCCTTCCAATGCTTGGTGAGCAAGCGTTTGGCCGTTATGAGACCCATGTCCCAAAAGCGTGCCTGCACTTTGTTATCTTTTGTGCGCTTATACAACCCTAGTATGCATGCGTCCCATGTGTGCGGCAGTCGTCCATCAGCACTGCGCGCAAGCAGTGACAATAAGTTGTCCCAGTATGCCTGTATGCCAGGACAGTGCCATAGCATGTGTAAAAGGTCCGCTCCCGGTAGCGAGCACCGCTGGCAAGTTGCATCTGCCCGTAAGAAGTATCTGTTAATCTTTTCAGGTGTGAGGTATGCACGCTGCAGTATGTAGTATTGTATAATTTTAAAGCGGGGGTTGCGTGGAATGTTTGTCGGGCTGGCCAGTATCATCGCCCATTCTTTGTCTGTCCAGTCTCTTCCCCTGTCTGTCGCCCAGCGCTCCCTCAGTGTCAATGTGGATGGTTGCGAGTGCGCCTGCAGCGCCTGTGCTAGCCAGTGTATGACGTGCGTGCCATTGCCCATAACGTGCAGATATTGGATGAAGGTATGCGTCGGGGGTTCCACCGCCATGTCGCCCCATGAAGCCGTGAGCGTACGCATGAGGGAGGCATGCAGGAGGAACTGTCCCGCCGGAAGAGCCGTGTCTTCAACCAGGTTGGCGAACGTAAGTAAGTCGCCATCCACATATAGATCGCTCAGCGTGTCCACTCCCGCTTGCTCCCATCCAGCCAAGTGGGCCTCCGTGAGCGGTCCCGTCGGGCCAGGCATGCCCAAGAGTGGCAAACTCGGGGCGTATGGCTTAGTCGCGCGCGTGAGGCGGAGGCACCGCAGGAAACATCTGCGCGCTACCGCCAGGTAGACCTGGGAGGGGCAGGGCGTGTGGGTGATCGGGTGGAACAGTGTATTTATTTGTGTGCGTGTCCAGGCAGCCGCGTGCGAGGTAGTGTCCTCAAGCTGCTTGCCGCTCAGCCATCCCGCCACCCATTGCATCTGTGCCGCGAGGTAGTACAGTTCCATATTGGGAACTGCCAAGCCCCCGGAACTCGAGGGCATGTATAATTTAGCCAGCGCCACTCGCGGTCTCCCCTTGTTCCAGATGAGGCCACGCAGCAGCACCTCTAGCTAGTGAAACAGCTTGGTGGGAACATACAGAGGCATATTTGCAAAATAATAGAGTAGGCGAGGCAGCACTATCATTTTGGTCAGTGCCACCCGACTAGGCACATTAAGGGGTAGGGTGTTCCAGAAGCCAATTTGCGCTCGGACAGAAGCGATTGCACGAAGGAGGTTCCCCTCCAGCACGTCTGCTGGGGTTCTGTAGATCCTTATCCCCAAGTAGCGGAAGGTGGTGGGATGCCACCGCAGTCTGTCCCCTCCCAGCCGGATGTCGCATTCAGGCGTTGCTGGGCTAAAGGGATAGGCTCCCGACTTGGCCCAATTGACTCTCAGGCCCGACATCTCCTCAAAGGTGCGGAAGATGTCAGTGAGGGAGGCAGGGATGGCAGTTATGTCCCTGACGTATAGCAGCAAGTCGTCTGCATACAGAGACACCGCATGCAGGCCATCCGCCAATGGAATTCCCCATTCCAGTCCGTGCGTCCTGAGAGTCGCGGCCAGGGGTTCCATGGCCAGTGAAAACAGCAATGGCGACAGCGGGCAGCCCTGGCGGGTGCCCCTGCGGACCCGGATGGCAGCGGAGAGGAGACGGCCCGTACGGACTCGGACTATCGGTCTGCCGTAAAGTAGGTCAATCATGGCACTGTATCCCCCCCCAGCCGATATTTCTCTGCGACCGCTCTCAGATACGGCCACTCGACTGAATCAAAGGCCTTCTCCAGGTCCAGTATCAGGCATCCCGCCCTTGGCCACTGCTGCGTGGCGTATTCCTGTACCCGAAAGAGGCGGCGGATGTTGTAGGAAGTGTGGCGTGTGGGGACAAATCCATTTTGGTCTCGGTGCACCAGGGCGGGTACATGAGGGGCCAGCCGCCTGGCTAACGCAGAAGCCAGGATTTTATAGTCCGTGTTCAGCAGCGCCAGCGGACGGTAAGAGCCCACCCGTGTGCTATCCTTGCCAGGTTTAAGAATAGAGACCAGTGTGGTCTCATTTAACGTTGGGGGTAAAGCAGCATCCTCCGCTGCCGCTGCGTACATTCGCAGTAGTTCCGGGACGAGGATGTCCGAGCCAGCCTTGTAAAGCTCAGCCCGTAGCCCGTCCGGGCCCGGGGTTTTGCCATTAGACAGGTTAAAGATGGCTTCTCGGAGCTCATCTGACTCCAGCGGGGCTCCCAGCTCGTCTTGTTGCGCAATGGTCAGTTGCGGCATTTGCAGGGGGGAGAGATAGTCGGCTATATCAGAATAAGGGAGCGATACAATGCGTCTTAGTGGGCCGTGAAGGCGTCATGTATGCCAAGTTGCGTGTACACTAGTTCTCCCCCCTCTCTCTGTACGGCCGTCACCGGGGTCAAGCGGGCGTCCTGTGAGATCAACCACGCTAAAAGTTTGCCTGGTCTGTCGCCCAGGTGATGTGTTCTCGCCGAATGCGCGGCATAGTTGACATTTCGGAGTCGCTCCAAGAGGCGCGCATGTTCCGTGCGGGCCTCGTGTAGTGGGTCTCCGTCCCCATCCACAGCCCCCTCCTCTCGTGTAAGCAAGTCCGATTCTAGCCTAGTTAAGTCCCTCTCCAGCTGTTGCCTCACATGCCCCTGTGCGTGCAGGCAGTGTCCTCGGAGCACCACCTTGAAGGCGTCCCACTCCACCTGTGGATTGGATGCCGTACCGGCATTATCCTCAAAGTATTGCGCGGCGCGCTCGAGCAAGGCAGCACGGAAAGCCGCGTCCAGTAACAGCGCAGGTTGCAGGCGCCATGTGGGCACAGGGGGGTGCGGGCGGGCCCAGGCTATGGACATGAAGTGTGGGTTATGATCCGAGTGCGTGCGGCCCATGTATTGTGTGTCTGTCACGTGGGGTAGGAGGTCAGCAGACGCCATGAACCGGTCCAGGCGGACATGTAGGTCGTGGGCGCCAGAGTAGTAGGAGTATGTCCGCGTCCCCGGGTTGCGCTGCCGCCAAACGTCATGCAGATCCCATTGCGCGGCCCATTCCAATAGCGCCTTCGTGGCTCCCCTTGTAGAGGCGTTAGCTGGGGGTGGGGAGGAGCGGTCCAGTGTGATGTCTAAAGTGCAGTTGTAGTCGCCCCCTATTATCCACGAGGTTGCATGCCAAGTTGCCATGATCGCTGAGAGCCGCGCCAGGAAGCCGCCCTGATCGACGTTTGGGGAATAGAGGGACACTAGTGTAATAGGCTGGCCATCTAGTCTGCCCTGCGCAGCTGTATACCTGCCCTCCCGATCCACCACTGTATCTGTAGTTTCCCAAGGAGTCCCAGGGCGGACCCATATCAGTGTTCCGCGAGCGAATGAGGAATATTCCGTAGCATACAATTGCCCTCGCCATCTATGGTGTAGTGCCCGCACCTCAGCTCCGTTCAAATGGGTTTCTTGGAGCAGCGCTATGCTGACTTTATGCCGCTTTAGGTATGAATAGATATGATAACGCCTAGCCGGTGTGCGCATACCCCTGACGTTCCAGGTGCATATTTGTATATTAGCCATAGCAGTCGCGTGCGTGCGCGCCTCCCTCATCCCCCCAGGGCGCGGCCCCCATCCCAAGGGTCCCCCAGGTCCAGCAGTCCACTCCCACCGTGCAGCTAGGTTGTGTATTGTGTGCGTAGTCTCTTGATCTCCAGTAGGGCAGGGGGATGGGGAAGAAAGGGAACACATAAAACCTTAACATGGCAACAAAGTCCAAAATACCAAAAGGTCGGCTGCACAACGGTTCGCCGTCCAAACACTCGAGTGAGCTCGTGAACTATACAGTCTTAGGGGGATCTTGTGGCTTATATCTTAGCAGTAACCAAAACAGTGCAGTCCTGTAAGTGCCCTGCATCTCTCCTGGGTGGGGTGTGCAAGCCACTGCTGGCCGGCGGACGTCTAGTGCCTGTTGCTCAATGCTGTGGCAGCTGTACGCCCAGTTACCAGTCTAGTGTAGGCGAGGGCGCCAGGGGGGGCATGTCTCCCTCCGAGTGGTTCCTGTGGCAGCGGGCCGGCGGAGAAGCACTGTGGGGCACATTTGCGTGTCTGCGAAGTGGGTGAATGCGTCACGTGTTAATGATTAGAAAATGTACTCACAGTGTCCAGTTCCGTGGTCGAGTCCCCCAGAGCAGCAACGGCGTGGGCGCAGGGAGGCCCTAGTCAGGTCTAGTGGTATGTGGGGCAGCCAAGCAAGAACTCAGGTAGTCACGCGTCATGTAGCGGGCGGCAGCCCACCACCGGGCCCCATCAACCAAAAAGATCCGCTGTTTGCGGCGTGACCTCCGGGGGCCCCCCAGAGCTCTGCGTGTCCGGGATGCCATAGATCGCTTCATCGTCTGTTGAGGACACCGCCGGCCTAGCGTCCGGGCGGGGGCGACGGCGCTGGGGAATTGCTGATTTCCGCCACCTTGCGCAAGGCATCCCGCTGCTCCTGTTGGACGAGGTCCACCGGTGGGGAGCGGCTCATCGCTCCTCTGACCAGCGGCGGCGTGGGCGACCTTCGGCGGTGCCGGCGTCTGGATCCCCCGACTCTCTCCGTCGCGGCAGCCCCCAGCGCCCTTCGCGGCGCGTCTGGCATTCCTCCATCTAGCCAGGCCTCCGCTTCCTCAGGACTTGCGAAGAAATGCGTCTTGTCTCGCGCCACCACTCGTAGTTTGGCTGGAAAAAGTAGCGAGTACTTGAGGTCCGCTTCGCGCAGTCTTCGTTTGACCGCCAGGAAGGAATGCCTCTGCCTTTGCACTCGCGCTGTGTAGTCCGGGAAGAACATCACCGCGGCGTTATCTATGGTGACTTCCCCTAGGTTCCTGGCTTCGCGCAGTATGGCATCTCGGTCTCTGTAGTTGAGCACCCGAAGGAGAAACGGTCTAGGGTTAGAGCCCGGGGGGAGCGGTCTCGTGGGCACACGGTGGGCTCTCTCCACCACAAAGTGTGGGGAAAGCGCGCTGTCCGGTAGCAGGTCTCGTAGCCAATCCTCGACCCTGCGGGCAGGATCCGCCCCTTCCCATTTCTCCGGTATTCCCACTAGGCGGATGTTATTTCTTCGTGCCCGGCCTTCCGCGTCTTCAGCCCTACCCTCTAAGAGTTCCACTCTGTTCAGGAGGTCTTGTACCTTTGTTTCCGTCTGTTTCGTCGCTGGCTCGACATCTGCCATTGCGTCTTCCAGCGTTTTTGTGCGTGTTTGCAGCTTTTTATGATCAGCTCGGAGTCTATAGCCACGCTATCGATTCGGGTCTCCAGGGAGGTGCGTGTCTGCTGCAGGGACTCTTCCATCCTCTCCATGGCTGCCAGAACGCTATACAGCTTCGCCGCTACGTGCTCGGTATCCATCATGGGTGCTGCTTTCTCGTGTTTTCCCCTCGCCGTCGCAGCTCCCGGTCCGGTGCGCGTTCGCACCCCTCTAGGCATGGGGCTGGTGGCGCGTGCAAGATATCCTTCCCTGTCGCAGAGGAGCGGAAGCCTGCCCTGCGCGGCGGAGTGTCTCCGTGACGTCGGGGCCGCCGTCGCGGGTCCTATCCCACCACGAGGGAGAGGAGTGGTTCACTCTTCCATTCCAGCGCAGCGCCGGGTTCTGCTGCTCCAATCCGTCAGGCCTCGCGCGATGCGTCGCGGTCACCGCAGGCCTAGAGGTTCCAATCAGCGATGGGTCCAACGGCAGCCGGCCAGGCGTCTGATGGCTCCCTCCATGGGGTGGGTCACACCTGTGTCTTCAGCGACCAGGGGCGCAGGAGGTGCGCCGCGCGTGCCCAGAGGGTCCAGCCCGGCTCCCCGGCAATGGTCTCAGTGTCCTCAGGCATCGGCGATATGTGCTGCCGTGCCCCTCAGTGGTGGAGCCCCCGTCCAGCGCAAGTCCACCCCCAGCGTCCAAAGACGTGCAGGACACTAGGAGGGGAAAAGGCGCCCCAATTCTGCCGTAACTAGACCAGAGCACGGGGGGAAGGCAGAGCCTGTGCGTCCCTTCATAGGCCTGGGAGCCTCCGTTGCTGTGTCCCAAAGGCCTTCCCAGTCCAATGGTGACTCGAGGGCAATCTCTTACTTGCGGCAGCGGCTAGGCACCGCACCTCTCCGGATCCGCCCCGCCGCTCCCAGGGCCCCAGTCTTATAACTCACTCGTAGGCCGGGTGCCGCAGGCTGCGTCTTCTTGTCCTCTCCGGGTTGTCCCCAGCTTGCCACCGCCACCAATTAGCTCTTCGTGTGGGAGGGGGGGTCCCCAAGCATCCCCAACCGTGTCGCTTGTCTCGCGGGGGCACTCCCGCAGCGGTCGCGGGCCTCCTCTCAGTGCCGCGATAGCTCCCCCGCAGGCCGCAGCGCGAGGCCCAGGGAACCAGCTGAAGCCGCGGGCTCACGTAATCGCGGTCTCCAGACTCGCGCCCAGCAGGGCGGCCTCAGTCTCGTCGTCAGGGTCGGTGCGGCATTCCACCGCCGATTCACTTCAAAGTTGGCCAGGGCACGTAGGAGGTCCCGGAGCAGGTCCGCCGGCAGTATCGGGCCGTGTAGAGGAGTCGGTGATGGAGAAACGACCCGGGGCAGGAGGGCTAAAGCGGGAGCTCTACCTGGGCACGTCTGCTCTCATCGCGTGCTAAGCCACGCCCCGTCTCTTACCGGTTTCATAATATGAAGTTTGACTTTTATCTGCACCTGTAGTAATGGCAAACAATCTCTCTGCAAATAAATGTTTTCCATTTCTAATACACATGGGAGGCTTGCTTGCTTTCTATATTCAACTCAGAAAAGTGCATTCTCGTCCAAGCAATATTAGCCGCATATTGTGTGCCACTTAGAGGGTCCTATGCAAAGAGTCTACTACATGTGAAAGAGTAAAGAATGTCCATAATTGTGAAAGTAGATCATTCCGTTGCATCCAAATGACAGGTACCATGCAAGTGCCATCAAAGTGAAAAGTTATTGCAGAGTAGGATCCTAAATGCAAACTGTGAAACCACCACTCATAGCATTAGAGGCAGTGCTGCTCCCAGTGACCTTCACCAGACCACAGGCCTGAAGTGGACTCATCATGGGCTCAGACAATCACCTATACTTTACCATGCATACCTGTCTTGCTGGTCGATGTCTAACAAAGGGCTTCTTTTGTACAACACCTTTTGCACAATCTGTATCTGCCAATGAGGTGTATATGTCTATGTTAGAATGTGCTTCAAGTCAATGCTTTTTTTGTAGTTGGTTTTGTTGAAATGCAATTGAACCACTCCTCTTTTGTCACACCCTTACAGTGAAATTAATTGTTGAACCTTCCCAACTTCCCCTGTAAAATGACATCTAGATTCTATTTAGTTTTCACCATTGTTGCATTCCTAAAATGTTTGAAACGCACTGTTCGACACTAATTTCCCAATACGTTCTTGATGGATATACTCCAAGGTCTTCTAAAGTTATTTTAAATTAGTTGCAAGTTAAATGAAACCTTCACTTAAAGTTGGCCCAAATTGTGGAACTCCACGCTTTATGAAGCAGATGACGTTCCCTAACTTTACTTGATGTGAGGTTTATCCTTTTGGGCCTTCCAAGTGTGATAATTTCCTAATGCACAGTATCCCAGGTAAGACATCCTCCAGCCTAAACAAAATTAGTGTTGAGGTTGTACATCCAGCACCTCAGGTAAGAGGTGTGGGAGGGAGGGCTCTGAGCTAAGGATATTACATTTAAAAAAAAAAAGATAAGCTTTGCATAACACAAAGCTTGAACAGTTTAGAGAATACACAAACTGCCAGTCAGACTACAGTGCAACTTTACATTTTTCTACTTTAATTCCCATCTAATTGATAGGATTTAATGTTGGATTGTGAAAACCTGGTTGAGGGTGTTTTACTATGTTCCTCAATAAATTCACATAGAATCACACTGTGTGCACTCTGAATATCAGAACCAAAATATCGATGACAGAATATTGGATCGAAAATATCGACAGGTAAGTAAGCATAGTTTTTCTGTTCTTTAGGCCACATATATGTACCTACCCTTGTGTATACATATATATTCCAGGTATGTAGATGTGAAGTTCAAAATAGTAAATCTTTGCTTCCCTATATGCACTTACCTTTCAATATTCTGTCTTTGATATTCTCGTATCACAATATTATGGGGGTCATTATTTAGTAGTACAACCAGTATTTGGGAAAGAATGCACCTATAAAGCACATTTTAATGTATGGTCATAGCTGAGGGCCATGCCCCCCTAAATATGTACTTTTAGCTTCCGCCTGTACAAAAAGCCATTGACAACATTCAGATGATCCTCTACACAGAGAAAGAATGTGTTGGGATTGAGTACAGCTTTCTTTGAAAGACTGTAGAAAAATCAGGACTAAGGCCTAGAAATAGGAAACAGTCTGAAGAATGCAGGCAGAGCCACGAAGGTTCCAACTTCACAAGCGCTACCACTCTTGCCTTAACCTTGCACATGCCTTTCGGCGTAGGTGGTGTAGCTTCTGGCTGGTGGAAGCATGAAGGATCAGAAGAGGAAGCAGCACAGTGAGGTAAGTGGGGCCGGGGCCGGGTTTCGGATGGGGTTAGTTTGGATGAATTGGGGGGTAGTTTTATGAGCTCGGGGTTCAGGTCACTTTCAGGGCTGGGGTGGGGGTTGTTTTTTAGGAGGGAGGTGATAGTTTTAGGTGTCAGCGAAGTGGGCTTGGGGGGCCATTTTATGGATCGGGTGGGGTGCAGGGATCATAATTCTTTTTAGGGCTTAAGGGGACAGGGTAGTTTATAGGGCTTGGGTGGGTCAGGGTAGTTTGTAGGGTAGTTTATAGGGCTTGGGTGGGTCGGGGTAGTTTGTAGGGCTCAGGGGAGGGTGGGGTAGTTTTTAGGTGTCGGGGTAGGTTTTAGGGCTCAGGAGACGGCGGGGTAGTTTTAACGGCTCGGGGGGGTCGGGTAGTTTTTAGGGTCTACAGGAGGGTGGGGTCGTTTTTAGGACCTGGGGGCATGGAAGTTTTTAGGGCTCGGGGAGGTGTTGTTTTTCAGGAGGGAGGGGGTAATTTTAGGACTCAGGGGCAGGGTAGGGGGTTAAGACTTACCTGTCAAGTCTTAACCATGGAGATTTCTTTACCATACATATCTTAACAACACCTAATTAGTTGTAAAGGCAGATGTGGTAGAAGCATATTCATGGATAAGTCTTGTTTTGTTGAGACCCTGTGGAAACAGTATGCGTGGTAAACACATGCATGGTTCCATCTCAAAACCCCTAGAAATATTTCATTCATTAATGCCAACTTTCAATGCCCTTCCACCAAATTAAAGATCTTGTCTGCCTGTAAGAACCTATCACTAAGGGTGGGCGTAGTGGGCGTAGTGGGGCTACGTGAAGCAGCACGTAGTGTGCCCAAATCTACGCACACTACGCGCTTCGCGTAGCCCCACTACGTGCCACCCACCTCCCGCCCGCCCTCCTTTTAAATAATATCAGCAATGTAAAATAAATTAAAGTAAAGCGACTTACCGTAAGCGCGGCGTCTCCGGGGCTCCCTCTTCTTCGTTTCTAATTTCTTCTGACAAATGCGCATGCGCGGACGCCCGCGCATGCGCATTTCTCGCAAGAAATGCGCATGCGCGGGTGTCCGCGCATGCGCATTTGCCAGAAGAAATTAGAAACGAGAAAGAGGGAGCCCCGGAGACGCCGCGCTTACGGTAAGTCACTTTACTTTAATTTATTTTTCATTGCTGATATTATTAAAAGGAGGGCAGGCGGGAGGTGGGTGGCGGGTGGCAGGCAGCTACGCTTCGCCCTCGGCGTGTGCGTAGCGCTGCCCTGCTTCGCCTACTTCGGAAAGTGCGAAGCAGGCAGCGCTACGTACACTACGTGGGCGAAGCGTAGTGCTACGCCCGGGGTTACCTATCACCATATCTAGTGGGACGAGAGAGGTCCCTGCTAGGGTTTGCTCTATTGATGGATTACCACTAACCACAATATTCAGGATCAAACAAGAACATTGGCCAAATTAAAATGGATATATTTGTTGATGAAGTTCATGTGCTTTCAATAAATAGTGGGTTTTAAGGTTAATTAGAAAAAATCACAGGACATGTGGATATCATCAAATCAATACTACAGAGACACATAGGAGACACGGCATTGACTGTGCTCAGATGGCTGTTGAATATCTAAGAGTGGTCCTACCCCTAAATGTTCAGGAGACCTATGACAGAAATAAGTTGCCATTGTTAGATGTTCTGTATAAAGACATATATATAAATGGGGCAAACTAAAATCTCACACATAGGCAGAATTTATTGAATAAAGATGTTATACCTTCATTGGTGTACATGGCCAGATTCCTCTCTATCCTGTTCCCGACAGACATAGTGAAGACAATCCTAAAGAAAATTTGGATCTTCATTTGGATACAGAAAGTGCTACAAGTCCTGAAATGTGCCTTATTTAATACACCATATGATGGTGTCCTGGGTTGCCGCTGGTACATTCTGGCAACTCAGTTAGTGCCAGCCCTCAAATGGTCACCCCTTGCCTCAGCCAAACTGTGACACAGACTGGAGCAGGCTGAAATGTGGTACAGACTGGAGCAAGAAATGTGCAGGGTACCCCTGAAAATCTAACATGGACACCCTCTAAGACCCAAACATTTTAGAAGTTCCTTCTGCAACCCACAAAAATAACACTAATGCATTGTAGCAAAACAGTGAGAACCTGTGAAGTTATGAGCTTGTTTTCCTCTCACCTGACACAGATTGTGGGCAATCAGGATTTCTAACCATCTATGTTAGACAGGATGCGCTTTATATCAGCTGGTGTGTCCCCTCCTATATTAAGCATCCTATTTAACAATAGCATCTCGATATATAGGAATTAGTGTTTAGGCCAATTTTAACTGGCTCCAATGGATATCTGAAGGCTGACTCATCTCCTCTATTGGGCTTGGTAGAATAGGGTGCAGCACAGTGCAAGTAGAGACACTACAAAAACGAGGGACTTGTTTTCTTAGGTAAGTACAACACCAACTGTCTCCCACTTATACAGAGTGTAGAAGTGGGTCAACTATCCCAGTTCTTGAGGTATGTCAAAAAATGGACAGCAGAGATCCAGATGGATACTACAGAAAACACCTAGATGTCTATTTGGCAGAAGGCAGCCTTATCCTCAATCTGCACCAAATACAGAGAAAGTGCATTTAAAGTAATATCAAGGTGGTACCTGAAATTAGTGAGATGGAAATCAAACTTTGGCAGCTTGGACGCATGTTGACAGGGATGTGCCAAAACAAGGACTCACACTCATATGTTGTGGACATGCAAACGCATAGTTGCCTCTGGAAGGTAGTCCTACCCCACCTCAAAGCTGTCACCAATATACAATCACCAATGGACTTGTGAGTGATGTTCATAATGAGGGATTCTTTCTTCTATCCTCTTTCACTGGTAGACTATAAATTAATTCCTACTACAGCCCAGTTATCAATCACAAGACTTCCATAACAAGAATCTATGGTAGACCAACATTTGGTGCCTATATGCCATGGAAAAATAAATCCCAATGCTTAGAGATAAAATTACATGATTTGGGAGGATGTGGGCCCCCTTCCACACATAAAACACATGACAATCCTCTCTGCTATGCACGCTCGCAACAAACGCAGCTGGTTCTCACAGAAGCCAGTAGCCAATCCCGCTAATTTGTATTCATTCTTATCTGAGTAGTGGTGTGATCTGTTACTCTGTTTGCTCTGATGGATGTGTTTCAGGGCCCCTGTGTCACTACTTCTTCCTTCATTGGGCCTATTACTGTGAAGCATAAGATCAACAAGGAATGTAGACTGCTGGTGGTCAATGTACATGCGATCCACTGAAATCCTGTTGTAACGGGTCTCCTCTCTGTCTCCAAACTTCTTATATATTAGCACTATATGCTACCTGGTATGACAACACAAAATAAAGTAAAAAAGAAAATACAAATGTTCTCCGGTTTAAACATTTAATAGAGTTGTGCTGCAAGTCATGATCTGTGCTTGATAGCCAGAAAAGAAAGTCTTTGACTTCCTTGGTCTAGTCCGTGCTATATAAATGTTTTCAACAAAATAAAATAAATTGAAGGTAGCTAAACCCCTCCCGAGGGGCGAGTCTCCCCCTCTCCTTTGCACCCTGCCCCCCTAGAACTGCATGCCTTTCCCCAATAATCATTCTACTGACAACATGGTATAGTGTAGAGAGAGGCCGCAATTTTATTAAACATGATTCGTACATCTCACAACTTTTGGTCGGTCATTCATAAACATCATGTTAATTTCACAATGTGCTTTGTCCTCTAACATTTGTTGTTGCTCCTTTTCTGACAGCATTGTCCTTATTTGAGGTGCCCCTTTAAGCAAGGTCTTTGTGCTTACGGTTCCAGGCTTCCCTTGCTACCAAATTTGGGAGCATCCGTTAGGACTTGCCCAGGCTGCAAGTGCCTTTCCGCTTGTTCTGGACCCTTGCTGGCCACCCGTCTGCTCCTCAGTGCCCCTGCCATGTGGCATACCAAGGACCCTGTGCGAGCATCTCATCGACTCTGTCTGTGTCTGTGTGCTTTCATTCCCTTACTCAGTGCCCCTGCCGTGAGGCAACCCAAGAACATTGTGTGAGCAACTGATCTACCTAACGTAACTGTTTTCTTTTGTGTCTTTTTTTGAGTTTCTACCGCCATGCTGCCTACCGTTCCCCGATCGGAGGCAGATCCCCCTTCTCCTCTTTGTCCTGTTCATGAGAAACCCAGCTGTTCTAGGACTCCCACCACGTTAAGTATGAACATGTCTATCCCCACGAATGTCAGGTGTACCCTGTCTTCCAGGTGGTACCCAGGGGACCCCAAGTTATTGAACTCATGTCTCACAAAGCCCCAGCTATTGGCCTTGCATATTTGTGCCATAGTGATGTTCAATTTGCATCTGAATTTTTTGACTGCTCCCTGGTCTCTGGACCCCCTCCATGCCCTGTGCACTATTATTTCTGACCAAATTACCTTCACTGGGTGGATTAATTGGCAAGCGATGCAAGATTCACCATCATTTCTTCTAGGAGGCATCTCCTTTCTATTACGGCTAAGTCATTGCCCCTGAGGTGGGCCACTAACGCATCTGGCCCATGGCCCCGCTGCAGTGCCCTTTGTACCATGAGGAATCGCTGGTCCCACTTCATCCCAGATTGGCCCTCTGTGTTCCAGAGTCAGATCCCCTTGAACTCATGACGTGCGGAAGCCCTTTCCTGCACCCGGGTTATGTAAGACTGCCCCACGATCCATACTTTCTTGCGACCTTCCGGCAGACCTGGATGGATGGGCGGGGTAGAAAGCCGAGCTTAGTGAGTTGAGGGGATTATGTACTGCTTGAAGGTGCTCGATGCCCAATGCCCTACTGCCTTGATTCGCTCCGTCCCAAAACCCAGGCCCGTCGCTGTGGTTGCTGCCCTTATGTGGAAGGAATGGTACCCAAACTCCCTTGGCGGGAAGCCCCCATTTACTAGGGTTTTTAGCATTACCGCTATGAAGTGGAAACGGCTGAGGCATGACCCGTCCCCATGTGTAAACAGGGGCCTTTGTGCTTGCCCACCATTCAGCATATAATCTTGCACCAGACACACCGGGCTATAGGATTTATCTCTGATACATTTATTCCTAGTGTACTACTTCCCTTTGCCCGCCTGGTCCGTTTTTGATCTGCACAGGTGAATTACCATGTGCCCTGTTCCCATCACAACATCTGTTTTGTGTAAGCATGCAGTCCCCGGGGTTCGCCTGGCCGTGGCCACTATCTCTCTGACCCTGTATGCCCCGAAGAATGCAAGCGCAAATGCCCCCTTGAATAGCTTCAGCTTTTGCTCCTCTGTCTCACACCTCCTCTAATGTGCGGATTTACTTTTTTAGGACAGCAAAATAAATGGGCCTCCTGCTATCCCCTGTTCAGAACTGCAGTCTACCCCAACCTTTCATGGCCATCCTGCAGTAATCCTTCCCTGTTGCTAGTTTGCTGTAGTAAGCCACTCCATTCAGGTGAGCCTGAGCCCAGTCCTTGGTTTATCCCTTCTAAAATGCCCACTCTATAAATGTGGACACCTCGTCTAGCCCTACCATTTCTTTCCCTTTGCTGCCCGTTATGGCAGCAAAGGTTGCCCAACACTTACAATAGCGGCTCCCAGTCTTAGGGTCCAGCACGTTGTCCAATACTGTTCTCATCCAGAGTCCACCAACTCCCATAGTCCCTCTGGCGTCATGACTTGGTCCGCCTCTGGTGCAAGCTCCCTGAACCTGTCCCACTGGAAACGAGAAATGGAATTAGCCACTGAGTTGTCCATCCCTTTAATGTGCCTTTCCCTAACTGCTATGTTCGCTGTCAGCTGGCATTCAACTAACTTACGCAATTATCTGACCAGGGCCGGGCACTTCGCTATACCTAGGTTGATTGCTTGTACCACCGCGTGGTTGTCTGACCACAGGATTATCTGTCTGTTGGCCAGCTTTGTGCCCCATATGGTAAATGCCACTGCAATGTGGAGTAGTTTCAAAAAGGTGATGGTGCCAGTGGTCCCATTCTGGTAACACCTGGCCGGCTAGGCTACTGCTGCCCATGCTGGACCCAGGATGGCCCCAAAACCGTAGCCCAGCGGTGTCCGCTTAGAGTTCCAATTGGTCAGTCCAGACCCACGGTTCCTGCCATATGAGAGTGCCGTTAAAAATGGACAAGAATTGTTCCCATTGCCCCAGGTCCTCACTCATGCCTTGTGTAAGGGGGACCCTGTGGTGTCAACCAGGCCAACTGCCTAGCAAAGGGGCGCCAGTACTACTCTGGTAGCGAAGTTCAGTTTACCTAGAAGTTACTGTATCCCACCTAGTGTCGCCTTTTTTTGTTGCCGTAACTGAGCGACCTTCTCTTGAGGTAATCTGCATGTCCCAGCCACCGAGTCTAGTTCTAGCCCCAGGAAGGACAATCTGGTGGTTGGGCCCTCCGACTTCTCCTGTGCTAGGGGAACTTCCAACTACTTTGCCATGTCCACAAATAGGCGAAGGAGGTCCGCACATTCCCCTGTTCCAGCCTTCCCCATGAATAGGAAATCATCTAAGTAGTGGACCCATCCCCAGCGGGGTGGCGCGTCCCCAGTTCCCATCACAGAAAACTGCTTAAAGATTCAAAATAAGCGCAGGATATGGAACAACCCATGGTTAGGCATTTGTCATAGTAATACTATCCGTCTAGTTGGAAACTGAGGAGGTGGTAACTACTTGGATGCACTGGCAGCAAACAAAATGCTGACTCTATAGCTGTTTTGGCCAATAGTGCCCCCCCCGCTTGTCTGATCTGGTCTATCGCGTCATCAAGAGAGGCGTATGCAACCGAGCAGCTGCCCTGCTCCTACCAATCATTGACTGAATCCCCGTGCAGGTTTGACAGGTGGTGTATTAGCCTGAATTTGCCTGCTTCCTTCTTAGGTACCACTCCTAATGATGAGACTATCATGTCTGGTAGTGGAGGGGGACGAGAAAGGGCCGGCCACTCCACCCAGCTGGACCTCTTTGCCCGCCTTTTGTCTAGCCGCTTCAGGGTTGTCACGAACTGATTTTAAGTTGCAGCTGTCCCCCGGGGCCACCGGTGCTTTGTAAGGGATGGGAAAACCCGCCGTGAACCCTTTTGCCAATTGTTGTTTGTCTGCCTTTTTTGGGTAGTTATTAAATAATGTTATCAGTTTCCTCGTGTTTATGGGAGTAGGCATTGCTTGTCCCCTGACCAGCACCTCCCTTCCTTCTCTGGTTGCCCCACCTTGGTCATTACTTCTTTGAGTTGCCCTTCTCTCTGTTTGTACTTGCCCCTTGCATTTGTCTGCATTGGACGGCAGGGTGGTTCCCCCCATAGGACCACAGCAGCTGTTTGAACCTGCATGCATTCCCCCATTTGCATTCACCCATGTCATACTTCCAACACAATGCCACTCGGTTTTTCCTGTGCTCCCCCCTTTACTGTCCAACTGGCCCTTGTTCTTGAAACTTTGTCCCTGCCCTTCAAATTTCCCTTTGAACCCTGAGGGATGAAAATTGTGTTCCCTCATGTCTAGGCCTTTCCTGGCCCCCACCATGTGAGTCATGAAACCCTCAATATCCTGGCAGTCCCACTCACATTTTTGGCCAAGTCTTCATTTTTTTCACTGAAACCTACATCATACCTCAACCAGGCCTCACGCTGGTACTTCTGGTATGCCTTGTGCACTTTCTGTTCATATAATATTAGCACTGCTGCACTCTGGGGGAACTTTTCTATGAACACGCATGCCAGAGTCCTGAAAGCTTTTAGCCAGTTGTCTATTGTTTTCTCCACCCTGGGCTTGCGTCTGTACCTTCTGTCGTCATCCTTTTTATCCTGTGCTGTGAGGTCTAAACCTGCTTGGCTTACCTCTAGTAAAGAGAATATATCTATGTATTCTTTGCGCCATATCCTCTCTTTCACCGCTAGTGGGATAAGGTTTGCTAACCCCAGAAATGTTGTGGTGGTGGATGGATCGCTCGGGGAAGGGCGTATGTATTCGTTTGCTGGTTTCCCTCCCAGGTTCTGGCCCTCACCTGCCCCAGCCTTGGCTGGCTGGCTCCCTTCTGGCACTGTTGTGTTAGCCAGTTTAGTGGTCGGGGTACTATCTAACCCTTTGACCTCCTTTGTTCTGTGGGCTTCCTTGTCTAACTCCTGCTTTCTCCCTAAGTTTCTGATTTCCCAGTGGTCCCCCGCCATAAGGGTGTCCTTGCCCAGGCCATTGCCACCAGGGCATCTAGGAGCTGCATATGGCTGTGTTGGACCCCATGCTTTGCCCTGGAATTCTGTGTGGACCCCCCTCCGGTTTTCTGGACAGGGGGGCTGAAAGGACCATGGCCCTTCTCTGAGAAGTATCTTACCCCTAGCTGTGTGCCATAGTTGGATATTAGTGCGGATCCCCCCCATGTGTACTAGAGTTCCCCTGCCCTTCTTTGCGCCGCCTGCCATGTGCGCACAGCGCTTGATGCACACCAGATTACAGCTTGCTGTGTGCTTCCTGAGGGGCCATCGTGTTGGCCTCAGACACCTCGTCCTTGCTGCTGCTCCCTTTGGTCTTTGAGTCTGTCACCACTTCTGGTAATGTTGTTACCCTGCTCCTTTGTGTGAAGACCACCCTGTAGTAAGTAACACCAAACTAGGTTGAAAGCTTAAGGTAGAGCTTTGTCTTCACAGGTGCTGCGCAGCAGCCAGCTCCATAAGCAACCAAACACAACTGAACTGCATATTCAAAACACAATAAACAAATTCCAAGAACATCACGGCACAAGCGTTCTAACCATGAGAGGAAGACACTACATTATACTCCTCCTCCTCATAAACGAGAAAAGAAAAAACAAAAATGAAAAGAATAAAAAAAAAACAGAGAGAAAAAGAAGAATATAGTTTAACGATACTTAGCAGGAACAAAACGTTGTCAGCAACTTCTGCGTAAGCCAACCATAGCAGGAAGAGAAGAGGAGGAATCCTCAGCTCGACCACAGAGTAAATTTTGATGTGCATTTTCTGAACATCCAGAGACTTTTACAATTCTAGAAACATTCCACCAGTTCTTAAAATGAACTCTAACAGCATTACCACAAACCTTATCCACAGTAAAAGGTTCAGAGAATTTTGAGCTCCCTTTTTTACTGTGAACAGGGATTTTAACACGTACGATATCATCAATAACAAATGATTGCGGAACAGATCTTTTCCTGGAATCAAAATACAATTTCTGGTGAGATTGGGCTTGAGTCACGTTGTTTCTCACAAACTCATCCACATCACACACAGAATCCATCTTCACCCATTTGGACATCCATCCAGGACAAACTTTGGAACACGGTTTCCTCCCTTGCAGTAGTTCATAGGGGGACACTTTGGTAGACGAGTGAGGTGTGGTACGATAGAACCATAACATGGATCTAACGGCATTCTGGACATCACACTTCTCAGCCAACGCCCACTGCACACAGTTGTTAAGGACCCTATTCATACGCTCCACCAAACCATTGGTTTGCCGGTGATAGAGCGCGCTTTTGGAATGTGCAATACCTCCTTGGCGTAAAAAACAATCAAACTCCTGGCTAACAAATTGTACCCCGTTGTCACTTACAATAGTGGAAGGAAACCCTTCACGCAAGAAAAGATCTTTCAAAAAGTCGATTACATTTTTAGAATATAAATAAAGCGTACTTCGGGCCTTTTTGAATAATAATCTATAGCCACAATCGCAAATTTAGAAGTAGGAGGAAGCATATTGAAGGGGCCAACTAGGTTAATCCCAATCTTCTCCCAGGACCTATCAGGTAACTCAATGGGATGAAGAGGAGGGGTTCTGACCTTGAAACTCTTCTCAGAGTTAGAGCATACAACGCACTCCCCAACAAACACGTCAACCTCTTTGACCATTTGAGGCCACCAGAAATGTTCACGCAATCTTCTCTTAGTAAAAGTTTTGCCTAAATGTCCTTCATGTGCACCCAACCTAACTCTAATCACATCCGGCGGAACCAATCTATCACAAGGTACCAAAATACCATCCTCCACAGAAAGTTCTGAAGAGACTTTAACAAAAGTCTGCAGGGAGTAATGAGCATTTTTCTCCCTTGGTCAACCATTTTTCACTCAGTTAATAACTTCACAAAGTAACTCATTCTTTGAGAGTTCATCTCCCACGTGGTTTCATTAACAGCACTCATGTCATCTAGCACCAGAGAAGCAACGAAACAATCGTCATCATCATCATTTTCATTATCACCCTCAACAGGATGCCTAGAAAAGTAATCCGCTCTTACATTCTTGTTCCCAGGAATATATGTGACCTCAAAGTCATATTGCAACAATTTAGTTGAAAATCGTGCAATCCTTGGAGTATGTTCTTTTAATTTATCACCAGAGAAAATGGATACTAATGGACTGTGATCTGTGCACAATGGGAAATGTTTCCCCCAGATATAAGGACTAAACTTCCTTATAGTCCACCAGCACGCTAATAACTCTCTCTCAATGACAGCAAAATTCAATTCCGACCCGCGTAGCACCCTAGAGGCATAGCCCAAAGTATGCTCATGCCCGTTGATACTCTGGGTGAGCACAGCACCTAGGCCAAGGCCACTGGCATCCACTGTAATAGTTCACATAGCATTTGGGTCGAAAGGTTTGAGTACCTTTGGACTAACTAACTGATGTTATATCCTTTCAAAAACCTCTTTGCAACGATCATCCCAGAGAAAAGAAACATTTTTCTTGAGCATATTAGGCAAGGGTTGAACTCTGGAAGCATAATCTGGTATAAACCGTAAGTAAAACTCACACAGCCCAATAAATGACTTGAGGTCGATCTTGTCTTTGGAACCAGGGCTGTCCACAATGGCTTTAACAAGACCTCGTCTCGGTTCAACTCCTTGCTCAGAAAGTACATGTCCCAAATACTCCACTTTCTGTACTCTAAATACACACTTTTCTTTTTTTAGGACGACACCACCATCTCGCAAAGCATCCAGAACACGAAACATAGTGTCATCATGTGAGTCACATGATACACCGTGAACCAACACGTCTCCTTGGAAGACAACAACACCCTTAATTCCTTTGAGCATGTTTGACATAATTCTCTGAAAAACTGCTGCCGCAGAGACCAGCCCAAGTGGCATGCGGCAGTATTAGAATGAACCAATAGGTGAAACGAAAGCAGTAAGGTGCCTAGATGAAGGGTCCAGAACCACCTGGTGGTAAGCTGAAGCCAAGTCCAACTTGCTAAACCACTTTGACCCATTAATTACTGACAACATGTCGGAAATCTTTGGGAGAGGATGAGAATCGATCCAAATATTTTTATTAAGACTGTGCAAGTCAACACAAACGTAAAGTTTGCCATTTTTCTTCTTCGCGACGACTAAAGGAGATAGCCAAAGGGACGATTCAATAGGTTTAATGATTCCTTTCTTGCAAAGTCCGCTGAGTTCTTGTTCTAACTGATCCCTAACACTGAACGGAACATTTCTAAGCCTGTGTTTAACAGGTATTGCGTTGTCCTTGACCTTAATGACGTGAGTAAACCCTTTAACCTGTCCAAGACCATCACCAAAAACAGAAGGGTAACGTTCAGTCAATTTATTGACAAAGTCATCAGAACGAAGAATGGAGACCTGGTCCCTAGTCCCTGGTCTAAGAACCATCTTAAAAAGTCCCTGGTGAAACCACCCAAGTATGTTTAATCCTTTGATGGCCACATATACTTTGCCAAGAATGTTCCTGCCCCTGAATTCAAGTGTGTTCTCAAAGTATCCTGCCAGTTCAATGCGCCTCCCTTCATACGACACAGGAGATCTATCTGGAGGCAGCAATGAGCGAGACCCCCAAACCTCTTTAACCCCTTGTGTGCCCATGACGAGCTGGACTCGTCATGGGCCGCGGTTGCGCTGTGCCCATGACAAGTCCAGCTCGTCATGAACCCCGCCCGCTAATGCAACGGCAGGCACAGGGCGGGGAAAGGGCGTGGCACACAAGGGGTTAAACATTTCCTAAGTTAACATAGTTAGTCTCCCTCCCGAGTCTACTAACAAGCACATTTTTTTACCACCAATCTCAACATCGACATATGGATCCACACACTCAGAGATGTCGCTAGTATTGGCACTCATATCCCCCACAACAACAACCATGTCTCTTAAGTCATCTTGTATGTTGCTAAAGTCATCACTTTTGCATTCAGAGACAGAGACATTCGCAACAGGAGAGGAAGAAGTATTTGAGACCTGTTTTGCATCAGGAGAAAAAGTAAAACTACGTTTGCCACTCTGGCAAACTTTTGCATTAATGTCCCAACCTCCCGCATGTTCTACAAATCACATTTTTTGCAGGACAAGGTCGTCCTGATTTAAAGTGAGGAAAGTTACCACATTTAAAGCATATGTTCGACTGTTTAAAAACCTTGTTCTCAGGACGTACAGTTACATTGTTTTTAACCTCTCTAACCCTTACAACAGTTACAGATTCTTCTTTTGTGGGTGTGGCTTTCTCATCTAATTCCTTCACAGAAGACTTGGAAAGTTCAATGCTTTTTGCAATACGAATTGTCTCCTCAAGGGAGGGATTTCCTAAAGAAAGTAGCTTCTTCTAAATGCTTTTGTCAGAGCATTTACAAATGTACTGGTCTCTTATTAATTATTCCCTAAAAGCCTCAAATTGACATTCTGCACTTAACATGCATAGAGCAGATATGAAGTCCTCTACGTTTTCTCCATGTCTCTGTTCTCGCTTGAAAAACTTGTGTCTCACAACAACAAGACTGGGTTGAATGTCAAAGCGTAGTTCTAATTTTTTAACTGTCTCTACAAATTCGTCAATCTCTTCATCTTCAACAGCACGTACTAAAGGGGTAAATGTTTAAACACAGATCTCCCTTCGAACCCAAATACAGTAAGAAGGAGACATTTTTTCCTCTCAGCCCTGTAACGTGAAGCACTTATAGCACCGAGATAAGTGATGAACGCATCATAAAATTTTTTCCATGGGATGGGAGGTTCTCCAGGCATCTCAAGGAAAGGTGGAGGTGGAGAAAAAGACTGCATGTTTGTTGCACAATAAAAAAAAATCACAACAAGGTAAGGGCTGAGAGAAGACAGATCAGTATGTACTCAAGGAAAACTAAGCAATAAATCTTGTCAAAATGTGCATCCAAGAGTAATTAAAACATTAAAATGCTAAACATGTTATAACATTCCAAAGACAACCCCCCCCAAAAAATATATAATAAGATGTAAAAATACTAGCTCAATAGATATGCCTGGTGTGCGTATAACCGCAAAGCAAACTGAACCTCTCCGTCGATCTTCGCAAAGTACGCTGTGTAAGTTCAGCAGAAATAAAGCTCCGCGTGATGCGCAAAATGCACTGTAAAATACCTGCTTTTGCATTTCACCTTTAGCTTGAGAAACTGGTGGCAGAACTTTTGTTGGGTGTTCGTGTCACCGACGACAAGCACGCAGACTCTTCTCCGTTATAACCGATGCTCATCAATAGACACAAACTAATTCCTCAAGAATACGCGATGTCAAGCTGTTTGAAGTATTTACGCACAATTTCGCCAAACACAAGATGGCGCTGACGTCGTGCGTAAGCTGATGTAGACTCGCCACCTCTAAAATGTCCGAACTTGCCTCTTGACACGCAAAGCGTTGTGTACGTACTCCCAAAATGGCGTTCTGACTCGGAAGGCTAATGCGCTAACCTTCGACAAGACGCTGTGACATGAGGGTTAAGCAGTTTCCCTCTATGTGCCGCTGCCGCAGTTAAATGCTAAATAGTACACAGTACCTCAAAATCCTCAGCTTCAGTGTCGTCAGACTTCGATCGTGGACAATACATCCTCCACTTTGACGTGTATAAGCAAGACCCACCAAATACGCCAATACGAGGATGAGGTCAGGACTTCTTCCGTGGGTTCTGCAGACACCTGGAAATCGTCGCCATGTATTTTGTAGTAAGTAACACCAAACTAAGTTGAAAGCTTAAGGTAGAGCTTTATTGTCTTCACAGGTGCTGCGCAGCAGCCGGCTCCATAAGCAGCCAAAAGCAACTGAACTGCATATTCAAAACACAATAAACAAATTCCAAGCAGAATGCTTTTGGCCAGAACATCACGGCGCAAGCATTCTAACTATGAGAGGAAGACACTACACACCCGCCTTCCGTCTTGGAGCTGCAGGGGATCACTGTGGTGCTTTCTGTGGCCCCCTCTTTGCCAGGTTTAGATGGGGCCACCATGCTGGCTGCAAGACCCTTCTTGCCTGGCCATGTGGGGGGCACTGGTGCCAGTGCCTGTGCTGGTTTGGACCTCTTCTTGGCTGGCCCTTCTGTTATGTGAGTGTCCATCCAAGGTTTCCCTTTCAGGGCCATAAATGCCCTGGCTTTCTTCAGTAGCTCCTCTAAATCCCCATCTAGCTCCCTGTAGCATGGTGCCAACCTTTTGTCCCTTGAGGATGCCCTACATTTCTCAGCCATGCTCCTCGTTGTGCTTTTAATCCCAGTTACCACTCCTGTGTAATGTTTTGGGGAAGGAACTCTTACTCACCCCCCCCCCTGCTTCAAACCAACATTGCAAAATGTGGGCCGTGCTTCGCTCCCGTACTTGGTAATCCTTCTGCCCCACAGTTTTTGTAGCTTACTTGGCCCAAGACCTCTCTGGCCCTGTAAGGGTTTAGCGTGCTCCGTACCCCAGCAGGCTCGCTCCGGCCTTCAGAGCCTGCTGCTCTCCTGATCACCAGGGGCAGGATGGACCGCTGCTCCGCTGTGTCAGCTCCCAGGGGCCGCCCACGTTGCCTCAGCTGGCTTCTTGTTGACGACAGCCTGTTGCTAGTGTTCGACCCCGCTCCACACTCTCCCCGCCGCTAGTTCTACACGCCACCACGAGCCAGCAGCCCAGCTTCCTGGCGCAGTCCCAATGTCTGGTCGGACCCTCCGCACTCTGTTGTTGATGCGGGGACCGGTTCCAACCTGTCATAGCCGGGTCCTCGCCGTAACCCTGCTGCTCAATCCAGCCACACGATCAGCTGGAGGGTCCAGCTGGTCCGCTGTCCTCGGAATCATCCTTCAGAGGCCGCCAACTGTCGCTGCTCCATGGACACCTCTACATTGTTCCCCGCAGGCTCCTCTCAACGCTCCTGGCACAGGTACTTCCGATTCTTCTTGGGTGGGGTTCATGTGCCTAGTCAGGGTTTGCCAACCCTTTTTGAGCCCCCTGGCCACTTGCCACCTCCTTCACTGATTGGGTGACTAGTGGTTGGCTTGTGGGGCGATTAATCCGTTGTGCCCCATTTTCGTGGGCTTGTAAAAGGGGAGGAGGGTTCCCGCCCCCGGGAGGAGTTTGCCACGGGCCCCTACGGGTCCAGCTTCACCTCCCCATCCCATGTTTCATAAGTAAGTAAAAGTTTGTAAAGCGCTCTATTGCCGAGGCGTCTTGGCACTGAATTAGCAGGGATATGAGAAGGCCGGGAAAAAAGAATGTAACTGGGTGGGAAAAAGCCAGGTTTTCAACAAGGCCTGGAAATGTGCATGGGCTGGTAAAAATCTGATATTAAGTGGAAGCTTATTCCATAGTTTAGAAGCTAAATAAGGCAGGCTGCTGCCACCCCACTTTGCTTTCTTCATTCTTGGAGTCCTAACGAGTGCTTGCTTTGCTGATCGCAGGGAGCGTCCAGGAGTATACCATTGGAATAATTTACAATATTCTGTGGATCCTCCTCCATGTAAGGTGTTATGAATCAAGCATAACGCCTTAAATTCAATTTGCCTCTTGACTGGGAGCCAATGAAGTTTTCTGATGGTCTCCGATATATGACTATATTTGGGGAGATTCAGTAGAGTCCAAGCCGCCGCATTCAGTAGGGATTGCAATTTGTTCAATTGTCTCTGATCCAAACTAAGATAAAGAGGATTGCAATAATCAATCCGAGAGAGAGTGAGTGCTATGACAACTGTTTTCCGCAGCTCCATCGGGAGATACGGTAGAATCTTCTACAAAATTCTTAGAGTGAAATAACAGGTGGAGGTAACCTGATTTACCTGCCCCATAAAGCTAAGATGAATGTCGAACATCACGCCCAGGTTTCTCATTTTGGTCACAGGCAGTGGACAGGCTCCTGCTTCTCCCGGCCACCAGTCAAAATTCTAATGGGAGGACGAGAACCAAATTTCATGACCTCCGTCTTCTGAGTGTTCAATTTTAGAAAGTTGAGGTGCATCCATTGAATAATATGAACCATACAATTGTGAAACCTGGCCGAGGGCAAATGATCTGGGGAGGATATGAAGATTATAACTTGTGTGTCAGCATATGACAGAAGCGAAAAGCCATGGTGCTTAACTAGTAGAGCCAGCGGAGTCACAAAAATATTGAACAACGTGTTTAGCATCTAACTTATATTTTGTTACTGGTAATTGTGTCTTAAAAACTTATTTTGCACCCATTACCTCATTATCTGGAGTACTGTTATGTAATTTCCAGTTAATGGTTCAGTTTTATCTTTATTAAAGTGACTGTGCTCAGGCTTCAAATACGGTTTAATAAAGAGGTGTCCTTTTGAGCCTGTTGTTTGTACATTTGTGTGCCCAGAAAAGTCTGAGTTTTTCTCCATGAAGCTAAACGTTTTGGCACTTGGAAGAGACCACCGTTGACTTTGTTGTTAATCTTTTAAAACTGGAAGACTATGTTGACTTTCTTTAAAAAAAAAAAAAAGTTCAGGGGGTAGAATAAAAAGTGACAAAATGCAATTTGCAATGACAGGCTATTCTAGATGTCAGTGCTGTGGAAATACATAGTTGCAACGCGCTTATCTCTCTCTCAGAAGGAAGGGAACATGTACTATCCACCTAATGCACATCCATGATTTTAGAGAATTTCTTATTTTGGTATCCACCCATTTTGTGCCTAATCCCGTAAGCATAGGGGCTGATTTAGACCCTGGCATCCGTCAGAGGGGTGGAGTTCAACTGCTTAGCAACCTCGGATGACATGCAGCTTAACCTGCAGTCAGGGTTTTAAGTGGGGTGAAAAAACTGAGGGGTCTCTCATAGGGGCATCGCCAATGTAATTAAGGGTGTGTATTAAAACACTTAAGCTAAACCTTTGTACTTAGCATAGCATGCTGCCCCACTGGTATTTTGCTGGTTCTGTCCATTCATCCACATATATAACACAACAAGTAAAATTACACCTACAGCAAACCAGGACTATTGGCTTTGTCAATGGTTGTAAATTGCATAAGATAAATAGACAACAGCTATGACTTTGTTGTATATAATCTTGAAAATGCTTCCGTTCTTGTGGCAAGGTTGTGGCGTAAGGCTAGAGCTGCCGACCTTTAAGCTGAGAGCAAGTTCGAGCTTCACGTCAGCTCAACATCCTGTGACTCAAAACATGAATATGTCCTTGTGTAATGTAACTGGTGCTCATGTTTGTGGTATATAAAACTGAAAAATGAGTCTCTTTAAAGTTACATCAAAAGCAGTGACGATGGTACTATTGCAGATTTAAGTTACCCCCCCTCACCCTGAAGGTAAAAATGGAGAGCTTGGTAGGGACCCGTCTCGGGACCTGCTTTTAAGATCTGCTGGTGCTGAGTGCCGGCAGGACCCGGCCCACTTAAAGCCTTGCCTGCAGTGATCTTGTGCATTAACAGGAGCTAAAGCTAAAGCAAGTTCTGTGAAGGCACAAAAAGTTTGTTCTGCAGAAGTTTGTTTCTGAAAAACAAAAAATAATGGCCCTCACACCATGGCAGTTTCCCCGGGTCTGGGGGGGGGGTGTCATTGTGTTTTTTCTGTTTTATCAGATGATAACAGACAGGGAAAAAAGGACATCAAACTGTCTGTTCTAAATAGGGTGGGCAGTCTGATACTCTTACTCAAATGGCTCCTGCTCTTTTGGGCTTTTTAGAGTATGCTTTCCAGTCTTAAGAGCCGTTGGTTTCCTGTGCTCAGCACCGGCACTTAATCATCAACATCAGCGCTTTTCATGAGCACCAGTTAAGGACACATTCATTTATGGTAGGCACGGGGAGACAAAGAGATTTGCTGAGAATCACAGAATGTTGAGACGACGCCGAGCCTCGAACCTGGTTCCACAGCTCCAAAGTCGGCAGCTCTGGCCTTTACGCCACATCCTCTCCCCACATCCACACACACAGCCACATAAACATGCCTAAACCCACGTACACACAGACTAAAATACTCTTCAATGTATATAATAAATGATGATGCAAATTTTACATTTTCAAAAAATAACTTAATGGAGCTCAAGAGAAGGATTTTATTGTTTGGTACCGTCCACGTCTGTATCATCTTTAGCAGAATAGTTTCACTCAAAACACATAATTTGTGTAAAATGGGAACTAACACTGGCTGAATACAGTTTTTGCATAAAAAAATGTAGCAATTTGAAAGGCTTCTCTAAAAGTAGAGCATTGCAGTTGGAGTCCGATTTCAACTGTAGGGGCATTGGCTTCCTGTCGGACCCACTAAAGATCACAAGCATTGTGTCTCTAGAGACCAATTATTTTGAGGTTTCGAAAATCAGAGTGAGAGGTGAAGTTATTTTTGGATGTTGTATAGAACACATTTCTGTTCACAGGGAGAAGGGCACTTTTTCAGATCTTATTATCTGTATGAAGTAGCTCAGCTACACCTCCAGATGTTCATTACAATGCCCACATCCATATCAGTAGCTGCAGTGAAGATACCTATATCTATCTATCTATCTATCTATCTATCTATCTATCTATCTATCTATCTATCTATCTATCTATCTATCTATCTATCTATCTATCTATCTATCTATCTATCTATCTATCTATCTATCTATCTATCTATCTATCTATCTATCTATCTATCTATCTATCTATCTATCTATCTAGCTAGCTAGCTATCTATCTAGCTATCTATCTAGCTATCTAGCTATCTATCTAGCTATCTAGCTATCTATCTATATATTACACTTTTTCAGTACTAATACATTTAGTTTACTCATATTGTTTCATAAATATTTTTTATGATTGTAGAAACAATTATTGTATGATTCACAAATACAGCTCTGATGGTGAAATTAACCCACAGAGGTAAACTTAGTGAAAATTATTGTATTCAACATATTCTGTGAACAGCTACCAATGTAACGTCGATTCAATGTTATGATCACTTCCAAATCATTGATACTTTGACCACTGGTTAAGGTAGTCCCGCTCTAAATTGAGATTTGTTTTCACTGCCTTTTTGACATAAGTGTAACAAAGGAATGTAGATAGACCATCTGAAATCCAACGCTCTTTGATGTATTTCAAAAATAGCAATATTTGCAGACATGAAAAATGGCTTCCTCACAATGGCTCACATTCCAAGACATATTTAAATTAGTTTAATATCTCAAAATCGATACATAAACCCACCTTTTTAGTTAATGTCCATTGCGTTAAGTAAAAAAATACCTGAAAGTTCTGTTCCTTAATTGACACAGGAAGCGGCTGTTACAAGAAGAAAGGTGATTATGCTTTCAATTTCAAGACATGGGAGAATTTCATCACTGACCTATATGGGGCAATTAATAACTCCCAGAATGAGTACTGGGAGACAGGGTTCAAATGCTTATGATGTTAGAGAACAGGATCTTTCTAAATTAATAGCAACCAGCAAATCGTCACAGTCTCCCGGGCCCAAAGGTATCCCATTTGATAAAACGAAAAAGGATGTAGCTAATTGGAGTAAGATTCTCAAGCTCTTCTTCAATAGTATCAATCAGGCTTGCTCTATTCCAACATATTGGAAAGCAGATCTTTTTGTAGCTCTAGAACAAATTGATGTGTACTGCAATCTATGCAAAGTTGATTCCAATAATATGTTATGGCGTAATTGCATTGAAAAGTTGTTGAAAAAATGGATAGCTTATTTCTAAATTGTACACTAAACGAGTTTTTGATTTAAGATCCTCAACACCACATTTAGGCCTAGTGTTAAATGCACCATCGTTGATAGTAAAAAATTCTATAAATTGTTTGACCTACTGTGTACAAGTGGGCTTAACTTGCAGAGTTTCACTCCATTGAATTCCACAGAGTTGCCTAAAAACTAAGTGAGATTCCATGGAGAATGGAATGGGTAGAAAATATGCAGCACACGCTGCAATTTAGCGCTAGTAGTACGAGCATCTTTCCAAAATCAGCACAAACAGCACTTTTGCGTTGTGAAAGAGCACATGGACATTGAAATTGATTTTGCTGCCACTCGAGTACAAAATCTATTCGAACACCCGCAGATCAACTCAAGCATCTCGCTGACCGCGACCACCCTTGTTAGAAAATCACGCTAGGGAATGCCAAATTTCACTCGTGCTCACCAGCTCGCATTCACTGGAGCCTCGTGGGAGAAAAGTGACGCCATGTGGCAATTGGCGGAATTTGGCCGAAACTTTGCATTAAAGAGCTATGCGAAGTGACTAAAGTGCCCCCAATTTCACGGGCGGAGTGAAGCATTCCACCCACCCCTACTTTGGGGATTCTCTGACATCTGAAGAGTATACATTTAATTTTTACTAATCAAGAAAGATATCATGATGTGTACCGGTAACAAATTTGTACTATAAGTGTCTTTTCTAATTATGAATCTGAATGTCCTGGGATTACCACATTTTTCAAATCTCATTAAGATATCTAGAATGGAATGCAAGAAGTTAATAAAACATTCTGTAAAAATGTATAATTTTCATTCAAATATTGATCAAATACTGTTACTTACAATTAGCAATTTCAGTGATATATAGATTTAATATAAACCCAGTAAATAAGAAACTGCTTCTCCAATATCGGTTTTTCTACATCTTTCTGTTCCAGATTGAAGGATACTGGTATCAAAATAGCTAAAGGAAATCCCATGCCGCCTATTTCTTTCCCACAAGGAAAAAATCAAACATATTTTATGTATATCTCCTAAGATATTTGAGGCTCGCAAGAAATATCTTGAACCCATTTTACGACGAATAAAATTAGGAAAATCCAAGGGGCTACCTCTCTGTTTTAAAGGATAGTTGGGTAAACTCATTAGTTGTACTATGGAATTGATGTACTTTACAGAGAACTTATTAAATTCCTCAAACCAATGGCGCATAGATAACATCTGAAAATAGCGAGGAAGCTGTCCTGTTTGTAATATGGCTTGTATTTTAATCTGAAACAGATTTCATATGTCTCAGTACATTTTTTAAATGTTAAGGTCATTTCGTTGGCTTTGCATGTTTTACTACAGTATACTGACTACTGTTTTTGGAGAAAAAAAAATACAATGAAGTATTTACTCACTTCTCCATTCAACATGGGAACAAACATGGGAACAATAGGACTGTGATATTTACCACATTTTGAAAATAGCTTTGTATCAAGTGACTATATGAACTGGTATTTCTATTAACAGGAGATCAATTTGGTTTTGAAAAATGTGTATAATTTATGCCAATAAACCCTTTAAGATTAAAGTAATTTCCTAATCAAAATACATAGCTCAAAACCGCTAAGCAAATTATGGGAACCGCCGGGATTTGCTTAGGAGGAAGTTCAACAAAAGTGGCATCCGCACCTGCAGATCAGGAATACTAAAAAGTCTGGACTCAAAGGACCCACAATTAATTTGTCAACTAATTAAATTTTTATCCTATTTTGGGAATTTAACAAAAGAATAATATGTTTCAACCATAATTTAACAATTCCTCCCTGTTTTTAAATCTTTTTTTAAAAAAAATTTGTACTAATTGTTTATATGTATTCTATTATAGCACGTGAAGGAAATATATTTTTATGTTTCGGTATATTGTAAAGGTTTTAATTAACTATACAATAAATAACTTCTTCTTCTTCTTCCACTTATCCATTCAACATGGGAACAAACATGGGAACAATAGTACTGTGATATTTACCACATTTTGAAAATAACTTTTTATCAAGTGACTATATGAACTGGTATTTCTATTAACAGGAGATCAATTTGGTTTTGAAAAATGTGTATAATTTATGCCAATAAACCCTTTAAGACTAAAGTAATTTCCTAATCAAAATACATTACTCAAAACCGCTAAGCAAATTATGGGAAATTAAATGAAGTGAGATCGGCACCTGGATTCCAGACCTGACTAAAAAAAAACTGTACTTTCTTTGCTTGAGAGTTCACGCTGGACTGTTGCTATTGGACCAGGATTAAGGCTGATTTGCATATAGCTGTTATCTGTTTAGGGTGTCACAGTGGGTGAAACATAATGACCGGAATGTAGCCCAGAGTGACTAAGACTTTTTGTAAGAATTCCACCTATTACTTTTGTATTTTCCTTGGTGAGGCACCTAAAGTATATAGGGTATGCCTAGACGTTGTCCACAGGACTCAACCTATCCCGCACTGATGAGGCCTATGTAGACCAAAATAGGTCTGGGGTCAATTTTTTTTTGTTCAGAAGGGACTGCTTGGTAGTTCCGGCTAGACTGTTCCTTTTGAAGCAAAACCAAGTCTGAATTTCATACAGATTGCCTGGAGTAGCACAGTGTGTGAAAAACGATAGACTAGAAGTTGGCCTGAGCGATTTTCATTGGTTGAGACTTTCTGAAAGCATTCCACCCATAAGCCTTGTGAAACATTCAGGAAAAAACTATTCTCAAAGGGAAGTGCAATTTACATTTTGTAATGTGTGTATTATATGCACGTCCTTTCCAAATGGTTCTGAAAAAGTGGCCATTGCAAGTAGGACCACCAAACAAACGACAGCCAGGTTTTTGAATACATGCAGTAAGCATTCATGCGTCCATTTTGCATGTAATGGATTGCAGTGGAGAGTATTTACCTGCTTGTTGGTCATTCGGGAAATCTAACTGGATTTTAACAAGTGGTGGCTCACAGGCACATTCTTAACTGTCAGGAAAGTCAAGAGCTTTCCTAAGACATGCAATGCAAATAAGTTCCACCTACACATCTATAACCCATTTCAATTAAATCATATAATTCGTGTTCTACAGAGCAATATGACAAATCAAAAAGTTTTTTTTTCGAAACTGAAAAACACTCAAATATAAATCGATGGCAAGAGGTGCAGGAGCAGTACCAGCTCTCCCACACCCAGTTTTATAAGTACCTGCAGCTGCAGCACGCCCTCTCAGCCAGTATTCCTGCCGACAGGCAGATTCCCGATTTCAACCCCCTTGAGGATAAACTGTTGATGGGAAGGCTGGGTAAGGGAGCCATGAACCAGGTCTATCATTCTCTAAAGCTCCTGGCAGCTTACCTGGGCTACAGAGGAGGTGGGAGGCCTGGGTAGGTGAGCTCGAGGATGAGGAGTGGCGCGAGGTTAGATTGACCACAAGAGAATTGGCTTTCCCGGTTCCCCTCTGGTTGGTACACCTTAATTACATACACATTCCTTACATGATTCCCCAGCGGTTCCACAAAGCCGGCAGATTTTCAAAGACCAACTGTGCTCTCTCTTCACTATCAGAGGTAGATTCCTTACACATAGTGTGGTCATGCTCGGGGTGACACCCTTTTGTGAGGCAATTGGAAGGGAGTTCTCTGCAGTTCTGGGCCCACAGCTGACTCTCACCCCTGGGATTGCTTTGTTAGGGTTTCTGGAATGGGCCAAACATGGAATGCATGCCTATTGGGGTGGTGACACTGGTGGTCAAAGAAGATATTGCATGCAAATGGAGGTCCCCCTGCCCCCCATCAGTGGTGGAGTGGGTGGATTGGTGTGTTCAGCAGGAGTGACCCAAATATAAGGATCGAGGCTGCCTCCACAAACACAAGCAGATTTGGGGCAGGTGGTAGGCTTACTACAGACTTGATGTAGGGATTAGCTGATTAACAATGTGTATGCATTTACTGTGTTGGCTTAATAGACTGTGGTGATGTTTGCATATTTTGTTGTTGCTATAAAATCAATAACATTGGTTGTCAAAAAACCCATACATTGATGGAATCAAGATTGCACATCAATTTCATGGCATCCTCTGTAGAATAGATTTGATACACAACAAGAATAATTTCAGTATTGATTTCCAGTATCACATTGGACAAAGCACATGAACATAGCCAATAACCATTCATGAAAAATACATCAGGTTTCAACTTCCATTTACTTTTGCCTATGGAAGGCAACCCAATCTGCAGTTCATGTTGTAACATCTCATATCAGAGTCGAGTTTAGCATGCACAGAAAACTGGGTAGCCCTTGGTCTCTCCGAATTAGATCCTGAAAAATTAACAACACATTTTCACACAATGTTCCAATTCCCTGTGGAAGCTTCTCAATGTAGCAACATTTTTTAACTTTAACTTTAGTGAGTAGTTTTTGGAGGCACTTCTACCTGCTTAATACTAAGCTTGTTAATGGCATCTGCAATGATCCTTATGTATAAGTAGGCATTTGTGGAGCCCTTAAATAGTTCAAATGAGATAACCAATTTCAGTGTATTAGCTGGTGATCGAAACATGTTATTGAAGTAACTACTAACTGGGCATACACTTGGTGGTGCATTCCTGGGAGTTCAAGATCTACTTTTAAGCTTTCAATGCTACTACTTTATTCAAGGGAAAGATATGTCTTCCAGAGTTTGGTTTCATTTATGCCCAGGATTTTGAACACATGATGGTTAAGGTCCCACAACCATTAACGGCCATCATATACTTTGAGCAAAGCTAAAATATCTCTTCGGCCAAATATTTTCTTTAAGTCTGCTTCTGACCCATTGCTATTGATTACACTCAAGCACCATGACACTTTACATATGCCTCACAAGTTAAACCATTGAAAATTAAAATGGCTGCATCATTATATTCCTTTACTGTTTTTGGATTGTTATTATATATCTTCCATTGTCTGTGAGATTGTGTTCCAAGATTACCCAATATCATTATATTTGTTTTCACAAGAAATATCTTAGGCATGTGTACAAAACATAGTTTCCTTGGACATTAACTGTCTTTATAGGGTAATGAGGGTTTAGTCGATCAGCATTATATATAGTTTGCGTACATAATTAGATTACAGACTTTCCATTAATATTGGGTGCGATGTACAGATTTTATTGAAATGACTCAATAGAACACAACAGTATAAATAAAAAGGGGGGATGTACAAATACACACTTTTGCTCTAAGCTATTATTGACCTTAATGTTACTAGTAAATTTGTTTTTTGTCCAGTGGGCTTATAAGTCAGCGAATAGAATGGAAGTTATAAGAAAGTTGAAGCAATCTATAGTCACCCCCCAATTACTCAGGTTAGCCCACAAATTCACTCTGTCAGATGTAGCAATAAATAGAACATTAATTAGAATGTTGGGTGCTCCATTAAAGACAATGTTGGGATGTTGGGAGCTGCACTGAAGACAACAAATTGCCTCATGTCTTATAATAGTTGGTAAGAGCCTTCCGCTGCACCATTCTAAAGTTTGTCTTTCTGTTTCTCCCTTTTTCATTTTACAACATTCTACCGTCAGTGAATGGAATGTTCCAATAGCCTCATATTCCTCCTGTTTCATGAGGAATGTAAAAGGTCCTCTCCCTCGTTATATAACTGGGATTCAGGTACTTTAACAACCGGTGGAGCCCTCATCAGTGTGCTATGAAAATATAATAAAAGCTACACAAAGCTTTTGCTTTATGCTCTGCACATATTTCTGCTTTAATAACCTTCACAGCACTAACTCATCAGTGGTGTTGAATATTTCTTAGAGCGTCCTTGCTCTATGTGAATTTACTTCTTAAGAGACCAGTTTTCTAGACATTTTTAAATTATTCTTGCTAGAACTTTTCTTTTAATATTTAGGAGAGTGGCCAGTCTGTAGCTACCAGAGTCCAGCTGCGGAACACTTTTTTTTAAAAATGGGGACAATTAAGCTTGAATGAATACAATTCTTTGACTTTATTAAGTTGGAACAACGGTTTAATAAACCTGAAGTTATGCTTGAATCAACCTCGATTTACCTGAGTTTAATTTCATAAAAGAGATTATATCTCTGAGACCGAGTGCAATACGAAGGACATTTTCCTATTCAGGAACGTGCTAACTGTTTCGACAATTAAGCTTCCCAGCCATTAACTTTGAAAATAACTTTTTTAAACAATTACATGAAACATAAAATGCGTGATCCCATATTTATGTATCGGAATTGGTATACAATGAGGTCATTTTACTCAAGATTCAGTTAATTACCTGATGGTGCTTTCTATTTCTTCATCAGCTGGTTTTCATCTTTATTGAGGTACAAAGGTACCATTTAGTAAAGTTCTACAAATTAAAAGTGAAGCTTTTTTTTACCCATGTGAGCTTAATTTTGTTTTTGTTTTTTAAATCTTTCTCCAAAATTCATGATATGATAGTGCACAATTGTCTGACTGCACCATTAAAGTAGCACTTTTGAACAGTGTGCCTACTAGGTATTGAGTGGCATGGAGGAATGTACTTCTCACACTTACTTGAGAATGCATATTGATGTGGCAGCAGCACAGCAGGCATAGGCAAGTAGACCTAATAATCTACAAAGAATGGATTTTAAGGCAGACACTTAATTGAACATAATTTATTTAATTTCACATTTCTTATTAACCTGATGTGCTTGATGTGTGTGCTACAGGCTCAATGAATTAGCAAAATGGGCAGAGGCCACTGAATCGTGTAAATACCACCCTCATTTGCACGTATGATATATAAAAACATGCTTTACACAATAGCCACGACGGAAAATGCACATTTCCGAAAGTAGTAAACTAAACACACTTGTTATTGTAACCCCCACCCATTGTGTAGTTTACACTGTTGTCTCAATAGCTTTTTGTATGAGAGATTATGGCATTTACTTTTTATCACTATATCTCATACATATTTGATATAGGAGTAGCCTTGGTGGAGATTAGTATTCAATGAATAGCAGTGCATACTTTTAATATCATAGTGACGCAAAACACTAAAGCATTTTCTAATGTGTTTATTGTCAGTCCTGGTTTTGTATCTTTGCCCGCATCTTTGTAAAGTAGCCACAATAGGCAGTTGAATCTGCCAGTGCTCTTTTATACAAGTATTCTCATTTTCACTCCCACACAATGCTTGCTGCAGGGATCAGGGCTTCGCTCCAGGTGCATGACTCCTGCAGTGCACCACATCAAACCACTTCCCCTTTGGTTCTGATAGAGTTCGACTCAGCAGGAGCAAAGCCTACAGGGGGAGGATCAAAGCCAAAACTGATTGTAGTTCCTTTCTTCAGGCGATGGGACATTTAAGGCTGTTGCAGCTTTGTTGTACCGCGCTGGGTGTGTTTGTAATACGTTGTGCTTTTTTTTTTTTAACGAAAGGAGTCAGCAACCTTAAGCGCTGGACTGAAGCTTTCTTTTAGCTCCTGTAAAATCCAGTTTTGCAGCGTCAAGTGGTATTATCCTATGTCATAGGTGCAATTTTAATGTAAGCAACTGTGGCTATCAAAGATTCCCCACAAAGTATTGTACTATGGGTTAAGGGCACACATTGCATGTAAAACGTGCCTGCATCTTGTGGATGACATGTATCAAAGAAAAAGTAAAGCATTGTAAATCGGTTCTTAGACCAAACCCATATGTAGTTTGTTGAAGATAAGATCTAATTTAATTTACCATAATTCTCTATTCTACCTTTTAGAACTATTTCACACCTTTAATTTGTTTTTTCAAGTTCTCTGCTAGTGTGTTGCCTATTAACTTGGAATCCTGCTACAAGACAGCATTAGTTCCCATTTTCCTTTCAGGTTAGCCAGAATATGATAGGTCTGTTTGTAACAAAACACCCACAATTAAGAGGCGCCTTATTAAGTACACGTTTCTAATTTCTTATTTTGTCCGTATACCCTGTACCTTCTTGTGACCTGTGAGGGTTGTTGTGCCTCTGTTGTTTCCTGAGCATGTCATTATGTGAGGCCCTCTCCATCACCTTGGTTGTTTGATACATTTCAAAGAAGAGTTTTACTGTCAGTTCTCCGGTTCAAATGCTGCACACGAGTTCGTCACAGCTATTTTGACACAGGGGCTATGCTGGAGTGTGTAATTTCTTATGCATAGATTTTCAAAATTTGCATTGCCATGGCTTTGTAACAGATTGGTGAACCGTGAATGGGTGGAAAGTGTAGAAGGGAGCATTTTTGTTTTTGTAGTTCTTTATTACGAATACAACTACATTTACTTGAAGCATGGGATACTAAAGAAGTGGGATCAAATGGTGGGTTTAAATGTTGTCTGTATGCATTTTTCTGCTTTTGTTCTTGCTGCATTGTAGTCTCTTCTAACGTATTCAAAATGGTTCTATGAAGCAGTCATTTTTAGGTTGAGCCTGGGCAGCGCATGCGCTGCTCTGCGAGGCATGCAGTATTAGATTATGGACTTAAAGCTCCGCCCACTCTCGCCCATATTTTTCATTGACTTGTGTAATTGTCCTTTATAAATGGTGCCTTCTGATTCGTTAATAGGCTTGTTAGTCCGTCCTGAGTACCGCCTTGTCTTCATTTGTAATCTCCCATGAGGACTGGCCCTATTACTTCTGTTGTTACACAGTATGTTTTATTTGGTCTGTAGGCACTATTTTCTTTCATGAATTTCTCCTACTGCAGGCACGACATGGTTTCCTGCATCATTTAGCGCGCCATCCCTTTCCAGACAGCGCTGGACAATGGCGGCTGCTTCTTTGAAATGAAATAGGTCTTGCATTTACAAGAGTTTGAGCTCTTGGCATTGTAAATTACAATGCCTTGTATTTGTGTGTTACTTATCAAAACGGATAAATAAAAGGCATTGTCATTTACAACGCCAATAGCTAAAGCTCTCGCAAATGCGAGACGTATTGCATTGTTTGTTTCATAAACCTTCTGTGTGCCTTCATTTGCTGATTCTGTCATTTTGCTGTGGAAATCTCACAATCATATGAAACAAGCTCTGAGAAAGTTAGCATGCACTAAGAAAGTGAAAGAGTTTCTTCATCGACTGACAAGTTTATGCGTGTGGTTTTGTGGATGGGTGAGTGGGAGAATACAAGGACTAATGATTGGGAAGAATGTATAAATGGGTGATTGTACAGATGGGTGAGTGAGTGATGGGATTGGTGAATCAGGAGATGGATGAATGCATGGACAGGTCAATGGGTGAGAGTAAATGGATAGATGGCTACATGAATGCATGAGTGCATAAGTGTATCAATGAAAGGTTGAGAGAGCACATGCCAGAATAATGCTGGGGTGACCACCCGCATGGCATGAATCCTGCATAATGCAAAACATAACCCCATTATTCAAGCCCCTCTTTTGTGCCAAGGGTGGGCAATGTAATGCAATGAATGCCTGCAATAGCACATTAATTAATACCATTGTTCCATGACAGTATCCTGAAAGAAATAGGTTCCATTATGCCATGGGTTTCCAAAACATGCCTATGTTTTCAACCATTGCTCATTCTTCTACAGTGTACCCAAGACATGGAACTGCCTCCCTTGGAAGGCTGAATTTTGGCTTATAACTTCTTGTATGTGCACTTTAGGATATATTCAACAATAGCATATCGTTGGATTTATCAATACCATTCTAGGAAGTCCTTGGATTATATTTTTATGACATCCTAGGTGTTAGTTAATCTTGAATTACCTCTTGCCATGTTAACATGTGTGGCTGAGAATTTGCAATGAGGAAAATGACTGGGCAATTTTTCCATCACCAGGGCTTATAAAACATCATTTATGTGGACCCTGCCTATATCTTCAGGACCCCACACCCCTGTGATAGCTAGGATACCAAGGGGAGATATTAGGGGTTCTCACCCCACAGTGCTCCTAGCAATTTTGGGATGCACTTTCCTACAATGTGGGGAGTGAAATGTGCAATTTCACCAAACCCAAGGCATATACAATCTATTTTATGAGTTCCTTCTAACAAATACCTCCCCCCCCCCACCACTGGGACACATGGGGGAGACACTGGGGATACCTAATATGCCAAAACATTGCGGTTTGTTAATTGTTAAGTTCCCCAAACACAAAATTCGAGTTTTGGCACAATTTGCATTTTAAAAGCAGTCCTACAACACAGCACTGCTTTTAAACTGACCCCAGCCCTCAGCAGTGGACACATGCAAGCGCAGAAGGGGCAGCTGGCCTCTAAACTGCCATGCCCTATAATATACTAGGGACTTAAAGGTAGTTTTGATCACCCTGCCCTATTATGTACGAGGGCCTTATCATGCCAATCATAGAGGTACCCTAACATATAGTGGACCCTTGTGTATGTAGGTGTTTTCACTGTATTCTAAGTTTGTTTTCAGCATAGCACTGGGCCTGGTTAGGCAGTTAGGCAGAACCACAGGTCAGTCACAGTCAGTTACCACCAGTACCTGTTAGACAAAGATTGGGGGTGCCCTGGGCACAAGGATGACTTTGCAACATCACCTATTAAAGCAGCACTTTACTTAAAACAATTATTACCTTCCAGCACATTTCTGCATTCAGTTGCAAGCTTATTTTTCTCAAGATCCCAAACAGATTGTTGGTGTCATCTACTGCTAAATTGTTGACCATCACAAGATTCTGAAGAACTTTGATTCCTTTTCCACAATAAGACAATGATGCAAAGCCCAGAAACCTGGCTGTTTTAGAAAGCATGTTATTCCTTTGCTGTGAAAGGCAGCTCATCTTTAGCAGCAGGACTCCTCAGGGTTGGTAAGAGATGTATAAAGTGTTGTAAACATAACAAGATGGACCCAGTATGTGGGAAAGGGAAGAGGGGCTATTGGATGCTAGCACCAGTTACAGCTATAGTACACACACACATAAACAACCACATACACACTCACACAAGCACATAAACACACACATAATTATATTCCTATAATTACATTTTCAGAAGAGGAACTTTCAGAGTCTTTCCTAGGATCTTTGTAAAAAAATAAGATTAAAAAAAGCATTGTAAATTCAGTAAGTCTTGTCTTTGTGACAAGACTGTTAACTCTGCTGCATGGCATCTCTAATGCTGTACAGTTTAAATTAAGTTTTTTAAAAAGCCTTCGACAGAGCCACCCGCATCATTTTGTAGGCACATACATGAATCATGCGTGCACCTACAAAATAATACAATGATACAAGCAACAGGAGAATCCCGTAAACCCAGTTGAAACCTGGGTGAATTATAGTATCAAACAGCATCTTACCGGGGTAAAAAATCAAGACAACTTAATTATAAAGAAAACAACATAAGGCACAAGGAACTGTTAATGAAAATATATCTTTAGAGATAAGGAAAGACAGGGTTTAGAAGAAAGTCAAGAGTGTACTGGGCCATCAATTGTAAATGTTTGCGCCATACTGTGGGTACCTGAAAAAAAGGACCTGTAAGGTAAGTAAAAAAGAGAAGGCTACAGTTAGCTAAGGAGCGGGCAAAATGGGGGGACAATTCTGGCCTAGGATACCCCATCAAGAAGTAAATGGCCCCAATACACTCAAGGTATGAGCAGGTCCTGACAGCCTGCTAATTCATTCACAATGTGAGCGGGACTGCTCACATGAACGATTATTTTGTACAATTGATGGCCCAGTTTCGCACTGGACTTTCTTTTAAACCCCTGTCGTCCCTTAATCTTAGGGCAGCAATCATTCTTTGTGTAAATATAGCCCTGATGGTGACCTCAATTTCGGAAGGTCGAAACACTGTTGATAAACATCAGCAGATTTAAGGATCATAATTTATGACATGATGTTGTTAAATAACATTGAATCAAGGAATATTCATGTATAATATTTAATGAGTGACAGTAAACCAACTTTATTTCGGCTCATAGAGCCATAAAAGTGCATAATAACACATCAGATTTAAGAAATGATCACTATAAAAAGATACATTAAATGAGTAATTAATAAAATCGGCGAACCACAGTTCCCAGCAGGCACCTGGCTAGTTAGGTAAGTATCCCGCCATGGCTTAATCCCATAGTGAGCACTGGAAGTAATGGTACGGAGCTTTTTGAAAGAGGAATTCCGGTTGACAAGCACATAACACTGCAGTTCAAAACAGGCCCGTCCTGTGTGCCCAACGCTCAGCCGCATTACCCAATGTCCATTCTGCGCTGAGACGTCAATACAATGCTCTAATCTCCCCATGAAGTCATGAGCTGCGACTGTGCCGTAATTTTGTTGGATGCGACGCTCTGGAAAACGATTCAATCCCTTGGAAGAAGCCACAAAATTTGCCCATAACGTTCCAGACTCTTGTTGAGCGGGTCCCCCAATGCGCCAAGGGCAGGGCGCAAGGTACGACAAGAACAGTCTCTTCTGGTGAAGCAACAGGAGGGGACTCAACGGGGAATGCAGGAAAGGTACCTTTATTGTAAACAATGGCATGACGGATTTCAGCGCAATGCCTTTTTCAAATGCCATATTTCAATGAAGTGTCCCGCCAACCTCCTTCTTTAGATATGCAAATTGCTCCTGCGTTAATTGCCGCAGTCCAGCTGATCCATATTGATTGGTGGAACCTCACTGCAGTTCGCATCGGCGAACCACAGTTCCCAGCAGGCACCTGGTTAGTTGGGTAAGTATCCCGCCATGGCTTAATCCCATAGTGAGCACTGGAAGTAATGGTACGGAGATTTTTGAAAGAAGAATTCCGGTTGACAAGCACATAACACTGCAGTTCAAACAAAGTCCCGTCCTGTGTCCCCAACGCTCAGCCGCATTACCCAATATATATATACAGTAGACGCGTCATGTGATCAAGTCCTGAATAGGCCGAAACGCATGATGGCAGAATTGTGCAAGAACTAATCTAGAAAATATATTGCACCAAGAAATTGGAGTCCGTTCCTGCTTTCTGGTTCCAGCAGCTGGGGAATCTTAAAGAAGGAGGATTTGTTGTATGTATTCCAGGGTGGCTTCCTTGGATTTAACAGACCCCCTCTCGATTAGGGCCATACGACGGGAAGCTGATTCTAGTTTTGAACCGGAAGGAGAAGTCTCCGTGAGGAGAAGGTTGTGGCAGGCCCGAACGGTGGAAAACACCAACTGACTGTGGCAGAGCGATACGATTCATGTCGGAGGACGCGCACAATACCGACAAAACCACACAAGGTAGAAGCAGCCTAGAGTGTCTGGAGAGAGGTGTGCAGCGAGGCACTGTTATTTCTTCAGTCTAAACTCGCATTAAGTTACAAGCGCAATAAAAATGTCTGCCAACGTGCTACGAGGCAGGGAAGAGGCAGCAGGCAAACTTTTTACTGAGACCCCTAGTCTATAACTTCAAGCGCACGTCAGTAACGAGGGGAGTAAGAGGCATCCTTCAAACTTAAAGGAACTTTATGAACAACTACAGAAGCTCATGAAATCAGAGTAAGCAAAATGGTGGGAGCACAAGTCTTTATCGAAATACCTAGAGGTGGGCAGGACTCCATGCGGGCTTCGGATCATGCTCGCCCCAAGTTATGAAAATTCCAACCCCAACATGTTTCTGGAGTGGGCAGAGACCAACTTGGAAGCATCGAGAAAACTTGTGATAATCCTTATCAAATATGCTGACAGTGACAGGAGTAATCTACAAAATCAAATAGAAAAAGTAAATGAGCAAATTGAGGCATTGGAAAGCAGCACAATAACATCTAAACTAATGGAAGACATGCTTGTGAGCCTCAAAAAGGAAGAGGACATTATCAAAAAACGCAAAAAGTTTAAATTCCAAAGAGATAAGAATGATTATGATAATGGTCAAATTTTCACATTCGCTAGAAAATACGATGTAGTGAAAGCGACGCATAAGGCAGTAAGATTCACAACGGGCCAGGGAACTATAGCAGGTTCAAGTAGGGAAGCGCAGATAGCATCATCCATGTCTCATCTCAGCTCGGCTGTTGAAAGTGAGTCAGAAACAGAACAAAGCATGGGCGCAGTGGGAGGCATGAATCAACAATAACCCAAACACACACTTGCCGAAGAATTGAATTTTTTACGGCAGGAAAGGCGTCAAACGTTGCGCTCGAGGAGTATAACTTCCAAAATAGACAAAGGAGGAATATTTAGCGCCAGGAAAGACGGTGAAGAAGTCGCCAACGAAAAACCGCGCTCGAACAAGAAACCGGCCAGCAAAAACTGGAGGTGCAGTAACACATGAAATGCAAACTGCCAATACCATAATCAACCTTTAAGAAATCAATCTAAATAATGTGGAACAGCAACTCCTATCACTGTGATTGTCATTTTGCCCAGAGGGCAATTTCGACTACTCCCAAACCAGGGCAGACATCTACAAATTTATCAGAAAACTAAAACTAAAAAAGTTTCATCTCCTCAAACAAAGCAAAGCGCCAATACAAACAACTGGAGAGGCTGCGACAAGCGGGGTCAGTTCATTGTCAGCCTCGGATGTAAGTCTTCTATGTGACGTGCACGCAACAGGCCATGGCAGAACAACTAATTAAAATCAATGAAACTATAAACACATGCTCTAAACCTGAATCTATTTTTATACCGATTCTACCTAGGGACTCAATTGACTCTTTTAATGAGTCAATAACGGCAGAAGTTAAGAAATTACATTATAAAATTCAAGCAGCAACTAAACACCAAAGTGCATGCCAACACCAATATCACCAATTAATAAAAAAGCTTCAAGACAACAATACATTAGTTATAAGAAATTCGGATAAAGAAGGCAGTGTGGTGATATGGCCCAAAAAACAATACTTGGAGGAAGCTTTGCTGCAACTGAGTGACCGGGAGTGCTACAAATTAAGCAATAAACAAATAACAACATCAGTACAAAATAAACTGTTCAATAAACTTCTTGCCTGGAAAAGCACCGGTCTACTCATTTAGGATGAATTTAGATTTTTTTAAAATGACTATCCGATCATGCCTGTCCCTACTTGAACCTGCTATAGTTCCCTGGCCCGTTGTGAATCTTACTGCCTTATGCGTGCACAAAGACATTTCAAAACTGCCAGGAAGACCAATAATATCGACAAAACAAAGTTTGTTGGAGAACGTATCTATATACATTGATTTCTTCCTACAAGAACATATCAGAGTCCTACCATTCTTTGTACAGGACGCAACTGACTTTTTGAAACTAATACATGATTGTCAATGACATGAGGATTATCTGTTAATGACTTTGGATGTATCCAATGTGTACACTAGCATACATCACAAAGATGGCATTAGGGTGTAGAAACACTTTTTAGGCAAGAGGGCTATCCAATTTTACCAACACAACAATGTGATTATTAGCCTAACTAAATTTTGCTTAAACGATAATTTCTTTTTATTCCAAACCCAAGTCTACCAACAGATAAGAGGGGTGGTGATAGGGGCAAGCTTCTCTCCAAGCTACGCTTGCCTCCACATGGGATGGTGGGAGGAGATGATTGTAAACTCTATGTACACGAACATTCTGGAAAATCATGTTATAAAGTGGGTAAGATACATTTTCCTGATCTGGCGAGTGAGCAGACAGAGTGCGCTGTATTTTATCACATGCATCAACAGCAATGATATAAATTTGCAGTTTACCCATAACATCAGTGACAGCTCAGTTTACTTTTTAGATATGGAGGTTTTCATTGCCAATAGTCGCCTGAAAACCAAATTGTATCGCAAACCAACTGCAGGTAACACCCTACTTCATGCCACCAGTTTCCACCCTAAGCACACTATACACAATATCCCATATGGGGAAATGCTCTGGGTGCATAGAATCTGCAGAAGGGAGACTGACCTAATTGAAGCCCAGGAAGAATGCAAATTGAGCTTTCTAGCTAGGGGCTATCTGATACACACTGTCAATCGAGCAATGAGAAAAACCAGGGATCTGTGCAGAGATGACCTGTTATTCAAATCTCCAAAAAGTACGGTCCAGTGTAGGAACAACTCAATGCCTGATTTCAGTCATCCAAGACTAATCCTTACTTACAGCAAACAGATAGATAATCTATGTCAGATGATAAAGAGAAACTGGCACCTAGTGCGTAGTGATCCTGTAGTTGGGGAGTCGCTTCCTATAAGACCGACCATAACATTTAGGAAGGCCCCGTCAACAAGTGATTTCCTGGTGAACAGCAGTCCCGAAATCAGTATAGGTTCAGGTTGGTTGGATGCACGAAAGGACTTCGTCAGATTCTCTTTATTCAGAGCTTGCAAGTTTGGTATTAGTAAGACATCCTATACCACGCCTTTCAAACCCAATCCCACCAAGATCCAGAAGCTCCTTTCATGCAAAACGGAGTTTGCCATCTATGTGCTGGAGTGCTCTTGTGGACTGCGCTACGTTGGTAGCACAAAATTGCAGGTCCACAAGGGAATACTCCAGCACTTAAGAACCATAACAAATTTGGATCCTACTTACCCGGTGACCCGTCACTTTAGGAAAGTACAGAACAATGAGTTACAGCATCTGAAATACTATGTTGTGGACTCTGTACCTTTACCAAGACGGGTTGGGAACAGAGAGGCAACCCTCAGGAGCCCGGAAACTAGGTACATCTTGGAGTTTAACAGCAGAAGCCCACAAGGTCTTAACACAACTGAGGACCTATACACATTGCTATAGCAGTTTCCAGCCCCAAAACTAAATTTAATTACTCAGTAAATATTGAATAGTGACATTAATGCAATTTAGCATATATCTTAAGTAAGTCTGCACCTCAGAATCCCTGTATATAACCTTCCTTCTTTTTGTCTTATCTGTTTTTTAAAGATAACTGAATTTTTTTTTGCACTTAGGCACTTTATGAGAGGAACATTGCACTTAAGAACAACAGCGGGGTCACGTTATCACTTTTACACTAATGGCACTTTCAAAGCATATGCACTTTACTATCTTAAGCAGCAATAATCGGCCCACTGGGGCAAGACAAAGGTGGTACATTAGATGACTTTTGGCAATTAGTGAACATATTACGGACATAAGACATAGCACAGGAACCACATTTTTATAATATTAGTAGGCTTGTATTAAATGGCCACTATGATTGAATGGATTTTTAGTGCTTTTAATGTCTTTTAAGATAAGATGTTCTTAAAATATGTTTGGAATATTTATTGTATTTATACAGTTATATTTATACATATTGTACAAAGGCATCTAAATGCTGTTCCAAATTACAATCAAATGTACAATTTTGTACATTTGTGTAAAGTAGGAGTCAGAACGATTGTCTGTCTTCCATGTTGTTTTTGCACTTGGCACTTTAAATATGGGGAGGACTTGTAGACGCGTCATGTGAGCAAGGCCTGCATAGGCCAAAAAGTGTCATGGCGGCATCGCGCAAGAACTAATAAAGAAAATATATTGCACCAAGAAATTGGAGTCCGTTCCTGCTTTCTGGTTCCAGGAGCTGGGGAATCTTAAAGAATGAGGATTTGTTGTAAATAATATATAATTGTGTATATATATATATATACATATACATATATATATATATATTCAGTGAAAAAACCATAGGTTTCACACATGTTATAGTTAGCTGGACATTTTACTCGTAAAAAACCAATGAAATTGCCCCGTTATAGTTAGTTCAGCTAACTATAACTCGCGCGCCCGCAATGCACTGCTGATGACGTCACATATTACATCACTCATGACATGGTCAGTGACATCACTCATGACATCACTGATGACATCTCAAATGACATCACTGATGACATCACTGATGACATCATCCTTGTGATAGAGTGGCAGACCTCCTCTTCCCCTAATATAACCTTTGACACACACATTCAAAAATAGAAACTACAATGTTCAAAACAATGGACATACCAATACCAGTTAAAACAACCTTTTCAGTAATTCTAAGATCCACATACACATCCACTCATTCACCAACAGTCCAATTCAGTCACTCATACATGTACTCACTCATCATATGTACTCATACACCTATACATCCTGTTACACAATGCCACTCATCCATAGAGTTACTCACACACATAGTCACTCATGCTAACAAAGAATCAAACATACATTTACTTGCATATACAGTTATACACACACCACCACACTTACTTCTACGGAAACTTACACATACTTAGTCTTTTAAACAATCACTTATAGAAACACATACTTATTCATACAAGAACTCTTTCAATCTCTCACTCTCACATATACTCACATATATACACCAATAGTCACATATACTAGTTTAAAACATATGTAGTTACTCATAAAGACACTATTGAGACAGTCATTCACTCACTAACACACCCATACACACACTCATCCACCCATACAGTCCTGCACACATACTGTGTTCAACACATACAAACAGTGAGTCACTCATTCATGCACCTATGCACTACGTAATACCCCCACCGAACCATGCAGACACTCAGACTGATACTCAAAAAACCAACTAATAACCTATATAGACACCCATGTAGCTACTCACCAACCCATGCAGCCACTTATACACAAAGTGAGAGACTGATACAGATATTTACATATTTAAACATTACTCACTAAGCCATGTATTCACTATGATACACTTAATCAGTCAGTTACACAATCAATTTTTCAAAAACAAATCATCCATTTAGACACTTATATACCCATTTATTCTTCCATCGACCTTGAGATATACATATATAAAACATATTTAATTTTCAGAAAAACCCACATTCACTGGATGATGTCATCAGTGATGTCATTTGAGATGTCATCAGTGATGTCATGAGTGATGTCACTGACCATGTCATGAGTGATGTAATATGTGACGTCATCAGCAGTGCATTGCGGGCGCGCGAGTTATAGTTAGCTGAACTAACTATAACGGGGCAATTTCATTGGTTTTTTACGAGTAAAATGTCCAGCTAACTATAACATGTGTGAAACCTATGGTTTTTTCACTGAATTTCTAAGGTTTTTTAAATGCTAATTCCTAACTATAACGTGTGTGAAACCTATGGTTTTTTCACTGAATTTCAAAGGTTTTTTAAATGCTAATTCCTAACTATAACGTGTGTGAAACCCATGGTTTTTTCAGTGAATTTGCAAGGTTTTTTAAATGCTAATTTTTTTTTTATTCTTCAATTTTTTCAAACATATTTTTAATTTAATTTTCTTACCTTTTATAAAGACTATGCTTTAATTTTTAAAATCCTTAAATATTTTTTTTTAATATATTTTTTAAAATAAACATGTAAAATTTATTTCCAGTTCTTTTTTTTTTTTTTTAATTTTTTTTTTAGTACGCGTACCGTAAGCTCACGGTAAGCGTACGGTTTACGCAACGTCCGTAATCTATCTACGCTGCTTGCGTATAGTTACGCACTTTGCGTAGCCGCGCGTACTGCGCGTGGGACGCGTGCGCGCTTACGCCACACGCGCACGTTACGCGGAAGTGCCGGGGAGTGACTGTTATGCGCATGCGCGCAAGCGCGTGTCTTTTTTACGCGCACGCGTACTTTTTGCCGTAAGCGTACCGTAAGCGTACCGTAAGCGTACGGTAGGTCATGTGATCTTGAAACACAACTTTTGATTGGTTGAAACTACTTTCAGTTCTAGAACTCTCCTACACCACACCCATTCCCCTCATTTCTGCTTGTGATCCCTTGGGAGAAGGAGCTGGTTTGTCTTTGGGATACGATGGCAGAACAGCAGAGCTCTTCTGAGAGTGAGGCTAGCACTAGCAGCACTGTCTTGAGGCAGAGATCGAGGAAACAAAAGCCTTCTTATGTTTGGGATTATTTTACTTTTCCAGAAGGCCAGCAAAAGGTGAATGCACCCTTAGTTACTTGCAGGCTGTGTAAGCGTGTACTTTCTAGAGGTAATCCTGACAGGAAGTATTCCTTTGGGAATCACACCATGAAGAGACACCTCCAGGATGTACACAGAAGGACACATGGTCATCTTTTTGGAGGTAACTCTTCAGAAAGACGAGCCAGTACATCCACAGCAGCTCAGCCTGGACCATCACCTGCAGGGCTTACTCCTTCTTCTGCAGGTCAGGTGAGCCCTTCATCTGTGGGGGGAGAATCTCCTTTTGCTGGCCCTCTGGAAATGAACCCTCGATTTCGGAAGGTTGATATTCATTGCACATTTTGTAAAGATCTAATTTGCCATAGGGAGACCAGTGTTTCCCTAGTGAACAACAAAATAGATCAGCACATTTGTCGCTTTGAATAATTTTCCCATGCTTCCTTTCCTCTGTCCCTGCATGAACACAACGGTTCTTTTAAGAGCCAACCTTATCTTTCATCTTTTTTTTACATATGTTTTTAAAAACTTTTTTTTATTTTTTTTTTACCGTACGCGTACGGTGCGCGTACTTTTTTTTTATTTTTTAAAAAAAACACTAAAAATCATTTATCACATTACATTGTCCTTGAGAGACTACAATTATTATTATTGACTTACCATACTCACTGAAAAAATATTTATTCATTTCTTTTTTTAAAAAATAGTTTTAAAAATGTTTGTAGTTTTCGAAAATTTTCTATATCTATCTGGAAAAAAAGAAAAAAGTATTAATATTTTTTAAACATTTTATAATACAGTACACATATTTACATTTTTTACCAAAAAATCTTTTTGCCTTATTTTTGCTGTTTTCAGAATATATTGCATTTCACTATAAATTGTGAAAGCAATTGCATTCATCATTTTACAGCGGGCAAAAAAAAATACCAATCACAAAGATTGTATTAAAAAAGCCCTGATTCTTTTTTTAATTAAACTTAACATTATAGAAATGCATAATATTGTAAAAAAATATCATCTAATACCAATACTTATTTCTTTAAAATACCGTCTGATATGTTTGTCTCAGAACTATAATCACAATATTATATCTCAAATAACTCCAAAATACATCTGATTTCATTTCCTTTAGGCCAAATAGTAATTTTAATTTTTTTTTTGGAATAAATTTCCAACAGAAATCCAATAAAATTCTAAAGTTTAATTTGTCCAGATCTCACCGATTCTCTGTAACATTTTGGTTCACGAAAATTTTTTGAATAATTTATTTAGTCCACAATAGAATTGGTTACTTTTCCACATGGCCAAATAGTAATTTTTTAAATCATTTTTGAAAAAATTTCCAATGGCAGTCCAATAACATTCCAAAATTTAAAATGTGCAGAAGTTACCGATAATCTCTAAATTATTGGTTTTTCAAAATTGCATTAAAAATGAAAAAAGTCCACATTAAAATTGGTTATCTTTCCATTAGGCCAAATGATAATTTTAAAAATCTTTTTTTTACAAAATTGCAATGGTAATCCAGTAAAATGGTAAAATTATTTTGTCCAGATCTTGCCAAGTCTCTCTAAAATTTAGGTTTCAGGAAGATTAGATAGGAATTTGCTAAATCAAAAGGCAAACGTTGTTTGAAAATCAATTGGGAATCATTACACAGTGTCCAGCCTTTTTCACATTTTAGATAAACTGTGTAATGTCCAGAAGTAACAGTAGGTCCATCATGGAAAATTATTGCAACAGTTACAAAAGTTTTTCCTGAAATTGATAATTGCTGTCCTGTAAACTTCTTTATTAAAGTATCCAATTTTGAACCATCAGCTCTACATCGTTGCATCATTAAAATTACATACTGTCCGTATTCCTTTAAAATTAATGTTGAAAACATGTCAGAATTACACTCACCACATTTCATGCTATGATTAGCATCTTTAACTAATTTTGCAAAAGTGACTGTTTTACTCTCTGGCAATGTCAAATAAATAAACCTTTCATTATCAACAATAGAGCCACATATATTATAACAATTATCACAACTATGTTCCCATTTATAAGAGAGACCAAAAGAAATGTCAATGGGAACTCCTTCTTCTTCCACTACCTGAAGAAAATACATCAAAAATTCATGTGCATCTTGCTGTTCATTTTGAGAAAACTGTGTTCGTCCTGAACATACATCTAAAAGTTTTCTAATGTCAGTAGCACTTTCTATTTGAGTTTTATCTTTACTCAACTTTTGAAAAAGGAGACTCAGCTCTGCACAGAATCTTTTTCCCTGATTTACTATTATCTGCTCTTGCAAACTTTCCAGATAAAATGCAACATTCAGCACTACATTTGCGTAGCAGTTGACACCAGAGCTATTTTCAAAATGACATCCTACAACCTGTTCTTCATTTTCCTTTTTCTTTTTGCTTGCAATTACATCACTCCTCTTTTTTTTCCTCTTTTACGAGAAACTACACGTTTCTCCAACACAGGATACTGACCTAAATGAGGAGCATAGCTTCTTCTTAATCTATTATACTCCTTTACACAATTTGTATCAGCACTAACTTTTGATTCTTCAAAGTCTATCATGAATAAACCTGATAATGTTTTGACTCGTGACAAAGCAACATATGCCATACCTTCTTTGAACACAGTTGAACCAATGTTCACAAATGCACAATCTACAGTCAATCCTTGAGACTTGTGAATAGTTACAGCATATGCTAGAGAAAACGGAAACTGCTTCCTACGTACATATAAGTCTTTCACAAGCATAAAACGAACTGTACAACGACAAATATCTTTAACTTCATCTATCTGATCAAATTTTATTTTTAAACATTCAATTCCTTCTTTTTTCTGATAATTAATAAAACCCACAACTCTTCCCATCGCTCCATTAACTAAACCTTTCTCAACATCCAAATTTCTCCTTAAAAACACTCTACAGTTCATGCAAACATATAGATTTTTTTCTAATCCAGCTGTTTTGGAGATGTTCTTCTCTAGTGAGTCCAATTTATTTTTCAGTTTGCCTGTTACTGTGACAGTAATTCTTCCATCCTCAATTTTGTCCACTGCTTCCAATTTCCTGATCTCTTCCTTTTCCAATTTCAAAAGCTCCTCATTGAATATTGAGCATTCACGTAGAGTAGGCATTAAGCAGATGACACTTTTGTTTTCTGCAATGTTCTTGTATATCTTCTCTGCAACTATTTCTTCCTTTGGAAATAAATTATGTAGCAGCCGAGTCTGTAATGCTTTTTTGCCAGCTTCTGTGAGTAGTCCAATCCTGATATCTTTCAGAATACTTCCATATTCTTCATCGTTTGCTTGCCTCATATTAGTTGTAAGTTCCTTGTACTCAAAGAAGGACCAAATATTTGTATTACCGATGCTTCCCAATGACTTCTTCGTGTCTTCATGTGTCACAGTATTAAACACTGGTTGTCCTTTAACTGGAGTAAGTTGCAAAAGATCTCCAAAAACTATGACGTGTTTTCCACCAAATAACACGTCATAGTCTGTCTTCAAAATTTGCTGCATTCTTAAATGCACAAAGGCAAGCATTAAGTTTGATACCATGCTCACCTCATCAATAATGAGAACTTGCATCTTCTTCAATACTCGTGAAACTTCCAAGGATGCTTCTCCAGTTAGCTTGTTGAATTGTATTTTGTTCTCATGCTCCACTGGTAACATTAGCAAACGATGTAAGGTGATTCCTTTTATGTTATATGCTGCTAACCCAGTTGGAGCAGTAACCACACAAGACAACGTAGAATCCGTTTTTTGCTTTAGGTAGCTTCTGATGACTTTAATTAGGAAACTTTTTCCAGTGCCAGCTTGTCCGCTTACATACATCCTGATTGGATGAAATGATGTGCATGAGCACTCTTTTTTTACATGTAGAAATCCGTGATCAATTTTGTTTTTGATCTCTTCATAAATTTGTTGCTGCTCTTGATTCAGTTGTCTTTCCAAATTTTCTAAGTCTATAAATTCTTCTTGAGCTTGATTCATAGCTGTTTCCACTTCATTCATGGCTATTGATGCTTCATTTTCAACGATTGGTTGTCCTAGGGGATCTTGACTGTGTGTTCCTGAACTTTGGCTGTCCTGAGAACTGTCTCTAGCTATTTCTGCTGCAATTGTAGTTTTCTGTTCAATTTCTTCATTTAACATTTGCAGATAAGTTGTGAATGTATTGCATTGTATGCTGTCTTTGCAAGCATTAAATGAATCCTCATAGCTTTGAAATTCTCCCAGTAGTTCATCCTCTGTACGCCATGGTTTAAACAACTGTAAAAGAGCCAAGTAGTAAAATTCTTTCTTGTCGGTAGTGTCGCAACTCAGCTTCCGGTGATTTATCAAACTTCCTTTGGTTTGCTTCACCAAACATCCTTCTTCACCAACAACTTTATATTTTCCATTATTAATGTCTTCTGCAGCTTTCCGTGAATAAATGTAGTTCTGCAACACTTCATAGAGACACATGTTCTCCAGATGATGACTTCTCTTGGGATAATATGTGTCCAACATGTTTGTTTTCAATATATCTGTACTTTCTGGGTCATTCTCGGCCAAATATTCAATTTCTCCAACAGATTTCAGTACCCGATTTCTCATTGCTGCAAGGCCTAAACTTGCCCAAATTATTCTTCTTGACTTTGAGTAGAGACTTGCAGAAGATAACCTATCTGAACATTCGTAGGATCCAATTTCTCGATGCCATAACATCTTCAAACTGAAACTGTACAGCTTCTTACTAACAGTCTTCTCGTGAGAAATCTCTTCCCACATTTCCTTCAATTCTGTTTTTTCTGATTTCGTAATGTAAGACGTTACATATCGTGCAACAGCAATGGAATTGTCAGCTACATACTGTATATCCATGTTAGCGTTCCACATGAATAAAATGACTGGGTTGTAGTCATTTATATTTTTTGATTCTTCTTTTCTTTTAAGGTTGTAGGTATTCTTAGGTGATTTTCTTGTGATAGTATGTCTCACAGCTGACATAAAACTGTTTACTCTTCCATTTGAAAGAACAGGTCTAGGAAATCCAAATCGACATTTAGTGTAGTATTTTTCTTTGCTCTTGTATTTCCGTCGACAGTATTTTCCACACCGATGACTTTGGAAACGTAAAACTTGCTCCTTTAACTTGTTCTCTTCTGTGCTTTTTGGTATACCACATGTTGCATATTCTTCAATGTAAGATAACACTGCTTCATCAGTATCTGTTCCAAACTTTGGGGCATCCTTGATCCACAACAGCATATGAATATGAGGAGCACCTCTTGCCTGGTACTCTTTTCTCCAAAAGAAATCCACTACTTCTCCAAGGGGTGGATTTTTTTTATTGCAGATGAAGGACATCATAGCCTCAAATCTATGATTGAAATATCTGCAAACATTAACCGGATCCAATGAGCACAGTTCTCCTGCTGTCTTGTATTCGATGTTTTTAATGTTTGAATTGGCCTCTCGTAGAAAATCCAGTAAATCATCCCAAGCGTACTCGGCACAGCTTAGGGTAAGGAACCATGTTGGTGTTCCTAAATTGCGTAACATGCATTTTAGTTCACCATGGCGTCGGTACCAATATTCATTTGTCCCACGCTGACAAGCCATCAGATTGATCAGTTGTGTTTCCAAATGATCATCTCGGTGCTGCACTTTCTCCATAAAATCCTTAGCAGACACATTTTGTAAATGTACTCCACTTTTTAAAATGTGATTTACTGCATAAGACAGTGCAGACAAGTCGCTTTCAAATAAAAGATGGAACAAATAAGGAATACTTTGTCGAAATCTGGGATCTTCAGCATATAGTCTTGTAGTCCGATACTCTGAAGCTGGAATCTGTTCTGGACGTTCATCGTATCGTCCTCCTTTTCCCGTAGGAAACAGCTGGGGAAAACATCGAGCTTCCAAGCTCTCCTCCCATACACTCACGGGAGTTCCTTTTGCTTTCTTCATCTGAAAGAGATCAATATTGTCTCCCATAACTTCTTTCGAATGAAGAGGATGTATGCTAAAATGTTCATAAATTTCTTCTTCCTTTGTCTTGTCCACTTTTTCAATTTGTCCAGTTGGTGTTTCTGTGTCTTCTTGAAAATCTTCGTCTTCTTCTTCTTCTTCTATATAAATTGATTCATACCATTTGTTATTTTTTTTCAAATACAAATTTGCTCTTTGTACTTTCCGCACATCTACCAGCTCCTGCCAAATCTTCTTATTCTTTGTAGGTACACCATTAACCAGAATAATTAATGGTTCAGTTTCCAAAGTATCCGCATCAATAGTTTCCATATTTTTTTTCAAATCCAAGGGCAAATACACCACTCTACCTTTTAAACCTCTCAGTAAATCTGAAGGAGGTAATTTACCAGTTTTGGGCTCCATACGTACTATGGTCTGGAACGGATGAACACATTGAATGAGTATAGACTCATATGTATTTAATTCAGAAAGTTCAGCAGGAATAGCATCCAATTCTAAATTATTATGTACAGCTCTGGTCGGCATTCTATTTTCCTCTAACTTGTTGTAACAGTATTTACAAATACGCTGATCTTCACCCAATTCAAAACAATTTTCAAGAAATATATATGTGGCAAAATCCATCCACTTATAATTATCTTCATTTTCACTCTTTCTGTAGAGATCAACATTCCTAGTTTGTTTTCTATAATGAGTTCTGCGGCAACAAATACAAGTAACATTTGGTCTTTCATTAGAGACTATTGCAAATTTTGTTATGTGATCATTAAATGTCTTACTTACAGAAGGTTCTACATTCTCTTCCACTTCTTCCTCATTTACTGTGTCCTTCTCTGCACTGTTTTGTTCAGGACCAAAGTAACAAAACTGAATTTCATCAACAACCTTCTCTACATCTGATACCGTTCCTCGGAACAGAGCCCTATTCAATTCATTTAACTTTATTGCTGGACTTTTGGCAAAATACAACCGTCTCACAAACTTTCTCATTTCAGTATGATGAACAGCCAGCATCCTAAAATGATGGAAAACACTATTGCACACTTTTCTAGATAGACAAGCCAGAGAATGACCCTGCAAACCAGTATTCTCTCTCACTCTGCATGGATCCAGACTTTGAAGCACCTTAATCTTCTGTTTTACACTTTTTTTACTATATTCTCTTAGAAACTCTCGAAATCTGTCAATAGATTCCTGACGCACAGTGCAAATACTACTACAATTCCAAGTGTACACTGGGGCTTTAGGACGTCTCCCCATTGCCTCATCTGCCATCACTTGTACCTCATCTCTTGGAACCATTATCTCCTTCTCCATTATGCAACCATTTTTTACTTCGTATGAACGACCTCTGGTGTCAACTGCATGCAGCAAACTATTACTTTGAAAATAGCTCTCTTCATTAAAAAAAGGTTCACTACTTGAACTATGCATCCACTTTCCTAAAAACACTTTACAAAAGTTTGTTCTGTTCACTACTCTTTTGCTTTTGCTTTGTGATTTCAGTACATTAACCATTTTATCTAATGTACGCATCCTATTCAAAATTAATATGAATAGTTTCCTTTTTAATTCTAATGCTTTTGCTGCAATGGCTTCAATTTCTTTTTTTCTCTTGTAATATTTTGCCTTTTGCTTATATTTCTTCACATCCTTTATCAAATTGGACATAACTCTTCTCTGAAACATTTTTCTACGTATCTCTTTAAACGCTGTTTTTCTGTTTATGTAAAACTTTTCAGTTGCAGAAGGTATATTTGCATTAACTAAATTCTCAATTTTTTGCTGTTCTCTTCGTTTTGTTACATTCTTCCCAGGACAGACATTTTGTACATTTTTCTTTGTTTTGAATATTTTTTTAAGAAATTGTTTTTTCTGCTTACCAGAAGATTTTTTCTTTTTCCCAACATGAGCATCTTCTACTAACTTTGGTCCTCCAGTTGTCTTCAAATATAGTTTTTTTTTTAGCGTTTTTTGAACTCGAGATTTTGTAGGCATCTTAAATTTTGTTCACTGTTCTTCAGCAATACCTGAAAAAAACTAAAAAAAAATCCTTTATTGTATTTAAATATATTACTACATTTCTTTTCACAATAGTCACAAAACAAAATTTCTTTGCCAGTTTGAATGCACACAAACTGCTCTTTTTTTTGGGCAAGTGAAAATCTCTTTTACAAACTGTCACATTATGAAACCACTTTTCAGATTTTTTAAAAAGCCCATGTCCAGAGTGCTACACTCCAGCAAGGGCAACCAGCCTTAGTGAAGCTCAATGTATTTGCATTACAGACTGAAACCTGAAAACCCCACTCGCTTCTAAATACTGTGCATGACTATACACGGCAAGCACATGGGTGTGTGCTAAGACTCTGCTTCTTCCCCCAAAAATTCACTCCCCCTTTCCATCTAATGCAACTGTGAAATCACCAGAGCAAGACGCAATAAATCTCTGCCTATAATTCCTCTATGCACACAGAGTCATGTTTTCACATTAGTCCCAAAACGAAATTTCTTTGCCATTTTTAAAGCACATTTACTGCTCTTTTTTTTTTCGGGGCAAGTGAAAATCACTTTTACAGACTGACACATTATGAAACCTTTTTTTTTAATTTATTTAATTGCACTTGTCCAAGCTGTTTTTTTCAGACCACCACCATGTGTATTCGCGGTGACTGCCTACACTCCAGCAAGGGCGACCAGCCTTAGTGATGCTGAATGTATTTGCATTACAGACTTAAACCTGAAAACCCCACTCGCTTGTAAATACTGTGCATGACTATACATGGCAAGCACATGGGTGTGTGCTAAGACTCTGCTTCTTCCCCCAAAAATTCGCTCCCCCTTTCCATCTAATGCAACTGTGAAATCACCAGAGCAATACGCAATAAATCTCTGCCTATAATTCCTCTATGCACACAGAGTCATTTTTTCACATTAGTCCCAAAACGAAATTTCTTTGCCATTTTGAAAGCACACTTACTGCTCTTTTTTTTTCGGGCCAAGTGAAAATCACTTTTTACAATTGGAAATCACTTTTACAGACTGACACATTATAAAACCACTTTTTTTGATTTATTTAAATGCACATGTCCAAGCTGTTTTTTCAGACCACCACCATGTGTATTCTCTGTGACTGCCTACACTCCAGCAAGGGCAACCAGCCTTAGTGATGCTGAATGTATTTGCATTACAGACTTAAACCTGAAAACCCCACTCGCTTCTAAATACTGTGCATGACTATACATGGCAAGCACATAGGTGTGTGCTAAGACTCTGCTTCTTCCCCCAAAAATTCGCTCCCCCTTTCCATCTAATGCAACTGTGAAATCACCAGAGCAAGACGCAATAGATCTCTGCCTATAATTCCTCTATGCACACAGAGTCATGTTTTCACATTAGTCCCAAAACGAAATTTCTTTGCCATTTTTAAAGCACACTTACTGCTCTTTTTTTTTTCGGGGCAAGTGAAAATCACTTTTACAGACTGACACATTATGAAACCTTTTTTTTTAATTTATTTAATTGCACTTGTCCAAGCTGTTTTTTTCAGACCACCACCATGTGTATTCGCGGTGACTGCCTACACTCCAGCAAGGGCAACCAGCCTTAGTGATGCTGAATGTATTTGCATTACAGACTTAAACCTGAAAACCCCACTCGCTTCTAAATACTGTGCATGACTATACATGGCAAGCACATGGGTGTGTGCTAAGACTCTGCTTCTTCCCCCAAAAATTCGCCCCCCTTTCCATCTAATGCAACTGTGAAATCACCAGAGCAAGACGCAATAAATCTCTGCCTATAATTCCTCTATGCACACAGAGTCATGTTTTCACATTAGTCCCAAAACGAAATTTCTTTGCCATTTTGAAAGCACACTTACTGCTCTTTTTTTTTCGGGCCAAGTGAAAATCACTTTTTACAATTGGAAATCACTTTTACAGACTGACACATTATGAAACCACTTTTTTTGATTTACTTAAATGCACATGTCCAAGCTGTTTTTTCAGACCACCACCATGTGTATTCTCTGTGACTGCCTACACTCCAGCAAGGGCAACCAGCCTTAGTGATGCTGAATGTATTTGCATTACAGACTTAAACCTGAAAACCCCACTCGCTTCTAAATACTGTGCATGACTATACATGGCAAGCACATGGGTGTGTGCTAAGACTCTGCTTCTTCCCCCAAAAATTCGCTCCCCCTTTCCATCTAATGCAACTGTGAAATCACCAGAGCAAGACGCAATAAATCTCTGCCTATAATTCTTCTATGCACACAGAGTCATGTTTTCACATTAGTCCCAAAACGAAATTTCTTTGCCAATTTGAAAGCACACTTACTGCTCTTTTTTTTTTCGGGGCAAGTGTAAATCACTTTTACAGACTGACACATTATGAAACCACCATGTGTAACTACAACAAAAACAATTCCCATTTCTATTATTCATTTCTTAAGTTACCACATACATCCCCTCTCAAACTGTAAACTCACCTTTAAAATTAGTTAGTTGTGAAAGAAATGTGACACTCAAACAGCAGATTATCAGAGCCAGGATCTCTGTTGTGTTCACCTCTCTCCTCTCAGCAGAACCAGATAATGGCAAACTTTCCCTCTATTTTTCCACACATATACATGTAAGTTTCAAATCTCAGTGCTTCCCCCTTTTTTTCAAATGTAATCACACATTTCTATTGGTTGAAAACCAACCCTTTTCCAAAAGTACCCTTCCCCCAACTTGACTTCTGCCTGCTACCATAGCAACAGCTCATGGAACACTGCTGTGTAGAGTTAGGTCAGAAGTTCGACACACAATGTTTCAATTCCACAGAGCAAGAGTGCTTGACTTTTCAAACCTTACAGCAAATCCATAGTACTGTTCTTTGGTTACACATTTTTTTGTACCAATACAAAACATGCTTCTATTAATTTACACATACAGCCTAGTTTTTATTCTAGAATGGTATGAAACAGCCAATCAGTTCTTTTTGTTTTGAAAAAAATATGTATGCCTCCATTTCCAAACTGTCTTTCTTTTCATATTGCCATTCTACTGAAAGACACCTCCTGAGTGCATCCAGTTCTCCTTTGAAGATGTTCACAGTGTGGATTGTAGGGCACAGCTATGTCTTCTGGAGTGAAAAGTTTGCAGAGAAAACAGGTATGGTGAGAGACCTTGCTTTGCCAAATGTAGACATTAAATGGATTGGTCAGAGAGGGTTAAAGTGGCACCAATTGATGCCATTGGTGAAATCCTTCATTCAAATCCAACACCCTGACCTCATATTAGTGCACTGTGGTGGCAATGACCTAGGCACTTTGACTGGGGTAGGTCTGGAAATGCTTATGAAGGACACCTTTGCACAACTGTTTACACTTTTCCCTAAAACTGCCTTTGTGTTTTCCAACATATGCCAAAGGCAAAAATGGAACTGGTCCAATCATTTCTGTCCGCAGATTGACAAAGCAAGAAAGCACGTCAACAAATCTGTTTCTGCTTTCCTCCGTGACTATGGTATGGGTGCCATTTACCACAACAACTTGCGTTATGACATGCAAGACATTTATAGAGGAGATGGTGTGCACTTCAATGATGAAGGGAACAGAGTCTTCCTCTTGAACCTTAGACTCTGCATCGGTACTTACTTGTAGGTACCACTAAAAAAATGACTTCATAAACACAACAGCTCTTTTTAGAGCTCCCTAATTTCTAAACTCTTAAATCTGCTTTTCATTTATTTATTTTTATTTTTTTTACCGTACGCTTACCGTAAGCTTACGGTACGCGTACCCCGTGATTTTTTTTAAAATCAATAAATGTTTTTTTTGTACTTTTCTGTCCTTCTTTGACCCCCTTACAAATGTTAGGGGGTCTGTAACTCTCCTCATTGCCCCCTTTCCTTGTTTTCTCTGTTTTTTTTCTGAGTGAAACACACAAAATGGCGGCCGCCGCTTCCTGGTTTCGGCCGATTCGAATGTTTACTAAGATCTATGGGCCAATCAGAATCTCCTTCGCGCACGCCATGTTTCTTCCGTACGCTTACCGTAAGCTTACCGTACGCGTACCCCGTGATTTTTTTTAAAAATCAATAAATGTTTGTTTTGTACTTTACAGTCCTTCTTTGACCCCCTCACAAATGTAAGGGGGTCTGTAACTCTCCTCATTGGCCCCTTTTCTTGTTTTCACTCTTTTTTTTCAGAGTGAAACACAGAAAATGGCGGCCGCCGCTTCCTGGTTTCGGCTGATTCGAATGTTTACTAAGATCCAAGAGCCAATCAGAATCGCGCTCGCGCACGCCACCGTACGCTTACCGTAAGCGTACGGTAAGCGTACCGTAAGCGGGCTCAGATATATATATTGATTTAAAGGCTATTTTCTCAGAATCTACTGAACAGATTTACACCAAACCTACAAAAGGCACTTCCTTGACCTAGGGACTACCTCTCTGCCAAATTTTGAGTAATTCTGTTCAGCCGTTCGGGCTGTAGCTCGTTCTAAAGGTCCTATGGAAAAATGCATGGGAAAAACGCGTTTTGGGACCCCCCTTTTATCTCAGCCCCCGCTTGACGGATCCCCCCGAGACTTTCAGGGTAGGAGCGGAGCGTAGCGCCCCACCTATTTTGAGAAATTCGCGAGGATTCGTCGACCGGCGCCAAAGTTATTCAAAATAGAATGTTGAGGTTTTCCTATGGAAACGTGGTCCTAACTATAACTACCTACTGGCGATCGCCAGTAGGTAATATACATATATATATATATATATATATATATATATATATATATATATATATATATATATATATATACAATTTTCAGCAGTATAAATAAGACAAAAATAATGGCAATTGGAAATGTTGAGTCAGAATAAGCCTAAGTAGAATCTAAAGAAGACCCGGAACACCTTTTCAGAAAGCCAACAATTCCACCACATTCCAGACTTAAGTAAATTTACAAAAAAGATAAAGAACTCTAAGGTCCCTTGCACACGATAGTAGTGCATAGAATTAAGTTAGTACAGTAATGAGTGTAGGAAAGAAAGACACTATTCATCCACTGCTCTGTGTGGTTCCAGGATTTATTGTCCTTGTTGTGCATTCCTTGGTACAGAGTCTTAGCCTAGCCAACACGTATTTCATCGCTACCTTGAAGTACACATCGACTTCTTCAGAGCTAGGAAATATATAAGATACACAACTGGATCAAAGTGGGTATAAGACAATTAACGCCATTGGCAGACACCCATTGTGACATGTAAAATAAGAGAAAAGCAGCACGGTACACATGATTTCTTAACACATGTGGAAACCCAAGTTGTTATAAACACAATGTCTAACGCGTCAAAGCTGTTCATACTTTATTACGAAGGTGGATTTCCAGTTTCCTCTAGGATGCAATGAAGGGTGATGTGCTAGGCTCTCTAGGACCCAGTTCAGGTCGGGCTCGTGGCAACTGGATGCACTGCAGTATGTTGGGTTGGTCTTCAAAGGGTACACTAGAGTGTTGTGGGGTTTTGTCCTTTGGCTGGTGTTCAGTGTGACTGATAATGCTGTTAAGATGTAGTACAGTCAGAGAGGTGGTCAAGCCAATAAATTATTAGAGGGAGCCTAGCCAAGGGTCAGCTCTGAACCAAGCCTTGGAAATATTTGGCATGTAAATTATGCAACAAGCATGATACAATATGATATGGTGTCTTCAAGTTTAAAAAAAAGTGTATTTCATTAAACATTTGAACGCATTTCCCCTTAGTTGATTGGATTGCAAAGTATTTATTAAAAGTGAGTGTTTTTAAACATTCCTGCCCCACCCTGATGACAATATTATTGGTGAACTAAGATGCATGTGAGTTGTCATCTGTGGATAACTAAGATTTTTATTATAGATGGAGCAACATTATAGACTATTAAATTGAAACCAAGAAGGTTTTGTACAGCCCACATCATGAGCCCACATAGTGGCAGGTGCTCTCATATGTGAGAAATTAACTAAAAGTTGGTTCAATGAAATGACATATTTGCCTAGGATCATACAATTTGGAAAAGCAGGAAAACCACGATTAAGTCCAGATTTTCCAGTTTCACATTGTGCATTTCAGCCATCTTTGATGACATCAAATACTAATGCTTTGCTTACCTTATTGGAGGATGAGGATAGAATGTAAGTTACAGGTAGGGTGGGTGAAAAATTCAGCTCCTCCGGCAGAGTTCATGGAGTTTTGCCAGGAGTTCCGGCAAAACTCCGCCAACCGCCGTATGGCAGAGTTTTTTTCTCGCATGCGGCACACCAATGTTTAAGTTGGCAAGTCAGAATTTGTGTAACCAAGAAAACATTTCAGGTGTTGGATAGTCTCCCGGCGAGATTCCTCTATACAGGCAGCTGCGGCAGGTCGCAGCCGTTAGCGTTGAGAAAGCTGCGACTCGAGTAGAAAATCTTCTCGAGCTGCACAAAGAAGCTGCGCACTCTGGCATGCTGCATGGTGCTATTCTCGCTGATTTTACAATGCGGAGCAAGCTCCTGGTGCTGAAAATCCGCTCAACCTGCCAAAGCCCACCTGCGGAAGTCTGCAGAATCTCATTGAGTTATTATGTAACTTGACAGAATTCCACAAGTTCCACCCACCCCTAATTGCAGGCAGAATCTAAATTTTATTTTTAGCAGTTTTACATAGCACAAACTTTGTCCAGAACATAAAAGTGGTGACAACAGACAACACTTCAAGGCACCTTTATTTTTATTAGCTTGGATTCACAGGATGCTTGACCGGGGCCAGGATTCCAACCTGATTCCCCATGTTGTATGGTCACTAGCTGCAGACATTAGGCCACATTGCCTCCTGTAGAAGCTCAACTTGTTTTCGACTCAAGGTTCCAAAAGAACCTCGAGTTGAGCCAGGCTTCTGGCTCCAGCTTTCAGTGACTTTCTCACCGCTACAGTCTGATGGATTTTTTGTGTGTACTGCAGCCTACTTATTTTGTTATTGTAGTCTATCCTCGTGAGCTAGTGCCCCTTGGTTAACGTGCTGCGAGATGCAATAGTTTCCCTAGAACAATGGCCAGCTATTGAGACTTTATTATGATAAGGCAATAATAAGGCTGGTCCTTGGCCTAACATTTAGCTGGGCTTTGTCCCTATGTGCAGCTTTAAATTTGTTGAATCCCATATCTTATGTTATTCCATATTTATTGAACATTAGATTCAAAGAAATGCATTACAACTGGGTATGGAGTGTATTCAGCATTCCTTCCCTTTTACACTTTGCGGTTAGTAGTAGTCATAATGACAACACATATTAACATTTAAATATTAACAGCTAATGCACAGATTCAGAAATGCAATCAGAAACTATCCACTCATGGCTGCTTTGGAGGACAGAGGTGTCATATTTGACCAGTGGTCTATGATAACAACCAACAATCCGTTAAATACCATGGCTAGTCAAAGAATCAGTTACAAAAACATTCAGATGCTTATTCATAATAGATTAAGCTGAGTACCATTACCTGATGATGTCTGTAAATGTTAAACACTTTGTTTAAGTCTTGCACATGGTCAACACAAAGAAATTCCCATTCCATATGCTAAAGCCCCAATCAAATGCTTAGAATGCAAATGGTGCAAGTGTCATGTTAAGTCAAATAACACATCAGTGCTGATAATTAGGATGAGCGTGCAACAAATTTGTTATTCAAGGTATTCTAAATAGAGCGAGTTAGAAATAGTAAAGAGGTGACTAAGTGTTGGACAGTCGTGTTTGGAGTGTTGCTATGGGTGCCTGTAAAAATAGGAAAAGGTTTTGAATGGTGAGAAAGTGGAATATGAAGATACGAGTATTTGAAAGAACAGAACTGTTGGGTTGTAAAGAAAGTAGGGCTAGTTAAAGTGAAGGGAGAAAGGCGGAGCATGAGGCACAGTGACTTAACACTATGGAGCAAGGGCAAGTAACTAGAAGTAAGAACGAGGGAAGAAAAAAGAAGATGAGGATGTGGTAGACGGATAGTAGATTGAGAAGGAGAGAACAGGGATAATAAATGTTAGAAATTGGCTAACTGGTTGACTACCGTACAAGACCAAGCCAGTCAGCAACCACAATTCAAGTCAGGGTAAGAAGCAGGTAACTCTAAATTAACATGTGCTCACCCTCTGGTAGCTTGGCACAGAGCAGTCAGGCTTAAAGTGGGAGGCAATGTGTAAAGTATTTGTTCAATACTTCAAACAGTCGAACAGTGAAAACACCACACAAAAAGAATTCCACACCAGGTTTGAAAAATAGAGCTTAATTTAATAAATAAAACAAGAACAAAATTTTAAAAAAACAATAAGTAGAACTTGAGATATGAATTTCTAAAGAATAAAGTGAAAATTGCACCAAAAAGCACTACGCACAAACAAGGAACATTTGGTCTCGCTGGACTGGGACAAAGTTAAATGTTCAGGCCGATCGGGATTGAGCGTGAGCCAGCTACAGGGATGAGGTTTGGCCCGTTGTGCGAAAGTACCTTAATCCAGGTTGCATCGGCGTCGAAGATCCTGTCTGACGGAGAGGTTGCGGAGTGCAAAAGGGGCAATGACCAATGGCAACCCACGCATCTACGATGATGCGCTGGTCCTGGCCATTACACACTAATGGAGTAACCCAAAATATGTCAAAGGACCTGGGTACAATGTAGTAAGGACAAAAGGTGGTCCTGACTTCCCTCCTTAGAAAAACCTGGCTGTGACTCTTGAAATTAATTAGCGAAGACACCGAGAAGGTTTAAATATAATTGTTACACAAGAGAGAAACAAATACTCTTCAAGACACACCAGAGAGAAAAACACAAATACTGTATTATAGAGAAAAAATCTTATTTATGTTCTCTTATTATGAAAATAGCAAAGACAATAAAACATATGAAAGTTTATCAATAAAGGGTCGCTCTAGGAAGGAGTGAAAGAAAAAAGTGTTCATGTGCGAGGTGATTGAGAGAAGGAGAAATTAAAAAATAAATAGTTTTAACGTCGGGTATCTCCACGTGCTCGTCGGTTCCTGACAGCTGCGATCCAGATAAAAGCATCTGTATTTTGCTGTATGGCCAGCCAACGAGGTACATCAGGTTTTTCTAATTTGGGCATGCAGTGTTTTTTTGTACTGGGCGAGACAGCCTCCGATGCAGAGCACAGGAAGGTTGAATTTGCTATTTTCATAATAAGAGAATATAAATAAGATATTAGGAGTTATATAGCAATGGGGTAACCCGATAGGCCACTACACCCGGGTAAATTGTGGTACAAAAATTAATGTCACAGTGGGGAACATTTACAATACATAAAGAAAACAAGAAATGGTCTGCGCTATCTAATCAAAGTCGAACACCACCATTAGATTATTCCAAAATATGGATGTGATTTTATTTCATCACAATATTGAGGTAAATCAAAACATACGGTACAATGTATTTCACATTAAAATAGTTTTGAAAAACAGGTGCACACAGGGTGAAGTGATGAGTGCATGAGAGGGATTTGTGAAGAGTGATGTGAAAAGGGACGGTAGTGCGCATATATACATCAGCAATCAATAATGACAACCTATCCAGCCAGATGCCTGGCATGTACATGAATGACAAATCATAACAATATTAAATAGACACAGATATACACTCTCTGTCGTCTGTGTTTGACAATAAGACAAAAAAACACTGGCGACGTTTCGACCCCTATAAAGAACAGAAAACCTTACGCCTTGGGGGTGGGGTATTCATCAGGACCAAGGTGAGGGAAGGTAGTGGGCACCAGTAAAAAACAGCAAGAAAACTTCAGGCTGAGGATTTGAAGACTGGGCCTTGTGGGCTCTCAGAATTTTCGCAGATGAACGTGGTTAGTTGTATGCAGGCCAAGGCTGATCAGTAACCTATGGCTGACGGCTGCAGGGAAAGACGGTGAAGCAGCTAGCTACCCAGAGATACCCAGTTGAGCCTATGAAGTGGGGGGGACTTCAAAGACAGGTCTTTGAAGTGCACAGTGGTCCTTCATTCCTGCCCTGGCTCCAGATGCATTACAGGTTGGAATACAGTCCTTTGTGTGGCGGCAGGACACAGCCTCTTCAGGTGTTAAGTGTGAGGCTGGATACAGATCCTCCATCCCATCTTCCCAGGATGACCCATCATGTCACATCTTAGCGCCCATGGTGTGAGCTGTCTAGGACGAATACACAAAGCCCAGCGGTCACTCTCCCCAGATATATATCAGAGACAGGGAGCAGGCACTAAGTAGCTAAAGTTAGAAAATGCTGACTTTCTTAAAGTGGCATATTCAGAATTGCAATTGAAAAGCCAACTTCACCATAAGTTGTGATTTTAAATTCTGATTCTAGAAACACAAAACCTGGAACGTCTGTCTGTTCACAATTGTAAATTACACTTTGAAAGTGTAATAGTAGAATCCCAATGTTATCTTATGGAAGAGATAGACCTTGCAGTAGTGAAAAATGAATTTGGGAGTTTTGTACTACCAGGACATATCAATCTTAAAAATACATGTCCTGCCTTTTACATACATTGCACCCTGCCCTCTGGGTTGTCCAGGGTCTATGTTAGGGGTAACTTATATGTATAAAAGGGCAAGATTTTCCCCAAGCAAGAGTTTTCTTTTCCCAGGTAAAAATGGCAATGTAAACTGCACACACAGGCCCTGCTATGGCAGGCCTGAATCTTGGGTTAAGGGCTCCTTAAGTGGGTGGCACAACAAGTGCTGCAAGCCCATTAGTAGCATTTAATTTACAGGCCCTGGGTGATGTGTGGTTAACTTTACTTGGCACTTATAAGTAAATTAAATATGTCAATTGGGTATGAGCCAATATTACCATGTTGGGGGGGGGGGAACACAAGTACACAAGTACTTATGCCTTGGCTAGCAGTGGTAAGGTGCAGAGAGTCCTAAAGCCAGCAAAAACGAGGTCAGAAAAAGTGGAGGAGGTAGACAAAAAGTTGGGGGAAGACCACCCTAAGGCTGTCAGGTCTAACAAGAAGAATATGGATAAGGATAGAGGAAGGCTAGTGATAGATTACGTGGGGAGAGGAAAGAGGAAATATTGGTCACAAAAGGTTTTAGAAGCAGGGAAGGCCCTAGTTAGTAGCGGAGGCAAATAAACTTAATTTGACTTTGATCCACCTTGTTTCTCCATTTGTTTTGAAAGGCTCAGTATATGGTGATATCTCACAGTTCCAGGAGCTCACTGGCCCTGAGGAGGAATGATGAGTGTGTGTTAATACTTTACAGCTTCAATCACATATGAAGTTTTTTCTTTAGGCACACTTACAACTAGGTGAATAAAGTTCACATTATTTTTGTGCTTAGTCATCTGATGTATCTGTATGTGGTTGGAGTGGCATGTTGGCATGCAATTTGATTTGATTTGCTGCTGTAAGAGTTACTGAAATGACATATACAGTTTGAATTATTTATCAGTTTTATTAATATTGGCAGCGAAAATTGATCCGTAAATATCTTTATGCATGTGACACAAATTCTTTTTAAAATTCTCTTGATTTTGACGGTATTAGGGTACAACATATCACATAATCTGAAGTCATCTACTGATTAGCTTGCTAGCAATCTGTGAACACAAAGCCTTTTTCATTGTATTTTCATAATAGTATTCGTTCAAGGTGTTTGTGGTTGTCATGGACACATAATGGAAGTGTCATTTCAAAATGTTTTTCTTATACAACATTACTACGGAAGGATAAAACAATAGTGTTTTACTTACGAAGACTTGTAATAAATATGCCAGCCCTACACCTACTGTCTGTAAAGTAGATGGAAAAATCATTTTTTATGGCTGAAACAGGGTGAACATTCCATTTTGTGACTATTGAACCACTTTTTATATATCAAGGTAACACAACACATATATATGGTCTTTGGTATGTTTTTATAAGTACATTTCACCTCACTTTTCACTTCACAACAAGAGTTACATGGCACATGCCAAAGACCAAACATCTTTATGAGCTTGTTGTCTTTCTTAGTCAATACTTTATTTTTTAATGTGTCCTTATCCCATTAACATGATGAATAGCAGGAGTGTCCAGCGGAAGTGACCGTGGGCATGGGCATGCTGTCCTCGGAGTGTGCAGCTTGGATCTCTGTCCTTGACATCGCCAACCCTCCCTGATTCCAGAGGACCAACTCCTGGTAGAGGTACTTATCCTGATAGCCACGTTAAGTGACACAGCGCCTGATCGCTGGCGAAGCCCAACATGAAATCAATCATCATCATGATCCCACTGTCCAATGAACATAGGTCAGCATACCCTGATTGTGCTGTGGGTTGCTTCTTTCTCTTCAGTTTTTATTGGTATGACTTGTTCCTGATTAGAACTACAAAATGCACGATCACTGGCAGATGCCATTGTGGAATTGACCATAATCATAGTCCCACTGAAGAATGGGAATCTGCATTTATCTGGAGAGGTGCATCAAGGATCTCATAAATGCTTGCAATATTTGCTATTTTGGCGACTGTGTTGGAATTGGGTCTTTTTGAGCGTGTCTTCTGGGTGCCAGTTGTGGTCCATTAGAATGTTTATTGCTGCTTAGCATTGCACTTAGGGGACTTTAAGCCAATTTAGTATTTGCCCTTTACTGCTATCTGTTTTTTTGCTTTACATTTATTGTTTTTTGTGTCAATTATGCCTGCATGTGGAATACATGATGAGTGTTCACTATGCTTGCCCAGCAGTGAGGTTCCTGTAGGTTTCTGTAAGGTTTCAAGCATGGAATGCTTTAATTTCCAGGGTGCTAGAAGTTCTCACTAGTTACAGTGATTTAGCACTTGTGGTATCAGGGCACATTATGGGCTTTTTCAGAGGGGAGATAATTGAATTTCTCCTGTTTAGAACAAGAATGACTGTCAGAGCAGAGGAAATGAGTAGTTAATAAAAGAAACACTTGGGGGTGGCAGAACCTACAAGAGAGAGGAGAAGCATACATTACACATGAAGTAGTAAGCATGGTTCTTCTGGTGCCTACTCTTTACATCAAAAGCCAGTTACAGGTACCCAGAAATAGATCTTAGAGTAATTCTCATGGGGTTAAACAAGGTTTGGAAAAAGCGAAGATTCCTCAGGCTCAGTGTTGCCATATTGCCTGAGGACGTCTGTCAGTGGAACAAGCATTGCAAAAGATAAACATCACTACATTTAGATCTCAGTAGGAACTCATTGAAAGTTTTGAAGAAGTGGTACTACAGCAAAATCTCCCAGCAAAAAGGGGATCTCTGGGACCTACTGATAGATGCAAAGTGGTGAAAGAGACTAAACAAGAAAAGAGAGGAGGTGATGGCTATACTCCTGGGTAGAGCCCTACACATTTCTAATCCCAATCATCTGTTCTCAAATACTAATATGAATCTCTTATTTAACCATGGAGTGATTTTGAGATCTGCTCCTGAAAAGTGAGTCTAGATGATGAAAAATGGTTTGAAAACCAGATAATTGCTCCAGAATTGGGACCCTGAACACCCAGCAGCCTACAAGCAAAGGTCTATTGGTCTAAACTGGTATTATTGTAGCAGCTAGAACAAACAGCTAATTTCAGATACCCAAAGTTTCCACTGTTTAAGGAGTTGGAAAAACTGGAGTAAGCACAATTTTATTTGTGCACAATTTTTCAAGGGTATGCTATAGGAAAAAAAAAGTTGCACCTTCATCCCTCAATGGCTGGTTGACTGAATTTAGCACAACCCAACCAACATGACTAAGTAATTTAAGTAATTGAAAGCAATTCAAAAGACCAGCATGCCAGTATGGCACCTGCCTCTCAAATGACATGCCCTAAAGCCCAGTCTAAAAGCACAGGCATGTTGTTTTTGAGCCAAGGTATTCAGCACATTTTCTTTGCAGTACTCCAAAGAGGTGGCAAGATCTTAGATTCCATACAACCTGCCTCAGAATCACACATCTTTGGAAGACGATGGTAGACATGTTAGCTCTAACATTTATCCCACAGGTAAATATATGCAAACTATTTTGAGATTCAACAGGAAAATGGCAGTACTACACAGTATGAACATAAGTACCCTACTGAAAGAGAAATAGAATATTAAAATTGTGATTATTTCTAAAGTCAAGGGTAAAAATCTTAGGAGGCTTTCTTCTGTGAAGTACTAGATCTTTTCAAACATAAGGTGGTACTAAAAGTGGTTACAATGGAAGTCCATGTTTGTGGGACTGTTATGGCACAATCATGTCACATGTGCTGTATCTCTTTTGTCATTGTTATATTATATAATTAAATATAGATTCCCATTAAAAAGGATTTGGTGAGGGTATGTTTTCTGTCCAGAATGGTTCACTTTCTTGGCTAAAAGCCAAGAAAGTCTTAAAAAATTTACTAGCTTCTGAAATATTTTGGGTTCTTTAAGACATCATAAATCCCCTAAATTGGATTACTTTAGCTGTCCATTAGCTTTCCAAAAGCATTACCCATGAACTCTCAACTGAATATCACTGATGCTACCTGAGATGATGGCAAGGATGATGTCACTGCTGACAACATACACGATGTCACAACTAAAGTAGTCAGTAACAGCTCTGATTATATTTCTACACAAGATCACATTTGAAAGAAATATTGCTTCTGGATTACACACTGAACCCTCATCATGCACAACCTGCACTTGCGATTATGCTTACATCATAACTGTTACATGCTGTCTAGGCCAGTGGTTCTTAATCTATGGTCCGTGGGCCCTCGGTGGTCCATGAGGTATGTTCAGACATCCCACGACTGTTTACTAAATAAAAAAATATTACAAGATTAATAAAGTATACATGCACAAAAAAGCAAAATGTTAAATTACACATTTTAAAACAGTTTGCGAATATGAAGGAGTTTGAAATTGGATGCTAAAAATTAATATGTTGGATTTGTGAGAGCAATGCATGTAAAACAAACAGAATGCAGTATGGCTACTTGATGGCCTGAATTGAAGCACAGGTAGTTCTTGCCAAGAATTGGAGCATGCATTCAAAGTAATAAAGACTAAGGGCCTGATTACAATCTTTGCGTATGGTATACTCCATCACAAATGTGACGGAAACTCCGTCCCCTGTATTACAAGTTTCATACGATATAATGTAATTTTAGTACTGCGGACGGGATATCCTTCACGTTTGTGATGGAGTAACCCTGTCTGACAAAATCGTAATCAGGCCCAAAGTGAGTTAGTGACATGCTATAGTCTAGCATATTACTTCAACTTTAAGAAATAAATTGAAATTTTTAATAACCTCTACCTTCCCATTGAAATGAAAACTCAGATTTTTGTATATTTTTTCTTTGTGAATTAAATTAGCCCTTGCGGAAAAAGTATAAAAAGAGGCTGAAATTTTATCCAGTGACCTCTCTAAAGGTATCCGCCATCAGTCACCCAGTGTGCTTTCATTGTGTTCTCATGCACAATAGTGGTGTCTTCAAAATAAAACCTCTTTGTGCTCTCCCCAACTTCAATATTCTCTCAAGCACCTCGTAGTAGCATTCTGATTTCCCCATACTATTGCCACTCTCTCCAAACATAAAGCAACACTTCCATGGTGCCACTGCACTCGCCCTGGCCGCAGCGGTAGGAACCTCAATGTCTCTCTTCCCTGGGTTGCTAGGTCTGACTGTGATTTCTTCTTCTGTGGTGCTCGCGTCTACTGGTCCTGGGGCCTCTCTGCTTGTCTCTTCCCTTCTTCAACAAGTCAATGCTCCACGTTTCATTGTCTTCCTTATTCTTGCTGGTGCTTTATGCCAATTCCTTTCTCTGCTCAGGTGTTGTTCCGCTGTCCGCCCATCACCCGATGCCTGCATGCTGCACACCGGTACCTTTCATTGCTCCACTTTTAAACTCCATGCTATCATTATCATTGGTTCTTATCCCACTTATGTAATCCCCTCTCTCAGCCCACACTGGAGACGCAGTTTTCATACAACCCAGTGCCCAAGTGGCGGCCATATAGGAAGAAGCAGAAACTCCCTTGTTACATCCCCCAACTGAGTTAAAAAAAAGTCCTAACTCTTCTATCCCATGTTTCTGTCATGACACTTTGGTCTACCATATTGACCACCCACCTGAATTGAACTGAGGGACACAACAAATCACCTGTATTGAACCGAAGAATACAACAAATCTACTGTGCAGTTTGATGCGCTCCATGGATTGTTCACAATTAAATTGAATCTTTTCTTGGCTATATGTCTATCTCCTATCTCCCCTGACTCCTGAGGCTTGAGCCGCGAGACAGCATTTGGCAGAGTGGTGTGTGCTGCGTGACATTGCTGTGCCCTCGCCGCGCTGCTTGAATTTTATCTTGCGTCTGTCTCCTGGTTGTTGGTCTTGGTCAGGGTCGCGCTGGGACGCCCCGTTGCTGGGGCAGCCATGAGCGCTACAAATCGGACTAATAATAATAATATGAAAATTAATGACTCCAATGTGCAGCCATTAGCATCATTCAAGGAGACCATGCTTCCACTGACATATTTATGATTCTTTCTAGACCACGTTTTCTCACTGGACAAGTCATCAACAATTTTGTGGGAAAAAGGGCAGGTTAACGGTCCTAGGGCCAGATGTACGACCGTTTTTTGCGGTTGCAATCTGGAGATCAGCCCGTTTGCTGCTGCCAAAAAGGGCCCTGGCATGTACAAACGCAATTTTGCGACACTGACTCGCAAAATAGCGTTTGCAACTCTCTCTATTAGGAAGGGGCGTCCGTTCCTAATAGCGAGTCTCAATACAATGTGCTATTGTTTTGCAACTGTATTTGTGGCCGCAAAACACTTGCAGTTTACCACCTACTTCAAGTAGGTGGTAAACCATTCTCAAGTGTGAGTGTGTACGAAAATATTTCTTAAGAGCAGGCAGTGGTCCCAGGGACCACTGCCTGCCCTTAAAAAATTTAACCGAAAAGTTTCATTTTTCTTTTTTAATTGCATCCCGTTTTCCTTTAAGGAAAACGGGCTGCATTTATAAAAAAATAAAATAACTGCTTTATTGGAAAAGCATTCAGAGACATGGTGGTCTGCTGACCCCAGCAAACTACCATCCCTGGGAGTGCTAGCCATTCCCAATGGGGTCGCAAATTGTGCTTGCCTCATGAATATAAATGAGGTATGCAAATTGCGACCCCATTGGGAATCGCAAACAGTGTCTGAGACACTGCTGTACATTCACTTTTGCTAGTTGCAATTTGACGCAATGTGCGACTCACAAAAGTGAATGGTCGTACATCTGTCCCCGGTTCTGGACCTTCAATAGTGCATTTATTTCTCTGACATTAAGCGCTACGTGCTATAATGCCTTAATGTTTTAATTCCGGCAGACATGACCTACATGTTACTGCTTTAAAATTCAACCTCCTACTTTCCAGATCACGTTGTAATGAAGAAAGGACTGCTAAATCAGCTAGAAATTGTTTTGTGGTTATGAGTTTGACAGACTTTGTTAGTACTTGTTAATGGCTGTTCTTCTTCCCTCATACATCCTCATATTCATATTTGTGTCTTAAGTTATCGGTAAAATTATGAATGCATACATGCATGTGCGTGCGCACAACTTTGAGGCGGATACCCGGTGTAATATCGTTAGTCCATCCATCCATTATTGCAGTGCACATTAATAGACAACATCTGGAGTTTGGAAAACTCCTTTCTCTCAAGCATCCTTATATTAGAGCAAATGATAGGAAACAAAATACCTAGAAAGGTAAGCACATTTATGTTACTTACGATGCCAAGTAACATCTCAAGTGTGCAAATTAAATATTGATGGCATTACTTCATCCTGAATAAGTGGTTTGCATTTAGACTTTCACTGTCTGCTTTGGTAGGCACTAGCGTACACTCAAGTTTTTTTAATTCATTTACATATTTTGTACATTGAGGAGAAACAAATATACTTTGTTATCTCCCTTAGACAAAACTTCATAAACAATTGTTGCAACTACAAACTTTAAATTCAGATATGGAGCAATGTTTAATAGAATTTGGATACTACAGGCAAATCGAATGCCCTTGTTATTTGTAATGTAATTTCATTTGGCACTTAAAGTTTTAGCAAATCTAATGAAGAAAAAAGAAACACTAAATATGAAACAAGAGGATAAACTGTGTAAGTCTAACATTTGTGCGAAGTATAGCGCAATCATACAAAGCTATGCTTTATTTTATTGCTTTTATTCCTATATTTTCCACGCTAACTGCCAAAAATCATAAGATTGTCATATTTCTATAGATTTTGTTTGTGTTAGCCTCCGATATTGTTTTTTAAAGGTTCATTAGTATTTGGATGTCGGAGCAGTTAAGCCTTGTTTGGCTTATAGATTCGATAAAGCACAATAAAAACTGTACACTGCAGAGTCCTTAGTCGTACTACCAAGTGTGTGGTAGGTCTATGTCTGTCTAGCGATCCAACCATTGGAATTTTCCTGCAGAAAATACAATGGTGTAAACACCCAGGTTTCTCAATATTTAAATGTTTTCAATATTTTGCAGCAATTGCATAATTCATATGAATTTAGGTTTCTCACAATGCGATGCTTAGTGTCAGCCTGACTTCCTTCTCAACTAATTAGTCTATAGGAATAAAGATGAATTTATATAATGATATTCAAAATAATTCCAGAAGCTTTATGGCGGTATGATATTTTTTCAGCTTTGTATTTGTAAAATGTAAACAAACTATTCTAATTGCAATCAGTTGCTATTTAGCTGCACCTTACAGAGAACAACTTCAACAATCTCTCTTTTACAGAAATAATGTGTTTTTACTTTCTAAAATGATAGTTTCTTAATTAAGTATACACAACCAAACAGTACAGTCCAACATTTTACTTACTGTTTTTAATTACCATTTCTCTCAGTGACTAAAGCTCATGTTTTCATGATAAGCGTCCCCAAATAAACTTGCAGTATGAAAATGCATACAATCCAAGATGTGTACTATGGTCTTATATTGCTATTTTGAGTGTTCAGGTTACATTTAAAACCCTTGCACTCTTCAGCTAATGATATCACCAGGAGGTTGTGATGGTGACAAACGGCCATATTACATAGCTGACTGTCGTGCATCTTCTATAGACATACAAATCACTTCCGATAAAAAGTTTATGAATTCTGTAGTCACACAATATAGTGCTGGCAGTATGATTTCTGCTTCCCCGAGAGGAAGATTCAGAAATTCAGGGGTGTTAGAAATCCTAGATGGTCATGCCTAATGGTTAAAGCGAGCATGCTTCCAAAAGCTCAGCGAAGAAAATCTCATCCCCGTTACTGTACTGGGGCCTGGGATGGAGGCATGTATCCCTCGGGTAGCCCATATGCTGTTGGGTGTGCTTGGGGGACAAGGAACACAGTTGCACTACGTTCTGAAGTTATTTTGGTTCATGAAAAGTTGCAAAGAAGATACAAGGTAAACTATAGTAACAATGGAAATTTGGTGCACCATTCAAATGTTCATTGATGTACAACATTCAGTGCTGTAAAATATTGCTAAAGTCAATAGGACTGTTAATAACTACGAGGCGAAATGTAATCATAATGTTCTACTAACTCCTTAGGAAAATGGTTTCTAATATTGGTTTGTAGATATCCAAAGTCTGGAGGCCTAATGTTCTTGATTGTGAATTAAAACTGTCTAAGCCAATAGGAGTTGGTTTTTAATAATGAATGGCTAAGGTTGTCTCTGTTTAAATTTTCTAAGGAACATAACTTGTTGTATGATGTGTCAAAGGCTGTAGTGTTACTAAAACAGGTGGTCTTACACTGTTTTTCCACTGAAGCGCATCAATGGGCCAAAGGGAGCTTGGTTTTGTAAAATTTGAGGAACAATGAACTATCAGTGATATTTAGGCGCTTTCATTTGCTGATTCCTCCAAATTAACAAGTTTCTAACTGACAAATATGTATGTCTCAATTGTTGTGTCTCTCTTAAATGTAATGTTTTAATAATGTATGTGCAATATATTTCTCATGATACAACTCAGATTGTTTTTAACTATATGAATTTTAATTCAGTGTGCAATTGTTTTTTTAACTATTTGCATCATTAAACAGATTTTAATTAATTGCCTTGTGAGTCCTTTCAAGATTTGTAATGAGTAGTTTATGATTGTGGAGATAGTGTAGTGTGATCTGTTCGATTGCTGATTCCTCCAAGTGATCCTTTTCTTTGATACATCAAAAGCTGTAGGCCTGCTTTTAACATACTGAATCCCATTTTTAAATGGGTTTCAAGTTTTTCTTTCCACATGACATTTCGTACATATTTGTCTTTAGTTGAGTGTGTGTTTTTAATAGCTAAATCACTGTCTGGAAACTACTGATGACATTTTTTTTATAACTTTAACAAAATACAGCCCTGTTTTAGAAATCTTAAATTCTCTGGCAAAGTTCAAAATGAGACAGCTTACCAACTTGAGCTAGGAAATCTCGTAGACTTGCAAACCCAAATCCACCTATGCATTTCTTGACGATGGTGTGTTCTGTGCAACAATCAGTCCAGTGAGGCTACAGGTTTATTTGTTGTTTCAGTGAGTTCTGAAACTCTTTTCAACAAGGATTCACAAACACAATAAATACTCACTATATATTTTTAAGACTCTATTAAAATTAATGCACTCATCAAGTGCAGAAAATTAATATTAATGTAACTTTAAAAAATAACATGACAATGAAAGTGATTAATAAGCAAAAGATTTAAAAACAATTCCAACATTGTGATATTTCAATAATTAATTTAATGGAATAATGTAATCGTTCTTTGATAGCAACCCCTCTCTTGTAGTCATAACCCCTTTTAGCACCAAAAGTGCCTTTATGAGTTTCTTAGATGACCCCTAGACCGCATAACTTAACAACTGAATTACTGTTACATAGCCTCTGTACTTGGAGAGGGCTGTTCTCTGTCTCAGTAATGGCTCCGATGAGCCGGTGGACTTCACTAAAGATGTTTGTAGCAGAACTTGTACAGAGCTCCCATGAAGCTAAAGATGCCCCCTGCCTAATACATGCCTATCCCACACTTAAATACACTTTTCTGATTATTTTAAAAAGACCAGATCTCATGATGAAAGATGTAAAATGGAAGAATTATCATTCGAACTCTGTTGTCCATTTACCAAAATGCAATCCAAATTATAAATCCCAATAATACAAATATATAAATGAAGCTCTATCAACCTATAATAATGCAAGCATTGTATGATGTACATGTACTATCAATACTAAGTAAATGAAAAATATGCACTGGAATACATGAATATATGAAACACAAGCATTTGATGTCGCTAAGAAAACATCCAGGTTGGTGTTATGATGTTGGATGCAGAGAAAGCCTTTGATAGGGTTACATGGGAATCAGTATGGTTGACTATGGATACATTTGGGATAGAGGGCAGATTTATAGCAATGGTGCAGGCGCTATATAAAAAAGAAATGGTGAAAGTACTAACGGGGGTAAATCCTCTGCTCCATTCTCAATACACAGGGGTAAGAGACAGGGGTGCCCGCTCTCCCCTTTGTAGTTTGCTCTTTATATTGAATCTTCTCTAAGGCATCTTACACTGAATAAGAGTATACAACCAGTAAGAATGAACAGCATGGAGCTTAAAATAACAGCGTACACTGACGATATAGCGGTCTAATCCAAGTGACTCTGTTAATCTTATAACTAAGAAAGCTGAGCGATTTGGTTAATTTTCTGGCTATAAACTGAATTTAATGACAACTCAGATCATTCTTAACTTTATTCCACCTACTCTGATAATTACTGATACTGCCATATATCTTGGCATACGGTTGAATAGTCAAGTAGAAAAGATAATTATTTTATTATGACCCTCTTTTAAAAATAGTTATAGCTAAAATGCAGCAATGTCATCGGCTCCCATTAAGCAACTTGGGACAAAGCAACATTGTTAAAATGAAGATACTACCTAAGTTTCTCTACCTCTTTCGAGCTATACCAGTTTGGATCCCTGACTATTTTTTTAAATGGCTCGAAGGGGCCATTAGCAGTTTTATATGGAGTTATAGGAAGGCTAGATGAGCTATCCGCCTCATGATACCCTATATACAGGGAGGATTCAAGCTTACTGATTTTAAGTAATATATTTGGACCTTTATTTATTTGGTGGATTTAAAGCTTATTGATTAGGCATAAGCCCAGATTGATTGCCTTTTGCTGTCAACTTGTTCTTGGCCACGACATTAAGTACTCGATGCATAAACTATTGGACCCAAATTATTTTAAGTAGGTCAGATTTAAGATGATTAGAGACATTGTTCGGATGTGGCATGAAATATATACTAAATATTCGATGCCACTGATACAGTTACATACCCCTCTTTGGGGCAACCTGCTGCTACCAGACATATTCCATGACAACACAGGGCAGTCTTGGGAACATATGGACTTGCATAATGTAGGACTGTATGATACACATGGGGTATGTTGTTATAGATGATACCGCATGTACATCTCGTTGGACATTAATTGGAGTGATGGCATGCTGATATAGCAGTTGATGTACATATTTCTCGCTAAAAATAATCTAAAATGCTATAAGGACATTTACTGTTTGTTACAGGACACAACTGAGCGAGATGCAGGTATGCAATTTCCATTATTGACAACTGCGGTAGTTCATGTAAAAATTAATAAAGAAATAATAAAAATTAAAAAAATAATACACATGGGGTTCAACTTTTTCTTCTCTCCAGGAGACATATGGGCTTGTGCAACATCATTTGTTTTAAGTACTTGCAGATCAGGGATTATTTCCTACATAGATGAATATAATAGTGATGGTGAAATACAAGAGATTCTTACATATCTGTATCAGCCAACTAGGGAGGCACGCTATACAAGATAAGCACAATGTATGTTTCATGCCCCAGATGATAGTGCACAGCTGGCATCAAGGTAGACCCAGCGGATCTCAACTACTGTTACGACCACTGAAATAAAAAACACTCTTTTAACATTAGACCAGTTGTCAATCTCTGTCAACCTAAAGTTACAGCAATTCAGGACTGTCTGCATGCTTTACCATATGCCAGAGAGCATCTCTAAATGGACAGTGTCGTGAACATCAGAGCGGCTATACTTCCCTAAATGCCGCCTCTGGCCAGCAGATATAGGTCATATGTTCACTGATTGCCCTCTGCTTAAAGAATTTTGGGACAGTATGTTCTAACTGGTCTTGGCGCAGCTAGGGTCTGTAATCTGCTTTAATAGCAAAGAAACACTATTGGGTCATAAGATAACCTCAGCTATCTGTTTTCAATTATAAAAGTTTGTGCACGATTATGTATTGCTCGGGCTTGGATCAATCCATCACCACCTAGAATAACAAAATTTTGGGCCGTGCTCCGGCAAATTTATGAAGGTGAAATGGCAGCTGCTAAGGCTATGGGACAACGATCAGTAAAAAATAGTAGAAAATATCTGGTCCTCCTTACATTGGCCTTAGGGGAGATACGACGGCCTTGAAAAGTTCTTAGGTCTGTGGCAAAGAAATGTATGGCTGTATATTGTATACTTCACGTTCCTATCATTTTGGACTATCTTATGCTTTCGCTTCCTGTACTTTCTATATGTATGATGATTTTTCTTAATGTATGGCAACACCACAGATTTATTGTAATGGACTGCTCTGTCTTGCTACACTGAGATTTGGAGGGAACTTAGTCCCTATTTTGGGGTGCCACATAATTTGGGCCCCAGGACACAAAAAGCAAAATCACCTAAGTGGCACAGTTGGGTCCAGTATTTTCCTAATGCCTCAGGAGCTCCAGACCAGCAATTCTCACAGTGTCCATTTATCTGTTTTTTAAATGAATCATGGCACATACTGAGTTATTCTATCGACATTTCTCTACAGATTATGGATAGACTCATGGTATACAAATGTCTGATGAGTGGAAGCATAACTCAGAGTGAATGCAGAGGGGTTGGTCACCACAGCAGGCCCTTCTTCAACAGCAGAAGTATCTCATGAAGACTTTGGTTTGTTCTGTGGCATTACATGTTGCAGCAGCCAAACGCAAGCACAGACTCTAGGCAGCCCACCAATGTATACCACAGGTTAGCTGAATCCCATCCATATAAATCTTCAGAAGCACCATGAGCTAAAGCAAGATCAGCAGCACCATTGTTCCCACCAACCGAACTCAGGTAGTCCTCCTGAATCTGATACAAACATGTAAGGTGAATCCTTGATAGGATTTCATCACAATCATTCTCTTATTTCATTGGTGATTTGGATAACGAGTTACAGTTCTTGGATCCAGACTGGAACACCACACTTTATTCTGACTGAGGCTGCATTCCATTTGTATTCTCACTCCTTATCAGTTTTGACTTGTGTGCATAGAAGATGCAGTCATTGCCATTGCCATTGCCTCAAAGCAACATATGCTGATCAAGACTGTTATGCTGGTGCAAAACAGATTGAACAGAGAGAGTAGAACAGGTAAAGGCAATGGAAATGGAAACTGTAAATCATCTCTAACAGCCACCATCACCATTAGTGCCTCCTTGAAATCCATCAATACAAACAAGATCACCACATCACAGCATCTGGTGTAATGCAAATCCTAAAGAAACATGCCTCTGATGATGAGGGACTGTTCCCATTCCTAAATAATAATTTTAACTCCGAATCCAGTAGGAAGAGCTATTATTTATTGAGTAGTTTCAGTAGCAAACATTGTGGGCTCCATGGCAGGAGAAGCAAACCACTGAACAGCAGTCACCCCTGAGTTGTATATTCATTATGATATTAGACCAAAAGAAGGTAGAAATGACAGTCAGTGGCTATCTTTTCACTATTAATTGTGACCAACTTCATCCAGATCTGTGGATGCCTACCTCATTATGACTCAGGTGAATCTGTGCTATTCAATTAAATGAAAATTGAAAACAGTGAACTAACTGTCAAAATGCTTGACACCTGTGCCCTCAAAAACAGAAAAGAAGCCATATTTGAATATTTGATGCTGTCAATTCCAGAAGCAGACCTGCAGCACATGACTGTGGTGGCACTCACATTAGTGATGAATCAGAGGAAGCAGGATCTGGGAGGAAAAAGCCTGAATCCACAGCACAATCAGTAGTCAGAAGAAAAAGGGTGATGCATTGGCTACTGTCACTACCAATGCCTCGGCAGCCTAAAGCTGTGCCAGGCCAGTACACTTGTCTATCTGGCTGCCAGTCATTCAACGTCAATGGGTGATATTAAGTAGGGGTGGGTGGAATTTGCGTAGTAGCTTGGCCAAGATGCACCATGCCTAGAGGGATGTAACATACATATCATTCAGTTACATGCATTTTTATCAGAGGAAGGGTGAGGGAATGGAGACTGAAATTATTAGACCCTGCTGGAAAGTGTTGTATCTCATCAACTGGATGCTTCCACTGCTGGATTATAGATTGTTGGATTCCAGGAGGCTTGGAAGCTGGCAGTTGCTGAGGAGCTGGAATGTGACAGGGGTCATTATATGCTGCCTAATAAACCTAATTTCTGCAACTGGCTGTGTCCTGTCTTCTCAAAAGTGGTGATGAGGATGGGATGTTAAGGAAAAGGACACTGGAAGAGAATAATTTGAAGGGATTCCACTGAAGAGGCTGAGCTGGACAGAGGCATACGACCCCTGCGCGACGCTGTTCTGAGGGGTTTTAGCTCGCAAGAGCAGTGCGGCAGGTGCGGATGGGTTGGGGCACAATGGTGAGTTTATTTCAAAGTAAAAACTTGGCATATGCTAGGCGCTATCCAGCGCAAGGAAGGCCTGCAGAAGTATATGCATTTGGAAGATGTGCGAGCCTGGTGTCTGTAAGGCGTGCAAAGTCAGAGGCAGGAATTGAGCCTCAAACCTGTTTGGTTGAAGGCATGGTAATTGAACCACAGGCATTTGTGGTTGAAGGTGTGTTGCAGTATCCAGAGCCTCATGCTGTCTCCCAGGGAGGGATACAGAAAACTTGAGATGCTTGCCAGTGCGAGAGCGTCAACTTTGTTCCAGGGCGGGTGTAGTGCTGATGGCTCTTGGAAACACGTTGCTGAGCAAGCGTTGCTGTGTATCAAGTGCCCCATTGTTCACTCAGCTTGGAGGCTGTTTCCTAGGCAGTTAAGGTGCGGAGTGCCAGGAGCTTAATTGAATTGCTCTTTCGAGTGATGTGCTTTCTTGAGAGAGTGTGCAGACTGCCTTTTAACTGATTCAGCTTCAGAACACCGAGAAGGAGTTCTTCACATGTACTTGTGGTGTGACGTTTGTTAGCCTTACATGTGTATTACAAGCTTTACCCTCTATAAAAACACACATTTTACCAAGTTGTTCTGTGGCTATTTTGAATAGTTAGGAGAGTTTTCATTGCAATACACAATAGATCCTACAATTGTCTGCAAGTGTTGGAATTCAGTGAGAGGCACAATGAAGTCGCCTATTTACACACTGTGATGGGCAAAGCTTTAACTGATATGGACATTTGTTTAACAGACTACCTTCAGACTGCTACCAGGTGAAGTTCAGCAATTGTTCTCCAACAAAGGTTTGTGAGGGGAAAATATTCTGCTGGGTCTGTTTCAAGAGGAAAAGTTGCTGATGGTGCACATCTTCAAAGTAGTGACGTTCATGTGCACAGATGTGGGAGATGAGAAGCAAGAGCCGCTGATATGCACAGCTTGAGAAGGGTCACTGATGCACACAGCTTTGGTGCTGCATGACTAGGCATTCTGGTGTGCATGGTTATTAGTCAACATTATTTGGGTGAAACTATCTATCCCCATCGTATTGAATAACTTGGAAATAAATTGGAAATTGTAGTATGAACACGACTAAGTGGGCATTATTATACTTATGTTAAGCATACTTCACTGATATGCCCTACTATGCTGTGGAGTGTGCATTTGTGTTGTATTGTTAAGCATTGTCTTCTCAACAATACAATACGTACAGTACAGTAATATTTGCAAATTCCTGTTAAATCAGTGGTGAGGAGATATTGGGTGGGGCAGCAGGTGTGTACTTGCCTTGCTAATATGTCATAATTTCCATTGCAAACTTCTACATGAATATTCAGAGTTGTATACTGTTCTCTTATCTGTATCTTAGTCTGAAACGAATGGTCGTTGTATAAGTTGTACTGTGCTGGGAATGGAATATTTCACAGAAGAAAAAGATTATTTTAGTTGTCATGGCAATGCAATCAATATCTACACCTCCAGGTAGACTGGAGGGAAACGTTTGAAACCCATTTGGAGGCTATTGGAGGAGATGTTTTCATTGCTAAAAGAAAATTGGCCATTCTAAAACAGTTTGGGGCTGGAAGGCAGAAAGGTTATCAAGACTCTACCAAGACCTGTAGTGGAAGGGAGAAATGCAGATGAGGGGTCTAATATGAAGGGGGATGATGAGCAGGAAACTACGATAAGAGTGCCGGAAGAAATATTTGGCAGGAAGATTAGCATTGTGGTTGAAAGACACAGGTTTTTACCCCGAGCACAGGTGCAGGGGGAAACCATTGAACAGTATGTAGCTGCCCTGAGAAGGTTGGCCGTTTCATGTAAATTCAGAGATCTACGGGATGAAATTATTAGAGATCAAATGAGTAACAGGACAAACATTTTCAAGATCCAATTGAAACTATTGGGACTAAAATACCCTACTTTAGCTAAGACCATTGAAGTGGCTAGGCTTATGGAGAATACCTCTCTTTATGTCAAGGAATTGGGAGGTGCTGTTGCTAAGGGAGCATGTGATTTGGAGAATAGATCTGGAGTGAACATGGTGAAGAAATCCATGCACAGACGTAACGAAGGAGACAAGAAAGAAGTGAAAATGCAAAATGGTGAAAAAAAGTGTGTTATAGGTATGGGAGTGAGTGACACATGGCTGATGTGATAAATTGCCCTACTGCTGAGAGGAGGTGTTTTAAGTGTAAAAAGAAGGGTCACTTCTCCAGAGTGTGCAAGATGGTGGATAATTTGAAGTCCAGGATAGCAGCAAATCTGGTAAATGAACATGAAGTACCAGGGGACGAGAAGGATTTGGAATCAAACAATGAGGGTGAGATTGAAGTGATGGTGGTGAGTGCGAAGGAATCACAACGTACGGGTCAGTCAGGGGAGACCAGTGAAGAATATCAGCCACCTAAATGTGATATTATGAAGAGCTGATTCATTCTTTCCATTTTCTATCATTGACAAATCGATTTGGAAAGGATTGGATGCATGTGAATTGTGTTCCCCAGATGTTGAACCCAAAGGATATTATGGGAACAAATTGCTAGTTTCAGAATATTTCTGTGCAGAAATGGAATTTCAGGGAAGGAAGGTGATGGGAAAGATTTATGTGGTTGAGAAGGGAAGATCTTTGTTAGGGTGGAAGAAACAGCGAGCTTTGGGCATGATTTTGAACCCTAAGCACAAAACAAGGGGAGAAAAACACCATAATACCTTTAACCTTACCTAAGCAAGCATAGAAAAAGTTGGCAATGGAAATATGTGGTCCCTATGAGTGTTTGATTATGGGTGAAAGGTATGCAGTGGTAATGATGGACTGCTTCTTGAAATGGCCAGAGGTGGCATTTATGAGAGATGCAAAGGCATCAAAGGGGTTTACTTTCTGTGAGGACGTGTACCAACAAGAGAGATGTCCTGCCTCCATACTGACTGATAGTAGTTCCCAATTTATTTAGGAAATGTCAATGTCAATGTCAATGTCAGATATTTTTATATAGCGCGCATATCACCAAACGGTCTCAGGGCGCTTTGCAGCCAAAGACAAAAGGAGAGTACAGCAACTATAAAGCTCGGCCTGAATTTAGAGGGCAAAGAGCCAGGTCTTAAGCTTTCTACAGAAGAGTAGATGGTTAGTTATAGACGTTAATTCCAAAGGGAGTTTATTCCACAGAAGAGGGGCAAGATAGGAGAAAGATCGACCACCATTATCTACCGTCCGGACACGCGGCTGGGCAAGAAAAAATCTAGAGCTAGACCGCAGAGAGCGTCCAGGGACATACCATAGGAGCTTCTTAGCAAGATACAATGGACCAGCTCTGTGCATTACCTTGTGGGTAAGACTAAGAATTTTAAAACGCCCTCTTTGGCGAACAGGTAGCCAATGCAGAGTTTTAAGAGTAGGGGCAGAGGGGGACCGAGGGGGAAGATAAAGAACCAGTCTGGCGGCCGTGTTTTGAAGAATCTGAAGCTTACAAAGCAAGTCTTGGTTAAGCCCAGTGAACAGGGCATTGCCATAGTCCAAACGGCTTATTATAAGACCCTGAACCAGAGGTTTCCTTGTTTCCAGAGGTAGCCACTTAAAGATCTTCCGCAGCATTCGCATAATCCCAAAGCAGGTCCCAAGGACCTGATTTATATGGGTCTTCAGGGACAAAGATTTGTCAATCGTGATGCCGAGATTACGCACTGCTTGCTTAGGCTGTGGACAAATGCCCAGCTCTCCCGGCCACCAGTCACTGGACCAAAGCTGTTCTGCTTTTCCGAATAGGATAACCTCCGTCTTAGCGCCATTTAGTTGAAGCTTATTCAAGTTCATCCAGTCATTTATCCGGATCAAACAGCTTTTAAAACGGACTTGCACATCAGTTAGATCCGACTTACAGGTGACAAGCAACTGAGTATCATCAGCGTAAGAAATTGTTTCAAATCCGTAAGTCCTAATAATGTCAGCAAGAGGAGTTAGATAGACATTAAATAACATTGGGCTAAGAATGGAGCCCTGAGGAACCCCGATTGTAACTGTGTGTGTTTTGGAAGCAATACCGTTGACAGATACCGTAGTAAGACGGTCTGCCAGGTAGTTCTCAAACCACTTGAGGGCCTTCCCTCTGATACCCACCTCCCACAGCCGGCGTGTAAGAATGCTGTGGGAGATGGTATCGAAAGCTGCAGACAGGTCCAAAAGGACTAGAATTGCAGATTCTTGATGGTCCAATGCTAGCCTGATATTATCCACTACTTCGATAACAGCAGTCTCAGTGCTATGAGACACACGGAAGCCAGATTGGGAGGGATCAAGAAGCCTATTCGTCTCAAGAAAGACTGTCAAACCTTTATTCTCTAACAGTTCCAAAACCTTCCCAAAGTAAGGGAGCAAAGAAATGGGACGATAATTGACAGGCAGACTGGGATGAGCTCGAGGTTTTTTAAGTATAGGCTTAACCAGTGCATGTTTCCATTTACGAGGGAAAGTGGCTTGATCCAAAGATAAATTAAAAACTGATGTAAGGGCATCCACAAATAGAGGTAACATTTTGGCACAGGCACGAGGAGGAAAAGGATCGGCAGGGGAGCCAGATTTAATCCTACCTAGACTTTCAAAAACTTCACAACTTGTTATGGGATCGAATTCAGTAAGGAAGAGAGGACTGTTGGGTTCCATAGACGGGGGCGGTTCACTGGTATTGATCGTAGGGTCGCTCAGGGTGGTTTCTGGAGACGAAAAAGAGGCATAAATTGTTTTGATCTTATTATCGAAAAACAGTGAAATAGACTCAACCCACTCCTGAGTGGGCACGCAAGAGGATTGTTCAACCGTAGGAACGGTGAATTCCTTCAGTATTTTAAATAATTCTTTGCTCGAGTGGGCCGCATTGTTAATGCGCTGTGTGAGGTAGGCCTTTTTTGAGGATTTAATATTGTTAATATAAATTGAGTGGAGCTGTTGATATTTCCTACGGTGTTCTTCAGATTTGGATTTCCTCCACTGACGTTCGGCTGCCCGAGTTTGTTGTTTAAGGCTTTTTAATGAGGCAGAGAACCAAGGGGAGGCTTTATTTTTTATTTGTACCTTAATAGGTGGAAGAGCTATATCCAAAGCTTTCACTATAGAAGACTCCAAATTGAAAGCAGCTGATTCTACGGCGTCGGCCTTCTTACCATGCAATAAAGGCTCAAAGTGGAATAAAAAGGTGACCATGGAAAGTTTGCGCCAAGGCCGAATCCAAATACTGCCTTTAGGGCTCATTATGCTAGAGGTCTTTATAGGCATGCTAAATTTAAGAGTAGAATGATCAGTCCATAGGACAGGACGAGGAGATTCGAAATTGAGATTCAAAGAATTAGTAAATACTAAATCTAAGGTGTGGCCAGCTAAATGAGTAGGTCCCATCACCTGCTGTATGAGTCCCAAAGTGAGCATTGCATCGAAGAGGATGGCCGAATCTGACAATAGTTCTGGGTCATAGTTAAAATCACCAAGTAGTATAAAATAGTCTGCGGCTAAGACATATGGGGCAATGGCTTCTAACAGCACATTAGCAAAATCCGCCTTGGGACCAGGGGGTCTATAAATCAGGGCCCCATTCCAGAACTCCGGACCAGGCGTATCAATAGAAAAGATTAAAATTTCTAGCTTGGTGGAGGAAAGGGAATCTAATCTGCGAATCTTTAAAGGGGCCGCCGTTGCAACCGCAATGCCGCCACCTCTTCCAGTTTTCTATCGAGTCGAGTCAAATGATATTGGGAGGGAAACGCAGTGGCTACACTCACTGACGAGGAGTCCTGGAGCCAGGTCTCAGTGATAAAACATATCTCCGGCTTCTCTTCATCTAAAAGACTCCAGAGTTCAGTCACATGTTTGGGTAGAGATCTTGCATTCAGATATAGGGCGGACACAGAGTTCGTGCAAGAATTGAGATCATTTTTAATAACACATGGGAAATTTTTAATATTGCTTCCTTTTTAGTGGCCGCAGTCAGGTTGAAGGGGAGAACTATAGCTAGTTGAAATCTAGGAGACCCATATTAGATGGATTACATAATGAATTTTGGTACCTTTTGTATTTTTTATATAGGTTTTAACTCTTTTTTTGATCATATTGATCAATGATTTAGATTAGTAGCTCTAAAAATGTGTTGTATTTGGATGAGTCGGTAGTTCATTAGTAATCATGTTATTTGTATGCATTTTAGCCCTGATGCTGATGAAATAATTTTTATGGATTTTTTTATGATGAGTATATTACTGTTAATTGTTGTATTTGTGTTTGTCTATTAATGTAATTGTTGTCTTGTACTTTTATGATTTTTAATTAATCGATTAAAGTGGATTGAATTGAATTGAGATCATTAGGCAGAGATTTACCAATTTTGTGAGCACAAGTGCTTAAATCTCCTCTATTAGTGAGGACAGGTTCAGGGATCTTAAGGTGCACAGATGGAGTGGATGCAGGCACTTATTAAAGGAGACATTTTTATCAGAATTTAACATATGAAGTTCCCTGCTAGAGTAGCGCAACATAATGTCAGGCCGACGTGTGCCACTTACTTAAGGGAATCAGGCCGTCAGGCGGCTGTCGGGCGCGGACGGGCGCAGACGGGCTTGCCTTTGCCGATCGGCGTTAAGAAGGCGGGGGGGGCGTGACAGACACAGCTGCAACGCTACCCGGGTTTAGAAACCGGAATTCGCTCTATGACCCTGAGCGTCCGGAAAGGCTAAGTGTCCCTCTGCAACAATCGGCACAAGCCGTGGTGGAACGGGGACCAGCCAGAGAGGGGGTGATAGGGACAAACAAATCAAAGCAACAGCAGCAGGTATGGAATTTAAAATGCTTTCAAAGAATACAGTCTAAAAATACAATGAGGCCAAATACACAACGTTCAGCACAACAATATACTATGTTAAAATGTGAGTCTTTCCTGGAAAACCGTGAGATAAAGCATTATACCATTCCAGGGAAAAGAGTTTAATGGAGTGCTTTAAGCGCATGTTGAGAGAAAGCCTACTGTTGATAGTGACGAGTGAAGGTTGTTGGAAGAGTTAGAACAAAGATATGTTGTGGAACTATAGACCCACTCCGCCCGGTCTGATAGATGAGTCTCAATTTCACTTGCTTAACCCGTTAACCGTGGCGTGAAATCTGCCGCGGTGCGGGCGTTTCTGTGCGTCCGCGTTGGCCAACGGACGTGCGCAGCACTACAGAGGTAGTGCTCGCGACGGCCATTGGCCGATGCACGCAGCGAACGGGTTAAAGGGAGAGTACCCAATGCTGTGGAGGGGCCAGCAAGAAGGGTAAAGTTTAGGTATCAGAAATTTGACTATGAGAATCGAACATGAAAGTAGAGTTTCAAGCTCTATAGGTTCGGTGACATAATGAGAGGAATGAAAAGAAAGAAAAGACATGTGAGGATGGTGTGCATATGGGGGTGGTTCCGGGCAGTATGGTGATGAAAGGAAATGCAAGTTGTCCCAACCAAGGAGCGTTGTGCAGTTAAGAAAGTAACCTTTTGAGTGGTTAGTAAGGGAAAGAGCTGTGAGAAGGAACGTGGCACTTGTGTGTGGGTGAAACCTAAGTTGTTTATAGTCAATATTATTCACTTTTGCAGTGAATATATGCATACTGTGCTGTAACTCTTGTATGCTTATATGTTCTATTGAGCGTTTAGTAATGCTGTAATTTATTTAAATGTAATAATATACTTAGGGTGTCTGTATTAATGGTCCTGAAGCTGTTAATAGCATTTTCTATTGTATTAAAGGAGGGAGATGTGTTGTATCCTAGCAATTGGATACTTCCACTGCTGGATTATAGATTGTTGGATTCCATAAGGCTTGGAAGCTGGCTGTTGGCGAGGAGATGGGATGTGACAGGGGTATTTACATGCTGTCTAATGAACCTACCCATTATAAAAGAATAGCTTCTCAAAGAATGTGTTGTGAAAGCATGAGACAAAATTGAAGGGACAGAAACTCTAAGAAAGCTCTGTAACTACATTTAACAGCTATACTGCTTCAAAAAACACAGAGAAATATTAGTTTAGTTGCTTGTCAATGTGCCTTGGGAGTGGCTTCAATTATGTTACAGGTCTGTGGTGATAGTCAGCATTCTTAGGCCCTCAATATGAGTGGCCCAGTTACTTTGACTCCACATGCAAACACCTGATTGCTAAGGGATTCGAATTAACTTCTTATGGCAATTAATGCATCCTAATCACTTTTCCTCAGGTAAATTTCAACAGGCCAAACATGCCATAAAGCACGAGAGAACAAATTCAGTTGACTAAGAATTGTAGATTGTGGTGTGAAAAACGTTTTCACAACCACTGAATTCTAAACCCCTAGGTTTTTGGATTACACCTCCTTCAATATTTACCTGAACCACAGCCGGGTCACCTATAGGGAGGACCTTAGTCTTTTTTATATAAAACTTTGTTTATGTATTTGTGTGCCACATAGGTTATCTTTCTATGTCAACCATTATTGTAAACACCTTCTGTCCCATGTGTAATTGTGTTTTCCATATCTTACATTACATAGTTGATTTCAGCAGGCTGATTTCTCATTGGTTTCACCCACTGAAAGATCTTTGCATTTTGTAATTGAATTATTGTTCCAATTCATGTGTTCAGATGTATCCAGGTCAATGTTCCAAATACTTTCACTACCTCTTGGTTTTTGCTCTCCGTTGTTGCACCACTTGAAATAGGTTCATGTTCCAAAATATGGAAATTAAAATATTGTGTGCACCTGTGCTATTTTAGAGCATTAGTGAGCCATCCATAAAAGTGGATCAGAAATCTACCCTTTCTATAAACTGGAGACAATGAAACAACTACACTTGATGGTTATGCAGTATGTTATGAGTCATTGCACATCCATTATTCATAAGCATGGAATAAACATAAGTGAACTCATTCTTTTCTCAGACCAGTATGATGATGAAAATGTTTAGCTCGAAAACACCACCTTCTAGCAGATAAAGTAGGTCATCTATGAGTGTTCACATGGCCAAGTAATTATTTTGTCCAGTTCAACAGTGTCTCATGAGACTAGATATTCATGTCCGGGCAGATGAACATGGTGTTAAAGGCAGCTGAAAGAATACATAAACTTTGCTCCTCAACACTGTTTTCCATTCACCTCCATTCTCAGGTCATCTAAAACAGCTATGACAAAGCACTATTTCCACGATAAATGCCCACACATAGGGCCCATTTAAGGGTGTTTGGAGGTCATAGTAAAATTTAAATGAGCCTTTAATACCTGAGAGGGTAAGTTGATGGGGTTTTCTTCATCAAGAAAGGACAATGCAACTGCAGACCGGAAGGCGAGATCTCTGAAAAGGTGGTCGAGCAAATGGAATTCGAAAATTCAATTGTTTTATTAGACTGGATTTGTGAACAAAATTAAGCAGGCAAAATTGAAACAAATGCAGGCAAGAAATAAACAATGAGAGCTGGAATTATACGTGTATATTATATTATAGTAGAATATATATTTTCTCATTGCGAAATGCCCTGCATTTTGAAGGACACATCGGCATTTGTATTTAAATGTTCTGAGTTGGAATGGGCTTAGTTTTCTCTTGTTTTGTTGTCCATTATTCATCAAGAATTTAACAGATTTCTTCTGCGCAGATGAAGATTTTTCATTTCTATTTGTGATGTACTGTTTTTTCTTTACCATTGTGAACTTATCACTTTGGAAAGCCTCTCAAACATGACTTTCATTGATAGTTCATATTTGATTCTCCATACTTTTTCTCCTTTGCACAAATGATTTTTGGGGCTAGATGTTCCTGTATGAACTATTTCCTATAATTTGGTCTTTTACCGGCACTGTAGTAACAAAAAGAAATGTTGTCTGTCAAATCCCTTATCTAACCAATGGCCAGCTGATCCTATAACAGCAGAATAACCAGGTCAAAATTAATTGAGTATGCAGTGAATAGGATTTTAGTAAGTGATTTCCAGTTACAAAGTGTTACACACACTTGAAGAGGAACTGTCCATTGTGGTGCTATGTTATTCAACCATATCACAAGACTAGAAGTGTAGCACATAATATTATTATTATTATCAGTGCTGAAACCAGGGTTAACATGGACTCTTCCTTATGTGTCACACAATTGCTAAGTTGAACAAGCTGGAGTCTGTAAGGGCAGGACAAAAATATTTTGGTATTGGGAAATCCAGACCCTCATCACATTGTTTTTTTTCAATAAATAATCTAGAGTGGCAACGAAGAATACTGAACAAAGGATTCAATTTGATGTAATCTTTTATGTTGCTAGCCAGTGGAAGTTCTCTCATTTGAACGCCATTGTGCATGATGCTTGCCAGGCTGCCACCAATGTCAATGTGTGGTTTAAGAGCCAATAGTAATATTGAAAAGGAACTGTAGGATCATTTACGACTAAATAAGAACAAGCTCCCTACCAAAACCGGAAGCTGGACATCCACTGCCAGTGGGAAAGCCACTGTGGGATCCTGCACCTTGGCTGGCATGGTGTCAGAAAGGCTACCCTATTAGGAAATACATTTGGATGCCCGTCATACATTTTTCATGTCTGAAAGTACGTTTCTGCATGTCAGGTGCATGCACTCCTTAGTCAGTTGGTAGACACATGTAACAGAGCTTTCAGGGTCCTATTGAGGTATAAATTGCTGGTTACTGGGCACAGAGGTAGCGTTTCTGGTATTTGAGCTCCACAGCGGCTAGTTAAATTAGTGTTAAGTATGTGCCTTAGCTGTGTCAGCCGCGTGCCTGTGTGGCCACTTCTATTAGCTCCAGACTTGTGGTAGATCTTTTCAAATAGGAATTCAGGTCCTATCAGTCGTGTTACTCACTACAAGTCAACTCCATTCGGTCATATGCTGCAGTAAGAATCCCTGCTCTATAAAAGGTGAGAATTGGTTTCAACCATTGTAGCACAATAAAGGAGAGCATGCTTTGTTTATAACAAGAACAGAGGGAGAATATTGGGTGTGCACATTTCCTGTGTGGATTTCTATACCACAATGATAAAATAACCACTCTTACTTTGAGGTACATGTTCTTTTTAATTTGACTTCATCCTCCAAAAAAAGTAACTTTCCATATACCAGTCACCTTTTATGTGAAGAGACAGCGAGGCAAAGCTGGCAATTCATATCTACTAAGATTGATTTTTGTCATTCATAGATGCCATTCCTGAACACACTCAACCACTCTTTCTCCACTGGTGTCTGGGGCCTCCCATACATCACACATCAGTCTCAGCCAGTATAACCAGTGAAGAGAAATGGCTCTCTCCATGCTTAGCAGATCTTTCAGAAATGTGAACACCATTTATCCCATACCTGAGTCTAAAATAACGCATGAGCTATGAGCAGATTATTACTAAATGCATCACCACATAGTTCTCTTCCTTTGGTAGTATCATCGAGCGACTGTGGTACCGACTACAAAAACATCTGTTCATATTAGTTCTGCAATATTCATGTTAGGTCTGCTGCTTTGAACACTGTCATAGTTAATTCTCAACTAATGCTGCCGGTATGACCTTCTGACAGTATGATTTTACTGTGGACTGATACACACTAAATGTGTACAGAATTTAAACACGGCATTGCATCTTCAAATCAAGTCTGACTTTTGGGATCTGTAGACTTTAATTCAGATTGTGTACATTATATTCCGAAGTAGTCAAGGCATCTCGTTTCATTTTATGGTCTGCTGCCAACTTCATACTTGTGAATCAGTGGAGGATGTTTGCTGAACACCATTCCTTTTCAGAATGGGGATCGTGATTTTTGATGCGCTGCTTCCTAAGTGCTGAAATGTTATACGTGTGGAGTTTCCAGTGGTGGCAAGCAAGTAATAAAACACGAATAAGCCTCTGTTCAACCCCTCAAACATCTCAACCTAGTTTCTAATGGTATCTTTTCAGTTAATGGATTAAGGTGATTAAAGGGGTCGGAATTAGAATAAGGGTGCACTCCTATCTAACATCCCATTTTGTCTGGATGTTTTTCGTGATTGTGGCACTGGGCAATGTGGGTCTATAACAAAATGTGAAAACTCCTTAATTAGACCCTCAAATTGCACACCCAAGCCTCCACATACAAACTGGTTGGCGATATGTTGTAGTTAAAAGAGAGTTCAAACTTTTACCTTCTGTTGCCACAGAGACAACTAGAAATATACCTGTTCTTGCTGGCAGGGTTTTTGGATACTCCTAATGCTTGAGGCCTCTTCGGTTTGTGAATTCTATGTCATTTGACTGGATGATGACTGGATTGGAAATGTGCATCGTATTATCAAGTTGAAGAACTGTGACCTTTTTGTTGTGGTTACTCTCGGGTGCCTGGGTAATGGTTTGGCTGTTAATCCTTAGGTTAGTAATCCTGAATGTCCCTTTGTAGTGCCTTTTGAATTTAGCACATGATCTTGATTTTTGATCTTTCTTCAATCAGCAAAGAGGTCTTCACTGGGAGTGTGGTGTGCTCTTGCAATGTTAGTCAGAAAACAGGGAGTGATTACTTGGTTTTGGATTCTTTAGAACTCTGAACATATAGCTTTGAAGGAATAACAGCCTCATTGGAAGCTAGTTCATTACAGTCTTTTTTTTTTAAAATCAATATTATGATGTTGAAATGCACTCGACATGAACTTTTTTTTAAATGTGTTGCCTTGCCAGGAGCAATACCACAGACTGGAAGGGGCAGTGTGTGTACAGTCTGATACAGACCCCAGACCCTGTGACCATAAACCTAACACATACTGTTACTATGGTTTTATGCACAGTATAAGAGATTTTGAGGAACTCTAGCAGTCCCCAAAGTAGTTAGATGCCATTTTTATATGACTGCAGGTGTATCACTACTTTTGAGCGAGACTGCAGTGATGTATTGGCTAGAAGGTGCGTGGAATCCTTCTGAGCCTCTGGAGCTGGTGAACTCTGACGAATTTTGTTCTCCTTTGACCATGCAGTCCAATAGCCTTTTGCCATTCTACTTACCTAGGCACAGAAATGCAGGTTGCTGGGAAAAATAGATCCGCTAAAATCAATGCGCCTACAGTTTGTGAAGTATTCTTAAGTGGCAGCCATGGCTCACCTTTATCAGTGGTCAGTGCAATTCAGCAAATGCTTCATGCACGTATGAGCATTTGGCTTTTATGCATATTACGTTGAGCAATTACGTTGAATACGTTAGGTTGAGCAATTTGGTGAAATTGATTGGAAGCAATGTTTTAAATGTCTCAGTCATGAAACTTAAAAACATATTCTCGTGTTAAGTGCAAATGGGATTCAAAATACTCAACATTAGCCAATTTGGGCTGTTGTTTTTTCGTTTTAAAAATAGAAACCACAATATTCATCGTTAACATTTGCCACTTGTATGATGGGACTCTTTGATGCTTCCCACTATGCAAAATCTATGCACCTGAAGCGCATAAGCATGCACCACATTGTAGTTTCTGAGCACTGTACTGCTTGTGAGGTTGTCGGCAAGAAGCAATCGCCTGCTTCCTTTTATATATCCTTCAGCTGTGCCATCTGCAGGGAAAATGTCAACCCTCGAGACAGAGCAGCCGACAGCAGAGCCTGCTTTGTGGAGCAGTTATCATTACAATGCAGCCTTTTTCTGAGAGTCCCTGGAGTTTGTTCCATCCACTGGCAGAGACAGCTGAAGAATGGGAAGCTGTGTTCTCTGTGCCCGGATCAAGCCTTCCGCTGCCAGTGGCAAAGAGCTCTGCATTTATTTTATATTGCATCAGCACTCTTTGATATCAACAAAGGCCTTGTGTGGTTGGTGTGCAACATATGGGAACTTCTGATGAGTTCCTGAAGAAGAATGACTTAAGAGACACGTAGTTTAACATTCCTAGGTCTGGGACATTTACTCTGAATAATCAATGTAATTACTGCACAGAAATGAGCACATAACTCAGGTCACAGGTAAATGAAGTAGAGGCAGTTGTATGCCTACATTAAAAGAAAAAAACTCTACACATTTTTAAACACAAGGAAATCGAGAGCATTTGGGAATAATTTGGCAGGCAAGCAGATAATGTAGTGCGAGTACCTGGTCATACTTCAGAATATCGAGGCTAAAACTATTGACCTGCCAAAATATCGTGGGCAGATAGCGTATATATATATATATATATATCTCCAAATGAACCTGCTGCACAATTGAGGCGCCACACACAGTTACGTTAATACCTTTTTATTGGACAGGAAAGCGGGACAACATCATCCTCCTCCTAGCTTGAATAAAATGTCCAGACGTATTTCGGGCTTCCTGAGCCCTTTGTAACTGGTAATCTTCAAAGGGGAACTGCAGCATGATACTGACGCCGCACTCGCGGTGTTCAATTTTAATCCCACCCCAGTGGGCGTGCATCACCACTGCATTTTGGGCTTGGAAGTTTGGCAAAGTTAATAATTCATCGTGAAATGCCGTGATGCCCCATAATTTCCTTAAATCCTCAAGTGAGGCGCTGAGAAGGTAAGTCAGGTGCCCCGCTCATTTTCACGCTGCCCAAATGGTCATGCCGTCCCTCTGACGCCCATCGTCTACGGTGTTAAGGAGCTGCTCATCCGCAGTGGGGCTGCCTCGCAGTCTGAGCGGACCACTATATATTCAAATGAACCTGCTGCACAATTGAGGCGCCTCACACGGTCAGGTTAATACCTTTTTATTGGACAGGAAAGCGGGACAACATCATCCTCCTCCTAGCTTGAATAAAATGTCCAGACGCATTTCAGGCTTCCTGAGCCCTTTGTCACTGGTAATCTTCAAAGGGGAACCGCAGCATGATACTGACGCCGCACTCGTCGCGTTCAATTTTAATCCCACCCCAGTGGGCGTGCATTACCACTGCATTCTGGTCTTGGAAGTTTGGCAAAGTTCAAAATTCATCGTGAAATGCCGTGATGCCCCATAATTTCCTTAAATCCTCAAGTGAGGCGCTGAGAAGGTAAGTCAGGAGCCCCACTCATTTTCACCTTGCCGAATGCAGTGGTGATGCACGCCCACTTGGGCGGGATTAAAATTGAACACCGTGAGTGCGGCGTCAGTATCATGCTGCGGTTCCCATTTGAAGATAACCCCCTGATGCGTTGGGAGATTAAGTCCCCTTGAATCCTGAGGGTCCCTGGGGGCCAACTAGCCCACCAGGTACCTACAGTAAGCACCACAGAGCTGAGTAGCAGAGAGGTGTAAAAAGGGTCGTGGCCTCAGACCACATCTCTGCAACGCAGCTCTTTGGTGCTTACTGAAGGTCCTTGGGGGCCCTCAGTTTTCAAGGGGACTTAATCCCCCAACTTAGAACGCACCAGGGGGCGTGTTTGCAGAGTGCTGGGAGGGGGCGGGGCATCTGGCGAGTTGCCGGTTTCTTTTTTCTTTTTTTCATTTCTTATTTTATTGGAGGGGGCTGCATAGCCCCCCTTCCCTGGGCCACTTTCGGCCCCGGGGACTCCATCCCCCGGGGCCTGAGCATTTTCTTTAAATAAAAAAAAAATACAGGAAGGTGGCCGCGTGGCCCCCCTTCCCTGGGCCACTATTGGCCCCGGGGACCCCATCCACCGGGGCCTGGCCTTTAAACTTTTTCTATATATATTTGCAGGGAGGGGGCCTTGTTGCCCCCCTCCCCTGGGTCATTTCTGGCCCCGGGCCCCATCCCGCGGGGCCTGGCCATTTAAAAAAAAATGAACGCAGAGGGGGCCGCTTGGCCCCCCTCCCAGGCCACTTCTGGTCCCCGGGACCCATCCCCCGGGGCCAGCCCGTTGCGTTGGGGACCGTGGGGGGAGCCCCAATGCCCCCACTGTCCTGCTGGCTCCCTGCCTCCAGCGGGAGCCAGCATTGTTTTGAGCAAGGTGAGCTGCTAACATGCAGCTCCCCTTGCTCAAAAGCAATCCTGCTTTGCTTCATTGAAGCAAGAGCAGGTTTTCCTGCTCTCGCTTCAATGGCAGGGGGGGAGCCGTGCTCTCGCCCTTCCATAGCAAACAGCAGGTGGCGGTATTCAGGGCCATTAAAGGCTCCAGGAGGAGGGCTGCGTGGTGCCCTCCCTTCATTTCTAAAGCCCCGGGGAAGTGGTGGTCCCTGGAGGGTGTGGGGAGGCATCATGCCCCCTGCGTTATTTGGCAAAGCCCCAGGGAGGTGGTGGTCTCCGGGGCATGGTGGGCTCCGTGCCCACCGCAAACCATCAACAAAGCCCCGTGGAGGTGGCAGTCCCCAGGGCTGCGGGGGCCCTCATAGGCCCCCACTATATAATTTGGGCATGCCCCCGAGACCTGGCCCACCCGGGCACTTAACAATAACGAAGCGCCGGAGACGTGCTTCATTTTTTAAAATTTTCTTGTCAGGATTCACACACCCAACGTATATTCTTCTGATTTAAAAAACAAAATGCTTTTTTTGGCCCTGGCGGTCCCCATGGGACCCCCTCAGTAGGCCTAGGGGGTCAGAGTGTTTCTACCCTGCCCCCTTTTCTTGTTTTTAAATTTTTTTCCCTGTTCATGGCTGCCAACACTTCCTGGTTTGGAGTGTTGGCAGCCAATCAGAAGTCAGCCCATGCACGGGGGGAGTCACGACTCCTCCTCGGTGCTCAGATATCGATATTTGTATTTTTTGAAATTCTCAGCAACTACTGAACATATTTACACCATTTAAAAACAATTTCGCTCTCTGGACCAAGACCTACCTTTTTGCCAAATTTGGTGTAATTCTGTTCAGCAGTTCGGGCTGTAGCTTTGTCTAAAATTCCTATGGAAATTAGCATGGGGAAAAAGCGTTTTGGGACCCCTCTTTTTCCTCGGCCCCCGCTAGACAAATTACCCCGAAACGTTCAAGACAGGAGCTGACCGGAGTGGGCCATTCGTTTTGAAAATTTCACGAAGATTCGTCAAACAGCGCCAAAGATATTGGCAAAAGAAAAAACGCTTTTTGAATGGAAACAAGGTCCTAACTATAACTACCCACTGGCTACCGCCAGTAGGTAATATATATATATATATATATATATATTCACTGAAAAAACCATAGGTTTCACACATGTTATAGTTTGCTGGACATTTCACTCGTAAAAAACCATTGAAATCCCCCGTTATAGTTAGTTCAGCTAACTATAACTCGCACGACCGCAATCCACTGCTGATGACGTCACATATTACATCACTGTATTCACTAAGATACTGTTAATAAGTCAGTTATACAATTAAATTTACAAAAAAAAACATCCATTTAGACACTTATTTACCCATTTATTCTTCCATTAACCTTTAGATATACATATATAAAAAATATTTATTTTTCAGAAAGACACATATTCACTGGATGATGTAATCAGTGATGTCATCAGTGATGTCATTTGAGATGTCATCAGTGATGTCATGAGTGATGTCACTGACCATGTCATGAGTGATGTAATATGTGACGTCATCAGCAGTGGATTGCGGTCGCGCGAGTTATAGTTAGCTGAACTAACTATAACGAGTGAATTTCAATGGTTTTTTACGAGTGAAATGTACAGCTAACTATAACATGTGTGAAACCTATGGTTTTTTCAGTGAATTTGCAAGGTTTTTTAAATGCTAATTCCTAACTATAACGTGTGTGAAACCTATGGTTTTTTAAGTGAATTTGCAAGGTTTTTTAAATGCTAATTTCTAACTATAACGTGTGTGAAACCTATGGTTTTTTTAGTGAATTTGTAAGGTTTTTTAAATGCTAATTTATGTATGTATTGTTATATTTTTTATATATTTATTTTACAATAAACTACCTATGTATATAGTTATAGATTGACTGTATCCTGTAATATGGAATGGCTCAGCTCTTTTTTTTTTAATTTGGATAAAGTTGAACAGCATAGTTAATATCTTCTATAAACTTATAAACAGTTTAAAATGTTTTTTTGGTTTTTTTTAACACATATATATATATTTATATGTATATATATAGAGAGAGAGAGAAAGAGAGAGATCAAAGTACTCTTGTCCAGTACAAAAGGTGAGTCACACTCACACTCATGGGTCAGGGTTTCAATTTCTTTAGTCAACCAGTAAAAAAGATTCAATTGTGGGCGGAGGTCTGTGCCTTCCTATTAAATGCCGTAAGTAGAATAAGATCCCAAAATCATTTTCTTATTTATGGCACAGTGTGTTGTTTTTATTTCACTTTTTCCAACTGTGAAAAACACACAGGAAAAAACAGCTGACACGTGTTTTGCCCGATGGCCAATCGGCGAGCGCTTTCTCAAGGCAGAGTGTCGTGGCAGGTAATCCTAATTCCTTGAATAGTAGCGCAATGCGGTCTCTGTGGTCCTAGTAACATCTGATGCTCCTCTAAAGGATATTGGGCAAAGTAAGGTTGCTAACATTGATTGATAGTTGGTTTCTGGAGAGATAAGGGTTATCAGGCCATATGACAAATAGGTCGAAAATAAGGTTAACATTCCATAGCGAATCATATCCGGTCTTGGAAGGGCATCTAAGTCTTATTCCCTTCATTACTCTACGCATTAAAGGGCCAGCACCAATAGAATAATTGTTTATTAGTGAGTGGCCTGCTGAATTCCCTGATCTGTGACAATTGACTGTTCTATAATATATACCTGATCTAAATAAATCTGCTAGGTACTTTGCTACATCTACTTCAGGGGCGTCCACAGGATCCAGATCCTGTTCCAGGCACCAACGACACAATTTCCTCCATCCACATGTGTATCTTCTCCTTGTTCCTGGCGCCCATGATTCAACCAGTAGGTTTTTAGCTTCTCCTGAAAGGGCTAGGTATCTTTTAGATTTCCTGAAATCCTCTAAGCAAGAAGGTTCATGTGCCCTTCTAGAAGAAGAGGATGTACCTCCCTTTTTTGTCTCTGGAGAAGGTCTAAACACCCTGGGATGAAACGTGGCACATTCACTGTCAATTCCATTACTCCTGGAAACCATATTTGAGTATTACAAAATGGAGTAATTAAGATGATGCTGCATAGCTCAGTCCGTATTTTCAGTAAAACCCTCTGAGTCAGTGTGAAGGGAGGGAGCGCATAGCAGTTCTCTTTGTTCCCACTTTGAACCAGAGGGTCCACTGCTGCGGCTTGGGGATCTGGTCTCCAACTGTTATACCAATCAATCTGAAATGTTAACCTGCTGGCAAACAGGTCCACCTGGAAAGGACCCCGCAGGTCCTGAACCTTCTTGAAGACCATTGGATTCAGTTTCCAATCGCTAGAATCTCTTAAAAATCTTGTGTTCCAATCTGCTCTTGTGTTTTGATGGCCAGGTATGAATTCTGCCTTCAGTACAATTTTTTGATTCCAGCAGAAATACCAAATCCTTTTGGTGAGGTCTGCAAGTATCTATGACCATGCGATTGATATAGGAGACAGCTGTAAAATTGTCTAGTTTGATAAGAACTACACTGTTTCTCAGAACGTATTTGAAGCTCATTAAAGCTTTCAAACTTGCCATCATTTCTAAGCAATTTATGTGGAGTGAGAGTTTCTCTTAGGACCACTTCCCCCCTGTTTCAATTTCTCCCAATTTTGCACCCCAACCAAGTTTCCTTGCGTCTGACTCCACTGTATGATCCGGGTGTTCCCAAATATTGCTTTTCCATTCCGGCTGTCTAAATTCTTTCTGAGTACCATAGGCCCTACTTCAACCCCAAAGATTTGAGTCTCTGTAAGGCCCTGTAGGGAAGTGGCCCTGGGGAAATTGCTTGAATGGAAGAGGGTAGAAGTCCAATAGTGGCCCCCCTTCCCTGGGCCACTATTGGCCCCGGGGACCCCATCCACCGGGGCCTGGCCTTTAAACTTTTTCTATATATATTTGCAGGGAGGGGGCCTTGTTGCCCCCCTCCCCTGGGTCATTTCTGGCCCCGGGCCCCATCCCGCGGGGCCTGGCCATTTAAAAAAAAATGAACGCAGAGGGGGCCGCTTGGCCCCCCTCCCAGGCCACTTCTGGTCCCCGGGACCCATCCCCCGGGGCCAGCCCGTTGCGTTGGGGACCGTGGGGGGAGCCCCAATGCCCCCACTGTCCTGCTGGCTCCCTGCCTCCAGCGGGAGCCAGCATTGTTTTGAGCAAGGTGAGCTGCTAACATGCAGCTCCCCTTGCTCAAAAGCAATCCTGCTTTGCTTCATTGAAGCGAGAGCAGGTTTTCCTGCTCTCGCTTCAATGGCAGGGGGGGAGCCGTGCTCTCGCCCTTCCATAGCAAACAGCAGGTGGCGGTATTCAGGGCCATTAAAGGCTCCAGGAGGAGGGCTGCGTGGTGCCCTCCCTTCATTTCTAAAGCCCCGGGGAAGTGGTGGTCCCTGGAGGGTGTGGGGAGGCATCATGCCCCCTGCGTTATTTGGCAAAGCCCCAGGGAGGTGGTGGTCTCCGGGGCATGGTGGGCTCCGTGCCCACCGCAAACCATCAACAAAGCCCCGTGGAGGTGGCAGTCCCCAGGGCTGCGGGGGCCCTCATAGGCCCCCACTATATAATTTGGGCATGCCCCCGAGACCTGGCCCACCCGGGCACTTAACAATAACGAAGCGCCGGAGACGTGCTTCATTTTTTAAAATTTTCTTGTCAGGATTCACACACCCAACGTATATTCTGCTGATTTCAAAAACAAAATGCTTTTTTTGGCCCTGGCGGTCCCCATGGGACCCCCTCAGTAGGCCTAGGGGGTCAGAGTGTTTCTACCCTGCCCCCTTTTCTTGTTTTTAATTTTTTTTCCCTGTTCATGGCTGCCAACACTTCCTGGTTTGGAGTGTTGGCAGCCAATCAGAAGTCAGCCCATGCACGGGGGGAGTCACGACTCCTCCTCGGTGCTCAGATATCGATATTTGTATTTTTTGAAATTCTCAGCAACTACTGAACATATTTACACCATTTAAAAACAATTTCGCTCTCTGGACCAAGAGCTACCTTTTTGCCAAATTTGGTGTAATTCTGTTCAGCAGTTCGGGCTGTAGCTTTGTCTAAAATTCCTATGGAAATTAGCATGGGGAAAAAGCGTTTTGGGACCCCTCTTTTTCCTCGGCCCCCGCTAGACAAATTACCCCGAAACGTTCAAGACAGGAGCTGACCGGAGTGGGCCATTCGTTTTGAAAATTTCGCGAAGATTCGTCAAACAGCGCCAAAGATATTGGCAAAAGAAAAAACGCTTTTTGAATGGAAACAAGGTCCTAACTATAACTACCCACTGGCTACCGCCAGTAGGTAATAGATATATATATATATATATATATATATATATATATATATATATATATTCACTGAAAAAACCATAGGTTTCACACATGTTATAGTTTGCTGGACATTTCACTCGTAAAAAACCATTGAAATCCCCTGTTATAGTTAGTTCAGCTAACTATAACTCGCGCGACCGCAATCCACTGCTGATGACGTCACATATTACATCACTGTATTCACTAAGATACTGTTAATAAGTCAGTTATACAATTAAATTTACAAAAAAAACCATCCATTTAGACACTTATTTACCCATTTATTCTTCCATTAACCTTTAGATATACATATATAAAAAATATTTATTTTTCAGAAAGACACATATTCACTGGATGATGTAATCAGTGATGTCATCAGTGATGTCATTTGAGATGTCATCAGTGATGTCATGAGTGATGTCACTGACCATGTCATGAGTGATGTAATATGTGACGTCATCAGCAGTGGATTGCGGTCGCGCGAGTTATAGTTAGCTGAACTAACTATAACGAGTGAATTTCAATGGTTTTTTACGAGTGAAATGTCCAGCTAACTATAACATGTGTGAAACCTATGGTTTTTTCAGTGAATTTGCAAGGTTTTTTAAATGCTAATTCCTAACTATAACGTGTGTGAAACCTATGGTTTTTTAAGTGAATTTGCAAGGTTTTTTAAATGCTAATTTCTAACTATAACGTGTGTGAAACCTATGGTTTTTTTAGTGAATTTGTAAGGTGTTTTAAATGCTAATTTATGTATGTATTATTATATTTTTTATATATTTATTTTACAATAAACTACCTATGTATATAGTTATAGATTGACTGTATCCTGTAATATGGAATGGCTCAGCTCTTTTTTTTTTAATTTGGATAAAGTTGAACAGCATAGTTAATATCTTCTATAAACTTATAAACAGTTTAAAATGTTTTTTTGGTTTTTTTTAACACATATATATATATTTATATGTATATATATATAGAGAGAGAGAGAAAGAGAGAGATCAAAGTACTCTTGTCCAGTACAAAAGGTGAGTCACACTCACACTCATGGGTCAGGGTTTCAATTTCTTTAGTCAACCAGTAAAAAAGATTCAATTGTGGGCGGAGGTCTGTGCCTTCCTATTAAATGCCGTAAGTAGAATAAGATCCCAAAATCATTTTCTTATTTATGGCACAGTGTGTTGTTTTTATTTCACTTTTTCCAACTGTGAAAAACACACAGGAAAAAAACAGCTGACACGTGTTTTGCCCGATGGCCAATCGGCGAGCGCTTTCTCAAGGCAGAGTGTCGTGGCAGGTAATCCTAATTCCTTGAATAGTAGCGCAATGCGGTCTCTGTGGTCCTAGTAACATCTGATGCTCCTCTAAAGGATATTGGGCAAAGTAAGGTTGCTAACATTGATTGATAGTTGGTTTCTGGAGAGATAAGGGTTATCAGGCCATATGACAAATAGGTCGAAAATAAGGTTAACATTCCATAGCGAATCATATCCGGTCTTGGAAGGGCATCTAAGTCTTATTCCCTTCATTACTCTACGTATTAAAGGGCCAGCACCAATAGAATAATTGTTTATTAGTGAGTGGCCTGCTGAATTCCCTGATCTGTGACAATTGACTGTTCTATAATATATACCTGATCTAAATAAATCTGCTAGGTACTTTGCTACATCTACTTCAGGGGCGTCCACAGGATCCAGATCCTGTTCCAGGCACCAACGACACAATTTCCTCCATCCACATGTGTATCTTCTCCTTGTTCCTGGCGCCCATGATTCAACCAGTAGGTTTTTAGCTTCTCCTGAAAGGGCTAGGTATCTTTTAGATTTCCTGAAATCCTCTAAGCAAGAAGGTTCATGTGCCCTTCTAGAAGAAGAGGATGTACCTCCCTTTTTTGTCTCTGGAGAAGGTCTAAACACCCTGGGATGAAACGTGGCACATTCACTGTCAATTCCATCACTCCTGGAAACCATATTTGAGTATTACAAAATGGAGTAATTAAGATGATGCTGCATAGCTCAGTCCGTATTTTCAGTAAAACCCTCTGAGTCAGTGTGAAGGGAGGGAGCGCATAGCAGTTCTCTTTGTTCCCACTTTGAACCAGAGGGTCCACTGCTGCGGCTTGGGGATCTGGTCTCCAACTGTTATACCAATCAATCTGAAATGTCAACCTGCTGGCAAACAGGTCCACCTGGAAAGGACCCCGCAGGTCCTGAACCTTCTTGAAGACCATTGGATTCAGTTTCCAATCGCTAGAATCTCTTAAAAATCTTGTGTTCCAATCTGCTCTTGTGTTTTGATGGCCAGGTATGAATTCTGCCTTCAGTACAATTTTTTGATTCCAGCAGAAATACCAAATCCTTTTGGTGAGGTCTGCAAGTATCTATGACCATGCGATTGATATAGGAGACAGCTGTAAAATTGTCTAGTTTGATAAGAACTACACTGTTTCTCAGAACGTATTTGAAGCTCATTAAAGCTTTCAAACTTGCCATCATTTCTAAGCAATTTATGTGGAGTGAGAGTTTCTCTTAGGACCACTTCCCCCCTGTTTCAATTTCTCCCAATTTTGCACCCCAACCAAGTTTCCTTGCGTCTGACTCCACTGTATGATCCGGGTGTTCCCAAATATTGCTTTTCCATTCCGGCTGTCTAAATTCTTTCTGAGTACCATAGGCCCTACTTCAACCCCAAAGATTTGAGTCTCTGTAAGGCCCTGTAGGGAAGTGGCCCTGGGGAAATTGCTTGAATGGAAGAGGGTAGAAGTCCAACTACTCTTTCTAGCTTGTGTAAGGTCACTAAATGTTTTGATAATACATAAGCTACTCCTTCTTTATTTTGGATAACTTCTTTAGTGGCAGCTGTAGTTGGGTCGTAATGGTATCTACCTGGAACCCCAGGATTTTGTGTTGGGATCATTACGAATTTCTCTATGTTCATAATAAATCCTAATCGTTCCAAGGGATCCACTGACCATTTCATGTCTTAGTAATTCTTCTTGACTTTGAGACATCAGTAATATATCGTCTAGATAAATTACTAACTATATTCCTCCTCTCCTTAAAGAGGTGACCACTGGCCTCAGAACCTCGGTGAAATACCAAGGTGTTGAAGAGAGGCCAAAAGGGAGACAACAACATTGCTAAGTTATTCCTTTCCAAATATACCTTAGGTATTTTTGAGAGTCCCTGTCCATAGGGAGTGTGAAATAAGCGTCTTTGAGATCTAATTTCACAAGCCAGTCTTTCTCTTGTAGGATGTCTCTTAGAAGGTGGATACCCTCCATTTTGAAATGTCTGTATACTAGAAAAGTATTTAGTTCTCTCAAATGTATTACCAGACGCCAACCTTTGTCTTTTTTCTTTACCAGGAAGATCGTGCCCACAATTCCTTGTCCTGAGTTTGTCACTCTGCATATAGCCCCTTTTTTTATAGCATTTGATTCACTTCTGCATCTCCCAGAGTTGTTTTTTGATGGTCTAGTGTAAGTTGTCTGGGTTGATGTACCTGGCAAGGTGTTATAGTGAAATCTATTTTGAGTCCCTTTATGGTATCTAGTACCCAACAGTCGTTCATTATTAATGACAAATGTTGGTTGAAAAGGCATAGTCTTCCCCCTACCTTTGGGTGGAAAGAATCAATGGGGTGTAACACGATTAGCTTGTTGTCCGGGGCCTTGGAATCTGCCTTTGCCACCACCTCGTGTGCGGGTGCTGCGGCCTCTTTGCGGAATAAAGGAGTTGTTGTTTTCGCGAAAGTATCTTCAATAACCACGTTGACTTTGTTGGTAGTATGGGGACCTATATTGTCCGCGGCTGACAGCCAGTCCCATCCTGTCAGCCCTTCCAAAAATTCTAACATACATAACATGTTTGATTGGGCTTTACTAAAGGCTGAAAAGGTGAAAACTTATTTTCCTAATATTTTGATGACGTTTTCCCTGAAGAGTAAGTCATTCGGGTCACCTTGGATATCTTTATTTTCAAGGTTTCCCCATTTGGGATTTATTCTCATTAATATAGCTCTTCTTCTTTCAGAGGTTAGCCCTGCTTGGCATTACCAAGAAGGCATAAGGCACGTTGGCTCCCCGGAGTAGTTCTACATGCACAGGGGTGCCCTTGAGGGAGACTTCTTCTGCCAAGTCTAGGATTCTAGCCATTGGTCCTAGAGTATCTAGCAGTTGTCTTGGCATTGTTTGAGGCATCGTTCAAGCCCTTTCCTAGTATCTCTTCCTGTTTTATATAGGAAAGTCAGTAGTTTGAGGTCTAGGTTTGGAGTCATCCCAGATTTATTCTCTAAGAAGGGTCTAGGGCATTCTGCCTTCATTAGATTTCAGGTATCCTTTTCAAGGGGTTTCCGGATCCAGAAATTAATGAACTTTGCTACATGGTCCAAGGGATTCCCTAGGGTGTGTCATGCGCGTGGGGTTAAACATTTCCACTCCAGCTGGGTCTTTGATAGTCTTAGAATTGCTGGGTTGGTCTAAATCCTCATCAAAGAGGGCATTATCAAGGGTTTCAAGAGGATCAAATATATACTTGTCTGCCTCATCATCAATCTTTGCAGAAAATGGATATTCATCATTGTCAGTTTGTAAACTGAGATCTTTTGTGCCATAAAGTTCACTCGTTCATCTTGTGCCGCGAGGGACACCTGCACCTATTGTGCCAATCTGGTCGCTCTTGCTCATTGTGCCGCTGTGGGCACCCAGGTCATCCGTAGTGCACCGGCTGTCTAGGGATAGTTCCCGATCTTTTGTAGTGCACAGGCTACCATGATGTTCAAGGTGTTTAGTCTTTTTTCAGACCTTATCTCCTTTTTTTTTGTGAAGGGTTTTCCTCAGTAACGTGATCTCTTTTTCTTTTATTAAAAACTACTTCTACTGCCCCTTTTAATGATGACTTGAGTCGTTTCTCAAAGAAACTCATTAGAATATTTTCATTAGGGGTAATTACTCATTATCTTGTATTCCATTTTCTGACTAGTTTATTTGTTTCTTTTCCCAGGGATAATCTTAATTAAATCAGATCCCTTTCTCAATTTTTTTAAATCTTAGATTTAATTTTACCCCTTTTTATTATTATTACTTTTTTTGCTGTGTAAGGCAGTATCTCTTACCCGTATTTCTTAGTCCAGTGCGAGTTAACCTTTGCGTTGAGTGTGGTCATGGCAACGCACAACGCAAGTTTTATTTGGTCTCTTCTCTCTTTTGTTAATTAATTTATTTGTATTTTTTCCTCCTTCATGCGTCGCTGCGCTCTGGGGTAATTGGTGCACTCATCTTAGATGAGATTAATTTGTGCAGAGCGGGGTTACCTCCGTCAGCCTCTTTTCCTCCTTGCGTGTGGTGAGAGGAAGTTAATCGGGTCAATGGCAGCAGTGCTGAGCAGGCGGGGTGGTCAGCCATCTCCGGGGCTGCCTGAAGGCGTCTGAGGCTCCCAGTCTGAGTTTTGTGGATAGCTGGGGAGAGCACCCATCTCTGCGGCCTTCTCTCGAACTATCGGCTGACATGGTGAATAACTTAAAATTTGTATTCATCTTGGTTTCCTTTTTGCTTCTTTAAATCAGCATATTAGTGCATGTAGCAAATATGCAAAAACAAACAAAAATAAAATCAATAAAAAACACCATAATAGTGTGGTATTTAAAATAACGTAAAAGCAGGCAGTGGAATGGGGCAGGGCTGAAGCAACCCTTACAGAAAAGATACTCTCCAGGATTCCTTACGATATGGTACATAATGTGTGCACAAGAAACGTGGAGTACGGGTTCACTACCCATAGACTGTTATCAAGAAGCATACTACCCAGCTGAAAAACACAACTCATAGGCATGGACATCTGGAGGCTTAGGATTTATGTATCTAAGGGCATAAACGCAAGCTTGAACATTGTAGAACAAAACTCAACATTTGAAGCAATAGTTTTTACACAACGTAATCTGGGCACTTTATATAATATAAAACTCCTTACTAAGGTCTATCTGATTTTACATAAAAAGTCCCAATAAGACATACTAGGAACTTTTTGGGAGTCGTTGGAAGACTTACTTTGCTGCCTTTCAACTTGTGAGATACTGCTAGCAGGTGACATGAACATTTTGTCTCAAATTCTGTCTAATCTCAATGCCTCATGTAAAAAAAGTTCACAAATAGCAGCATATCCTGCCAAGCATGTAATCTATTTTCCTTCTAGGACATCAATGCTGGGAAGAACACAAGAGCAAGCTGCTACTGTACTCACAGAAGTGGATCAGCATCAGACTGCACTTTTGTAACCAAAGCCTCAGTAAGTCTTGAAGGCAATTGGTCATCCCCAAGCGACGAGAAAGTAACCATTACCCCCTCATTGCCACTTTCCAAATCAAATACGAATAAGGAAGTAATTTACCATCAGTTCGCACTTCAGATGGCACTGAGTCTTATAGAACAATCAAGCGGTTATAATGATGCAAGATAGCAAATGAGGGGTTTAAAATGTGCTTCCTATACTCAAAAAAGGATTTGACTTTATACGATGGCGAGATGTATTTACTTCTATACTTAATTTACTAGGGTAAAATAGATGCATTATAGTAAACAAGATGGTCAGTGTTAGCTATACGAGACCAAAACCTTGGTATGACCACCTGCCACCAAAACGTAAATCGGACCTAAGAAAAGCAAGCAAAATATATAAGAGGGATACATCAAATGAAAAAAGGGAAACGCAGACTAATGTCGATAAGGAGATGCTATCAAATTTCTCTGGGAGGCAAAGCCAAAATATTACCAAGAGCAGTGGTGCAAACTATATGCATTACTGGAGCATAATAACCAGCCCAAATTCTGGCACTATGTAAATAGTTTACAGGCAACAACATATAAGAAGGGAAATTGCATAGTGAAAGGAGAATGAGTGGTGCCTATAAAAATCAAATACACCAAGAAAGAAATGGCTCCTGAAGATATAAAGATGCCTAACAATAGGATTATGACAGCAATGTGGATGGAGAAGCATATTAACCGGACTTTAGTTAGAAATTTATTGGAATGGTTGACTGGGATTGCTATTTAGAGCAGATATAGACTTCTTATCCCAGTATTTAACATCGTTCTATTGAGCCTCTTTCATGTGCACATAGGTTTCAAAATCCTGGCACAGATCTATTTTGCACCCAATCACTGCTTATTTTGAGTTGGTGGTTTCTGGTGCTTGGCACCAGCACTTTATTGTCAACACTGGTGCTTTTAACAGTTTGCCACAAGATGGTGCAATCTGGCTAATTTAGAGAAGACCACAGAGCCAGTTAATTCAATATACATTGAAAATGACTATTACTTGCTGCCCAAGCCATTCTTATAGTTTTGAGGGCCTGTAATACTCTGAATTGTCACACTTGTAGAAGTATAGTGGTTAGTAGTTGTGTTGTTACTATCATTGGCAGCATTAAAGAGATGCAGTGGCCTCCAGACAAGAATCCTTGCACGTATTTTTTTAGAAAATAGGCACTGTATCCAATCCATAAGAAGGGGAATACGAAGGCTTCGGCAAACTACAGTCTGATAGCCTTACTAGATGTGGAGGCAAAATATGCACAAAGGATTTAGAAGAATGGGCAGAAAAAGGAACCTTAACATTCTTTTTTTTTTAAAAAAACCTTTATTACAGTTTCAGAGACATACAAATATGGGCCTACAACCAACAGGCCGGCCGCTAATGCACAGTGTAAACCTAGGCACAGCTTAACATTCACATCGATGAAGCAACAAAAGAGCTACTGGAGTGCTAATCAACTCAGCCGGCCGCAGCCGCAGTCCATAAACAAGCAAAGAAAGGTTTCATATTTTTGAAAAACGAAAAACATCACACACACAAGGCAGAGGAAGTTAATGGCAGTAACATGTGCTCCTCGTATCGAAGGAGTAAACCAACCCGGGTAGACAGAGGGGGGGGGGGGCAAGGCAGAAGAAACCAAATTCGCATGTCGCAGGAGCACATAGGAATGCGCGGGCTAGGGAGACAGAGCAGCATCCATCTCACGCGTCTGGGGCGGGGCGCAAATACCTCCACGATAGGAGTTCCAGGGACCCCACACCTTAATCCACTTCCCAGGCTTGCCTCTCGCCACATACACCGTTTTCTCTCTGAACATACACCAGTCCATGTGTTCCTTCCACGCTGAGACCGTTGGTGGCCTCTGGGAGCCCCACAATTGTGCAATGTCACGCTTCGCTACCATATAGCCCAGAGTCACCCACTGCGTCTGCGTCACATTGTAATCAGTCGGCTCCCAAACATTCAGCAAACATCTCCGTGCCTCCGGCAACAAGGCAACATGCGTGACTTCTTCTAACACCGCATGCACTCTACACCAAAACCGAGTCACCTCTGGACACTCCCACAGGATATGGAGGAAAGTCCCCAGTAGTCCACAGCCTCGCTTACACAGACCATCCACCGAATACCCCATACGCATCAAACCAGGCCCCGTGACGTACACTCTATGAAGTATCTTAAGCTGGACGAAGCGCAAGCGGGCCGGGATAGCCACCTCTTTCGGGGAGGCCACCGCTGACACCCAGTCCTCGTCGTCAAGTTCCAAACCGTCGGCAATCCAAGTCTCCCGCAATGAGGCCAGCAAACCCATTCGATCATTAATAAGCTTCTTATAAATCAGCGAAATGGTGCTATCCGGCACATAGCCGTCCAATACTCTGTCTTCCAACGGGGAATACTCTGGAATAGCCGCCACGTCCGGGAACACGGAACACAAGGCATGATGAACCTGAGCATACCGAAAGTATTCCCTATCGTTCAACTGATATTCAGTTTTCAGCATGTCGAACGTCTTAAATTTCCCTTTCGTCCAGAGATCCCCTACCTTGCTGATACCAATCATATCCCATTTCTCAAAGCCTTTCGTAGTACACAGATAACCCAAACGCTGGGAAGCGTACAATGGCGTAGCCCGAGTCAAGCGATCCCTCCACCCCATCGCCGCATTTGCTGCATGCCACACCTGCACCGCGACCCGCGTCGGGCCCGTCAATCGCGCATCAAGGGACCCTGAGTATAGTGCTCGATTATAATCCCCGCTTGGCAATAACAATTTGTCCATCTCAAAAGCCGGGTTCAAAGCAGGCCCATACATCCCGTGATTGACAGCAGCCAACTGGGAGGCCCAATAATATCGTTTAATGTCAGGGAGAGCAACCCCCCCATCATACCACGGTAGGGTTAGTTTGGCAAGAGCAATCCGCGGCCGCCCATCCCAAAACAATCGACGCTGAAGACACTCCACCTCCCGAAAATAGCGGGCCGGCACTACGTCCATAGTGTTCTGTAGGGCGTACAAAAAGCGTGGCAGCGACATCATTTTGAACAACGCCGCCCGGCCGAGCGGCGAGAGCGGCAGCCGCCGCCAACCCGCCACATCCGCCCTTAGGCGCTGAAGGGGGGGGAGAAGATTCCGTTCATACCGGGCCGCCGGGTCCAGGGTTATAAAGATTCCCAAATACTTGAACCCGGACTGCGCATCCTGGATAGGGCACCCCCGCGGAAGGGGGGGGGCCTCCCCGGAGAGAACGTATACACAAGACTTAGCCCAGTTAATGACCAATCCGGAGTTGCGACCAAAGGAGCTCAACACATCCACCAATACAATAAGCGATTTGCGCGGAGATGCAAGATACAAGAGGATATCGTCCGCATATAGGGAGACACGATCCTCGTATTCCGGCGTCCATCTAAGGCCACGCATCGAGGGGTGCCACCGCAGCCACTCCGCAAGGGGCTCCAAACAAAGCGCAAAGAGAAGAGGCGACAGCGGACATCCCTGTCGGGTGCCCCTACCCAAAACAAAGGGAGCCGACACCCGTCCGTTGACCACCACCTGTGCCAGTGGGTTATCATAAAGCAATTTCACCCAGCCGATAAACCCCGGGCCAAACCCAAACTTCGCCAATGCTGCCCAAATGTACGGCCATTCCAAGGTGTCAAACGCCATGGTAGCGTCCAGGGACGCCAAAATGTCCGGCTCACGGATGAATGGCGCGCGAGCGAGGATGCCATGCAGTCGCCGCAGGTTCAAAGCGGTATTGCGATGGGGTATAAAACCGGATTGATCCTGATGAATCAGGTCGCCCACAACCCGGATCAGGCGATTGGCCAGTACCTTGGCAAGGATTTTGGGCTCCGTGTTTAACAAAGAGATAGGCCTGTAAGAAGTACACCGATCCCGCGGCTTCCCTTCCTTATGGATAACAACAATAGTAGCAAGACGTTGGTCAGGGGGGAGGGAGCCCGCCGCCTGAGCCTCAAGGAACATGTCCCGGAGATACGGCGCAATCGTATCTGGGTGCAACTTATATAATTCGATGGGAAGGCCATTAGGACCCATGGCCTTACCAGAGGCAATAGAGCGAATGGCCAAAGCAATCTCATCCGGCGACGGAGCCGCATCCATCAATAATTTATCCTCATCAGATAGAGAAGGCAGAGCAATGTCTCGAAGCAGCAGTCGAGAGTCTTCCTCCGATCGCTCTGAGACCGGAGAGTAAACCCCGTGAAAATACTCCGCAAAGCAATCAACAATATCACCGGGGTCCGTCACACGCACACCATCCACCCTCTCAACATCCGGCACCACTCGACTCGCTCTCTCCTTCTTATCCAACCAGGCAATCAACTTCCCGGCCTTATCACCCATATCGTACAAATGCCCCTGTTGCTCCCTGCTCATACTCCTAGCAGATTCGGTAACCAGCGCCTTGTAGTCGGCCTGCTTAAGCTCCAGCACATGCAGTCTGTCGTCCGTAACACCTTGCTCCAATTCAATCTCCAACTCAGTGATCTCATTTTCTAGCCGAACAACCTCCAGCGCCTCGCATTTTTTGGTATGGGAAATGAGAGACAGAGCCTGGCCCCGGAGCACCGTCTTAAAGGCCTCCCAAAGGGAGATGGCGGAAGACACCGACCCCACGTTGTCATTAAAATAGTGTTCCAGGGACTTAACCAGGTCTGCACGGATCGTGGGGTTTCGTAGGTACCAGGGGTTGATCGGTGCCACCCTCCCCTCCGCCCCCAAGGCGATATCTAGGTGTAACAAAAGAGGGGAGTGATCAGATATACCGCGTGCCAAATGTCGCACCTCCCCGATCATCCCAGCTTGGGCCGCAGGCACTAGCATATAGTCAAGCCTCGAAAGACTACTGTGGGCCCCGGAGTGGAAGGTATATTGCGCTTGTCCAGGGTGTTTCAACCGCCAGCAGTCTATCAGTCCCAGGGTATCCAGAAAGCCCCCCAGCCAGTTCTGGGCCCGAGGGAGGTCCCTAGGGGGGTGTCGATCCTCAACTCCGGAAACCACAGCGTTAAAATCCCCCCCCAGGACCAACACCCCCCCCCCCCGGGAGCCCATGTAGCAGGCGCCCCAAATCAGCAAAGGTGGCCGTCTGCAGGCCCGACGGCACGTAAACCGTGACCAGCGAAATCAACTTACCCTCCCACCTCCCCACCAGCGCAGTGTAGCGCCCTCTGTCGTCGTGGAGCACCTCATCCACCACCAACGGGAGAGAGGTCCTGACTAAAATGCCCACTCCCCTCGAGCCAGAGGTGAAACCAGAATGGGCCAGAAGGCGATATCCTCGTCTGTTCATGGCATGGAAAGAGTTCCCTATGAGGTGCGTTTCCTGCAGAAACACAATGTCAGGCGAAATACGTTTCAAGAACTGCAGGACTACCCCCCGCTCTATCCTGTCCCCCAGCCCATTCACATTCCATGAAAGAAGTCTCAACCCCTTACCCCCCATCCCTCCCAGCACAAACTATCCCCCTCCCGGGGAGCACAATCATAATAGCACAACAGAAAACATTACCCCGCCTTGTGAAACAAACAAACAAACCCCAACAGAACTCCCCCCTCCCTGCACCGCTGCGTGAGCCCGAACAGCCCTCCCAACATGCAGTGTGCCTGTCGCCCCAATATGAAACTCACTACAGAAAGGACAAGAAAAACCCCAGAAGGAGGAAAGGGCCCCAGCAAGCCCCCCGCAACCTCCAAATACCAAGGGGCAAAGAGTTACAAACTGGAGTCCAGTGCAGCCAGAGGTGCAAAACGTTACCAGTCCAGTCCATCGCCAGGATCACAGTCCCATTCCTACTCCGTCAAATCCTCTCCGCTCTCTGCCATCCGACCTTCCCGACCTCGACCCCTGGGTAGGGCATCCAGCCACTCTCCCACCGCCTCCGGCCGGTCGAAGAAGTGTGAGCGACCATCTAACTCGACCCGCAGCCTAGCCGGGAATAGCATCGCATACTTCAACTCCATGTCTCTCAAGCGCCGTTTGATGGCCGAGAATCCCATCCGTTGCCTTTGAACCGCTTGCATAAAGTCTGGGTAAAAGCTAACATTAGAGTTCTCAAATTTTACTGGCCCAGTCACCCTCGATGCCTGAAGGATAGCGTCTCTATCCCGAAAATTAAAAAGTCGGGCAATGATAGGCCACGGGGGGGCACCCACCTTAGGCGCACCCCCTGGAATCCTGTGGGCCCGTTCCACAGCGAAGAACTTGCTCAGCCCTTTGGGTGCTAGATGAGTCACCACTAGATCCTCCACAAAAAGATCCACAGCAGACTCCTCCGATCGTTCGGGCACCCCGATAATACGGACGTTATTCCGCCTGGCCCTGCTTTCGGAGTCCTCAAGGCGACGATCAGTCAGGTCACTGGCGAGCTGCAACCTCCGCACCGTCGTCTGCAAAGCGGCCACATCTACCGTTAGGCTCGACGACGCTTGAGTCAATGAGTCGACCCGGTCATTGGTTTTGGACAGGTCCGCTCTGACCAAAGTGACATCAATCAACACCGAGTCCAATTTATTAGCCAAAGTATCCAATTGCTGGTTCACAGTCGCCTTCATGGCCCCCATGGCATCCAGCAGAGTCAATTCGGATGATGCGCCCGAGGCCTCCTTGGGCGGCTCAGGCGATTTACGTGATCCACTAGGGGATCCCTTTGGCTGCGCATAGCGGTCCATATTGTTGGCCTGGGAATAGGCTCCCCTCCGGGTAGATTTGGGTTTCAGCTTATCGCCGTCCACTCTCGTCGTCATCGTCAGCGACCAGCAAGGTCAGCACCCTCCAGCACCCGGAGGAAGGCCAGGAGATCCGGGCCACCAACTGAAATAGGCCCGTTTACAGTTCAAGACTAGGCTTTGCACTCCGTCCTCGGCGCTGTTCACCCAATGTCCCGACTTCAGTTTCCGCAGATCAACTCGAAACCGAAAGTGAAAGCACGGGGTCTGGGGCAGGCCCAGCCTGGCATGCCGCTGTTGTTCACTTCGCACCCGGGCACTTCACCAACTCGAGTTCGGGACCAAGGCCGGAGAAGGCCGCAAACTTCAGATCGCCACAAAACCGGTTCCCGGAGTCCAATTTCGATTTGGAAAACGAGTGGCACCTTAGCGCAAGATCATAAACAGAAGCCCATCGAAAAAACCAGGATTATGACAGGATAGACGTGGGAGGTTGCGGAGGCCCTCGGGAGCCACAAGCCTACGCGGCCATCTTGGTTGCGCGCTAGGCTCCTCCTAACCTTAACATTCTTAAGGCTGGGTTCAGACAAATAGCTTCAACCCTAGATAATATTGTTGGACTCTCATATATGGCCCACCGATCGAACTGCCATTTCCATTTAGCGGTTTTTGCTTGTTTGGTAGATTGGTCAACAGTCTTTTATGAAGTAGACAGACAAATACTATGGGGAAATCTTGTTGATCGGGATAGCCCCCCCACACACTACTTTCATGTTCAAATCCACCCTAAGAACACTACCACCACATGATCAGGACCACCAAACGTGCTGCTCTTGCAGACTGCATTGATGCCAGCACCAACAGAATGATAAAAATCTCCGCCATTGAGAAAGATTTCACCTCACCATTGGACGTCTCCAACTCAATCACCTCCTTGCTGGACCTCGGCAACAATCTCTCTCAATTCTTCAGCAACAAAATCACTATTATTTAAATTACCTTCAGTCCACAACCTAACCCGACACACCTCGTCAAATGACTACCATTCTTATCCAAAGAGCCAAGGCTAACCACATAGCACAAGATCACCTAATAATAACCACCGTCATCATGAAGTTTGTCCACTCAGGGACCTCATCAGACCCCAGTCCCGACCAAATCTTCTCCAGAGGACCGCAATCCATCAGCGCAATGCTCGCAATGTCATCTGCAGGGTTCTGCAAGGATCCTTCCTGAGCCTGAGCCTCTCCAATGTATACATGATCCTTCTCGGCAGCATCATCCACTCTCATGATATCAACATCCTCGCCTACCCCAATAACATTCTACTCATTCTCTCCTTTATGAACCTGATGCATAGTAGCCGGATCAAGTTTAATGCCTGCAGGACTGAAATTGCTCAGTCGATGAAGACCAAGGGCCTGCTTCACAAAAGTAAAAGTACACTTTTGTACAAGTTTATGATTGCTCTGGTGTGGAACTGTACAAAGGACATGTAGCCACCCCTCGGTTCCCGAAGGTCCCTGAGGTCGATCTGCCCTTTAAGTGATTCTGAGACCAGTATCCATCGTGGGGACAGTGCAACCCCTGTGCACCGTGTACATTTGCAGTTGCATATGCTTGTTGACAATTCCTGAGCTTGTGCATTGGACTCCGTGTAGTCCCGACCCCGAGCAGTATTTGCACCAAAGATTTCTGGCCTCCACTCACCGAGTGTCCTGTGGGCTGGCACTTTGCAAACTTGCTTGAGGTCTCCTCGCGATCCCTGGTCCATTGGCCTGTGGGTCTTGGCGAGGGTCACCTTGTTTATTCTTGGGCTTACCTAGTTGCTCCAGATGTGCCCTGACTCTCCATTGCTGGGAGAGTCCCCTGGACCTTGCTAGTCCACACCGTAACCTGTTTCCTCTGACGACATGGGTTGCATTTGCCAAGGCTTGTTGGTGCTGCAGCCGGACATCCACCCCTCAGCACTCAACATCCTTTGTGGGACAGTTCACCTCCAGATCCTGCTCATCCTTGACATCTCCTGGTCCCCGTGGCTGCAGAGTCAAGCAACCCTTCTTCACTCCTGAAGCACTCGACATCTTTGGGCATTCGACTACTGAGGCCTTGGTCACCTGAAGTGACCCAGACTCTGTCCCCTCTGCTTTCAGGTTCCTCTCACCTAGAATCCAGGCTTGGATTCCACCGGACACTCTTCACCCTCCGGGCAGCAGTGCTTCTTTGCAACTCTCCATTGAAAACGACAAAGGTTCCTGACACCACTTGACACCTATGTACCCGGCTCCTCTGGGATAGGTAACACGGGTTATTTGGTACTCACTGGTGGGTTGGCCTTACAACCTTCTATGTTCCAAAGGGTTTGCTCAAAGTCCTCTTTGAAGTGTCCTTAACTTGTAACTTTACAACCGCGACTTTCCTATAGAGTTGTACGAAGCACGCGTTTGTGTTTCCACACTGCACCCGTCCTCCGTGGGCTCCCTGTGTCTCTCCTCTGGGTGGGTCCTTGTGGTCACAGCGATTCTACATGCTCTAGGCACTGTGTCCAGTCAAGTCGTTGTTGTTATACCATTTCTTTAGTGTATGGTTCGTTCTCCCCCTGGAGCCCGCTGTGTAATTTGCTATTTACGAATGTTCTATTGATTCAGTATTGTGTACTTTTTGCCCTAGTCTCGTACAGAGACTAGTAGAGAGTGTTATATTAATAAATACATATTTTGATACAACACTGTGTGGTTCTCCTTTCATTTAGTAATTTTGGAGGTTATATTCTGGTAAAACAAGCTGCTTTACATTCTTTCAAGATTCTCCACAGCTACAACTATGATAGATTTCTAGAGGTTATCTTTGACCTCATATATCATAAGGGTCGTGTGGACTGGTACAGGGTCCCCACATTAATTTGTGCACAGCATATACCAGGCGACCTTCTCACACTCAGTATACCGGATGGGCCCACATTCGATTAGAATTTAGCCTTCTAAATCAAGACCTATTATGCAATGTGCATTCCTTAGATATCACCGTCAGGTAGTCCATGCTAAAGAGGGATCTCTAAAAAGAATATTGTAAGGGATCTTTGATGCATCATATAATGAATGGATCAGATATATCTAGATATGGCAAGTACCAACCTAAACTTTAACCTGGATATTTTAAAGCCAAACAGTCTTTCTCATCCGGCATTGAAACATATACTGAAATGTCAGTTTAGGGCATTAGTAAGAGAATCCGATTCAGAATCTTTGCAATCCCTTGAACAGTCTAGACACATTATACTATTCCACACATACAATAATATTTGAAAGAAGCACTGACCCAGGAATGTAGGAGAAACATCATACTCATAAGATTTCTGACTCTAACCATGACTTCCAATTGCTTTGGAGAAATAGCTCTAACCTAAGTTTTGGCTTGATTTGGGGAATATTTAAAAATTATGCTGATCAAATTTAAAACTTGGAAGAAATCAATCAAAATGATGCAATTACTTGTTTTAAATATCACTACTCACAATATAAATGTTGTGAGATTATATTTTTAAAGTTATAATTAATTTAAGTGATTGGGGAACAGCACTGGCCTAACCCGCTCACAAAAATGTCTGGATGCAACACACATGTGGATCTTAAGGCTACGACTAGTGGAACTGCAATAGACACACTTTAAGAAACTGAAGGTAACTGTTCACTTCTTATTTGGAGTTCTTAATGATATTGTTACATTTGACACTATTTTAATTAATTGTATACAAAAAAGTATTCATTCATTGAAATTTTAAAATGCTGAATATTCTGTATTCATATACATTTTCAAAAGTAAAGGGTTGTTTTGAGGCAGAGTTTCAAAATGCTTGTAACACACACGGTCTTCTAACAAATTGTTAGAAAATGGCATTTACCTTTGCACCATCATTGTGATTACTTTTTGGATACATTAATGATACCACCTATCTGAAATGAGGAAGATCAATATGTGGAACAAAATGAATTTGCTGAACTCCTATGAACATTTATAGATATTTCATGGACAAGTACTCCGTTTTGTTACAGGTTTGGAATAAAGAAACTTTTATTTATGTACTTGGATTTAAGGACTATCTTTATGTGGCAGAATGTATATTATTTATGACACAGATTGAAAGGATTGTGACCCAGTCTTCAGTTTTCTAATGTGAATTATTTTCTGTTTCAGGGTGATGAGCTTTTCAAATGTTGCAAATTTATACTTGTACCACGGTTGGGGGGTGAAGGAAATGTGGTACACACCTGCATACAAATTGTCCTTCATTATTTGTTTATTGTAATTGAACCATACAGAGGCGTAATAAACATTTTGAGAAGAGGTGTTGGGGGTGGGTGGAACAGCAAACTGTGTAGAAGTGTGGTGGACTCATTGAGCAGAGGTGGATGGGATGCCTGCCTTGCATGAGCACGAGGTGCTGTAGGCAAATGAAGTGGCAACTGCGGCAAGTGCTGTTTTGCTCTGCATGTATGCTTTTTGTTAGCTGTCTCATTGCTCTGTAGTCATTAGTTAGGTTAGTAGCTTATTTCAAAACGTTTTGTAATTTAAAGGCTAATTTTTCAAGGGGGTCGGATGGTTTTCTCTCCTCCACTGATTTGTTTCTGAAACTGAGTGGCTAATAGGGCTTGGTAAAAACGTTACAGGATTGAAAGACTGTGTTACAGGTATGGGGGGTGGGGCTGTGGAGGGTTCTTTTACAAGCATTGCTTTATAAATGTATCTGTAAATGTTGCATTTGTAAGCACTCTGGTCTACCAACAGGCCAAAACCTAATGTTTTTTTTTTATTACTTTTGAATGGAACAGAAATGAACCACCTGGATTTCAGGGTGCTGGTGCAGTTTTCTAGTTTCTGTAGTTTGAAGCCACAGTCAATAAACTTGTTATGTGCACTGTGTGTGCATGAAGCACTGCACATTAATTTGGTAAATGCAGGCTTAGAAATACCCAATCCCTTATCATCGAGCTAATGGGATGGCCAGCTTCTCCCACCTCCTCCTCAGGTTTGCTACTGGAAACTTTTCAGAACAGTGCAGCAGCTATTTTCTTTTATTATAATCAATATTTTAATTGAACACACAGTTTACAACAATTGCACAGAATGAAGGAAGATTTTCAAAATTTGCACACATGGCGAAAGAACGTTTAGGAAACACCTCGCACGTCGCACTTTACTGAAATCTCTCTGGATCAGGTATCAAATATGTACCTGCACAGTCGCCCCAAACATTTCTTGGACCCATATAGATGAGCGAAAATCTGCACTTTAGTGAAAAAACTCTAAGTCAATGCCTTAATCAGGGATTAGAACTAATTGAAGGCTTTGACAGTTGACCTTTTGCACTGCTTTTATTCATTTTTATTGTCAAACGCAGTATTTTAGATCTATTTCATTAATGTATTAGAACGGCAAACTCTAACGGTTAAATACGTACCTACTATAACTGAAGTAATTAAGTGCTGGAATATCTCTGCTTGATCTCCATTGTAAAAATTTTAATTAATTGAGACAATAACTTTTATTATTATTTTTATTATTATTGTGCTGGAATCTGCTGGAGGTTACTATTGGTGTACTGACAATTTGAAATAAAGTTAAAAAAAGCAACAAAAGTTGAGCTTGGTTACTACAATTTTTGGTGAAAAGTACAGAATAAACCTAAAGAATCATGCTACCCCTATTGTGAACAAAGTATGGGCCATACCATATTTAATGAGAGAACCACTTCAACAAAAATTTAATAGGATACTGTAGGAAAAGATCATTGAGCCGATTGAGTCATCTGAACGGTTGGCTTCCATTGTTGTTTTCTCAAAGGAAGGAAATAAGATTCGCCTATATATTGACTTGAGGGATCTCAATAGAAATATATGGGTGGACAGGCAACCGTTACCCAACATTGGGGAGATGCTGAGCATGATGAGTGGTGTTAGGGTGTTTATTGTTCTGGATATGTCAGCAGCATACCACTAGGTGAATTAGCATCCAGAATCTCATCTTTTGACTTCCTTTGTTACTCCAATAGGAACGTACCAATACCGTAGAATGCATGTGGCTTGGCATCTGCGGTTTTCCAGATGATAATGCAAACTATATTTCATGGCATGCAGGAGGTAGTATGTTTCCGGGATGACATAGTGGTGGTGGGAGAATCATTTGAAGAACATGACATGTTGCTGGAGGAAGTATTGGAGAAAATTGATATTCAATGACTAACTATAAAAAAAGATAAGTCTCAATTAAGGATGGAACAAGTAAATTATTTGGGACATGAAGTGTCCATCAATGGAATAAGATTTGAAAAAACATTATGAAGGCTATGGAGGCTGCTCCACAACCCACTAACAAGGAACAATTAAAATCTTTCTTGGGACTTTCCGAGTATTGCTGAAAATTTGAGACCAGTTTTGCAAATGTGGTAGAACCTATGAGGATATTGTTGAAGAAAGGAAGTGTGTTTGAATGGGTTCTGGAATGTGAAGCTGCATTTGTTAAGATAAAACAATTGCTTGCTCATGCACCAACATTGGGTAATTTTGACACCAGTAGAAAAATTCTATTGTAACAACAGATGCTAGTGACCCAGAAGACAGAAAAAGGGGAAAGGATTATAGGATTTGCGTCCCGATGTCTATAGGAGAGAAACAACCCTATTCTGCCATTGTTGACATGCCTGTGAGTGAGAGGCATAAGTTCCACCTGCAGGAAGACTAGGTCCAGAGTCAGGTCCCCCAAGATGTGCGCGATCAAACCTTTGGGAGATCCCTATCACATGTGACCGCAAGGTTTGGTTCTCCACCCGCACCAACTTCACCTGCTGTTGGAGATCCCACAAGGTGTCATTTAGTGCAGATACATCAAAAGAACAGGACGCCATGCTGCATGGGTGAGATAATATTTTTAAGGGTTTCGCATTCTGTCAAGAACAAATCTGGGACAATGAACATTGGAACGCGGCTGAGGAAGAAAGATAAGGAAAACCACAACAACATAACAGGGCACTTATACGTGTACAGGTAAGTTTTTCTTCCCTAGGGAACACCAGGGGGGAAGAGCCCAGGGTGAGGTGTGTGTGCTGTAAGAGAACCTGCTAGGAGCCCCAACCCGACAGGCAGTCTTCCTGGGTAGGGTGTAATTTAGGGGAATGTATCTAACACCCTAGGGGGGCTCCCTGGTCACTAACTTCAACCCTGCTGGGGAGCAGACGGCGGTGGGCAGTCCGGTGGATCATGACAGCCTGCAGCAATAGTGATAAGGTCGAAGTCGTTAGGCAGCCACCCTTGGCATGTATGGAACTTCCGGCTAGGCCATGGGAAAAACTAGCTGTGGATTTTCTAGGAAGAAAAGATCGTTTTGTGGCAGTTATGGTGGATTACCACAGCAAGTGATTTGTGTTTAGATCTATGGAACAGACTACTACTAGTAATGTTGTGAAGATTATAAAGGAATTGGCATGGAGAGTAAGCCTGGGCAAAGCACTATGCTACGCTCGCGTAGTTTGCGAAGTTCGCGCTACTTCGCACTACGCGAACTGCACGTAGCACAGTGCGAACACGCGTAGCGTAGTGTTGCGTAGTGCTGCGGTTATTTTTTGCTTGCTCGCGGTCCTCAACGTCAAGTTGCCGACCGCGAACATGCAAAATGACATCCCAGCGAGACTTTTTCCATGTTCGCGATCGCGAGCATGGAAAATAAACCTCCCGGCGAGATTCCCAACGCGAGGAGGTCAGGTTTCTCATTGCGAGTGGTCTCGTATGCTCGCGACCGCTCGCGATGAGAAACTACCAGTTCGCGTTGAGAAAGCTGCCGCTCGAGTAAAAATCTACTCGAGCAGCAGAAAACTACAGCTCGCACTGTGCAAGATGCCATTTTCAATGATTGCACACTGCCGGTTGCTTGTCCGCACTGTGCAATCATTGAAAACGACATCTGGCACAGTGCGAACAAGGTACTACGCAGTTCGCGAAGTGCTACGCGTAGCTCGCGTAGTGCGAACTGCACTTTGCGTAGCTTCGCGAAGTGCTACTTCGCGAACTACGCCCAGGGTTAGTGGAGAGATGAATTGGAAAAGATGGTATGGGCCCATAGGGTGATACCTCATTCATTGACTGGTGTATCTCCATTCATAGCTTTGAAGGGTAGGGAACCTGCAACTAAGGAATTTCCTATGTGATTACAAGGGAAAAATCAGGTGTGGGTGGACCGTGAGAGCATGCGGTTGAAAGTGTCTGATTTGCAGTATCATAACAAAGCTAATTATGATAACCATAAAGGTGTGGAAAATTTGGATGTGAAGAGTGGAGATTGGGTGGTGGTAACGAAAACAGGTTTTGTTAGAAAAGGCGAGAGCAAGATTTTTCAACCACAGAAGGTGATTCAAGTGAAGGGGTCGATTGTGAAGTTAGATAATGGGAAATAATGGAGTTTTGGGAATCTATGTAAGGTCAATGGTCCAAGAATAGTGAAGTGAAGATTTATTTATTCATTTATATTTATTGATTCTTTCTAAGATGATTCTGAATATCATCTAAAATCTTATATTTCCTTTGTCTCCCTGTTGCACTGCTCTTAGCTTTCCTGCATTTGACTTGTGCCATGTAGAATATTTCATGTCTTGTAATTGGGAAATGTTTACATAATTTTTATTTGTTATGTATAAAGGGGAGGGGACATGTGTGGAGATACTTCAGGATATAGAATATACTGTGATGTTAGGTATGATGCTGATGGAATGGGTAGGCGTGGGGATTCTAAAATGGTGGTAATTCTGCTGGAATATGCTAGAGGTTACTGTTGGTGTACTGACAACTTGAAATATGTTACTACAAGCCATTGTTATACTTGCTCCATACTGACCAGCTTAAAACCAATCTCAATGCAAGATTTTGCTATTGCTAACCAGTTCAATTTACAATAGTAATTACCCCGTCCAACATTTTTCCATTTCTCCTGCAATGAAAATGTTATATCAAACAATGCCATCTCATTTAAAGCCTTTGAGAGCCCTTTTGACTAGCTGGTTTCAGGATTAGAGCGAACAGGCTCCCCATCCTCAGCTCCGTGCTCTTTTCACAGCATCTTTGATAGCATCCAGATAACTTAAAGTGGAAATCGGTGTCTTCCTGCTGTGGGTCCCAACATGGTCAGCAATTGCTTTAAATGTGACTTCTGTATTAAACTGGAAAAGATAATAGGTTACTGTTTACTGAATGTTTAATACACTTTGAGTTTAGGGCAATACAAGCTGTATTTTCACATCAGCTCAAAATGATCGCAAATTTGCTAAACCTCTACTCAAATTTGGTGGAGTTAGAAATATTAATGTCAGTGGAAGATTAAATTATGTGACTTGTATTCACTGTTTACTTCCCTTCGATTAAATATCCAGTGACTGGAGACAAGAAACTGCAACTTTCCCTGTCTTGATGCCAATGTGTGACAGGGCGCACAGCATGCTTCACTGAAAGTCTTGACATAATGAAAGCTATAGATGGCTTTCCTTTCTTTATTTCCCTAATTACTCCCCAGGAAACACAGACATAAAAAATTGTAATTTAAAATTGTATTATAGTTTACACCTTTAATCTTGCTGGGAACTCACTTTTATCTGTAAGTCAAAATGCTTTTGTTTATACTGGTAAACCGGCTGATTTAATGAAGAATAATTGCAAGCAATTGTGTCACATCAGTTCATGTCAGTGAATTGTGTCCCCAGACCAGGATCGTAAAGGTGTTGCCCTTATTTATTTATTTATATATTTATTTTTATTATTTTATTTTACTTATATTAGTCATGCGTATATGTTGTTTATTTTATTATACTGGTAGGTGTATCTGTAATGTATTTCCTTCTGTGATACCTTGAAGAAGTTGAGTTTGACAAACACTGCATACACAGCCACTCTCTCTGGATAACCAGAGCTGTAGAATGTGTATGTCTGGACTTGAGCGGATAGGCCATTTATTCCATGGGGCATTTCCCTGGAGGGCAGGAGCCAATAGAGCCTAATGTTTGAAGGTTGATTGCTATTTCCTTTGTCACCTGTTCTCCAGGTTTATGACGGCAGGCAAAAAAAGAGAGCACCACACAGAGATTGGAAAGAAAGAAACAGCAAAGAAAGAGGAAGGAACAGGTGACTGGTTTGAGCATTTTAGCTGTGGCTGGGCGTTTTTGCCATGGCTGTTTTTAGCTCACAGTCCCTCTGTGTTTTTGACTCCACCTCATGAACTTGGGACCTAAAGGTGGCCTCTTTTTGTGTCTAAAACTATTTCAGAAATTCATAAAATGCACTTTACTTGCTGATTTATTTTTTCAGAGGAAAATGAAGTGTTTGTTCTAACTTGTCTCTCATTTGTTCACTCTTAAGTGGCCAGGAAGGCCTCAGATGGGTTATCCATACATCCAAACAGCAGAAGAGCATTTTAATTTTCATGGATGCAAGTCAGATTTGTTTACATGTTACATGTAAAGTACCGGAAGTTATTCTTTGTAGTTATCAATGACATCTCTACTTATTTTCAGATACTTCCGAAATGCTAGAAGGGTTACAAAATCACCCATGTCATAAACTTTGAACATGTGAATACCTGTAGTGTGCTACAATGAACTCCAGAAAACAACTGTGAAAAAAGCCCCTTTTAATATGTTCACCTTATATTTTTTACTGAATTTTATTGCTGTTTTCTAAACTCTGCACACTGGGGCTCTGCTGTACAGTGCCCAGAGTATGTGCATTGGCCATTAAAACATGTTAAAGGTATATAAAGCCTGATTGGCATATTTAAATCTCCTGTAAAGCCATAGTATATGGTTTAGAAAATACACCCTTGGTAAGGGAAGTTAAATGTCACCTGCAGCACTTATTGTACCATCCACTAGTGAGGTTAGAGAAACATGACTTTAGGTCTATCATAGTAGCCTTACTCCTGCAATTTAAACCTGCAGTACAAAAGATAAACATAACCCTTTTTTATAAGAGAAAACCCTTTTTTATGTATTTAATTGCCACCTCTACATAGGTTTTGAAGCCCACAAGATAGGGTGCATGATATTTTCAAATGGAACATGTAATGCAATGTTGCTATGTCCCTACAGTGACAAGCCCCCAAAAGCTATTTTTACTGTGGAAGGCTCTAGTCCTCCTACGAGGAAAATTAGAGTTCCAATTACTATATTACTTTTGCTATCTCTGGTTTGGGACAAGCTAGAGAAATGGTTCAGCCACTATTTGAATTTATTTTACATACCCAGTTAAATGGCAAAGTTGGGTTTTTGGTAAATATTTAGGAAAAAATATATTTGAGAAAGTTACAATTTCCTTGCCTGAAGCTCCTGGAGGCCAGGTTAGATTAGCCTGCCAGCAGCTGGCCCTGCTTGTGTTCAACTTTAATGAGGTGCGAAAACTGCACTCAGAACAGGACAATGACTTACGTCTGTTGGGCAGTATGGGCTGGGTGAGGTAGGTGACACCTGTGAATCTAGGAAGGGTAGCTGGGAGAATTCAGGAATTAAATTCACTTAAAAGGAGTAAGGGTGAGGCCTGCCCATTCACATTTAAGTCTAGGGGAGACCTGAGGATGGGTAGGCCTCTGTTCTTTAGGAGGATCTGGTCCCAGAACCAATTTTATGCAGCTGAGGAGGAAAGGAATGTTAATTTCCCTAAACACATCCCTGCTGGTCAACAAGCTCCCGTCAGGGGAAGAAGGCCTGTGCTATTTTTAATTTCCCTTAGACTAGTGCATTCCAAGATAGTTTGCAGTAAGGTAAACAGGAAGTGCTATAAAAGTGGGTAAGGTTGGTTCCAGCAACGTTTTCCCCAATGATTAGGGGGTGTCTAGGAGTCCTCCCAACCCACTGGTTTCTGAACTGTACAACAATAAACCTCACCACCAGCTTCTGAGAACACTTCTTGGACCTACGGAAAAACAGAAGGTTGTTTGAAACCTGATAGGAGACCTGAAGGGCTGGACCTGCTCACACTTGCACCCAGGACAAAGAGTGGACTCCAAGGATGGGTAGGCTGATCTCCTGTGTGGCCACAGGGACATCACAAGCTGAAAGAGGCCTTTATCTGCAAAGGCCAGTTGACCAGTTACAACTGGACCTGGACCCTGCCAGTGGCCTCTGCTGGAGCAACTCCTGTCTCTTAAGTGTTGTTCCTGCGGTCTTTGGACTCTTTGCTGTGTCCAGCTGGACTTCTAAAAAAAACCTCCAGAGTTGGGACTTAAAACATTTTTTTACTTTCAAACTTGAGGAGTGTCAGCAGGAGCGTGCGATGAAGGTGTTCGATTTCAATGAGACTTCATCGTATACATCTTCCGGATTGTCCAGCTGCAGTATTTTAATCTCCATAAAAATTATAAAGTCTGAAGGTGGAAATCCTAGCAGGGTGAAGGCCAGTCACGGCCCGTCTCTGGCCAAAGTGGCGGGGCAGGCCAGAGTAGGGAGCTGGGGGGGTCGGGGGACAAAATAAAATAAATAAATTAACTTACCTGAGCGTCGCCGCCTCAGCCGTCTGCTCCAATGCACTCTTCTTGCTTCTGGGACAGGCTGTCAGACTGCACTGCGGCCAATCATGACACTGCAGGAAAGCAGCATTATGATTGGCCTGAGCTCTATGACTTTGCACTCCCAGGCAGACTGGGAACCTGTGCCTGCTTTCTCCAGCCCCCAACAACGCTGCCGGGACTGGAGAAAGCTTCACTGCGCTTGAGATGTTTGGCCAGCCTGAAACGGCCAGCCAAACAACTTATGCGCATTGAAGGGACAAGGGAGTGAACTACCACTCCCCCATCACAGTGTCATCCCCCTGGACCCGCCCCAAGACTCGTCAGAGTCCTGGGCAGATTCAGGGGAATAAAAATAAAACAATATTAATACGGGTAAGAAACCCATTTTCTTATCTTTTTATTTGTGTGTGGTGGCAGGGGTTGCGCTCCTCCACCCTAATGAAGGGGCCTCTGCTGGTGAAGGTGCAAAAATCATCTGCCTGATGAAATATGATGTGCTGTTGGATGTCAACTTCAATTTTACAACGAAGTCAGAAGGTAAAATCTTTGAGTGGGACAAACCTACATAGTGCATACAACCAAGGCTCCATTATAGTGAGCCTGAAATCATGCCTTGGTCCTGATCAACTACAAACAGTGACTACTGATTTGCTTTACTTTCTCTTGACACTTTTTGCACTAAATCTTTGAAAAATCCTCTCGCCAGTTCCTTTTAATGGATTTTTGCTGTTCTGGTGTCATTTTGGTATTCGGTTTTTATTCTGTTTTCATAAATTGGAATGAGTTTGTTACAGTATTGTGCATTGACTTTTTGACTGTTTTGGTACTTCTAAATGCCTTACACTTCTTAAGTGTTGCCTATCATCCTTGTGTCATAGCTGTCAAGGGTTGAGCTCAGGTTTAAGTTATTGAATCTTTTGTCTGGACCTAACCGGTTAATGACTTTATTACTTGTGGTGGGCTACCATCCACCCTAATTAATAACACATTTACTTACAACAACCTCGTATCCATACATTTTGAGTAGTGTCACTCCATCTCAGTTTTTATAACAATGAGCGTGAGTGGCGATCCTTGCCTTGGTCACCAAAAATATCTTATTTCGGGCATTCTGGTTGTCCTATCATCAGAGTGTTCGGTCTGTTTGGACGCACCATCAGATATCACATTATGTTATGGCCTTGCCTTTCTTTACATGTATAAAATCACAAAAACACTCAGATACATCTATTTTACAACACTCATCTTAACTTTGCCAATAAATGCATATATGCTTGGTAGTCCCACATCTCTCTACTACTATGGATATGTGATGGTATTTGCATGGGGAAGCAGGCAGGCCATTCAAACAAAGAAGGTCAAAGCAGCTGTTAAATGTAAAGGCCTAGTAACATTATTATCTGTTCATGCCTGGATGTCTTTAAAAACCAAAGGAGGAAGCGGAGCTTGCGAGCCGCAAAGATGGACGCTTAAGCAAATGGCTCCACACTGTCGCCACACAATCCTGACAATCTTCTGCATCTGCTACGCACTACGCACCTACCACAACCTGTCGCATGTGTCGGAGGAGCCCAGGAATGACACAAGCCGCCTCAGACAACCCTACTCCCACGCCTGGCAGAAAAATCAGAATGGAGCAGTTGGCACCTAGCAAGCCCCGACCCACAGTGATTGATGAGCGGAAGACCGAGGCGCTGTGGCCGCGCCACAGCTGGCGGCTCTTGTGATGATCGTGGCAGCGGGGGGCCAGACGCTGAGTTGGGGAGCAACTACAACAACTACTGGACTGCTGGTAGAGGTGACATTGTTCTGCCTCTGAGCCAGTGGGAGCTGAAACAGCGCCGGAAGCATGGACACGACACCAAGTAGCCCAGTAATGGCGCTGTGGGTTGAACTTGCCCAGCTGGCGGACGCGCTCTCGGAGGCCTCGAGTTATGATGGAATGCTGGAGGCGCCCCCTATGAAGCGCGCTGGCATGAAGACCGGTGCGGCCTGGCGGCCTGCGATGCAGTGAGTACCTTCTGAGGCTGGAGGTTGCTATACGGGCGCGGCTTGAGTACAGGCCATCCTGACTACCGCGAGTGCTACGGCCTACCTGGGGACTCTCAGAGGTGTTTGGCGTACAGCTGTGATAAACCCTATTGTCTTTAATACCTCAAGAGTGCGGCGAACACTCACCAGCATCTCGGACTAGGTCGGTGCAAACAGAAGATTGTGTGTCTGCCTAAGAACTATTGCAACCATTTTGACAAAGGGGATGCAACATTGAGGCGAAGCGAGGCACAGCATGGCACTATGGCCCTCGAGAGAACCCCGCATAGAAGAGCCTAAGAGCAGGTCGGATGAACCAGCCTGTTGTAACCTCGCTATGTGCTGTTAGATGCACGCACCGTACTGTGAAATAAGCACCCTTGAACCGTATACGGCCCGAAAAGACATTCTGCTCATGCTGACTGAAAGTCCCTGTTTGGCTCCGGTTTGCGTTTCCCACGTTGTCTGGATTGTAATCCTGAAAAGGCTAGAGGCGACAATAGGCAGAACTGACGTAGGTACCTAAGGTATGACCTTGGCGAAGAGACGAAACAGCGCTGTGAAGTAGCAGTTGGACAGCGTGGGTCAGCGTGTTGATTGCACAAAATAGCTGGTACATGGGAAAAGCCGCCCAGTGGATTACTTGCTGATATTATCAGCTTTGGTGAACGGAGACCACGCTGGCTGGTCGTGGCTGTGGATTGCGCAAGATGGGCGAAGTTGATAAAACCCAGCCTAAAATCATGTTCGACCACAGGAAGACGAAGGTGCGGGACAACACAGCTGATGATGGGGAAAACACGTAAGATCAGGCACAGGAAGAAATGGACGGCGACATTCGTTCTATGCTGGCAGCTATGGAAAAAGGCCTGCAGAGCAGCCTCTCAGTGTTGGGTACTAAAATAGACTATCGTACAGAATGGACAGAATGTCTAAGAGACTGGACAAACACGCTGAAAGGCTCGACATGACGGAGCGCAGAGTTACAGAGGTGGAGGAGCCGCAGACAGCAATGGATACGGATCACAAGCAGATGGGGAGAGTGCTACAGATCCTGCAAGACAAGGTTGAACATTTGGAAGTGCGTTTTCAGCGCAACAACTTGAGAATCACGGGCCTTCCAGAATCGACTCGGACTTGTAACATGGGAAAATATGTTGAGAACCTTCTGGTCACTCTCCTGGGCAGTGACACTTTTTCCCCTATGTTTGTAGTGGAACAAGCTCACCGGTCCCTGGGCCCCCACCCTATTCCTGGCGCCCCCCGAGACCAATTATCGCAAGACTCCTGAACTATCGGGACAGAGACTATGCATTGTCAGCTGCCAGAGACAAACAGACACTGCAGTACGAAGGGGCCAACATTTCCCTGTATCCGGATTTTATATCACGAGTCCAGGAGGCGCGCAGGCAGTTTGCCTCGTTGAAAAGACAGCTTAGAGACCAACACATAGATTATGCTATGCTCTACCCAGCTAAACTGTGTGTAAACCAGCAGGGGCACTCACGCTTCTTTACAGACCCAAAGGCGTTGCAGAAGGTCCTGAAGGAGTGGGCCAAGCAGCATCGAGCAAGCCCAGAGCGAAGTCACTTAGACGGAGCTGTTGGAGGCCGGCTAGACGGATTGACTTCCTGCGTGTGTTATTTCCAGCTTGGGGGTCTACTGCAGTTCCGGACCAGTCACGCAAGTGCCCCAGTGGGCTTGGTTCTAAGGGACAGATATTAACGGGAATGTCTTATTTTACATGTGGGGCCGCAATATAGGGTTAATAACAATGAGGCTGCACAGAGGTGGGAATATTGTGTATGTTAACTGAGATTCATCAGGTTATATGAGACATATGGCAGAACCGTTATCTGTAGCAGACGCACTAATACGGGCGACAGGCGGGAGGGGTAAGAGAAGTGTCTAGTTAGGACGCATAATCTTGCTTGGCGAGCAACGTCCGCCCACGGGTGAATTACACCACTTGGGTATTGATTGGGGGGAGGGGGTAGAACCTGACCCACTGTTAGGCTGTTTTGAACTCTTGGATATTTTGAAGATGTTGGGGGAGAACATTGTTGAGGCAAAGTTGGGGTTGGCCAGACGTGGGAGGGGGAGGGAGGGCATGAGACTCTAAATGTTTGTTAATATTTTAGTACGACTCAAGGCAGCACACAGACAACACACTACATATAAGTTACACAGGTCAGCCTGGTGAGACCGACAAGACACATCCCATGACAGAAACCAGTAGGCCTCGCAGAGATATGGGCATAGACACTCTACATGCACTTACTTGGAACGTTAGAGGACTTAACGACCATAGGAAGATCCGTAAAGTCCTGAATTACCTGACGAGGCACAAAATCGATGTCGCTCTACTACAGGAGATGCATCTACCCCTGAACAGCCCTATGCTGCATAGCAGAGGTTTACATGGTAACATACATGCAGCAGGATTTACCACACATGCGCGTGGAGTATTGACCTTGGTGAATCCTAGATCTGTCCTAACACTTGAACCATTAGACACGGACGGAGAAGGTAGATTTGTTATTACCAGGTGCAGAGGTAAGGGTATGGACCTTATCTAAGTTAATATTTACGGCCCTAATTATGATAACCCTGATTTTTTTGCAGCGCTGTCAGACAAGGTAGGCATTGCTTTGGGGAGGTGATCTTACTTTAGTCAGAAACCCGAGGCTGGACAGGTCGGGAGGGCCGGACAGACGCCTCAGGGTGGCAGCTAGAGCAGTGGAAGCCGCTATGGTACTGTTCGATCTGTGCGATGTGTGGCGCCAGAAGTACCAGAGCGCTGGGGGTTTTACGCACTACTCAGCCTATCATGATCTACACACCCGAATAGATTATTGGTTGGCAGCCAGGCAGTTGAATGAGAGTGCACAAGCATGTAGGGTACTCCCCGTACACTCTCGGACCATTCCCCGCTACTGCTAGTGATTGACACACCTAGAAAAGCGATCCTGCCCTTCACTTGGCGGTTTCCACCTTACTCCATGCTGGATGCGGTCTTTAAAGAAAAACTGGCTGAAGCAATTGAAGCGTTTTTTTAGACTAATGTGGGGTCGGTGGATAGCTTTCAGGTAGTCTGGGAAACATTCAAGGTTTACATCCGCGGAATCACTATGACCAAGCATTCCGGCGTACTCAGGGCGATCCAAAAATGACTTACTGACTTAGAACAGAAGCTAGCGACATTAGAAAAGCCTCAACAGGACGGGGATGATGGGCTGGTTGTGCAATTGGTCAAAACCCTGCTTGAAGAATATCATGAGGCGGCTGATTCTGAAATAAAACACCTCGGTAAATACGCCACTGCTCGAGCATATGGAGAGATTGAGCATCCGGGGGCAGTATCGGCCCAACTACTTAAAAAGCGCCGGAATAAAACTGTGGTAGCAGAGATTAGATCAGCGGAGGGAGACACCCTAGTCGAAGAGGAAGATATAGCGAACAGGTTCCGTCAATACTACTCTGAACTATATGCTAACCAAAGTGGGGGTAAGGAGGAGGAAATTTTGGATTACCTCACACATATCAAACTACCATGGCTCACGAACACTCATCGTGAATTTCTAATGAGACCCATAGAGAGGGAGGAAATCCTCTTAGCTCTTACAAATATGAAAGAGGGTAGTGCGCCTGGAGTGGATGGCCTCACTGTTACCTTTTATAAGGCGTTCCTGGACTTATTGGTCCCAAAACTTGACATGCTTTTTGAAGATATGTGTGTTTCGGGAACCATGCCACCATCAATGAGAGAAGCAATTATTGTAACTATTTTAAAACCAGATAAACCTCCGGCAGAATGCGCGTCTTACCGCCCGCTCTCTCTACTCAATGTACATACGAAAATATTTGTAAAGATACTTGCAAACCGCTTGGTCCCTTTGATATCGACACTGGTTGCACCAGAGCAGGCGGCGTTTGTTCCAGGCAGAAACCTGACTCACAACTTACGCACTGTATTTGGCACTCTCCAACACACCAGGCCAGAGACGCGGCAGTGGCAGTTTTTCTAGACATGGAGAAGGCCTTCGACTCGGTCGAATGGCCCTTCATGAGACATGTTTTAACTAGGATGGGACTGGGACCGGTCTTCCTCCAATTATTAGGAGTTCTGTATAATGCTTCCACAGCCAGAATTAAAATAGGTAACCTAGTGACAGACTCTATACCTATCTCTAGAGGTACGCGACAGGGTTGCCCTCTGTCTCCCATTTTATACGCACTAGTGGCCGAACCAATAGCCTGCGCACTCAGAGAGTATCATAGAAGCAAAGGCATTAGATTTACGGGAAATTAATTAATTGTCTACACCTATGCGGATGATACCCTGCTATATTTTCGAGAACCTGAATGTAACCTCTCCCCGGTCCTGCGTGAAGTAGTGCATTTCGGAGCAGTATCTGGACTATGGGTTAACTGGTCGAAGTCTATCATCTTCCCACTGACCCCTGCCACGACAGAGTTTGAACTGGACTACCCGTTGCAGTGGTCAAGGGCAGCGGTGAGATATTTAGGTATAGGGTACACACCGATTCAGAGGTTGTATTTAGAGAAAATTATGATGTAGCTATTAGCAAATTAGAAGACGATGTGGACAGTTGGATTAAAGTGCCCCTATCCCTGCTGGGCAGAGTCTCTATAATGAAAATTATGATACTGACTCGTTTCCTGTTCCTTTTCTCGAATATTCCCATAGTTCTACCTCGCGCGTTTTTTCGTCGGCTTACAACTCTGATGACAAAGCTGGCTTGGGTGGGCAAACAGGCACGAGTCAAATTGCAGATTCTTACGCTACAGTATTATATGGGTGGGCTGGGCGCGCCTGACTTAGACTTATATTACAGAGCGGTGCAGAGTGCGCACACCTACCACTGGATACATGGATCACCAGACATCCCGCACCTCCGTATAAAAAAGGTGGTGGCAGCTCCACAACCGCTGTTGTTCGCATCAACTGATCGAAGGACTGGAATCTTAGACTCACTTAATGCGACAACGCACGCATGACACTATCTATTACAGCTACAAGCGGGTGCCATTCTCTATTCGCCATCCGCATTACTGGACTGGTGTCGCTGTCTACCCCCGTGTAGGGAACAAGGGGTTACACGTGCACTTAATTTGCTGGGGTTGCAAGCTGTCGGAGACTTATTCGATGATGGTATCGCAAAACAATGGGGTGATATTGAGACGGGGGTGACACACCGTCTATCCTTACAAGATTCCAATTCCATAGGACATGGCTTGCGTTGTTGAATATATTAGGAGACGACTTGCTAGAACCTCCCGAGATGCCGGCCCTGACCTACGTTATAAGGGCGAAGTTGCCCTCCAAAATGGTGTCTAAAATGTATCAGCTATCCATGTCCTATAGGGAAAATCATTATACTAAAGCGCGATTAGCTTGGCAACGGGACCTGACCCAGGACATAGACGATGCTATGTGGACGTACTACTGCACTAGAACGAAAAGCATCTCCTTAAATGGAAGACATAGATTGTTCCACTTCAAGTTTTTAAACAGGATTTACTACACCCCAGAAAGATTACATAGATATGGCTTGCAAGACGACTCAGCTTGCGGGCGATGTAATGCGCAAATAGCGGACTTCCTCCACCTGATCTGGTTTTGCCCAAGGATATCTAACTTCTGGGATTTAGGTTTTAGGGAACTAGGACAAGTGACGGAGTAAACGCTCTTGCCTTGCTGGGATACACTAAGCATATACCCAAAGGGGTTCGGTGATTAGTGGACTTGGTATTACTATAGGCCAAACGTAGAGTGGCGATCAGCTTGTCGTGGGTCCCGCTTCCTACGATAGCCCAGTGGTCACGGGATATGCTATATTGTAGCACACAAACAGAACATTTTAGTGACCTTCCTCCACCATGGAGCAGACTAAAAAAATGTCTCGAAATTGTACAAAACTTACCTTGCAACTAAGGGGGAGGGCAGGGTCACGGCTGAAAGAGACATGCAGGAGCAGACTGGAACTACCTCTGACACATAAACATGTGGTGCCTGTCCTAGGCCGACACACAAGGTGGGGGTATGTGGCAGTCTCCTATATACTTACATTGTACCAGGCCGGTTCCAGGAGGTATTGTATGTAGATAGGTCGGGATGTGGGGAATGTTACTATGATCACTCTGGGAAAAATCTGTCAGCTGGCCGTTTGACACACTGTTGTAACGTTTCTGATTGCTGTGTAACTTATTGTTGCCGCCACGAAGTCTTGTGTCACATGTCTGCTTGGTATTAAAATTCAAGAAACATGTATAAAAAACAAATAAAAAAAACAAAGGCAATATCCATTGTTGCTTGTTTGACATATAGCATGACCACCCATCTATAACTGTTAATCTCAGATGTTTAATAAATGCTGGTGAACAGCTGTTTTTTCCCAATTCTAAATTAACAGTAATATTGAAAAGCTAATCCATTTAAACCTTATGATTTCTGCACATGCAGTGCATTGAGTGTGTGGTCTGCATGAAACCCCTGACTCTCAATTACAGTCCACTGACCTGCGGAGATTGCTTTAATGACTTTCCATCCCAATATCTAGTTTTTAAATGCCTTTGGCCTTTCCAGTCGTGTTCTTTCAAACTCTATGCAGAAGATTTGATAATTTAACCAACGTTTTCTGACAACTCTCCAGCTCTTTACAGTGGCAATTAGTTACAAGCTAAAAATAATTCAACAACTATATCATGTATGCACCATACTGGCTCAGCCTGATTATCAGAGGTTTAACGCCATCACAATATGGCAAGATTTTGACACCAACTTTAAATTTCTAAATTTTTAGCCTTGTCTATTTACTTTCTAAGATTCACAAACATGATGTTATCACTCAAAAAAAGTGTATTTTGGGGGGGCGTGGCTTGCGCGCCGCGACGATATGGCGGCTTGCGCTTGAGCTCCGTGCTGAGCTGGTGCCCACGGAGGAATAGCGGTTGTTTTCGGCTGCCCCGGTCATCGCGGATAATGGCCGCATGGATAGGAACATGTCTCGGATGTCTGGGAGAGGGTTTCCTGCTTACTGAGGCTGCCGGAACTCGCACTTTGGTTCCTGTTTGACGGCGCTCGGTGGTTTCGCGAGCGGCCGCCATTTTGTCTCCTCAGGAGCGGTGAGAGCTTTCTCCTCAGCGCGATGTCGACAATGCCACAGATGGGCCAGGAGTGTAGTTAAACAAATACTGGTGACATTTCTTTTATTTCCTCAACTCATATGGCTTTTTCTTCTCTGCCTGCTGCCTTACTGCCTATTTTTGTATCATCTTTGTTTTTATTTTTTGCTAAGATATCGCGCGTCAGGAACTCCGTCAAGGACATTTAGTGGGGCTTCTTTGACTAATGCTTACCTGCCTTTGGGTCATTTCTGACTTTTAGGACCCCTTTTGATACCTGCAAGGTGAGATATTTTTGTGAGGTGGTTCCCTTCCCTGTCCCTGGAATCTGCCTTTATTATTTTTCTGTTCTCTTGCTAAGAGTGCGCTATCCATTTTTGCTCGTTCCCTTTTGATATATTGAGGTTTCCTTCCTCACTTGGCATTCCCCTCTCGTAATTTGTCTGGAGTGGTGTTCTGTACTCCTGCTGAGGTGGTGTGCTCTATGGCCGCGAATATGGGCCCGTCTTCAAATGCTAAAGACGCAAAGGAATCTAAAGCGTCTCTTAAAAGGGCCAAACAGTTATCTCCTACACCTGAATCTCCGCAAAAGGACCCTAGTCCCACTCTTGAGACTATCCTGACGCGCCTTAATGAGGTCTATGAAATTGCGCAGTCTACCAAGACCAACACAGATTTATTGCAAGTGGAAGTGTTAGCTATCAGAAATGATTTCAAGGCCCTGTCTCTTCGTGTTTCGGACACGGAAGCACGTATTAGTGGCGCAGAGGATTCCATGCAAAAGCAGTCCAGATTTCTTTCCCAACTTGAGCGATCAATGGTTGCTTTGCTGAAGGACCTCACTGAGCAAGAAGATCGTAACCGCAGATCTAACCTGCGCATTTTTGGGCTTCCTGAGGATGTTGAGAAGGATGCGTCTTCTATGATTGATTTCCTCTATCAATGGATTCCTTCTACATTGCAAATTTCCTTCCAAAGAGATTTTGAGCTGGAACGTGCACATCGTGTTCCTACTTTTCGTTCTAAGTCTGCTACGCAACCTAGGGCGATAATTTTTAAGCCACTGCGTCATCAGCATACAGAACAAATTCTAGCTCATATGCGGAAGGTTAGAGTTGTTTCGTGGAATGGTCATCGCATCTCAATCTCTCAAGACTTTGCCAGAGACACGGTCATAAGAAGGAAGGGTTTTCTTAATTTGCGGAAGCGTCTAACTGAGATGAATATCCCCTTTTCTTTTGCTGGCCCCTCTAAATTCCGCATTACTTTCAAAGGTCGCTCTAGAATCTTCGATGAACCTGCTGACTTGGTCTCGTTTTTGGATAATCAGATGGAGCTACAGATGGAACTTCAAATGGAGGCCTCGCTTGTTCCTGGCTCTGCTGGCACCTGATGCGGTTATTCATACTGCTATGTGTTTTTTTTTGCCAGAATTATTGAGCTTAGTCTCTCTTAGTCCTGCACGGTTGTCTTAGTGTCCATTGTTTTTGTTGTGCTTTTGTCGGCTGTTGGTGTTCCCTCCTTATCGGTATGGTGTAACGGTCTTTTTTGTTGTTAGTTCTATTGTATGAACCTTTCAAGATTTTGTGGTAATGTTTCGTGTTGGTTTAACGTCACTTGTGCGCGATTGCCATCCTTTTTATTCTTTTCCTTCCCAAATTGTCTTTCCGCATATTAGGTCCCGGTCCGTTTCTTATCCTATTGTATGATTTCTTATTTTCTATTGTTTTGTTTATGTGTATGATTTTCATCGTCTTTGGTTGTCTTATATTTGTGGAGTACGTTAGTGTTTATTAATGTATTGATTACATATTTGATTCATTGATGAGTATTTGTTGCTTTTAATTGCTATAGTTAGAGTTTGTGGTTAGCTCTATGTCACTGGTATAGCCTTGATTGGTTTGTATCGTTATTATTATTAAGTGTCTTTTTCGAATAGGTCGGAATTTTTTAGCTGTTTTGTCATTGATAGGCTTATGTTTCTTCTCTTCCATGTTCATATATTTAAGATATTCTCACCTCTCTCAGTTATATGGAGTGCAACGAGAAATATGTTTTTGTGGACAGTTATCTATTAGCTTATTTATAGATTTTGCATTTTTATGTATAATCTCATTTATATTATGTATCTATCATAAGACTTTATTGTTTGATACATTAGTCTGTTAATATATGCCGCTCTCCCCTTTATTTCATTTACTTTCTTCTGGCTGTATTATTTAGTACTCTTTGGAAGTTTTTTTTTTCTTCTTCTTCTTTATTATTGCTCTTTCTTTTTTTTTGCATCAGCTATTACTGTTTACATCTGTTTTTTCTCTCTTTTTGCTTTTTACACTTTTTATGATCCTGCTTAGGTGTTTCCTTTTTCTCAAATTTGATTAACATGTCGCCTGTATAGATTTATATGGTGTACTGTTTCCAGAACGATAATTGATTCTTGTTCATATCCTTTAGACAGTTCTTCTTTTTATAATAACGCATAATCTGTTATGTTCTGTTTTGGGGCTATTTATGCTGATGGTTTCTATTCCTCATGTTGGGCTCTTTGCTCATTCCCATGTCCCCCCTTGTATGAATTCGGTCTTTTTCAGACCTTCCTTGTTGGCCCTTCTCTCCCTTTTTCTGTCTATCCTCTTCCTTTCTTCTCTCTCTCTTTTTTCCTTTTCTCTTTGGATTTCCTCCTGGGATTCTCCCGGTTTTGTGTTGATGTCTAGTGTCTGGAGGCGAGGTCTCTTGGAGGCTGTAGTTCATATATCATTTGTGCAATATCTATTTCTTCTGCTAATAGATCTATGTCTGGATTGAATGTACTCTCCCTTAATGTCAAAGGGCTAAATCATCCAGTTAAAAGGTCGAAGATTCTAGATTATTGCAAATCTCTTTCTTCGGATCTCGTCCTTTTTCAGGAGACAAAGGTCTCTGTTAGGGAGGCGTTATTTCTGAAGAAAGAGTGGGTTTCTGATGTTGCTTGTTCAGATGCTAGTGGTAAAAGGAATGGGGTAATCACTTTAGTCTCTAAACATTCTGGTCTGTCTATCGTTTCCTCTGAACAGGATACAGAGGGTCGTTGGTTACTATCTAAGTTGTCCGATGGTAATGCTGTTCTCTTTGTCATGAACATCTATGCCCCTAACAAGGATGATCCGGCTTTTTGGAAAACGATCACCAAAAAGCTAAATGACACACCTCATTCTGGCAATCTTATTGTTGGTGGTGACTTTAATTTACCAATGGATCCTATTTTGGATAGGAATTCTGCCTTTAACTTTCGTCCCCCTCAAGCACATAAACAAATGATTAATATGTGTTCGCTGACCCATCTTCAGGATGTTTGGCGTCTTCACAATCCCACTGGCAGTGACTTCTCCTTTTTTACTTCCCCTCATTCGTCCTTCTCACGAATTGACTACCTTCTGGTTCACTCTTCTCTTGTTCAAGCTTCCTCATCGCCGCTTATTCACCCCATTTTAGTTTCAGATCATGCCGCGGTAACTTTCACACTTATGTCCTTTGCCCCTCGGGTAAGGTCTAGATCTTGGAGACTAAACACGGAAATTTTACATGATGTTTCCCAAGTTCGAGAGTTTTCTAATGATATTGAGACGTTTTTCCGTGAGAATGTTGGTTCAGTAAGCTCCCCTGTTGTTCTCTGGGACTCTTTTAAATGCACTTTTCGTGGTCAGGTCATTAAGTGTATGTCCAGGAGAAACGCTGCCATTAAAAAAGAGCTCACGGATTTAGCGGATGAGATTAAACGTCAGGAAGCTCTTTTTCGACAGTCTAAGGATAAGTCATGCTTACAATCTATTAAGAATTTAAAATATGCGTATAATACTATTGTCACTAAGAGAGCGCATATTGGTTTTCAGGCTCAGAAATCTAAGAGGCTGCTGTTAAAAAATCGTGCGGGCAAGACTCTTGCAGCTACATTAAAGTTCCAGGAATCTTCTAATAAATCTTCCCAAATCTCTTCTATTACTGACCATCTTGGTAAGAGGAAATTTCAGACTGAAGAAATTCTTGAGGTCTTTCGCGATTTCTATAATAATTTATATACCCCCTCTACGCAGGCGTCTTTTGAACAGTGCCAGGAGTTTTAGAAGACAGTGCCGTTGAAAGCTATACCGGAGGATGATAATAATTCATTAAATGCCCCGATTACCTCTGATGAAATTACTTCCGCGATTAAAGCCACTCGTTCCGGTAAGGCTCCGGGCCCTGATGGGTACCCTATTTTGTTTTATAAGACCTTCTTATCTGTGATTGTCCCGAAACTTCAATCGGTCTTTGATGCTTTTGTCAAAGATGGTTCTGTGTCTGGCTCTGCTGCTGATGCTACTATTGTAGTAATCCCCAAAGAAGGAAAGGATCATTCAGACCCCAAGAATTTTCGTCCCATCTCCCTGCTTAACATGGAGGCTAAGATTTTTGCTAAAATCTTAGCTAAACGATTAGAATCCTTTATCCCTCAATTGGTTCATCCTTCCCAAACAGGTTTTGTAAAGGGTCGTCTTGCGCGTGATAATATCCGTACTTTTTGTCATATTCTAGGTGCTGCTAAGCGATCCAATCTTCCGGCGGCGGCCTTGGCCCTTGACGCTGAAAAGGCCTTTGATAAGGTTTCCTGGCCTTTTTTACGAGCTGTTTTATGTGCACATAATCTTGGTGATTCCTTTATCCGTATGGTTATGTCTCTTTACTCCCGACCTAGGGCTAATATAAGAGTGAATGGGGCTACCTCGTCCTTTTTTAACCTTTGCCAGGGTACTAGACAAGGGTGTCCTTTGTCTCCTCTTTTATTTTTGTTGTCCATCGATCCTCTTCTCAGACTGATTGACGTACATCCAGACATTATGGGCTTTTCTTTTGGTTCCCATCAGTTAAAAGTAGCTGCCTATGCCGATGACGTTCTCATTTTTTCAGATGATGTTGTACGTGCCATCCCGGCTATTTCTGAGATCATTTCCACCTTCTCAAAGGTTTCAGGATATACACTGAACAGAGATAAGACAGAAATGTTCCCCTTAAATGCTTACTGCTTCTCCTCTCATATGGGCTCGGCGGGCTTTAAGTGGCAATCTAAGCAACTTAAGTATCTGGGTATTTATTTTTGTTCCACCCTTTATGCTACGGTTACTTATAATGAGTCTCAAACTATTCTTAAAGTGCGGCATCTTTTAGAAAATTGGTGTCCGAAGCATATCTCCTGGTGGGGTCGGCTCCAAACTCTTAAAATGATGATAACACCTATTATTAATTTTGTCTCTTCTATGCTTCCAGTAAAGCTCTCTGATGCCTTCTTTCATGATCTTGATTTAATTACTTCCAAATTCTTATGGAATAATAAAAGGGCTAGAATTGCCTATAAATTTTTGAGGAAACCCTATGAGTTGGGGGGATGTAATCTTCCTGATTGGGGGAAGTATCAATCTGCTTTTCTAGCCTCTCAAGGTGCGCTCTGGTTTTCCCCTCCCCTTATGCATGTTCCAGCTTGGTTGCTAATAGAACAGGAATTGGCCTCTCCTCTTCCAACGGCCTCTTTCTTAACCACAAATACTCTTTTCATTCCATTTTCTAGATCTATTATTTTGGATACTGTTGCTGCGATTCGTAAAATTGATATGAGAGTGGCGATTCCGTTGCATAAAACTAGATGGTCATCCATTTGGCGCAATTCCAAAATTAAGATTAATATTGATCCGGACTTGATGTCTTATTGGTCGGGGAAAGGTATCTCGCTTGTTAAACATTTGTATGATTCCAAAAATGACCCTCTTCCTTTCTCTACCCTGGCCCAGCAATTTTCTTTATCTAATATAGATTTTTATACTTTTCTTAAGATAAAGGTAGCACTTGCTAGATTACAGCTTCAGCCTTCTTCCCCTATGATTATGCTTTTTCACTTACGGATTAAGTCTGGTCATGTTGCATCTAGGATTTATAAATTTTTGTCATCCTCGACACTTCCTACCCAAACTGTTGCACAGCAAAAATGGCTATGTCATTTCGGGCATGAGATCACCGATCATATTTCTTCAGACACTTGGCAAGATATTGGTAGGCTTTCTCTTCGTAATAAAATCGCCCCCTCACTAATACAATCTAAGTTTTTCTCTATTAATCTTCTTCACTGGACTCCCATTCGTTTACACGCGCTAAATCTCAAGGACGATGATCGATGTTGGAGTTGTGGGCTAGCACCTGGTGATTTCCAACATATGTTCTTTGATTGCTCTCTTCTCCAACCCTTTTGGAGTCTAGTTCACAAACACCTCATGCTTATCTTTGTTATTCAGTTTCAACTCTCTTTTCCACTAATTCTTCTAGGTCCGCTGGCTGCCTCGGTCCCGTTGCCCTTAGATGCCATGGAATTACAATTATTGGATCTTTTACTATCTATTGCAGTCAAGGTAATTCTCATGGAGTGGAAATCTTTTTCTTCAGTCTCTTATCATACTTGGTGGGCATGGGTTTCTTTTCTGCGTAGTGCTCATACGTCAGTTGATCATGCTCACCTTTCTCCGTCTATATCTAATGAGGTGTGGCTGACTCTAGATACGTACATGCAAAGAGCCTCAGAGGGTTTGGTGGCTCAATACCCTTTTGATGTGCCTGGTTAATGATGGTGTTGTTGTTGGGTGAATCCTTTGGAAATCCTCTTCTCTTTTCTCATCTTGTCTTGTCTTTTTTCTTCTTTTCTTCTTTCTTTTTCTGTCTTTGCTTTCTTTCCTTTCTTTCCCTTCATCCCTAAGTTATTATATGATGATGATACTTTTGATAAACACGGCTCCTGATTATCCATTGATTCTTCCTTATTCAATGCATTCCTCTGATACTTCCAGATTAATGAACTTTGTAAGGTGTTTTTTTTTTTTTTTTTAGTTTTAACTCTCATTTTACCAGGTTGAATGTCTTTTAGCTGATATCATTTGTATCATTCTTGATTGTATTCTATGCTTGTTTTTACTCCCTTAAAATACTAAATTCTTTTGAAATCGGGAAAAAAAGTGTATTTTGTAAATTGTTGTGCATTTGTATAATTGCAGTTTATTCTGTGATTGTTTTCTGCAGGCTTTATTTCGATGTCAAATGGATCTTATCGGTTTCCAAAATATTTTTATGAACTGAACTAAACCGATATTTAAGTAATCGTGTAATTTCGAATTATCATCTTACTCAGGACAAAAGTCTGTAGATCGACAGCTAGTAATACAAATCATTAACATTGGTCGTGTTCTTAAATACTTTGTGCTAGTTACTCAGTGTCCCATGCTCTTAATTTTTTTTCATTTTCTCCTGCAACCAACAATTCTCCCTCCGATAGCAAGTGCCCTATGGTTTCTGCATCTTAGATTACTAGAGGTGAAGACTCCAGTCCAGTGAAAGCAAGTGTCCAAATAAACTTCAGGCCTGGGATGGGGCTTTGGGCACAAGCACAAACCAGCCCCCTCCCCAGAACCTGGCTGGCCTTTAGGGCAATCAGGCAATAGCTGGAGCGTGGGTAGGAGGGTTGATGTGTGGGCTGTGTATCTTTTACTGTTTCTGGGCCTGTTTTATGGTTTGATGTGCCAGTTTTTAATGTTGATTTCCCTGCTACAACCACAATCGTTGCCTCCCGCAAGTCAAATCCATGCAGTTTTCCATGACTTGCAAAACAGCTATACAGCACTTCTTTACAAGTTAAAAACCTTCCTAATTTGCAAAATGAGGCACTTTTTTTTTGCTATCTTAATCACTAAAAAGGGTAACTTTTATATTGGTTCCCAGGCCTATTTTCTGTCCCAGCCCGACACTGCCCCTCCCTCCCTATACCTCCTATAGCATGAGGGAAGCATAGAATGGCCCTCAGTGCCTGCGACTAGCCTCCTATACCCAGAATGCCCTGCTATGATTTCCCCCCAATCCAAAGTGTGCGAAGAAGGGCCCATTGGTGGGAATCCACCTGCATTTTTAGACCCAGTTAGCAGCATCAGAAGGAAGTTGTAAATGGCCGATACAGAGGGGTAGTCACCAGCAGGCATTGGTAATTCAAGACCAGGTAATTTCAGTACTCAAGGACATCACAACTTTCAGTTAAGCGTATCATGCTCTGCCTCAACAGTACATATTTCTTCTTCCTAGTTGTCTGGTACATTGGACTGGAATACATCGGAACGTCCAGACGGATATGACTATGACGATCAATCCTAATTTTCAGTACATACGCTTTCTTTTTAGGTTGTTGCTTTTTTTTAATACTACCATTGGTAGCTCTTACATTTTAGAGATTCTGTGATACATTACAAAATGCAAGTGCAGTAAACAAAAAACAGTAAATCCACTCCTGTAATGTAAATACGACAGCAGAACATGCACTTACAACTCCTCTCCTTCTAAGTGAAGAGAACATTGGAGATTAGGAGAGGGATGGTGACTATCATGAGGTCATTAAGTGATAGTTTTGACAGAGGGACACAAGGGTTACATATAACCTATTTGGGCTCCCACCTAGAAATGCAAGTGCACCTTTTCTAAGAGTAGTTTGCTGAAGTTCCGCGGCCAGATTCACAAAGGTCAACGTACACTTGTATGTACATTTACGAGATGGAGACTCCGCACATAAAAAGATAGGCCTGTCCACAAGTGCGGAGACTCCACAGCAGTGCTTAATTTGAAGAAAATAAGTGCCAGGGCCCTCATCAGGAGCTCACTACAGCTTGCACCATCCATTGCCCCAGCCAATGACAATACCAACTTAACTTCTAAACATCCCACTTTTACAAGTGTGACAATTCATATTATTCCAGGCCTCCAAAGCTATAAGAATTGCTTTGATGGCAGTTATTAGTCATTTTTAATGTATATTCAATTAATAAACAGCAGTTGTTGTACTATCCCTAATTAGGCAGACAGCGCCACCATGTGGCAGACTGTCATAAGAGCCAGTGCTGATATTTAAGTGTTGGTGCCGAGCACCAGAAACTACAGGCTCAAATTAAGCACTGCTCCACAGTCATAAAGATATTACTAAGATATCTTTGTGAATAGGAAAACATTCTAAACTTATGCAAAGTGGTAAGTTTACCTTTGTGAATCAAGTCCCATGCTTATAGGAAACAACAAGCCACAATTCAACGTCTGCCTCTGCTTTTGTTGAGGGACTGCGTTCCTCGAGCACTGGAGTGCAGCCCGCCGCTGCCCACTCCAACCACCCCTGTGAGTCTGCAAACAAACCTTCCTCAGTCAGCAGCGAGTCCCACAGAAGACCAGACGACATAGAGGACTCTTGCAACTGCCCTCGGTGAAGTGATGGGCCACTGTGACTTTAGTGGACATTTGTGAAATTGCAGTTTTTCTGTGGTTGTTTTCTGCAGGCTTTATTTCCATGTCTAATGGATCTTATCGGTTTCCAAAATAATTTTATGAACTGAACTAAACTGATATTAAAGTAATCATGTAATTTATAATTATCATCTTACTCAGGATATAATTGTGTAGATTGACAGCTTCCAATGCAAATCATTTGTTTAATGTTACTTTAATGTGCAGGTTCGTCTGGTTTTTAATTGCTTTGTGCTAGTTACCCAGTGGCCCATTCTGATTTCCCAGAATGAGCAAGAAGGCATGTTCAGCCGAGGAAAAGACGTATGTGATAATCTACTGAAAAACAAGTATTCTCACAGGATTTACACCGGAAACATCAATTCCTGGATGTATTTTCGGTGCTTAAATTAAAGAAACAAGATATTAATACTGTCTACGTACAGGCAAACAGGACACTTGAAGGCACATGGAAAAATCAGCTGACATCAGTTCATTAGCGACGTCTGCGTGTGATTTCTTTATGGAAGTGACCAAGAGAATATATATATATATTGTTTTTGAAGAGTAGACAATGGAAAAACTAAACGATTGCATAGAACAAGCTCGGAAATGAAAGGAAGGCAGATCCCATCTCTGAGTTCTGTATAGTATGTTTCACATTTCCCTACCCAAGAAGCAAGAGCTTGCCAAAAAGTGTGGCTTATAATAACTGAAGGAGTCCTCCTTAGTCACTGATCACTTAAAACACTCAATAACTCATCATGCAAGCGCTCTATCAATAATCTTTGCACTCATGTATACATTTATTTACTCACAAACTCATTCTTACATCACTGATTAGCCCTTCCACGAGGAAACTCACACACTCAACAAACATATGCTAGACAAAATAAAAAAAGTAAAAGTGGAAAAATAAGCAAAATGTTGCAATAATAAATGAGCAAAAAATGAAACCTAACTCAGTAAGCATTGCACTTGGCAGCCATCTTGGAATGGTATTATGAATAACGTAATATTATTGTGCCACTCCAAGAATGCCAACATGATGGCCATCTAGGAACAGTAAAACAATAATTCACTACGGACAGTACCATTTGAAGGTGGCTATCCAGATTAAAAGGAGGGATGTGTAAAAAGATTAAATGGAAAACTGAAATCCTGACCCATAAGCCCCAACACCAGTGCACACTCAGTTTCAGGTGGATCTACAAATGTGATCAGGTGAAACGCTCTTATTTACAGGGCCAAAGAGTCAATGGCACAAGTGGGCTGATCCATTGCCCCACGCTATGTGCTATTGTAGGCATAAACAGGATGTTAATGCCACTCAAACAAGCCAAGGGCTGAAGAAATTCCCTCTATCCACCTATGTGTGTGTGTGTGTATATATATATATATATATATACATATTACCTACTGGCGGTCGCCAGTAGGTAGTTATAGTTAGGACCACGTTTCCATAGGAAATCCGCAACATTCTATTTTGAATAACTTTGGCGCCGGTCCACGAATCCTCGCAAAATTTTCAAAATATGTGGGGCGCTACGCTCCGCTCCTACCCTGAAAGTCTCGGGGTGATTCGGCAAGCGGGGGCCGAGAAAAAAGGGGGGTCCCAAAACGCGTTTTCCCCATGCATTTTTCCATAGGACCTTTAGACACAGCTACAGCCCGAACGGCTGAACAGAATTATGTGAAATTTGGCAGAGAGGTAGCCATAAGGTCCATGAAGTGCCTTTTGCAGGTGTAAATCTGTTCAGTATTTCCTGAGAAAATAGTATTTAAATCAATATATATATCTGTAAGCGCGCAGCGTGCGCGCTGGGTGCGCGCACCTTGCCGTGCGCGAGCGCAATTCTGATTGGTTGTTAGATCTTAGTAAACATTCGAATCGGTGGAAATCAGGGAAGCGGCGGCCGCATTTTGTCTATCGCATAAAGAGGGGGTGATAAACAAAGGGGGAGAACTTGAAAAGGGGGCAGAGTGGGGAGAAATTGACCCAGTAGGCATTGTAAGGGGGTCACAGTAGGACCTTGTAGGGCAAAAAAAAAGATTTATATTTTGTTAAAAAATATCGCCGAGCACCCAGCGCGCACCCGAAAAAAAACTTTATAAAAAAAATCAAAAAAAAATCGCATTTAAGTGTTTAGATATAAGGTGGCTCTAAAAAGAGCCCTTGTGTTTATTGTTTGTTTTTTGGTACCTACAAGTAAGTACCGACGCAGAGTCTAAAGTTCAAGAGGAATATATATATATATATATATATATATATATATATATATATATATATATATATATATATATATATATATATATATATATATATTACCTACTGGCGGTCGCCAGTAGGTAGTTATAGTTAGGACCACGCTTCCATAGGAAATCCGCAACATTCTATTTTGAATAACTTTGGCGCCGGTCGACGAATCCTCGCAAATTTTTCAAAATAGGTGGGGCGCTACGCTCCGCTCCTACCCTGAAAGTCTCGGGGGGATTCGTCAAGCGGGGGCTGAGATAAAAGGGGGGTCTCAAAACGCGTTTTTCCCATGCATTTTTCCATAGGACCTTTAGACAGGGCTACAGCCCGAACGGCTGAACAGAATTTAATGAAATTTGGCAGAGAGGTAGTTCCCAGGTCAAGGAAGTGCCTTTTGTAGGTTTGGTGTAAATCTGTTCAATAGATTCTGAGAAAATAGCCTTTAAATCAATATATATATCTGTGGCAGCTTACGGTGCGCTTACCGTAAGCTTACCGTACGCGTACGGTGGCATGTGCGAGCGCGATTCTGATTGGCTCTTAGATCTTAGTAAACATTCGAGTCGGTTGAAACTTGGAAGCGGCGGACGCCATTTTCTCTCTTGCTTCCTGAGTTGGGCAGCAAAAACGTACCCCAAATATATGTAAAGAGGCAGTTTCATGAGATCCTAACCACCCAGCATTGATACAGGGGTCCCCAAACCACCCCCAAGCCCAAAAAAACAAAAAAAAATTTTTTTAGGAAAATCGCCGATTACGCTTACGCACGGTAAAAAATTATAAAAAAAAAAATTATCCACATTCTCCCCACCCCGTGTGCAAATGGTGCCCGAAGAATAAATTTCACAAAGATGCGCAAAATATGTCCCCCATGTGCGCACGGTGCGCGAAGCGCATCGTGCGTACATGGCCCATCCCGCTTAACGTGGGCACGCGGTGCGCGCAGCGCACCGCGTGACCACTGTGCGTGCACGGCACTAACTGCGTAAAGTGGGCGCGCGGTGCGCGAAGCGCACCGTGCGCGCACGGAACGAACTGCGTTAACTGGGCGCACACGCCACGAATGGCGTAAAGTAACTTAGCATTTAAAAAACCTTGCAAATTCACTGAAAAAACCATAGGTTTTACACATGTTATAGTTAGCTGGACATTTTAGTGATAAAAAACCAATGAAATTCCCCCGTTATAGTTACTGCAGGCAACTATAACTCACGCGACCGCAATCTTCTGCTGATGACATATGTGTCTTTATGAAAAAAAAATATTTGTAATATATGTAAAGCTAAAATTTAATGGAAGAAGACATGGGCAAATAAGTGTCTAAATACAGTATTAGCATCAGCAGAGGATTGCGGTCGCGTGAGTTATAGTTGCCTGCAGTAACTATAACGGGGGAATTTCATTGGTTTTTTTATCAGTAAAATGTCCAGCTAACTATAACATGTGTAAAACCTATGGTTTTTTCAGTGAATATATATATATGTATATATATATATATTCACTGAAAAAACCATAGGTTTCACACACGTTATAGTTAGGAATTAGCATTTAAAAAACCTTGCAAATTCACTGAAAAAAACATAGGTTTCACACATGTTATAGTTAGCTGGACATTTTACTGATAAAAAACCAATGAAATTCCCCCGTTATAGTTAGTGCAGGCAACTATAACTCACGCGACCGCAATCCTCTGCTGATGCTAATACTGTATTTAGACACTTATTTGCCCATGTCTTCTTCCATTAAATTTTAGCTATACATATATTACAAATATTTTTTTTACATAAAGACACATATGTCATCAGCAGAGGATTGCGGTCGCGTGAGTTATAGTTGCCTGCACTAACTATAACGGGGGAATTTCATTGGTTTTTTATCAGTAAAATGTCCAGCTAACTATAACATGTGTGAAACCTATGGTTTTTTCAGTGAATATATATATATATATATATAAAATCACCCCGAGACTTTCAGGGTAGGAGCTGAGCGGAGCGCCCCATTAGTTTTGAAGATAAGTCAACCGACGCCAAAGTTATTCAAAATAGAATTTTCAGATTTCCTATGGGAACTCGGTCCTAACTATAACTATCTACTGGCGACCGCCAGTAGATAATATATATATATATGTCCAAGAAAGAAGTGACTCAAACAGATAGATTCACCAAAGAACAAAAATATATTTCCACTACAACGTTTCAGCTTCCGCCTTCCTCAGGTAGTAGAAGATGGTTTGCTCTGTGGCTGCACAGATGTCACAGCTGAATTTTCAAAAAGCATCATGAGTGAAGATTCTATTTGGAATGTGGACTCAATGCAGTCCTGAGAGCTCTTGAGATATGCAGTAATCAGGTTTTGTTGTCAGTAATGTTCAGTCCATCTGGATGCAGTGATTTTAAACGGTACATCCAGAAGTTTTCCCTGGAGTCCAGTAGTTCTTCCTTTGAAACATGTTCCATGGGGAAAATCTTCAAATCTGATAGTGAATGATCCACAAGGTTAAAATGATTGGCTACAGGCTGGTCAATTTTCTTATTAATTATTGCCGGTTTGTGGTTCCTGAATCGTGTACGGAGGTCATTCACTGTTTGGCCTACATATTGTTTTTACAGCTTTGCCGTTGGCACTGAATCACATAAATAATGCATGTTGAGCGACATGTAAGATGCTGCCTTATTGCATAGGTCCTTCTCATAACAGAACTAATTACAGATGATGTTTGTAAAAGATATTCACACATGATGCACCTTTTAGAGTCGCAGCAATGAACCCCTGCATTTGTTACAGCTTGCTTGAGTTCAGCTCTCACAATAAGAGATCGTAAATTTGGAGCTCTGCGGTAAGCAATGACTGGCGGTTTTGAAAAAACCTTTTGCAATTTTTCACAAGTGGAGATATATATATATATGTGAAAAGTGGATATATATATGTCCCAGTGCCGGTCGCCACTGGGTACTTATCGTTAGGTCTGCCTTTTCATAGTTCCAGGGGGCCTATTTGCTCCCACGGGAGACACGCTCCTGCAGGCGCAAGTGCTCTGATTGGCTGCGTGCAAGATGAAGTAAAATGTTGCAGGAAGCCATTACAGGACTCAGAGACATAGTTCCCTGTCCGGCGATTAATTCTTTTTTAAATAGCATAAGGGGGCAGGGTAGGGATTCCCTGCCCCACTGGGCCTTGTGAAGCTGTCCCAGAGGGACTCCTCTGGAGAAAAAATAATATTTATTTTAAAAAAGCTGCAATCCCTCGGAATTCCCATGGGACTCCTGTGAGTTTACAACTTTCTTTCAAAAAAAGAAAGAAAACGTTCATCAGCGTTTCAAATGTAAAACAAAATGACTCCCATTGTGGGCCGTGCTGGGGTGTTTCTGGCATTTTTGGGAGGGGGACGTGATTCGAGCCCCTCTCCCTGAGTAAGTCAGAGACCCCCATCCCATATTGCCAAATGCAAAGTTAAGGGGAGGGGGCATACAGTCCCCTCCATGAGTCACTAATGGGCCCAAGGACCCCATCCTCCGGGGCCGAACGTACAAAAATATGGAAGGGCACACAGCACCCCTCACTGAGCCTCAATGAGGCCCCAGTGACCCCATCCCCTGTGGCAAACTTCAAAGTAAAGGGTAGAGGGGCATGCAGCCACACTCCCTGGGCCCTGGAGAGGCCTGGGGACCCCATCCCACAGTCTAAACTTGAAGGGGAGGTGCAAGGCCCCACTAGCCGAGCCTGTATACTCCCCGGACCCCTATCACCTAGAGCTGGCTCAAACACTGTGTCCCCAGGAGCCCAACCACATGATACTGTAGTTTCCCTGCCCGCAAGACCGCAGGCAGGGAAACATATGCCTTCTCCAACGGGGAGACATTTTTTTAAAGTAAAGCCAGATGGGATCAAACATGCATGTGAAGGCTGCTCCCACTCGGCAGGTGCTTTTAAAAAGCTCCCACTGAGTGGCAGCAGCCTTTTATTTTCCTGCCTGTGCTCTTACGGGCAGGGAAACTCAGATTGCTCCCGCCTGGTGGGAGCAAACAAAGACAGCTGCTCCTGCTGGGCGGGAGCAATTAGGGGTCCCGTAGCATGGGTGCATGCAGTGAGCCAGCTGAGACCATGGGAACCCAGGGGCTCGCCACACTGCCCCCAATATATTCTTTGGTGGGTGCCCCAGGTGGGCAACGGGGCACCCACTCAGAAGTAAACGAGGCCCCAGTGCATGATGTCTCGGAGGCCATTATGGACTCGGGGAGGGGTCCAAGGGCTCCCTCCCCATTATAAATAAAATGAGTGGTGTCCCTGGGGCCCAGAGTGGCAAAGGGTAGGGGGCCGTGTTCCCCCTTCCCTTAAAATATGTTTTGGCCCCAGGGGTTGGAGTCCCTAAGGCCACTATTCGCTCACAGAGGAGGGCAGCTTTCCCCACTCCCCTTAAAGGCCTTGAGGGATGGGGTCCCTGGGGCCCAAAGTTGGTCAGGGAGGGAGGCCGTGCATCCCCTTGCCCTTAAAAAATGATGGCCCTAGGGGGATGGGGACCCCACGGTTAAAGTGTCTCCTGGAAGTGGGGCGTGTGCCCCTCTCTCCTTAAAAAGAAAAGGCCCCCGGAAATGGAGTCACCCGGGCCTGAAGCACCTTGGGGAAGGTGGCTGCTTCAATGGGTTGGACGGAGGGCCTGACTGCAGGTAAGGTCCTGCGGCCAACCCCACACCATGCACGGACAAAGGCCATGCTCAGCATGGGGTTGGCTGCCCACAGGCATTGGTCTCAGGGTCTGGCCCCTCCAGCCCGGCACTGCCTACAACTCATGCCCTAAGTTAATTTTAACTTGCGCCCTCGTTTTGCACTGCTAATTAACCCACATATTGCATTACTCATGACTTGTTCTATAACATTATTGTTTTACATCACTGCAACAATTGAAATACCATCATTGATGACAAGACTGTGTATGGTGGGGTGCGAGATCTTTATAATTAGCAAATATCGGGTGCATTAGGATGGCTCATAACTTCACCTACTCTGAGATCCATCGAGTCCCCGCCTCAAAGGTAAAATCTAAAAGCAATTCTAAATTAAGACTTTATATGAGCCTACAGATATCAGCATTATCAGTTGATTGCTTTTACCAACTGCTAAAAATACCCATTGCGATGAAAATATGCTACATTTGTGGCTGGCAATATTTGTGCATGATTAGACTAAAGCAGTTACCTGTATCCCAAAACTGTTGTCAGGGTTCTCTGCCTGATCCACAGAGTTAACTGCAAATGCAGCTCCCTCCGCTTGAAAGATTCCATCTCTCACTACATCTCTGGGGATGCTTCACTGTGACTTTGGGTCTTTGGTCCCAAATGTCAAACCAAGGGCCACACACCTGAATTTCCAGGAAATCTGCAGAAGCAAAGGTCTTTCCCCACTTACTCCTGCGGTTAATCCTTAGTATCACAAGAGATGACTGACACCAATGAGTGACCCTGGGAAATGGGGACTTGGGAGGGAGGGAGGGAGAGAGAGAGAGGGAGAGAGAGGGAGATCTTTTGAGCAGGACCCTTCACGTTCTAGTGGTAAGGTGCACTTCTGCCGAGGAGGAAGGGAGTACACTGCCTCACATCCCAGCACTCAGTTCGCTCAGTTGTAAAATGGTAAATGTAGTGCAAGGTAGCACTTCCTCCAGTAAAAGTCTCTAGTTGTAACCATTGTTGGTGCAGCCATTGCTGTGTATATTTAGACATGTGTATTCGGACCTTCTTCAGTAGAGAGTAACACGTTGTTTTGAAGGTGCTGTAAATGCTGTCCACAGTCTCCTCAGATCTCTGTTCCACTCACTGAGTGCAGGTACATCAAGCAGTGCTCATCAGCTTAAAGCAGCTGTATCAAACAAAGGGGGTAGGGCGCACACTGTCTCACATCCCAGCACTCCGTTTGCTTAGATGCATTATGTAAATACAGTGCATGGTAACACTTACTTCAGTAAAAGTCTTTAGTTTTCACCATTGTTGGTGCAGCCAGTGCTGTGTATTTCTAGACAGATTGGGTGCTGGGATATCAGACAGTGTCCTCCCTACCACCATTGATTGACTGGGCTCCTTTCAATTGATGAGCAGATGACCTCTGGTTTTATTCACCTGCACTCAGTGAGTGGTACAAAACCTGAGAATACTGTCAGCAGCATGATCAGCACCCTTAAAATGAAATGTTACCCTCTATCTTTGTAATACTTAAATATATCCATTGGTGCCTTTCATCCATCCTTGGGCCCTGATTTTCCACTTACATATCAATGATACCCTGATTGTCTTCACAATCATGTCAGGTGCATAAAGGGGCAACCTGTTGTGGTATAAAAAAAGTCCCTTTATCCAATCCTGCGTTGCTAACATTAACCAACAGTAGATATTCCAGAATATTCCTTTGTTTGATGATATCTGTTTGGACTTTAAGACCTACAGTGACATCATTCACCAGACAGCCCCTTTAAATGTACTATTAACCTTGTTTCCTCCTGTTTGAAAGGCAAATAGCTTCATCCTCTTTCAATCACTAAGGCCCTGAATAAATGAATTAATTTGGTATATGAATGAATGAATTTGGTATAGCGCACAGCTACTCGAAGTAGAGTGTCCTGGCGCTGAGTTCGGACAGTAGGCAGGTCAGTCAAACAGGAGTTTGTTTTTTTCATGTACGTTGAAAGGTTAGCAGTTGCTCTCAGCGAAGCCGGTAGACTGTTCCATGCTTTTGCACCAAGGGACCCTAAAGATCTGTTTCCCCCCCTCCCCCCCCCCCACATGAGCCAAACAAATTTTGGGGGTGTGAACGAGATCAGCATTGGAGGATCTAAACGTCCTTGTTGGCTTGTAGCGTTTGATACATTTGTTTGGGCAGTTAGCACCTATTCCATGGAGTGCTTTAAAAAGGATCACTGTGGCTTGAAATTTGATCCTTTCCTTCATACGCAACCAATGCAGGGACTTCAGAAAGAGTCATATGGGACTTCGGCTTTGGTCGCAGGATTGCCCTAGCTGCAGCGTTTTGCATCAATTGCTGACGCTGAATAAGGTAATCAGGCAGGCCTAGTTATAGGATATTGATGTAATCCAATTTTGATGCCACCAATGTTCAAACCACAATCTTCCTACTGTCCAATGACAGTAATGGGAGAAATGTATTTAACATACAGAGAGTACCGAAACAGGAACCAATCAGTGCTTGAACCCGTGGATCCATGAAGAGGTCATTGTCAATGACAATGTCTAGGTTTTTAACCCTCTCCTGGGCTAAAAGTGGAGGGGGCAGTTTATCCAGCCGCCATATACTCCAATTACACATGGCGAGTTGGCCAAAAAACGCAACGTCTGTTTTCTCCGGTTTACACTTCAGCTGATTTATATTGAGCCAGTTAAATAACTTTGTGAGGCAGAATCTAATATTGTCTCCATCAAAGTCGGTTCCTTTTTCATGTGTAAAATCCAGTTGTGTGTCATCAGCATAAGAGATAATCTTAGCATCCTTTTTCTCTACTAAAGGTGCAAGAGATGCTAGATAAATATTAAAGAGGGTGGGACTAAGACTAGATCCCTGGGTTACTCCTACGTTCGTGTGAGGCATTGGAGATGAAAACGGTGGCATCCAAATATCCTGTGATCTATTTTCCAGGAAAGAGGTCATCCAGGCGAGTACGGTCCCTCCAATGCCCACATTCCGTAGTCTGTCAAGGAGTCTCTCATGTGGGACCGTATCAAAGGCCGCTGACAGGTCATGTAAGATTAAGACTGCCCTACCTCCCTGATCTAGTTTTTCCTTAATGTGCTCTGTCACTTCCAACAGAGCAGATTCTGCGCCATACTTTGTCCTAGAGCCGGATTGTGGGACATGTAACAGCTCATTACGAGTCTGGCTGTGGGTGTTTGTGAACTAGGTCACATTTTACTGTGCAGTAATTCTGTTCTGTAAAATCGTAGGAGGTTATACCCCTTTTTTCAGTGGAGTAACCACTTCTCCACCTAGCTGGAAAACACCCTCCCCAACACTGCCCTTCTCTCCCTAATCTCATCCCTTACTCCCCACCACACCCTCTGGTCCCGGTGTACATTTTCCACCTACTTACAGCATGTGGTTAATGAATGCATTATACTCCCGAAATTGGAAATTCCATGTCTTATTAGCAACCAGACAAATTGCTCCCACAGGGTTATTCACCATTCAACTTATACTTGAACTTTACTGGGTCAGATTTACCATGTAAATTCATATGCAAATGTACTATGCTGTAAATCCGACCCAGGATAGTGTAACTCGTAATTCGGGCTAAGATCTCCTAACAAGGGTGTTTGTCGACCCATGATAATTTGTGTAGCAACTATGTGTGACAGAAGGTTTTCCATCCTTCTAATTTGGATGGACTCTCTTCATGAACATGTTTTGCAGGAGCAATACTTTTTCGTGATAGTTCTTAAACAAATTTGTTGTCCTAGGTTTTGATGTAGAAACTATTACCCTAGAGCTGTTTGCAGGAATGCACAATATCAAACCTGTCATCTTCATCACATCCACTTCCCACAACAACACAGCTGTTTTCTTCAGCTAGCTGTGCTGTAACCACATTGTATGTAGTTTACTGTCAGTTTACTGTCAGATAATGAAAATCCTGTACCCAGAATATTGCTGAACACACAAAATGCAAACTTAATGAATCCTTCAAAGATAGGCTGGTGCACCCAACATCAAAATGAAATGTGAAATAATGGAGCCATGGACCAATTATTCTGAAATGCTCAACTTAATAAATTGAGCTTTCAGTTACAGGTTTTAGAATGCTATTTTTGTATAATTTGATCGCATTAGGAATGTACAAATAGTTAGCTAGAAATTAAAAAGCCTCCTGACTCCTTATAGGTAAGAGAAGACAGTAGTGTTCAGTAGTTTAGTGTAATTTTAGTATGATAGTTTTATATTTTTCTGAACAACGTATAGGTGTAAACAAAGAAAGTACAATGGGTCTTGCAAAAAGTCTGCTATGTTGAAATCATTTTATTTTTGTGATTTTCTTTGGTTCAAGCAAGAAACACATCATTGCATTTGTAAATAGTAAGAGCCAGAAAATATTAGTCAGCTTGAAGAGTATCGAAATATCTGTCAGCTGCCATTCCAGTCTGCCATGCTTCTCTCTTATCCGGATTGCCTTTTCCATTGTTGGAGAAATCCTGTTTATAAGCCACAGACAGATATTCGAAATCCCCTGGCTGCTACAGTTGATTTATTTTTTCAGCAAGTGCATAGAACGGAAACACCGCCAACACACTCCACTGTCCTCTAGCAGTATCACTCATTGGATGGTGTCTTTATGTACCAGGCCCTCACTGGGAAACAACCAACAGTGTATAGCAGATAAATGGCTGGTGCATTTTCAGATTAATAATTCTACCATACGAGGAATTACTTTGAGTTTGAGTTTTTGCCTGGGTGTCATATTGCAGCATCAATTCACATTTCTTCAGGTGGGAATGTGTGATACAGAGTAATGCTGCACGTTTTCCCTCAACCCTGGAAGCAAAATTTTAAATATCAGAGTTTTTACCTCCAAAATCGGTATGGGGAGTGGGGGGGGGGCAGCTGTGTCTATACAGTATTTGTGCAGAAGTTCTAATTTCGATTGACATGAAAACTCAAACTAGAGCCCAAAATGAAGGTTACATAGATCTTAGAGTTAGAGCCATGATGTTGTGACTTAAAGTCAGTCAAAAATCAGAAGTCTTGCACTGCAGTGTTATATCGGCTTTAAAATTATTTACCATCACTAGCAGAATGATGTCGTAAATGCATCCAATGAGACATAATAGTAATAGGCTGATTACTTACGATAATTTTCGTTACTCCGATTATCCCTCTTGGCCCCAGTTCCAACTATTTGAATTGTTTCAACATCCTGCCAGACACTAGACAAGGAAGGTTAAAAGGGAAAAACTAACCTCCCTCCATTGCCTCTCCTGCCGCTCTCTAATGGCCCCCTTTTTCTACGGCCCCCAAAAGGGACCGGGACCACCACCATCTACCTGAATCCTCGGAGATTGAGATTGATATGATGGGAGAAATCTAAGGATTGGGTCGAAGTGATTAATGGTAAGACCTCCATTTTAGGCTTGTGATGTCATAGCTGGGGTAAGACTATGTCCCCTGGCATTTCTGTATGGTGGTGGGGACTGACTCTGCCTGCTTGCGCTCCTGACTGCCATCAAGTGCTTAAATTTGATACATAATTCCTGCAGCGCTGGATGCGCAAGACCTCAGTTTTCTGCTTGTGGTGTTGTGGCAGGGGTGGGACCACATCCCCCAGCATCCCTGCCTGGTGGAGGCAGCTGACTCTGCCTGCTTGCACACCTGATTGCCATCAAGTGCTTAAAAGTACTATGTGATTCCCTCATCGCGGGACGCACCTGGGCTCGTGCTCTGGCAAAGACCGGGCCATGAGAGATCCTGCCTTAGCCTGACATAGCCTGGAAGAGGCTGGGCTGGGCCATCCCTCTTGGTTTTTGCTCTCCTGTAACTTTCCTACCATCTGGGAGTCTTCCACGAGCCCTACGGTATTATGCGCTATTCCGTCCAACCTTTTGCAGTTCTGCTGGATAGAATGAGGAAAAGGAAAGTTGCTTCTGTATCTTCCTTGGGTATTCAACCACAACACCGCCAAAAATTGATATCTTTTTAGTGCAGACTGTAGATATTTCCAACAAGATTAAGTTGGCAGAACGGCTGCTTTCCCTTACAGCTGGCGATATCACCCTGGCCCCCTCCCTCTGATTGGTTCCAATAGTTATGTTATGTTAGTTGAGTTTTGTATAGAGCATAATCACCGCCAGGTCTCTTAGCGCTTTTTAGAGAGAGGGTCAAAGGTCGTTAGAGACAGTTACACAACATCACATGGCAAGGGGGTTAAAACTGTGTCCAAAGCCTCCCTAAACAGGACCGTTTTAAGCTGTTTCCTGGAGAGAAGGAGTGCAGGTTCCTTGCGAAGGTAATCAGGTAATTGGTTCCATAGTTGTGGGAGAAGTACGGAGAATGCTCTGCCCCCTTTGGATGCAGTATTGTACCATGGAAGGGCCAGGCGGCAGGCCTCTGATGACCGCAGTATGCGACCGGGTGCGTAATTCTCCAGGCTTTCTTTAATGTAGACTGGGGCTTGGCCGTAGATATCTTTATGGGCAATGCAGAGACCCTTACATTTTTCTCTTTGCTTGATGGGGAGCCAGTGCAACTTGCACAGCAGTGGGGTGGCGTGAGTCCTCCTGGGCTGCCTAAAGATGAATCTAGCTGCGTCGTTCAGTACCACCTGTAATTTATTAGTACGTTTCTGGGGGAGACCGATGTATAAGGCATTGCTGTAGTCGAATCTAGACACAATTGTTGCTGATACAATCGTCTGTAGTGAGGCAGTTGAAAGGAGGGGGACAAGTTTCCGCAGCTGTCTCAGGAGACCTATACATGTTCCGACCACTGTGGTGATTTGATTGGCCATAGAGAGCTGAGTCGATCTTTATGCCCAGGCTTTTCACGACGGGTACTGGTGTGGGGGTAGTACCCAGCTCTTGGGGCCAGAAGCGGTCACTCCAGGGATTGTTTTTCGTGGGGATGACAAGGACTTCTGTTTTGTCAGGGTTCATTTTTAGTGAATTGGCCGTCATCCAGTTTGCTGTGAATCTGAGGATATTTTGTGTCAGCTCTTGGGCATGGGCAGAGTTATCAATCAGGAGGACAAGCTGCGTGTCTTCCTCGTATTTGAAGACTCGGCAGTCCATACGGGCTAGAGCTGCCACTAGAGGCTGTAGGTTTATGTTGAAGAGGAGTGGAGACAGTGCGGAGCCCTGGGGGACGCCGCAGGTGAGAGAGCCCCTGTCCGATACCGCCTCACCCAATTGGACCCTCTGGGATCGACCTGACAAGAAGGATTCAGAGAGCCACTGGTGTGCCTGCCCGTGAATGCCCAGGTCAGTGATTCTGGCCAGCAGCTGTGTATGGCTGACCGTATCGAACGCCGCTGATAGATCTAGTAAAATCAGGGTGCTTGGTTTTTTATTGTCAGCCATAATTCTGAGTTCATCACATACAGACAGCAGCACTAGCTCAGTACTATGATGGGCTCTAAAGCCCACCTGTCGGGCTTGGAGTAATTGGTGTTCCTCCAAGACAGACGAAAGTTTCTTAAGGACGTGTTGTTCGACAACCTTCGCCAGGAAGGGGAGCTGGGAGATGGACCTATAATTTTTTAAGATTAGCGGCATCTGCTCCTGGTTTCTTTAACAGGGGGGTGACTCTGGCCTCCTTCAGGTTGGAGGGTAGGTGGCCAGTCTCCAAAGAGTTGTTCAGCAGAGCCAGGGTTTGCCTTTCCAGCCCAGGGAGGGCCATTCGGAAAATCTTCGGGGGCAGGGGTCTACAGGGGAGCCCGATTTGGTGCGATTCGTCAGTAGTGTTAAAGACGCAGAATCTAGATTTGGGAAGATGGTGAGTTGCTTGCAAGGGAGGGGAGGGGCCTGAGTCTGGACTAGAGAGCCCTGATTGATAGGGGTGTTATCAATCTCGGAGCGGATATCCCTGACTTTCTGGAGAAAGAAGGTCTGGAACATGTTGCAGTATATGGGCGCGGCTGCAGCTTTCAGCTCAGCCTTTTGGCTGAGTTCTTTCAGTATTCTGAAAGTCTCTTTCTGCTCGTTTGGCGCGTTTGTACTTAATGCGTAGTAATATTCAGCCTTCCTGGTCGTTATATCTTTTTGTAAGAGTTAAGTAGGGCTTTATAGGTTGTCAGCTCCGTTGGGTCATATGCTTTTTGCCATCGTCTCTCGGCTTGGCGGAGACTTTGCTTCCTTTCCCTCAACATCTTGTTAAACCAGGGGGCCCCCTTGCCCTTGTCTCTGACTCTTTCCCTCCGCTCCAGTGCAACTTGATCTCTGGCATCACGTAGGGTGTTCAGGAGAGCTTCACTCTCCTGGTCAAGATTCCCTTCCTTAAGTATTGGTGGGGGGGGGAGCCTGTGTAAGGTGTCTACTAGTTTGTCAGCCTCAATTTTGTTCCAGCTTCGCAATCTTCTTCACCCTGGGGGAGGTTGCGACAGTTTGTCATCAAAAGGGACCCAGCAGCTAATTAGCGAGTGGTCTGACCAGGCACAGGGGCTGATATCCATTAGATTGCCCTAGGTTGCGAGGTCCAGATAAGGTCCAGGATGTGCCCTTTATTGTGGGTGGGGATATCCACCAGTTGATGGAGTCCCATTGAACTCTTTGCTGTCTCAAATTGGCTGATGAGCAGCTCTCTCGGAACAATATCCCAGTGATAGTTGAAGTTACCAACCACTAGGAGCCGTTTGTACCGTGAGCAGTTGAAAAGAGATCGTTCAATCTGAGGGTTGACCGCGGTGGACAGTAAACAACCAGGAGTAGGAGGCAGGAGGCTTTAAATGAGATTTTGACCCCTAATATGTCTGCGTTTCCAATGCTCTCTGCCACTATCTTGGTAACCATAATTTGAGTGTTAAAGAGGATGGCTACACCCCCTCCTCTTGTCTCCTTTTGTCTGTTATGCCAGAGGGCGTCAGAATCCCCTGGGAGGGCTGCAATAATGTCTAGAATCGAAGTATCTCCCAGCCAGGTTTCTGCGAGTGCCAGGATATCTATGTCTCCGTCCTGGAGGAGGGAAAAGATTTCAAGGCTGTGCTTCTGCAAAGAACGTGTATTGAGAACTGCCACCTTCAAACCTGGTGGGTTACCTAGTGCAGTGTTTTTGTGGGCTGCTGGATGCGGGGTCATAAGTCTGCCCGCTCCAATATTTCTCAGGATTTTTTCGGCTCTCAGCTTGTCTACCACGTTTCTGCCTAGGGCATGGCCCCCTGTGGCTAGGGTCTGTAATTGTGCAGCTGAGTAGATCAGCAATTGACCAGGGGTTCTGACCCCTGGCCCAGTTGGAATTGGACGGGCGCAGACGGGCTTGCCTTAGGCGTGCCTTTGGCGCCTAAGCGGCAGTGTTCCCTTCCGCTTGCCCAGCAATCAGCGCTGCGCTGCAACAGCTGATCACCCCATAGGCACTAGACCGCAATTAGTAAGTGAAAGTGCTGAAACCAGGGAGGGTGCAATCAGCATGGGGGAATGCGCGTCAAGGTAGAATTCCAAATTCAATTTTACAAGTGTTGTGTTTAAAACAAGGAAACCATGTTTAAAAACGATTTAGGAAGGATTTTAGAAACGCTTTGCTTTAAAACCAGGATCACACAAGTTAAAACAAGTTAAAACGAATTCAGTCAGGTTAAAACAGTTATTTTAAATTAATATTTCAGGTACAGAAAAACTCTCAATGCCTTGGGGGACCGCCTCGTAAGCAAGCGTGTCTCACCCTCTCTGGTGATTGTGATGTCCAGGCTGGTGGACACTCTAGGGCGTTATCTCCATCAGAAAGGAAAAGCGATGGTAGCAATACTGGACATCAGATGATGGAAGGGAAAGGCCTAAACAGTCCTGTGTTAACTGTTCATTTGCCTGACTCTGGCCTGGTGACCAAATGAAGGAAAAAGACACTGAAACCCAAGCCGGGGAACTTAAAATCCTCACAAAGCTCATTAATCAGCGAGAGTTCGCTGTCCAGTCCCCCATTAACGGATTCTGCTCTTTGAGTTTGCATGAGTAGACACCTAGGGATCTTGCTTTACCACAAGTTACAGCTCGCAGACAACCGACTTCACGCTATTGAGGGAAGCCTGAAAGGCTTGTCTAACATCAGAAAGGGGCATGCAATGGGCTTACCACAGGAGCAGCCCAGCGCTGATGCAAGGCCAATTCTTTCGGCAACATCTATGCAACCAAATGTCAAGGAAATACATGCAAGGGATGATAATAGGGCCCACGATCTGTTACAACCAAGCTGGATGGCCAGCCATTCTGCTCTCTTGACACGAATTGGCAGTCAACCAGACGGGAAGCAAGCCAGTCCAGACCTCCTTCCTGTGATCAATCTTCCTCCTGACGATTTTTTGTATGCAGTAGTTTTAGCCAAAGTGGCAAGCTTGCTTGCCGGGACGATTGAGTCAACATTGGATCTAAGAATAAGATGTCTCACCGGCTCAACACCAATTTGAGATGCTACTATATTATCTATAAAGGAATTATCTTTGTACGTAGAGTTGGGGGGCATAGGGCCCTTAGCAAGACAATTTCCTTGGGAATGTATAATTATAAATTATAAAGACCCCTGATTGCTGAGGAGATTCTGGCTCAAGCTAGGGCTGGCGCTGTAAAATCAAGCCCCATAAAGATCAACCTCTACCTACTTCCCTAGCAGGCTGCATGCAGCACCTCAGCCAATGTCCAGGAACAGATTCATGGTGATCTCGGGCATGGAGAACAATGACTGACAATACACATGGAAGTGTGATACTGCTGCTGTTGTTATTACGAACACAAGCCCCTCTAGCTGCACGAGCACACTCAAAGCCCTAGAAATTGGGGGGCCCCCAGGACAATGTGAAGGTCGCCCAATCCCCCTGCTGGCCTCTCTATGTGTATCTTCACGCAAGTGACAACTACTGGGGGAAACTTTGTTAGTCCACCTCCTGAGAACTGGAACATTCTATCCTGAAATATAGCTGGGCTCAAATCTAAACTTGCTGATCTTGACTGGGGATATTTCATTGACTATTTCAACATTTGTATCTTCTAAGAGACATGGTGTACAGCCCATGTATTCAGAACAGGGTTAACTAATGTTTCATGCAATGCTTTAACCTTTGGGGAGGGGTGCCATGCTAGTGGGCTCACTATCTGGGTTAAAACCACACTAAATTGTGAAATATTAAGTCTATCCTTGAATTCGCCTGACATTTTAGAGCTACAATTGGTTCCCTCTAATAGGGAAGCTATCTACAATTTTAACATGTATAATAGACCCGGGGACCACCACAAGGAATCATGCACTAAAAAACTTAGAGGAGTGCCTTTCAGATATACTGCTAGGTTGATTGACCATTGTCGCAGATGATTTCAATGTCACTTACGAACCCAATGATTGTGAAGACTTTTGTATTACAGAGAATGAGGATAAGGCACTGGAAATCCTGCAATTAGGCCTATAGCCAATGAAAAAGTACTCCTCCCTGCCAACAGAACTTTTAAGGCTCACGTTATCATTGGGCCTTAGAGCGTTTAGTGGTAAGACTCCCTCAGATGTGGGGGACGCACGCACTTTCAAGTGATATAATTCCACAAGCAGAACCGATTATATCTTAGTCTCCCTGAACTTATAGCCACTAGTAAAGGACATGAGGATCATCCCCAGGTCCGACAGTGACCGACCACAATGCTCTACATCTGGAGATGAGACAAGCCCTCTTTTCTAAGGGTGACTAGGACCTGTCTAGGGAACTGTAGCAATTTGCTCTTACTAGTAACAAGCAGGCCTCAAAATGGCCCTCTGTTTCTTGCAACCCCGCTACTGTGGCCCAGATATATGTGAAGGTCACTGACACCATTGAACTTATGATTAGATCAGATTCCAAAAGAATTACTCCAGTGGATTGTCTAAAACTCCATGACAATCTTTTTGACCAGTTGGGTATTCACTTCTACATAGAATATAAAGGTAGGGAAAAAATCCTTGGTTTACAAAACAATGTATTCTAGGTACGTCGTCAGTAATCGACTCTATTAAATCTAAGAATAATAACAAAAGCCAGAAGGGAGTATGAACAACAACAAAAAAAGCAAGATCAGTCTGGGAGTCTGATGTGTTGGACAACATTGTAACTGCAGTAAGAGCTAGACGCATAAAATATGTTTTGAACACCATAGCTACTGGCAATAAGTCTGCTACAACTCATGCTGATTACTTTATGCAGCTTAAAACGTTGGTTGACCATTTTGAAAACATCATTCTGATAAGGAAATGTATCCAATTTTCAGCTCCATTCTGGGCCAGCTCACTCCTAGGGAACTGAAAAACGTTCTCGAATCTTCTCTTGGTGATTTGATAGCGGTCACAGTTGCCCTGGTCCCCGGAAAACCCCTGGCCCTGATGGCATCCCAGGTGATCTATTAGCGGAAGAGCCCCAAATTTGGAGCCCCTATTTAAATCTATTTAAATCTATTGTCCAATCCTATTTTGAGAGGTGCCCCCATACCTAAGTTATGGCATTCAGCAGAGATAATGCCCATATATAAAAAAAGGCAATAGGGATGACCCTCGCAACTCAAGGCCGATCAACTTGATTGATGGATTACAAAAACTGTTTAGGAAGGCTACCCGATTGGATCCACGAACACAACATATTCTTGGATTTCCAGGAAGGTGTCGGACAGAATATAAGCACAATGGACCAAATATTTAGGTTGTGCACTCTCTATTAGAAGATAGTGGTAAACGATGAGGGACACATTTGTAGTATTTGTGGACCTGAAATCTGCCTTTGATCTAATACCTAGATTTGAATTGTGGTCGGTTTTGGGAAATATGGGGGTCCCAGTAGAGATTCTCTTAATCATTGTAAGAGTACACAATGAGAATTTTGCCTGGGTCAGATGTGGTAGGAAAGGAAAATTGACAGGTCATATCTAGATTCTGAGGGGAGTGAGGCAGGGCTGCGTTTTAGCCCCCACTCTCTTCTCGCTTTATATAAATTATTTGGACATCCCAGGCAGTGACGTGCCACAGGGACATAAAAAGGAGCCAAGGATGTATCCACAAACTGCATAGATCAAAAGATAAATTAGTTGCAAGCCCAAGTCCACCCAGCTCCCTCAAGCTTGAGGTCACCCATATTTGCTAAAGCCAATATCAATATATGACTGCAGAAGATAACAAAAAGTAGTTCCCACTTTCAGGCCAGGCCGAGCTGAGACATTAAGGGGAACTGGTAAAAGAAGAATTAAGCCACAATTTCAAAAGCTAAGGGTAAATGTGTTTCAGCCTCAAGCTCAGTAGGGGCAAAGGGAAAACTTACAAAATGCACGATTAATTCAACACCGCAGAAGCTAAGTAAAACTACTTCCATCCTCAAGCTGTTAAATGGTAGCGGCAGTTTCAGTCGGTATCCTTTCAAGTATTTGCCCGGCGGTAATCGCCTCTCATACCACTCGATAATTTACCAATAAAAGAGGCAGGCGCCGGAGACTGGAAGGCAGGAAACAAGGTTTTATTCCGTCGGAGCAGAACACATCAGATCAGACAGCAAGGTATCGTCACGAGGTGCTCTAACTGCATCTCTGAGACCTCGTCTCTTATACACTGGTTTATTGCTTTATTACACATAGTACATTCTTGAGATTCCCTTGATGTGCGGGGGAATATCCCCTGAAGCCCCGGTTCAGATCCGTTCCCACACATAGATACAGTAGAAGTTCCCACCCCACCCACAGTAGGAGATGGCTATTGCGCAGCAGGGTATTCCGCCAATTCCTGGGGGTGTGTGCGACCGGTCCGGTCTCAGGGAGTAGGGGCTTTTGATCTACTGTAATCCCTTTGATGCGGGGTGTTTCCCTTACAGTAGGGGCAATAAACTGCATCCGCAGGGCTAGGTGATGGCCTGGGACCAGTTCGGACAATGGGGCGCAGAGGAAGGGGGTTATCAAAGGAGAGGCATGACCATGTATGGGATGTCGGTCGGATGCGGTTCTGTAGCAGGGTCGCGCAGAAGGAGAGGGTTTATGGCCTGTATGAGAGAGCGGGGGTGGCTGGCGCGCGGGGGATGCTCGCAGCGCCAGGGGAAAGCGCTGGCGGTCGAGAGTGAGCGGGGAGAGAGTGGGGTGCCTAAAATGGCGGCCGTGCATTCGCTGTGCGTGGCGCTGGGGAGAGGCAAGATGGCGCAGATAATGTTCAGTTTGCAAGCTAAATTTCCACAGTCCTCCCTTTTAACATATCTCGCCAGCTTGTCCGGCCAATATTCACCTTTGTTAGCCTTTCAGTTACAGTATCGTCAATGTTCGTCACACATTTTAAAGATACAGAGTCGTTAGGGTAGGCAGGAGTAATCTGACACATTTGTACATTGTCTCATACAGTTTGATAAAGTAGGCGAGGAGGAAGTGCATTCAAAGTTGCAGTATAGTCGTGTACATGGCTGGTGTTGTATGAATGTTACTATACAAAGTTACATTTTCTTAACTTCTCAGTGTACAGTCGGAAGTGATTGATGCAACATCATGAAAGCTTGATAAGAAGATAGTTAATATAATAAGGTGGTTGGGAGAGGATTTTCAACTTTGACATGGGTTCTTCTTTCCAGTGTCCTTGTTTTATAAAGAGCTATCACTGGTAAGCTCTCATTGTTGTTCTTCTTTCGTTGGCACTGTTGAGCACCGGCGGTGGAACTAAGGTCCAGCTCAAATCCGATTTCTTCACGTGGCAGGGTGTGACCACTCACTGTTCTTTGATCACAGTCCTGTTCCTTAACACAGTTCACCACAGGTACTTTTGAGACAGGGTGCCGGCCTTTTGTTCCTCGGTAGTAGGTCAAAGTCATAGTCCAAATGAAAGAGGAAGAGAGAATGGGGTGGCATGGGATCGGATCAAAAATGCGGACCAAGGAGAGCAGAATCTTTTCAGCACTGAGCCCATCAATCGGGCCCGACGGGTTGAGACTTCAGGCACGCTGGTCAGTGAGCAGGGGCCTCGATGTAGCCCTTCGCGCTCATTGTTCTGATAATGGTGTCTCGTCTCACACCCTTGTTGCTTCGTCGCTTCCCCCTTGGTCGATGTCATAGATGCTTTATGATCCGCAGCCAGACTGTGCGTCACGTCCGACCCCTCTCTTCCGATGGCTGCAGGTTATCCTTGAATAGGTTATAAGAAACGAAAGTCTTAGAGATCTTGGCAGGGAAGACATTTACATACTTCATTCTCTCTCCCAACCACTGAGTAGTTGCGGAAATGCTCTTATCTGTTACTACATGATTGGTGCCTATTAACTCTGATGTTAATGTGCGTGTTACTAATCTATTAATTACTGCTGTGGTGCAGGGTTCTGTGGGTGTCCCTGTCCATCGTCTGGCCTTCTAGGTATCGGTTTCTGCGCCTTATAATACAAGGTTTGGTAATACCCGTAAGTGCGAGGTGCTACTGTCATGCGTTCATGAGTATCCTTTTCATACAGTAGGTGACCCTTTATCAGTTTAAAACAGGGCCATCAGCTGTTTCGTTCGGGATACTCTGAGACGGCTCTTATAGGGCTGGAGTTATCTCTGGGAGAACAGGGTGCTTTAGACATTCTATTTCGGGCTAATTGGTCAGGGGTAATTCTGGGTGGTGGAGATGGTGTCCTTTAAGAACAAAAACCACTGACATATAGTCCCCGTGTTGAGGGTCAGATTGGGAGACATCAGTCGTCTTACCTGTCCTTTCCTTCTCAGCCGATTAGGCTTAACGTTCGCAGAAAGGAGAGGTAGTAACGTGGTAAAGTATGGTCGTTTTTGTTTCTGTCAATTTTGTTCGAACACCACCGTGTTCGGGCCAATTCTACACTTACCAAAGAGGTGTATGTCGTTAATTTATTCAAGAAGAAAGAGGACAAGAAAGAGCCATTTGCGAGGGAGGGGGGGAGAGAGTGAGAGAGAGAGAGAGAGAGAGAGAGAGAGAGAGAGAGAGAGAGAGAGAGATGGGTAAGATAATAGGCCACTTGGTGCACATACAACATGGAGTAGCATGGGTCTGTTCCATGTAAGAAAACACAAGCGGGGAAAAGACATAAATTCGGTGGTCACGCACACACAAATGCCGGATAGGGTGTGACAGTACATGCATCAAGACGGGGACTCAGGGCTGCGTTGAGCACGGGGACCTCTCCTTTCCTGTCCTCTATTCCTATGCAATGCTGCGTACCTTTAGTATTTTGTAGTTTATCTTATGGGTTGTCTGACCCTTTATTCTCCTCCCTTTGATCGGTGGACGAGCACTTCAATCATACAATGACGCTCTCTTCAAGTGACCCAAACATGAAATGCATACACATTCATATCGTATAATCGTAGTACACACGCACAATCATATCATACAGTTTTTCATGTTCCCAATGATGGTCTGTAATTTTTCGCACTATCTCGCAACATTTGTCTATGTTTTCCCTGATATTGAACTTGGTGCGGTCCGTGTCCACTCCACTTTTCAGTCGGAACTTCGTCGTGACCTATAGAGGGGAAAATAAGAGGGGAGGGGAGGTGCAGTATTCAAAATACCCCCGCGCGCGCAGACACGAAAGGTTCTACCTACCATGTACCAGGCTAGCCGCAGGGGTGGGTAATACCACGGACCTATTATTCTTTAGTTCGAGGCAAAGATGCTCTAGTTCATTCATCTCCTAAATTCGCGTTCCCTGGTCGTGCATGTATTTCTCAATTGGTCGTGTATTATGGTGCAGGATACCATACCTTGCGTGCGACATATACCTTAAGTTATAGTTCATTATTGATTTGACAATTCTTGGAAAAAGGGCAGGCGTGATGGGTACAAATTCCGTTAAACAAAAAGATTTTTAGGCAAATTGTGTCTGTATTATCTGTATGCTTTCGCTTAGGAGTAACAATCATTTATTTAAAAGAAAAACCTTCAACAACCTAGATGATTAGTCATGACACTGATTTCGTAATTCCTTTTTAAGAAGCCCTTTATTTAAAACAATGTCAGTATGGAAGTACGGGCCTACAGCCGCCATAGACCGGCCACGGTGTGAGAGGCGTCGAGCAACATGAGCAACACTGGATTAACATAAAAATCGGTTCCCCCCTTTTTCCCACCATCATGTGTGAAAGCATCGCATACATATATATATATCTCTTTTTTAACACAAATGTCACGTGACTGGAACGCCACAAGGAGTTGTAGGCCACTCCTACATCAGCGCCATCTTGGGGCGGGGTCGGGTCAGTGCACAGTCTAAGTCTTTCCATGAATTAGCTGTTGAACCAGAATTCCTTTCGGTAGTTCGAGAACTTTCGTTAGCGTCGACTTTGCGTCAGCATGGCGTCACTGCAACCTTGCAGCAATGCCATGGTTCGTTCTTAGGGCGGGGCAGCAGGCGGGTTCGTCCGCCGACGCTCTACTTTCCCACTGCACCAAGCGGAGGCAAGGCGGCTGTCGCCCGGGGGCAAAAGAGCAATGGCGGTGGTTTTGTCCTTACCGGAAGTCCGCAGGAGTCGAATGTCAAATGACTCCAACCAATCCTGCAAGGCTGAGGGGAGCGTTCTGTCAAGGGTGGGGCCCATGCCCTAGCAAACAAGCTTTCGAGTCCAGAATAGTCTCACGGTGGGCCAGGCCTGGAACCGGAGGGGTCAACCGCCGGAGTTCAAGGGCAGCAGTAGCAGCAGCTCTTCGGTACAGTCACCGGAGAGGAGCCAGCAGCAGTAACAGCAGCAGTTCGGGTGGTACTGCCACCGGGGTGATTCCAGTAGCAGTGACGACAGCAGTTTGGATGGTATCACCACCGGGGTGGGTCCCCGATTACCTTGCTGCGGGGGCCCACTCCTCACGTCGGGTGCTAGCGGCAGTCCTGGTGAACCCGGTGCTTGGGTGGTTGCCTGGCGGCCGCGTGCAGGGGTGCCGGCTCAGCCGAACGGCGAATGAAGTGGCAGGGCGCAACTCAGCTGGCTGACGTGTGAAAGATGCGGTTGGGGTGCCCTCATCTGCTGGCGAGCCTCCACCTGGGGAGGTGGGGGAGGCCCGTCCGCGTCGCCTCCCCCCGCCAGGGCACCCTCCGTTATTGAAGGAAGAAGTGACTGGGAAGATCCGCACAGCGTGCCAGGGTGAAATTCAGCAGGCCGATGAAAAAGATGGCTGGGTGCAGCTTAGCTGGCCGGCGAATTAAAGACGGTTGGGTGCAGCTTAGCTGGCCGGTGAGTCAAAGACGGCTGGGGCGCCCGGCGAGCCTCCACCTGGGGAGGTGGGGGAGGTCCGTCCGCGTCGCCTCCCCCCGCCAGGGCGTCAGCCATGATTGAAGAAAGAAAGAAAAACGGGTAGGCCCGCACAGCATGGCGGGCTTCGCCTTGGTGTTGCCAGAACTTCGGCGCTTCGTATAGCCTCCGGCCTATTCGCACAATCGCCCGCCACTGGTGTCGAGGGATTTTTGCATGGCTTTTATAGCCCAAAGTCAACTAAAAGAACCGCCCAAAACAGGCCAATGTTGCAATTTCGAGGAAGGAGAGGCGAGGACGGTGTCACGTGGACGTGAATGCTTTGGGATGCAGGTCGCAGCAGACTGTCATGTAAATAGTTGTTTAAAAACGTGTTTTAACCTGTTTACCCTGTTGGTGTGTTTGTTATATCCTATAGGTTATTAAAATGTTATAACTACATTACTTCGTTGGAGTGTTTGTACATAATTGTAGTCTGATGACGAGCACAAGGAGGTTACTGTGCAATCGGAAAAATAACATAGCCCAATCGTGCGCGATCTAGCCCTAGTTTGGTGACGTCGATGGTGGGTGTCAGCAGGCTTCCGTTTGTGCGGGATTTTGTCATGCTTATTGGGCGGGGTGGGCAGTAGGGCAGACATGTTTAGGTAGCGAGAGTAATGGAGTCGGGCTACCTCGCGGTCGTCTCGACCGTGAGCTTGACTCCTTCCCTTGGTTTCATATGTCCCACAAAGGGCTAACTCCTAGCGTTATTTTAGTTTTTGTAAGGTCAAAAAGGATCCTACCAGTGCCTTTACTATCTTGTCGATTCCTGTTCGTTCATCCTTAGTTAATCAATTCATTCTGGTGGACTCTTTCTTTCCTATCTCATGGTCGTCTGGCGTTGTAGTCGACGTTGGGTTCAGCACAAGAGGCTCAGCCGGCGCGGAGGCCGTGAGGGCCGAGGCCCCTGTACTGCTTTCGCTCGCGTTCGGGGGTTGTGGGTGTTGCACTATTGATTGGGAGGGTGCATACGGAGGGGGCATGTAAATGATCGGGGGACCTAACAGTAACTCGTCATTCGTTCGCTGCTTGGAGGACAACTCAGGGTAGAGCAAAGAAGGGGTCCTAACAGCGTACTGGCCTGAGGTTTCGGGCTCCTGTCTTAGTTTAGTTTCCCTTCTCTCCTTTATGTCCTCTTCTAACTTTCTAGCGGCAAGGTGAGCTGCCTTTCGTAATTCCTTTTCTGCTTTTACTTCTTCCCTCTTTTTCCGTTGCGTTGCTTCTTTGCGCCACATGCCGATACTGTCAAGCATAGTAGGCGTCGTCTTATTGCTACGCAGAGCTATTTCTAGCGCTTCTATCTTATGGTCGTCGAAGGATCCCATCAGTGGCCACTGACTCTCGGGGTCCTTCTTTGTATATTTATGCCATAGCTTGGTATAAGCTACGGCGACTAGTCCATATTTAGTGAACATGTCCTTATTAGGGGTGCCCTCCAGTGGAGCCGGATGGTTCACCTCTAATAAGCGGTCCGGGCAGAACCAACTACCAATCAGTGGGGAGAAGATAGGCATGACGGGTTTCAACGGGGACAAAAGTCAGCACTACCTATCTTTTCACTGCTTGCAAAGACTAGACAGAATATCTCTATTCTTCGTTATTTGCAAGCAGAGAATACCTCCAAAGAACCAATATCGAACAACTAGTGTTCGGACAATCAATCAATCAATCAATCAATGGGAGATAAAAATAGACATGACGGGTTTCAACGGGGACAAAAGTCAGCATTACCTACCCTTCACTATTTGCAAAGACTAGACAGAATATTCCTATTCTACGTTATTTGCAAACAGAGAATATCTCAAAAAGCACTATTCTCCAAAACAATCAATGTTCGGACAATCAATCAATGGGGAGATAAAGATAGGCACGACGGGTTTCAACGGGGACAAAAGTCTGCGTTACCTACCCTTCACTATCTACAAAGGGAGAGAGAGAGAGTATTTCTACTCCTCCCCGTTTGTAGACAGCGAATATCTCAAAGAGAACAATCAATGAGCACAATCAATGAGCAATACTAGTATTTCAAAAGCGTCAAACAATCAATCAATTATTTCTCAATTTGTCGTGTATCACGACCTTACCCGGACCGCGTGGACAGTTTCTCGTCTTCCGCCTCCAGCGCCCGATCGTCCTCTACTCTCCGTATTTGCCGCGGCACTCCTGATGGTTCCCAGTCAGGACCGTAGATCACTCGAGAGAGGTCTGCTCGGAACCAGTGAAGTTCGGATGATCGGCTGCCAGACGAGGGTCTATTGGGCAGGAGCTCTCCCGATCGTTGCAGTCGTTCACTCTGTCGTCGGGACCTCTCCCACTGGATCCACGTGTCGCTGATGGGCCCCACGTTGGGCGCCAATTGTTAAATGGTAGCGGCAGTTTCAGTCGGTATCCTTTCAAGTATTTGCCCGGCGGTAATCGCCTCTCATACCACTCGATAATTTACCAATAAAAGAGGCAGGCGCCGGAGACTGGAAGGCAGGAAACAAGGTTTTATTCCGTCGGAGCAGAACACATCAGATCAGACAGCAAGGTATCGTCACGAGGTGCTCTAACTGCATCTCTGAGACCTCGTCTCTTATACACTGGTTTATTGCTTTATTACACATAGTACATTCTTGAGATTCCCTTGATGTGCGGGGGAATATCCCCTGAAGCCCCGGTTCAGATCCGTTCCCACACATAGATACAGTAGAAGTTCCCACCCCACCCACAGTAGGAGATGGCTATTGCGCAGCAGGGTATTCCGCCAATTCCTGGGGGTGTGTGCGACCGGTCCGGTCTCAGGGAGTAGGGGCTTTTGATCTACTGTAATCCCTTTGATGCGGGGTGTTTCCCTTACAGTAGGGGCAATAAACTGCATCCGCAGGGCTAGGTGATGGCCTGGGACCAGTTCGGACAATGGGGCGCAGAGGAAGGGGGTTATCAAAGGAGAGGCATGACCATGTATGGGATGTCGGTCGGATGCGGTTCCGTAGCAGGGTCGCGCAGAAGGAGAGGGTTTATGGCCTGTATGAGAGAGCGGGGGTGGCCGGCGCGCGGGGGATGCTCGCAGCGCCAGGGGAAAGCGCTGGCGGTCGAGAGTGAGCGGGGAGAGAGTGGGGTGCCTAAAATGGCGGCCGTGCATTCGCTGTGCGTGGCGCTGGGGAGAGGCAAGATGGCGCAGATAATGTTCAGTTTGCAAGCTAAATTTCCACAAAGCCCATGCTTAATGGGAGCATAAGAGTTTACTTACTAAACCCAGGATTTATTTAAAGCTAGAGCCACCAAATGAAGCCAGTTCCAACCTCAAACCCAAGCCTAGCAGATGGAACTTGCTAGATCGTGAACTAAACTATAATGTAGCCTCGTCAATCAAAAGTCATGCAAATGAAAAGTGACTATACCCCAACATTCCCTCTTCAATGCATGTAAAAGAACAAAATTAAACCTGCAGTGGAGCACTATGAAAGAACGATAGTGCCATACCTTTCCAATTTGATAGAACCTTCTCTTAAAAATCAATGCCTAAAAGATATATTTCAATCATCCATGGATTCCACACTTCAACACCTATAAGGTAAAAAAGATAACACAAGTCTTCATATTCCAATCTTCAAGATAATTAAAAAGGCACTTAAGGGGAGGTCAGAATGACCAAATAAATATCCGCAAGCAGGAGTGACTGTAGCCCACCCTCCTTATCCGAATTCCACATGAAATAGGATTAAGGGAAAAACCAACCAGAGTCTAAAACCCCAGCCATGGAGAGTAAAAATCACTATTTCAGAATGCATGTCTTCTTTCTAATTAAAAGGCTAAAGTTCAATTAGAGTCTATATACAGTCCCTACAATGGTTCGAGTTTAATATTATTCCCACCGATAAACCAGCTACCCAACATGGGTAAAACAATTGACAATTCCTCTACCTAGGTAAGAACCCTAAATTAGGAGAGATTCACATTTCACTGTGCAACTCCAAGCCTAGCAAGGTGTTACAGAGAAGTCAGATAAATGTTCTAGGCAAATAGATATTGCACAACCTCTCCAAAATAAATTAGATATATAGATCTCTAATTAGCATAGATTGTACAGAAAAACATCTAAGACGAAAAGAAACTGCTAAGGAGGCCACTTGAACTCCTGCTATGAGTCACTGGGAAGCAAGCACCTGACTCGACAGACAAGGCTTTGGCTTTACAGGTTCACTGTAGACTTACACTCCTTGCACTAATATATTTTTGAAGAGTCCATAAGATAAATTAGAACTTCTAGCAGACACAGGACCATGCAGAGACTTGACACCTACATTTAAGCCCAACATTTTAACCATGAAGGCCATAAGTGACTGCCTCGTAAACTCTTTCTGTGCAGGTAACTGTTATCATGTACTGTGTCGAGACCATGAAAAGGCAGACATCAAAATAAACAAACTGCATACGTAAATTGTTAACTCACTAGGCTACAAAAGTCATGTGAGTAAAAGGAGGCAGGATGAACAGTACTCTTCCCCCTTAGCCTAAACATTCAGCCAAAGTTGACTTTATTTATATAACTATAATACTGTGACTGAGCTGAAATCTTTAGTAAGAGGCAAAATATTTTTTCCCTTTTAGACAAAAGACAGAGGCCAGTAGACTTAGAAAAGAACCTGAGTCACCCACCTCGAGCTCTTTACCAGGAGGCACAGTAGCCCTAGTCCAAGGCCCATATTTGACTGTGGAATGACAGGCACTCATGGAGGAAGTGGTGCACGACAAACCTGCCTCACTTCCTCTTCCTCCAGCACAGGCCCCAAGCAGCACAGGTTAGTCCCCTCTAATAGAAATAAATGTTGGCAGAGTCAAAGCTGCCGTCCTAGCCGAGAAACAAACTCAAGCAGAGGAAGGTGAGAAGGTGTACAGACGGGGAGATCTGTGTCTTTTTGGCACCAGTCAAACCTTCCGGACCCTGGGACATAGAAAGGCCTCAGAGGGAGATTGTCTCCCTACTGATATTCCGGGCTTACCCAGTTACCTACAAAGATGCTGAGTCTCATTGATCAGTTCTGGTTTTAACTGTTGGGTGTTTGTTCGTCTCACTCACTTCCTGTAAATTATAGGATACATTTGATGTGTATTGCCACACATTACAGCATAGAAATTATTTTCTACTTATTTTTGAAACACAGACATGAAGGTTTGGCTATATTGGCAGTATGTCACATAGAGTCCGGAGGATGGTCTCAATTACTGTTGACCTTCGAAAATTAAATGTTGTGGAATATTTCACATTGACTCAAAGTCTTCTCACAGTGTCCTCTTTGTTATGAATACAATTATTATGATGGACACTTTATCCATGGCCAAGTGGAAGATAACTAATGCTACTTATGTATGTATGGACTTTGAACACAATAACTATTTAGGGTTCATCAGTTAGAGGGATTGTTATAACATACACATATGCACTACCAGTATTCCTAATGTAGTATTGAAAATAAAAGTTTTGTAAAAATGAATCCTTCATGTTTGTTGTTAACCTGGTATAAAGTATACCGGTTTACAATCATGCATCCTTTGTTGGTGATGATCCTTTATTGATAATGATATATGATGTTTAGAGGATGGATTTATTTAATACTGACGTCTCTACATTTTTCTTATTTTTCCTTAAATCTTTCCTTTGTGATCGCTTTTGGTATTTATAGAGTCTCAAAAAGGAAGTCGACTTTTCTGCTGCCAATGGGTGAATAATAAAGAAATAGATATAAGGAAATAAACACAAGGTAACTTAACCTTGCCTAGCCAGGTCTACATAGTGTTTGTGAGAAGGGTCTCCGGCCCTTTTATGGGGTTGTGAGAGGTGGGGCCCATGAAGGAGAGGAAAGAGGCATGTTTCCCCTCCCTCTTTTTATACATCATTCATGTGGTGTCTGGGAAAAGGTGGACCTATTTCAACTAGTAAGAACCTGGATGAAGATGGGCTGAGGGGGTAGTGTAAAATGTATCATTTAATACACGAGCAAGACAGACTTGAGGCAGTCCTTCCTAACCACTTTCGCAGCTGTAAAGCTGTGTGGCACGGAAAGTCCACCTTCATAAGTGCTAATGATGGAGCTAGCGTGCTATGTCTTGTTGACACCAAGTCACTAGTAATTTTAAGTTTATACCCTTTTGTTAAATAAAGCAACTTGAGTTTAATTTTTTAAGGACTGACACTGAGTTACAGATGCAGGTCATCAGTCAGCCTAGGTTGTCCTAAGTGCTTGCAGAGCGTATTAATGCTATTAGGGAATGCAACAGGGGCTATGTTTACTTTAATGCAAGAAATACTGACATACTTCCCTTTAGTGCTAAAAGGAAGTTATGTTTTATTTGAAATGTATTCAATCCCCTTCTTTTGAATGTAGATCCCTGACTTCATTATGAAGTACAAAATATCTAGGTGCCCATGAGGAGCTTAAAGTAGATATTTTTATCGGTGAATATTTAAAGTTTCATTGGCTCTTTCATTATAGTAAAACAGAGTCATAATTTAGTAGACTAATATTAGTTCATGCCTGGATTTAAACAATTGCTCTTTCTAGACCTTTTTCTAAGACCTTTCAATGATTATAAGTCAATCAAAATGCAACTGTTCATTCATTTTGATGGCGGGAAATAAGGTCTTGTTTAGCAGTGGCTTGTAGATCAGTGCTCTTGCTATGTATTGACAGAGAATCAAATTCTTAGTGACATGTCTCCAGTCCAGTGGCTCAGAGAACCTACTAACTTGACCTTAAGCATAGATACCCACTAAGCCTTTTTATCATCTCATTATGCTTTTCTAAACTTTCCAGCCCTCCCAAAGGATCAGGATAGAAGTAAATGAGGCAATGCAACAAAAATCTGGAATCACCTTCTTGTAGACCTATGGCTGTCCTCCTATTTAACGGTATCGAGGTACAACATAAAAAGCTGAACTTTTTTACTTTCTTTTGCAACAACTGTCCACGTGGTTCAGAGTATGCTAGGAACTCAGAAACAGGTAAACCTTTCAGCATTTGTACAAGAATGATGAAACATCTGACTGTTACCTGGCTTTATGGGGTAAAATAGACCTACCTCTAAAGAGATAGGTAAAACCGGGGACTCTATATTTGGGTTGTCTACTAAGAACAACATCTTCTTAAACAACGTTATATTACCTTGCCTTGTTCCTCGAATCCCGGTTAACACCTGCTGAAACATGTTATTTTACAAATGACCAATAATAAAAATACCAGCTGTGGTGGGCTTAATCAACATTTTAACTAAAGTTACCAGTCTAAACCGCAACTAATGAGGACGTTTGAGGGTGCAAATCAAGATGGCCTCCCCCTGGTGAGCTCTCACTGTGTCAGTCCTTATACGATTTTTTGGGGCATTTAATAGCAGAGGACACGTGAGCGCAAATCAAGATGGCTGTTCTCCGGTGAGGTCTCACCGCGTCAGCCCTTATACGACAGTTTTTGGTGTTTAATATCCAGAATTTCATAAAAATATTATTGGCAGCAACGTTTGGAGTCTTTTACTAACCGGTGATACATTTTTCCAGTCCCGCAGAACATCAGAAGCTGTATTTCTTGCATCCTGGTTCTGCCTCAACCTCCGCATTCAGGTACAGCCCAACATTCTAGTCAGGGGGGGCGGAGTAATACTCTGGAAAGGGGGTTTTAGCTGCTGCACCTCTCTTTATTGAAGGATTTTCTTTATTTTTAATTCTTTCCCGCATATTTGGTTCTTTTTGGCAGCTGAAATCTATTTTAAGAAACATGGAGACCAAAAATGTGCAGGCTCAGCATAATAAAAGGAAACAAAATATTTTTCTTTCTCCTGTTAAATCTAAAGTGGTCAAGGAAAATATCTGACAATGCAATTAAAATTCAAGATAATAAAGCCAACATTGATTCTTTCTCACCGCTTGTGGCTAAGATGTCTCCTATGTCTAATCTTCTTAATTTGGAAAATCGTAACAGGCAGTATAACCTGCATATTTTTAATTTACCTGGAGATGTAGAAGATAATGATAGCAGGATATTTTTGGAGAATCTAATACCTGGTCTTTTACGTATAAAATTTCTTGAGAAATTTGATATTGATAAAGCTCAAGTGATTCCTTCTCATCGTAATCCACATCATACTAAACCGAGACAACTGATCTTCAAAGTTTTATGTCACCATCATTTAGTCTTGATAAGAAAAGTGGCACGAGAAATTCCTTCATTAATGGTAAACAGTAATAACATTTTTATTCACCAAGACTTTGCTAAAGAAACTATTTAAACTTGCAAAGAATTCACTGACATCCGTCCACGGTTACGAAGTCTTGGATTTAATTATGGTCTTTTTGATCCTTCGACAATGCGAATCTGGAAAGATGGTTTATAAAAAAAATATCAGCACCCTGAGGACCTGCAGATACTTTTAGATCAACGGTCCCAGCTTCCTATGGATACACATAAGACTGCTACTTGAATATTAATTCATTATTTTTTTCTGGCTAACCTAATTGTTTAATTTCTTACAGGGCTCCAATTGTTCGGTCATGCTTGCAAAGCGTGTGTGCGTTTCAAGATTGTTATATATGTTTATATGTTGTTGTTTTCTATGTTCGTGCGTGTCTTTATTTTCCTTTTCTCCCTACTGTCCTTTTCTAGAGCTACTTCTTTTCCTTTTATGCTTCAAACTTTATTTCTTCTTCGTCTTTGTATTTGCCCTACCTCACTATGGCTAACATTAATGATATTAACATTGTTTTATTGAATGTTAAAGGTCTAAGGCATCCCGTGAAGCGTACAACATTTTAAAAGATTATTTAGGTAGTCATAAAGCAGATATTTGTTTCATACAAGAGACACCTATTGAAGTTAACGTTTTGGCTTTTATGAATTAAAAGTGGGCTGATTCTATTATTTCTTCTCCTGCTATGGGTGAAAAAAATGGTGTTGCTATCCTTTTTGCTAAAAGGTTGCATTGTCAAATATTAAGCAAATCACAGACACTGAAGGTAGATATATTATAACGAAAGTTAAAATTCAAGATACAGTTATGCTTTTAATTAATGGGTATGGACCAACAGTTGATGACCCTAATTTTTGGTCTATTTTAACTACTGAAGTTCTCAAGTTGGTTAATGTCCCACTTATAGTTGGAGGAGATTTCAACCTTGTTACGACCCTTTATTAGATAGATCATCTCACACTAAGTTTCAACCAACTAGAGTATTATTTACTCTAAAATCTTTTTTAAAACAACTTAGGGCCCGATTACCATGCGGTTAGGAAAGTATTCCCACCTTCAGCCCGATTACGATGCATTTAGGAAGGCCTCCTAATGGCATTTGGTCCGTCCGAATCAAATCGGGAACGTGTCTTCCCGACCAAGGGCCAGATTATGATGCGGTTAGGAACATAGGCTCCTATAGAAGTCAATGGGAATCTAACCCAATCGCATCTGGAAGCATCCGGATGCATCATGCTCGGTTGGTTGGACTCTCCCGATTAGGGTCTGTCGGTAACCATTTCCAAACCGATTTGATCGGGGACATTTCCTACCGCATCGTAATCGGGCCCTAAATTGGTGGATATCTGGCGATTACATTATCCTACTGAAAAAACGTTAACTTTTTTCTCAAACCCTCACAATTCTTATTTAAGGTTAGATTATCTATTAGTTTTTCGACAATTAATTAATTTGGTTGTTACTCCTGATATCTGTAATATTGATATTTCTGATCATGCTCTGATCTCTATGGTATTACAACTAAGGGCCCGATTCCGATATCGGACGGAAGGGCTCCGAATGACTTTCGGCACCCTTCTGCCCGCATCGGAACGTGCCGGCCGGATTCCTTTCTGACCCAGCCATTTCGATGGGCTCGGTCGAAAAGGAATCCGACTCGGATTTCCGGATGGCTTACGATGGGCTTGGAAAGCCCGTCCGCCATCCGGAAATCCTTCAGTACTCCCCTGGCCGCCTCTTTACGACCGAGGGAGTACGAAGGCAGTTTTTCACTGCCTTTTCGTGCCTGTGTTTCCGGCACGAAAAGGAAGTTGGAAACTGTCTTTGGGGGCCACCAGTTGGGGCCCCATGGGTGTGAAGCCACCGGAAGGTGGCCTGGGGGCACCTATGGTGCCCCTCTGTTGATCCCTGCTCCCGGTGGCAGGCACCTTGGGGTGCCGGCCACAGGGTACAGGGATGAACTGCACCCCTTCATTTCACAATGCAGGCATGCATTCATCTGGAATGGATGCTCCCATTGTGTGACATACGAGTGCGACCGAACAGGGTTCGGTCGCATTGTACTTGCAGGGCCGTAACCGACGACAGTATGTTGGTCGGTCACGATTCCTAACCAATGTTGGACCGATTCAGGTCCGTCCAACATCGGAATTGGCCCCTTAGTATATATTTTAAAGCTCCATCCAGATGCTGCATGAATACTAGCATTGTTCTGAACAAATATAATAAACCCAAAATTTTAACTGCACTTCAAGAATACTTTCAGCTTAACCCAGAAGGCTCTACGTCTATGGTGAATCGATGGGATGCTTTCAAAGTCTATATTAGAGGGACTTCCATTTCTCTGATGTTGCATGAAAACAAAACTTTCAATTCCAAAATAAAAGATTTGGACAGACAAATTGCTAAATTCAAGAGACTATAAAAATTACAAAAATTGCGTGATGAGTTCAATGAAATTTTATGTAAAAGAGCCGGTATACAATTTTCTAACTCTGAAGCCAAATTTCCTTGTAAAGTTGTTTTAATGCTATCAAATCTGGTCGACTTTTAGCCAACTATTTATGTATTAAAAGAGCTAAACTCAAATAAATTAAATTCATGGTCCCAATGGGAAAATTGCAATGTCACAAGAAGATAGTTTTAATGAATTTCTAAATTATTGCTCTAACCTATATAATAAACCGCAATTCGATGATCCTTCCCTTACTGACTGTTTTTTATATAACTGTGGATTACCTAAAGTTCCACAGTTAACCAAAGATAAAGTAGATTTGCCTATTACTGAAGAAGAAATACAATTGGCTATTACATCACTTAAATAAAATAAGTCCCCAGGTCCTGATGGAATGCCAACGGAATTTTTTTGAGAATTTGATTTGCAACTTATTCCTCATTTGTTTAAATTTTTTACCTTTATTAGTGCTTCAGGATCAACTTTTGGTTCTTTTACCAAAGCTTTGATTGTAGTTATACCAAAACCTAACAAAGACCTGACACTTGTATCGAATTATCGCCATATTTCCTTAATATATCAGGATTGTTAGCAGTATGCTAAAATTCTTGCAACCAGACTGACCTCCATATTGGATTCCCTTATCCATCTTGACCAATCTGGTTTCATGGAAAAAGATATTCTGTTAATAACACAGGAGTTTTGTTACATGTTATTGAACAGGGATCTTCTCTTTCCTTAGCATCTGGAGGTCTTGCATTGAATGCTGAAAAAGCTTTTGATAAAGTTCATTGGCAATTTCTATTTCATACTTTAACAGCATTTAATTTTGGTGATTTGTGTATTCGCATATCTGCTCTCTACCCTAGCCCTACTGCTTGCTTATTTATTAATGGTCAAATTTCGAATCAATTTTTTCTTTTTAGAGGTACTAGACAAGGTTGTCCACTGTCCCTGCTCTTATTTATTCTTGCTATCAAACCTTTGCTTACTTCCATTAGAAAATGTATTGATATCCCTGGTATTAATATTAAATAGGTCACCATTAAAACATAAGCATATGCAGATAATGTACTTTTGTTTATTAGTAATCCCGAATCCTCACTTCCCCCTTTATTAGATATTATCTCATCACATTCCTTAATTTCTGTTTATACGTTAAATACCAATAAAACTGAATTTTTCCATTTAAACCCTCATTGTCCCCCAGATATGTTACCCATACAAGAAATAATAAGAGAAAAAATCAAATACTTTGGCATTTTGTTCTCTTTGTCTATAAAAAAAATTACATTCAATTGTGAATCTATTATAAACTACATTAATGATAAATGATCCATAGAGTCTCCACTTCACCTTTCCTGGTGGGGGAAAATTGACTCAATAAAAATGACTAAAGCTCCTAAAAATATTTATTTCCCAGCTATGATTCCTAGTCAATTTCCTATGAAGTTTTATAAAATTGTTGACCAACATTTTTTTAAGTTTCTTTGGAATAATAAATCACCTCATATTGGCTATAAAAAAATAAAAATGGCAAAATGTAATGGAGGATTTGGTATGCTAGATTTTTTAATCTATAGTAAAGTGTTTATCTTTAAACAAAGCTCTCTTTGGTTTAGTCATTCCCCCCTTAATAATCCTCCTACATGGCTTCTTATAGAAAAGAATTAGGTAACTCCATTTCCATTGTCTACCTTGTTAACCATGTCTAACAATTCAGTGTTAGTTGATAAATCTATTATTTTGAAATCCACAATTTAATAATAAATGATTTAGATTCACTTTTTCTATCAACTATTTCAAATACTGTAGATGTGTCATTCTGATACAATCCACGACTAAAACTTTCTCGATCTGTTAAATTTTGGCATTCATAGATTAATGCAGTTATTTTTTACCTAAAAGATATTTACCTTCTTCTGATTTTCTTAAATATGAGCTTTTATGTAATTCTATACTAGATTCCCTTCCTAATAATATTCCTTCAAATACAAATTCAGATACAACAATGTACATTCAAGCGGTATCCTCTTTGTCTCATGCTGTTTCATTAATGTACAAGAAGGTGAATACATTTCAATCAATCAATCAATCAATCAATCAATCAATCAATCAAAAACTTTATTTCGGCAATTACTGCCATAAAAGCACAATAAAATAACATTAAACATACAGCATCATGATATAGCTTAAAAATTAGGAGAAAGTAGGGAGTAGAGACAAATAATGGTACTTTTTACGTTTTAGACCCATCTATCAGAAAAATAACAATAAAAAAGGTTCTCACCCCCACAGATTATTAAATCAAAAAAAGCTTTAAGCATGGAGCGATATGTTAATTAAAGCAATTTTTATCCACGTAAGGGAAAATATCATCCTCAGGCACAATTCATTTAAAAAACATAAATAAACAAATAAACATAATTTAAAATGTAAAAGTAAATTAATAACATTTAAGATCAAGGGAAACAGAGTCGGTTAAAGCAACACCATCCAGGTCTCAACCCTAACTTTTCACCAAACATCTGTGTTTGCACCAGAATGTAAAGAGAAATTTAGATGTAGCAGCAACAAAGACCGGATGCGTATCACACTTTAGTAGCCTAAAAACTTCTCTAAAATTTCTGATTCCCAAGTTCCTACAAAGTTGAAGAACCCATTTAGATCTAGCAACCTTGTATGCAGGACAAAAAAAGATCACGTGGGTCTCTGTCTCTTCTGACTCATTACATCCAGGACATAACAATTTGTTGGCCTCTGCCCAGTTGTTAGTAAATGCATAAAGGGGGAGCGTCCCGTATCGGAATTGGAGAAACAGTTTCTTGGCTAAAAAGGGTTGAATAAGATCTAGGGCTGGCTCCAATTTATAAACTATTTTAACATCTAAAAACCTAGAGGTTAGACTAGATGTCTCAGTCGCCCTATTGATACACATCAATCGATATTCTTTCAGAGCAGAGGTTAGTGATTGTTTGGAAATATCAAGACATGATTCCTCAGGTGAAGACCACAAGTCGCTCCTCCCAATTTGACGGAATGTTTCATTAATGTACAAGAAGGTGAATACATTTCAAGGAAACAATATCGATGTGACTTCACCGTTTTGGAATAATGAACTTTCAATATCTTTTTCATATGATACATGGAAAAAATGTGGTTGAATAAAATTTCAGGATGGTTACCTGTATCTCTTTATCAAACCAATTCCTATATTCTGTTTAATTGCTTATGGACACCCTTAAAGTTATTTCAAGCTAAGCTTCTTCCGAATTCGAATTGTTGGCATTGTAACTCGCATACATGTTTGTTAAAACATATGCTTTTTGAATGTAAGTTTGGTTTAAAATTTTGGAAAGAAGTTTGGAATGTTATACAAAAAATACTCAGTATCTCTGATGGACTTTCATTTAACATGATGATTTGCAAATTTTTTTTTTTTTTTTTTTTTTTTTTTTTAAAAAACCTTTATTCGTGCATCTTAAAAGAACAAATACGGGCCTACAACCGTCAGGCCGGCCACGTTACAGTGAAGCACTAATACCCACATTACAGCCCCCGTGCGTCAACGGTCAGGATTAACAGCGAGTTAGGAGTCACAGACTGGAAATAGCTTTGACACCCGGGGAAGGAGCGGTGAAGGTTAATTTTAAGTTTTTTAGATAATTTTATCAAAGAAAAAAAGTCAGTGAAGGATAAGAACAAAGGAGATTCGAGTCCGCAAAATAGCTTCACCTCACGGGAGAGCAGCAACATCAGTAAAAACATCAATGGAAGTAAAATCTCAAGCAGTGAGGCGGTGCAGAGATATAACAGGATAGTCACATGAGCAAGTACGCACCCCTCCAAGGTCGCCCCCACTCGATCCACCCCACACCCGGACCCCGAATCGGAGAAAGTAGAGCGCAGAGACATAGAAGAAGAAAGGCCCATAGAACTAATTAAGAACAGAGAGTATTACCCCCCCACCCTACACCAATGCGGAGGCTACGGCCTACCCCCCCCCCAGCATAGTGCCTGTCGCCCAAGGAACCCGAAATATAGAGAAGAGAGAAAGTAGGAATAGAGTAAAGAAATGAAGAAAACAGAAAAGAAGGCGGGGAGGAGCCCACGGGACACCAGAGCGCCCCAAACCATCAGCCAGTTATGGCCTCCACACACTGAGAGCCCACTACGCCAAAAAACGGCATGCGAAGATGCCATGGCACCACTGTTTAAGCAAAGGGACACAAGTCGCGACGAGCGCGCACAAAACATACATACAGTTCCAGTCCCAGGCCAGCCCGTCCATGAACCATGGCAATAGAAGTCAGTCTAGCCCTGGCCCGATCGCGGGCTTGGGACTAAACCAGCCCCTACATGAAGGCCCCGTGTCCCGAGCAGACAAAGACAAGATGGCCGCTTGTGAGAGGATGGTGAAGTAGGATCACGAAATGGCCGCCGACCATCGATTGAGGTCCCTCTTTGCACCACATAACATCCAAACCTGGCAAGTGAAGTACAGGAGATCCACAACAAGGAAGCAGTAGGCCACCGCGGACGGTTCCTCGAAGCCGTTAGGTATCGCTCAGCAGGATATTCTTGCGGATGCGGTGAGGCAGGCAGCCATGACCAGGGGGACAAAGTATCCGCAGTTGAGGTGGAGAGCGGTAGACCCCGGGTGCCGGGAACGCCAGATGAAGGCACCAGTGTAGCACAATCATACACCGCCGTTGCGTCCCCGCAAGAGGACAAAAGCACCGGGAGACCCACGCCCTGTGGATGACAAACAGAGCGCTCACGACCCGCAGCCGACAGTATGGGGTCAAACCGCTCACTCAGCGCCTGCAGGCCAGCGCACATCTGTAGTTGAAAGTCCCGCAGGACAGCCAGAACGGAGCCGCATGTCAGCGGAAGCTGGGCCCCCACATCGGCAGCGATCCGGGACGGCACTGCGGAGCTGGTGTCCGGAAGAGGGAGGGCGAAGTGGGCGGCGGGCGAGACCGGAGTATCACCCCCCAGCCGCGAGCAGGCACTCAACACCATGTTTCGCCGCTGTACGTTGCAATGGCCCGGGGGGGGGGGGGTCGCGGCAAGGAGTAAATTCCCCTCAGGTCTACGCCGCAACAGGAAAGGCCGACAGTCGCTTCTCTTCCCGCAGGTTACCCTTCGCCGCCGGCTAGGCAATAGGTGAAGAGGGCAGCAGCCTCTCACAGCGCGGCCCTCAGAGCGGGGCAGGAGACCCGCCGCACCGGGGCCCACCCCACAGCTCCAGCCCCTCAGGCACAGGGCGCAGAAGGTGTCCAGCCGGCCCTCCCCGGGCTCATCCGGCAACGATCTGTGGTGCGGGGTGAGATCGGGACCGCGGGGCCCCGGTTAGCGCTAGCTGGTCCGGTGACTGCGGAGCTTCCAGGGGGCCGGCAAAGGCCAGAATGGCGCCGGGTTTCAGTGCAGAGGACAAAAGCACCCAGAACTCGGGCATCCGGGCGGGCTGAGACTCCGGGAAAGCGACAGCGCGGTCAGCGCGTCTTCGCACACGTCGCGCCTCGAGAATCGGCGAGGATGGGCATCAGGATAGTAGTCCGAGGCCACGGGCCGACGGAGCCGGGCGCTCAAGCGTCTGCTCCGGTCGCCATCTTGGCTCCTCCCCCGATGATTTGCAAATTTGTTGCTCTTTCTAGGGAATTGTCTGATTTAGATTGTAAACTTTTTAATTGTTTAATGTCAGCCGCTCTAAAGTCTATTACAAATTGTTGGAAAGATGTGTCATTATTATCCGTTCATGCTTGGTGGTCATGGATTATTTTCACTATAAAAGGTGCCAGTTTATCTTTGTCTGGTATTACTCATAATAGTGACTCTTTATCATTCATTTTGGAAACCGATTGATCATTATTTAATCTTTTTAGCTATATCCCCTTCCTATGTATTGCCCTACATTATATATTACACATGTTTAACTTATAGTAGCTCTATTCATAATTGTTTTTATGATAATAACTGCTTGTTCATCCTCTTCCTTTTTTTTAATGATCATTACATTTATACCATATTGTACCGGTTTTGTATTTAATTAATGTTCTTTATAGATACATTTCTTTAAGGATACTCTATACGGTGCTCTTTTTTGTAATGTCATTGTTTATTACAAAATGTGATAAACTATTTTGAACACTCAAAACCAGAAACTAATTAGGCGTTGCTTTGATGGATCAATGTACCACAAAATCCATGATTTGTAGCCTTTTAGGTCAATAAAGGCACCCATAACTTTAAGGGTTAAAATGTTGTTCAGAGTTTAGGACAAGTATACAAATGAGCAATGCAATGAGCTGCAGATCTCAAAGACTACGTGTTTAAAGTTATTTAAATTGTTTTATTTTACCTACCAAAACACTGTGATAAATCAGCAGCAGTTCTTACTGGCACAAGCATAACATAACATGTATTTGTAAACCATATGTTCACCCCAGAGTATCATTGCCCTTAATTACAGATGTTTAATGTTACCCAACTTTATGGTACTCATTTTATTGACCTCAGAAGGATGAAAGGCTAAGTGGACATGCTGGGATTTTAACCTGTGGCCATGAGGTCAAACACAAGCCCCCTACAGTGGGCGCCTTAGTCCACTAAACCAACCAACCCAGCATATCCATGGTTTTGTGTTTCACATCCTAATTTTGAGTCATATACATCATTTTTACGCTGGATGTTTTTATGGTCCTTCTTGTTTGTTGTGGCAGATTTTTCCCAAGCCTTGCTTTCCTGATGGGGAGTGCTGTTGACTGATTTAACCAATGGTCCTCCTTTTTATTTATTTTTTATAACAATTATGGGATATTTATTTTTGCTACTCCAGATGTTGCTCCCCTTGAGCATTGTTTGCTTCCGCCTTATATCTTCCCTCTTGTGCCTTGCTTCCTTCAGAAGCAACCATGCTGTTTTCTGTATCTCCTGCCTAATTACAGCAGTTTGTTGCCAGGACACTGAAGGGTCTTTTTTCAAAATAAAAAATTGAAAACCTTTAAAATAATTAATTTGCAACACTAATTAATGCTCCTATCACATTAGTATGCTAAGCTTTGTTTATGTGAGGTGGCACAACTCTGCCTAATGTGAGATTATTTTCAAAAGATTTGTGTGCCAAATTGCACCATTAAATCAACATTAAAGAGACACACATAGACAGAAAACACAGGGATGGTGCCTCTATAGGGGTGTAGGGGATTTACCCCCATATCTGTAGCCCCCATGTTAAGTGTGAATTATAAAGTTTATTTTGTATTTATTTATTTAGTGTTTTTCATATTTACTGCCTGCAACACCGGTTTCCTCTATTTTCAGGCATGAGTGTCTTTCTGTAAGTGCAGAGGTGGGGCTTAATGACTGTAGGTTGACCTGGGATTCCACTAAGTCATGACCTGAAGTGCGCATGTTGGTCTGGATGGGTGCCTTTCTGTGTCCAGCTTGACATGCGCACTTGAGCCCTCTCCCTACCTGCACAACTTGATGTGAGCCTGGGGGACCACAGCCACAGGCCCCTGGTCTCCTAAGGTGCATTAGGTTTGCTTGCTCCAGCCAATGCTGGTGCTGCTCGCTGTTGAGGAGCATAAACAGCAAGGGAGCAGTCTTTGGATTGGCTCAGAGCAGGAAGAGATGTGAGTAGGTGTTTCTAGTCTTTGCATTGATGAAGCAGCGTGGGGGTGGAAGGTTGACAGACAATGGCCAATCACTGTATTGGCTTTTTTTAAAGCTATGAAGTGAGTGGCCATTTTCTATCTGTCCCTTGCGCTCTTCCCTTTGTGCCCAGTGCCAGTAATGGCATGGTGCACAAGGGAGTGAAAGAGATGAGTAGTGTGTTTCCTGCTCCTGCCTTTTGCATCTCAGGAAGCACATGCATGTGGCCTGGAAGCAGAGGCCTTCCTTTTTAGGAATTCAGTTTTAATCTGCCCCCCAGCAGCAACAAGCAATGGACCAGCCCTGTAGGGATTCACTCACGAAAGAGAGAAAAGATATACATAAAAAAACATAAAGCCGGTGTTGTAATCCAATGTAAGACGCAATCAATACAGTTGAATTACCAAGTAATATGTACTTTATTCAAAGCACAGGAGTAGCGTTGGTGTTCCCAATACAGCCAGCAAACAACTGCCAGTGAAGGAACACTTCTATGATACATACCATGGCAACCTTAGAACATGAAACTAGAATGTGCATTTAAAGCGCCATAACACAGAAAACATTACAATAAGTGCCAAACATAACATATCCTCTTCCCTTTATCACTTTTCCCAATAACTATACATCAAACATCATGTGAGCTACAACATAAAAAAAACAAGCAGATTAAATACTTATCTATCCCCACATACATAGTCTTGGAGGTACCTCGGTGGGCACCTAGATCTCTGCAGTCCCACTCTATTATTGATACCCTCACCCTGATCTCGATTAATCGCAGAGGATTGATTTTTACACATTTCCTCATCACTAATGAATAAATAAGGATTTAAATCACTATTATTCTCAACTGTCTCATCTTTTCCCTGAATGACATCCTTCTTGTAAAGAGCAACTCTTCTCAGGTTCCAATTCTCTCCATTGTATAATGTAACATACCTACTGTGCACATTTTTTACTTTATATGGACCTCTAAATTTGGTGAACCCAGCCCCAGTCCGTCCAGGCTTGACCTTCACCCAATCATTGGGTCTTATAGAAATACCATGTGGAGATGGTTTACTCTCTACCCCTTTGTCATAGTCCAAATTGGCTAAACCAATACACTCTTTCATCCATGCTGGAATTAATTTGGTACTGGCAGGACGCCCTCTCATGACAGCAAACGGCACCTTCCCTGACACCGTATTCACTGTTGTGCGATATGCCCACACCAAATCATTTACCATAGATTTCACATCCTTCCTGTTAACTATCGCCATTTGGATAACACCTTTCACCATGTGGTTTGCTCTCTCCACCACCCCATTTCCCTGTGGGTTATAAAAAGATGTTCTAGTGTGTACTATTCCACATGACTTTAAGTAATGAGTCATCTCATGAGACGTCAATTGTGTGCCATTATCCGTAATTAACCTAACAGGGTATCCTTCTTCTTTGAAAATATTGGACAAAACACTAATGGTATTCTTCGTAGTGATCTCCCTTACAAACTCAACAATTAACCATTTGGACATCACATCAACAATGACTATCCCAAATTTTAATTCTGTACTCAAACCAACAAATGGGCCAATAAAGTCCAAACAAATAGTATGCCACGGTAACTCTGGAACATTTATCTTACCTACATCATGTTGACTGCCTACTTTCAACCTTTTATCACTCTCTACACAGTCAGCACACCTCTCAACCCAATCAGACACCTGCTGGTCCATTGCAGGCCACCAAAAATGTTCCCTTAACCTTTTCTTTGTAAGAGTTTGTCCCATATGGCCCTCGTGAGCTAATTTAAACAAAGAAAGCCTCAAACCTTGTGGAGGAATAAATTTGTCATCCTTCATTATGATATTACCTTCTTTATCAAACACAGAAAGCTCTTCCAAAACCTTCACAAAAGGCCTCACACCAATTGGAACTGTGCTTTCCCTCCTATTTCCCTTTGGAATTAAATCTTTAACTCCTTGAAGAACTTCATCCTTCACCATATAGTCATTCCATTGATCCCTATCTATAGCACCATTACATAATTCCACTAGCTCGTCAACAGCTGCAACCGCGCCTTCATATTGGAATGCCTCAACCTTCATTTTATCCACTTCATTCCAAGGTAAAGGTAGTCTGGACAACCCATCCGCCTGACAATTTCTCCATCCAGGAATGTACTCAACTCTGTATAAGTATTCCTGTAGACGAGCTGCAAGTCTAGCTAACCTTGCCGATCCCTTGCCTGCTCCACCAGGAGATAAGATCTTGATAAGAGGTTTGTGGTCTGTCTGTAACGTAAACTGAAATCCCCACAGATACATACGAAAATATTCAGCACCCCATGCCGCCGCCAAAGCCTCTCTTTCAATTACAGAGTAATTTCTTTCAGAATTAGTCAGGGATCTTGAAGCAAATGCCACCGTTTTAATACCAGATGTATGTACTTGTGCTAATACAGCTCCTATACCTACCGCACTAGCATCTACTGTGAGAACTGATTTTAATTTTGTGTCAAATGGAGTTAGAATCTTTGCTTCACAAATCTCTTTTTTAATCATATCAAAGGTTTTTTGTTGGTCTAGATCCCAGACAAATTTGTGACCCTTCCTTAGAAGTATTTTAATTTTCTCTGTCTTCTCTGCAAAATTCTGTACAAATTTTGCATAGTACTCAATGAGTCCTAAGAAAGATCTGAGCTGATCTTTGTCTGATGGTGCTGGAGCTTTTCTTATAGCCTCCACCAAATCACGTTTTGGTTTAATACAATCACATGGCAATGTATAACCTAAATATTCCACTTCTTCTACACCAAATTTACACTTCTCTTTTTTAAGTGTTAAGCCCGCATTATCCATTTTGTGCAACACCTCTTTCAAAACCAAATCATGTCGTTCTTTTGTTTCCCCGAATACCAAAACATCATCCTGAAAATAAACAACATTCTTTGTATCTTCCAAAACTGAACCCATCATTCGTTGGAATACTCCAGCAACGGATGCCAACCCAAACGGCATCCTAGTGAACTGGAAAATCCCCTCAGTCGTGATGAATGCTGTCAGTGGTTTCGATTCCGCATGTAATTTTATTTGGTGATACGCACTGCGCAGATCTAATTTTGAAAAATACTTCCCTCCTTTCAAAGGTAGAATAAGTTCATTTATATTTGGTAACGGGTGATTATCCACTACAATATTCTGATTTAGTGTGCGCAAGTCCACACAAAATCTGTAACTTCCATCAGGCTTGCCTGTGATAACAACGGGTGAAATCCATCTTGATGTCTCAATCTGCTCTATAATACCCTGTTCTACCATTTCACCTAGCATTCGTTTAACCTCTTGTCTAGCAATGATAGGTACTTTCCTAACCTTGTGTTGCATTGGTATTGCATCAGGTTTTAATACAATTATGTGAACATACCCTTTAGGTTCACCAATCCTATCTGCAAATATACTGCTCATTCCTTCCACAATGGTATTCGTTATAATCTCATCTACAATCATCACTTGGTGTTCAGCTCTCGGATTTATAATTATGTGCAAGTCATACTGATGTGCCCAACCCAAGATAGGTGGTCCGCTGTAAGCCACATACACTTTCCCCTTTACACATCTTTCGTGAAAGTGGATATCCGCTACCATAAATCCAATAAAATCTACTTTTTCCCCTTGATACCCCCCAGGATTGATGTCTTTTGGGAGTAATTTTCCATCAGGCCAATTTTGTTCAAACAATACCCGGGGAATAATCGTCCAGAAAGACCCTGAATCCACCATTAATTCCACTTCTTTACCGTGAATTATGAATAATGCTTTGGGTCTTGTTCTTCTTCCTACCGGATCTACAAAATTCTCCTCATCTACACACAAGATTTTATTTTTTCCTTCCACTTCACATAATGATGTAATATTTCCTACCTCACTCTGCACGATTGACACCTTAGGTTTGTATGTTTTGCACATCTTATAAAAATGACCTTTACGGCCACATTTCTTACATTCTTTATCAATGGCATAACACCTCTTATAATCTGCTGTATGGTAAGTGCTTCCACATCTAGTACACATTTTTTCATTCAATTTGCTGGTGTCCGAGTTTGAACTCGAGCTATTAGTGTATTTCTTCCCATATACACCCTTTTTACCATTGACATCAGTATTTTTATTAGCACTTAGTGCTCCCACCTCATCCTTATCTATGTATGTCACTTCCGCCGAGTTTTCCTTCTTTTCCATCTCCTTCATACATGTCTCGGATTGCTCTACAACTTTAGCTATATCAATAGCATTGGACAATGTAGGATTCTTTGCCGCCCATAACCTTTCTTGCATTTTTTTGTTCCGACATTGTACAATAAATTGATCTCGGATCATCTCTTCCCTCATGCCACCAAATTGACAATTTAGAGACAACTCTCGTAAGCGTGTTACGAACTGATCAATTGTTTCATCACATTTTTGTGGTTGAGTATAAAATTTGTGCCTACACATTACTATGTTTATTTCTTTAGCATACTGTTTCTTTAGTCTTTCCTTCGCTTCCAAATAAACATTAGCTATTACCCTTCCTTCTGCATCCACCCCAACTGGCAAAAATTTAAAAGCATGCTGCCCCTCTTTTCCTAATGTACTTAATAACAAAGCCTTTTTCCTTGATGCACTGAAAGCTTTACCATCAAGGCTTCTATATAATTTTCAAATATTTCTATCCACTCATCCCACTCAATAGGAAGAACTCCAGGTTGTTGCAGGAATAACGGTGGCGCTATTACAGTGGGATTATCCATTATGCTGAAAGATCAAATTCAATTCCAACTACCACCCCGTATAATGGTTTGAGGAGAAAAAAAAAAAAAAAAAACTACACATACAAGGAAAACAACAAAAAAATATATATTTTTTTTCCTTTGCCTATGCTCTTTTTTTTTTAACTCGAAAAATATTTAAGATTCATTTCAGCCATCCTAGGACACATATTATACCCAATGCTTTAAAGTTATTTCGATATACTCATAGAATGAATGTTAATCCAATTTTCCTCACTCTCGACAAGGCTGTGCAAGAACCGATGACTCAATGTTTTCAATTTAGGCTTGAATACGAGAAAAACAATGTCTGCGTGGTACTGTTTCCTTAACAGAAAGTTAGTTTCCTTAGTAACGATATCACCAATGTATCTGTAACGCTTGCGTGAGTGCGCACGAAAGATCCGTTTCCTTGGATACAGCACAACAAATATGGCCGCACCCCTTACGTGACCGCGTCTCCACGTTTTAGCGTATGCGTTCCAGTGATTCTCTATACGTCACTGTAGCTTGAGAACGCTGGCATGAAGACGCTCATCAGGCTCTCCCCATGGAACTTTCAATCCACGCGCCGATGTTATCTTTCAGAATCCAGGTAACGGTTGCACTCGTAGTTTGTTACTGATCCAATTTTCTTAACAGAAAATATTTTTTTTTTAACCACGAAATCACCACACCATTTGCTTCTGAACACCGAACCACTTCTTTGGTATCAGAGTCAAATTACTCGCTCAATCCTGACATGTTCCAGATTTCACACTCGGAAGCACACGGAACTAGTAAATCAATCACGGTGGTACATTAAACAATATTCTCCTTACTGCGAATGCCTTCACCTTCCCCTCGATTCACTTAGTTCCTTTGCCCAAGAATTCCTCGTGTTAGGTCGATTCGTTAACACTGCGTGAGTTCGTCTACCAACGCCGTTTCCGCTCCGTGCACCATTTCTTACTTGCTGGCCGACTGTCGCCAATGTTGTAATCCAATGTAAGACGCAATCAATACAGTTGAAGTACCAAGTAATATGTACTTTATTCAAAGCACAGGAGTAGCGTTGGTGTTCCCAATACAGCCAGCAAACAACTGCCAGTGAAGGAACACTTCTATGATACATACCATGGCAACCTTAGAACATGAAACTAGAATGTGCATTTAAAGCGCCATAACACAGAAAACATTACAATAAGTGCCAAACATAACAGCCGGTCTGTTCACTGCTCAGAATCTGAGCAGGCCGGTTTTATATTTTTTAATGCTCAGACTCCGGTATACCATTATGTAAAGTGTACGATTTAACACCTTTCTTCGCCGTTCCTCTCAGTAGGACTGGAGCGGGGGCGCCGCCGCCATTGCATACACTGTTGGTTCTAGCTTCCACTTTCGCCTCGGTATTTATTTTATATTTGCATCAAGCAGCCTTGGATGTTAATCTGTTAACACGCACACTTATTTCCCACAAGGAATCATGAAGTCTGCTGGCTCTGGACAATTAAACGCCGATAAAGATGGGAGTATTTATTTTTCAGCGTTTTATTGCCCACTATGACCAGCTCTTAAGATTTAATTAGAATACAAGTGTGTGCGCGTTAGTAGATTAAGATCCAAGTCTGCTTGATGCAAATATAAAATACCAGGGAACGTGAAAGCTGGAAACCAACACTGTAAGCAGTGCTTGCCCGTGGGAGGCTTCTCGTCGGCAGAGCTCGGGCCTTGCGCCTTGTGCTTCTCCTTTGATGCGCTTAGTTCGCATTGAAGGTGCATGATGGCCTGGCTCTTCAAGCGGGCCAATGCCAGAGGATGTCAGTTACCAGTATCGGTGATTGTTTTCTGGTCGGTGTATGTAAAGAAAGGAAGATAGAAAGAAGGAGACTAAAGAAAATGTGGAAGTAAGGTACGAGGGAATGGTAGGAAGGAGGCAGGAAAGGTGGAAGGAAGGGATAGCGGAAGGAAGGAAGGACTTTGAAGGGAAAATGGAAGTATGGCAGGAGGAAGCTGCTATGAATCTAAAATGCTTGACATGATATGTGAATTTGCATATTGTCACTTTCCAACCATTTCTTTCTCTCTGCAGGTTGTCGTTTTGTATTTTGAGCCCAGCACATTCCGCTGTATTCTGCTCAGATGGGTTCGTCTTCTGGGTTACACCACTGTCTATGGGACCGTGACTCTCAAGCTTTACAGGTACGCTCATATCAGACTGAAATCAGACCTTGGAAATTGAGTACTTTTGTTCTTCAAGTGAAACAGGTTCTGCATCTCCAAAGAAAGCAAAAAGGCAGACAGCACTACATTGTTAATTTAGTATTTCTAATCAGGTTGGTGCAAGCTATTTTATTTTCCTTGGGTAAACAAGGGAAGAAAGCGTTCTTGTGACTTATCTTTGCATTAACCATAGTCGGAAATTGTTCAAAGCATCATAAAAGTTTTATGTGAGATATTCTTTGATATTCAATGATTTAAATAATGTACATTCACAAGATGGGGTATCAGAAATTGTTTATAGAGCTCCGTGTAATCTCCCCATGTGGATAAGGGTGATTCTCTTCAAGCTATCATTTCTCAAATAACTGTGACGGCTGTCAGTAATAAGCAACTGAGAAGGTACTCACATCAAAAGACTTTAAGGTCAAACTCAATAAAGCCTACTGTTATAAGCCCTCCATTCCAAGTACCCAGATAAAACGATGCTTGAATACCATACGGTGAATTCTTCATATCAAGGGGTTATCTTTTTTTTAGTGTGATATTGCATCATTGTGAATTCTGCAGGTTGGAATGCAGGATACTATGGTTATTAGACATATTTTCCCTTGACCAAAAAATCAACATTTAAATATTGGAGGCTTTCCCAGCAAAATGTTTGAGGTGAGGTTTTGGAAACAGCCACCGCTGTCATATTTGTGCAAAGGGTGTAATCTTGATTCAGACACATACTCCACTTGAAGCCCAAATCAAGGTAGCACATGTCTAAGAATTAGGGCAATTATGTTGTGACATGAGGTGAGTCACTGAGCAGGAGTACTGTACAGTACTGTCATATCTGCTGTGATATTAGCCCACCATCACTAGAAGAACAGTATTGTACAGCAACCCACTGAGACATAATAGTAAGTGGAAAAGCTATCATTTGATACAGAAGAAGACAGATATGTAGCAATACTTCCTAACCATTGTTTAAGCATTAAACCAGTGAGGGATGGAGAATCCATCTTCACACGTTGGGGCTCTTGCACTATGTGCTTTTCGGTTGTGTTTTTTTTCTCCAAGTCTCTTTATCAGCAGTTCACTTCAATAGTTGTTTGACATTTTTGCCCTTATGCTAAATGGTCTGCTTGCGTGTCATTTTTATGTGACCAAAACTGAGGTACATTTGTAGGTCTTCCATCCATCTAGGTTGTCTAACTCAATAGTCAAATGCCGTGATGAGCCTTCCGAGCAGGTTAGTGGTTGAATGTGGTCAAGGGTAACATATATGGTATGATCTTTGCTATGTTCTCGCCATAGGCTTCTCCGGCAAGCTCCAAATAATCAAACCGGATACCTTTTTAAGTTGTGTTGTTTCACCTCTAGTAAGTATTTGTCAAGCTCAAGATACATTATGGGGTTAAGTGCAAGAATGAACAATAAATATGGCACTGAATGCAGTGAATTGACTAATCCACACCTAGGTCAATAACCTAAGTAGTGTTTTTATTCTGTTTGAAGGACATAACATGAATTGCTGTGTGTCTAGTTAATTTTACGTTACTCTCAATGTTCTTAATAGACCCATACAAATAAATATTGTTTCCTGGTACTATCTCATATCCTCAAACATCAAAAGAAGTCATTCGTTTTCATTCAAAACTAATGTTAAAATTTCAGCCAATCTATATGAGTGAACAAATGAATGAGCTACTTGTTTCAGAACAATCACAAATCAGAGCTAGATTCATCTTAATTTAAAAACCTTCTTATTACAGCTACCCTTTAAAAAAATTGAAATGCAGTGACTTTCTTACTTGTATTGCATCTATTACATTTTACACATCAAATATGCTTTTGAGAGCATTCTCCCTGACAATGTCGAAATATATAGTTTATGATCAATCTATACACTCCTGCTGCGGGTTTTAATCGATTTGGCTTAGGAAGCAAATACTCTTATCTGCAACAAAGTTCCAGGTGATCTACAAAATGTTTTGCCCCACTTCTTTATCATATTCTTTCTGGTAGTCATGTAAGGAGTCATGTGTAGGGGGAGTCACACAGTCATAATGAAATCAGGCACTCTAACCTGAATATCTATTGCTCAGCAAACAATCAGCCTTTGTCCCTCAGGATTGACTTTATCTTTGCATCTTTACTTGCTACTACTTGCAGTGAAAATAGGTCACCATCAGAATGTGATGGGCTACATGTGAAGCATCATGCAGTTCACAAGTTATGATTCAATCTCTATCCTTGAACTCAGCATTGGAAGATGTTCTAGAAGTAGTTGATAACAATGGTGGCTGCTCATATGCCATCATGTCATAGGAGTTAGTGCTTCATGTAGATGATATGCTATCCTCTCTTCACAGTCCTTCCTTCTACATATATGGGTGCAGAACTTTTAAGCACCCCAAAATTCACCTCAATCTGAATGCGCACTTTTACTAGATCCGAGATGGTGTTAAATTTCAGTTTCATCAGGCAAAGTATCCCTGTGTTAAGGCGCCTCCCAATGCATCAAAAATCAGAAATACAATCAATCAGTTAAGTAAATGGTGCACTGACTCATTAACAGAGTTCTAGACCAATTGAATAGTTGAAGAGTTTTATTACAAAATTCAAATATGAAGTGGTACAGAAACAATGCCATGAAGGCTGCTAATTAAATGGCAATACAGAGGAAGGCAAAATCTGAAATTAGTGGGCAACATAACTGGGAGAGTATTGGAGAGCACCCTAATAAAACAAGAAAGTCTTCTGGCTCACCCTCAAAATCAAAGGTTTTCATACATTATTTTCACATATGAAATTAAAAGGTTTGCATAATCACTGCGGTGTGACCAAATGTATCATTTTATCAGCAAATCAGAGCACAGTAAAATTCAGCGTCCTATTGCCTTAATATCGAAACACTATCCCACTACATGAATAATTATTCTGCCCTTTCTATGCTACTGCTTTCTATGCTAGTGTCCTCCATAGATGCTAGAACAAACTAGATACATGAACATTTTGACACAGTGATCTTCTGGAAACATTTTGAAGAAATAGTTTCAGTTTCATAACTGAGCTGAGGAAGTTCATCGAAGTCAAAAGGAACAACAACAATGGAAATATATAAATACAAATAATCTGCTTGACTGCAGGCAGCAGCAACAATAACTGTGAGATGTGCAGGGGGGAAACATGAGTGACAAGGGTGACTTCCATTTTGGACCAGACAGCACTTATAACTAAATTGAGGCTTTGTTGACCAGGATCAGAAATCACCATTTCACACATCATACCGTTTTTTTAAAAGCAAAAATACTTTTTCCGTGGAGTTGAGTGTGAAAATACATTCTACATCAAGGGTCTCCCAACCTTTTCTGTAAAATGGGCTACTCTTGTTCAATGAAAAGCATCCCAAGCTACTAATATTATTAGTATTCTAATGGTGACCACATTATGCATAATTTGCATTAGTGGCCAGGCCATGCAATATTACCAGCAGTGATCATCACAGTGCATCAAGCAGGGTTGCACCAGGTTTTTCCAATCGTGAATGCACCTACATGGCAATAAACAACAGTCATAGCTGAAATGCACTCAGCATGAAGGTAATATTATTAGCAACATTGCATGATTTTTCACTAAAATATCTGCTTTAAATATATTTTGGAAGTCTATTTTGTTCCAAACAGCAGCTTTTTGAGCAATGAAAATACACAATTTGTTTCTCAAATACACGCTTTTTAATTTTGGGAAACATATAATATTTCAATCAAACAAAATCTTATTTAGTGGGCTGGGTTGCACACAGGAGAGCTACTTCCAGAAAGCCAGAGAGGCTACTAGTAGGCCCTGAGCTGCTCACTGGAGAAGCCTGTTGTACATGTTATTAATGATGCACACACATAGAAATACATATAGGTCTCTAGCAACTCCCCCTATGAATATTTTAGAATCACTAAAACACACAATTAATCTTATTAAACCAATCAGCTATTGTAACACAGTCTCCATCACTTTCTGCTTCTTTCAAGTTCATTCTTCCATCAAAATTAGGTGGATATAAACATGATCTATAGCATCCTCCATCTCAAATTCTTCTCTCTTGCACTTTCCTTTCCCTTATACCCACATTTTAAAAGCAGAGAATTTAAGCAAAAGAAATAGAATAATTCCACAAATCATAAACATTATGACTGGGTTACAAATTATTCTTACCAACCCCCCTCCAAGACTATCAAACCGTTCGCCAACCTTGCTAAACCCCTTTGTTATCTCACTAACCCAGGAACCTGCTGTTTCCCAAAAGCCATGCTCTTCTAAAGTTTGGACTTCAAAAATATGTTAGTAATATCATTCACATATGTATTAATACCTCTACTGTTATCAGGTATGAAGGTGTAGCATTATTTTATCTTTAGTACCTTTCAAACATTACCCTCCTTTGCAAGAAGTATATATAGTCCTAAGTGGTTTTGCTTAATCATTGTGATTACCTCAGAATGTTTCTGAATTAAAGCACCAGCGATATTAGAAGCAAGCCGATCCACAATTGTAGACAAACATCTAATTTTCACATCATTCATAGCCACACCTATAGATGGAATATAGACTAGTAGCTCCGAATATATTTAATCCTATCTGTTTAAACCAACAGCATCATTCACTCCACTCATGCAATAGATTATAGGAAACCTCAAAGCAAGTTAACATGAACCAACCCAATTATTTGGCAAATTGAAATAAGCAATCTTACTGCATATAATTAATTATTCTCAGAACTGGTTCCTCATCAATCAGAAAATCACCATTTATAACATGCCCTTTTTCACGTTCACATTCACCCACATATTTCAATGACCTAACTACTGTAGGTTTAAGATGCACCATAGACAAATTTGACAATCTAAATTCGTCTTGAGCCTTAGTCTGATCTCTTATCTTCTTTTCATTGTTTCAGTCTCTCACAATCTAAACTCTTTTCTTATTGTATTTTTTTTTTAAAACTCACACTCTTCATTATTAAACTCCACACATGCTTGTGGTTAGTCTAATTCATTTTCTGCTTAATTTGTGCAACCGAATTTAGAAATTTACCACATTTGAGACCATTATTGAGATACTCGGAGAGATTGGTAGATCTTCCAGTGAGATGAATTAACACATAACAGGACAGACCATAGATATCGGTTGTTGTAAGTAGGTAGAAACTTCACCAGCAGAAGAGAAGTGCAACAGTGTTTGACCTTTATAATCTTTACTTATTCACTCAACATTGTAGTATAAATATTATCATGAAGTTCTTGAAATTCACTAGCGAAGCTTCCCCTATGTGCCAATCAATCCATCAGTACTTATAGAGCTCAGCTATTCACACCTGTTGGTATCCAGGTGCTGCGGTTTTGCTGGTGCCAGTCGAAAAGCCAGGTCTTGAGTCGCTTTTGGAAATCTGTGAAAGAGGGTGATGTTTGTAGGTGGAGTGGAAGATCGTTCCAGGAGCTTGTTGATGTGGTCCAGTCGTGTGGCAGCTTGCGTGACAGTTTTTTTGATGTGGATGGAGATCCATCTGAAGATCTTTCTGAGCATGCGGAAGGTGTGGATGAAGGCGGAGGAGACTGCATTGACCTTGTGCTTTCTGGTGAGTTAGATGTCCAGGATGATGCCAAGGATGCAGGCATGGTCAGTCGGGGTGGGAGTGGGTCAGAGTTCGAGGGCCAGGAGGTGTCATCCCACGGGGAGGTGGTTTTCCTGAAGATCAGAACTTCTGTCTTGTCCATGTTGAGCTTCAGCCTGTTGGTCCTCATCCAGTCAACGATGCCCGTCATGGCATTGTGTAAGTTTGTTCTGGTGATGGTGGGATATTCCATGACTGAGAGGATGAGTTGGGTGTTGTCTGTGTAGTATATTCTTTTGAGTCCATGGGTTCTGAAGATGTCGGCCAAAGGTGTCATTTAAGAGATGAACAGGGTGGGGCTGAGGGATGAGCCATTGGGGAATACCACAGTTGATGCTTTTGGGCTCTGAGATGAAGGGTGAAAGGTGGATCCTCTGGGTGCATACTGTGAGGAAGGAGGCGATCCATTTGAGGGCATTTCGCGGTACGCCGACGTGCTGAAGTCTTCTGATGAAGGTGTGGTGGGATGCAGTGTTGAATGCCACTGAGAGGTCGAGGAGGATGAGGGTTGCTGTTTCATCCCGGTCATCATTGGTTGCGATCAGGGCTGGCTCAGTGCTATGGTTGGCATGGGAGCCAGACTGTGAGGCGTCAAGCAGGTTGTTTCTTTCTAGGTTTTCAGTGAGCTGGTAGTTGATGGCCTTTTCGAGGACTTTGGTGCGGAACAGGAGCAGCGAGATGGGATGGTAGTTTTTGAGTTTGCTTGATCAGAGGAGAGTTTCTTCAGGAGGAATATGAACTCTGCGTGTTTCCATCCATCAGGGAAGGCAGATGTGATGATGGTTGTGTTAACCTCTGTGGAGTCATATTCCATCGGAAAAAGGAGTCTCAACAACAAGCCAACTAAGATTATTAGTATCATTAGCAAAGTGTTCCGACCAATAATTTTGCAGCATTTGCTATAAGCCATTTTCCATTGCGATCAAAATAAAAAGTAATTGTTGAACTCCCAGCATTTTACAACATTTTCTTTAAAACTTTTCTTCTTTTCATCTTTTTCTTTGAAAACAATAAAAAAAATCCAAATGGATTTTAAAAGTTTTTTTTATTCTAGTTCAGTTCATGTTCTGAAAAAACTGTCTTCTTCTCTTATCTGGATCTGATTTAAAATGTTCAAATTTTGGACCAATCTATGACATTCTCTTATGAATCCTCAAGGTGGTTCTTCTGATTCACTGTCAAAAGTATATAGCAACAATGTATTGTATTGCAAGTCTCTGGTTCTGAACCCTCTTCTTCAGATACAGATGCATTCAGGTGGAGCATACTTTCTATTTGGGATTCATTCTCTTGCTGGTCTTTAAGCAGCTTGTGATTGACTTTCACTATTCCATGAGTCAGTCAGTCAGAAATAACTTTATTTCACCAACACAATAATGGCATAAAAAATATTCTACAAATATATACATTTCCATTATTATATAAGTTAAAATTATGTGTATTACGGCAAGATTCTTAAAAGAATAAAATCACGTTAAAACATTATTCCTATTATACAAATGATGACAATTCATAAATATACATACCATTATTGCACAATTCAATGGTTAAACTGCAGGTTGAATGACAGATTGACAATTTAGCCTTCTTCTCTTCAATGCAGATAAAAGGAATGATGGCAAAGAAAAACATGTACAGGGATCAGACAATAACTGTAGGTAATATAAAGCCACACAACGCTGTTTAAAATTCATTTTGCAGATGAGGGGTACAATAAATCTTTTCCTTTCTTCACCATAGATTTTACAGAAAAACAAACAATGTAGATCACTCTGAGCGGATCGATTGTCGCAAGCGCAAGGTGGTAATTCGGACATCACATAAGTATTCAGAGGGAGACCCAACATCAGGGGAATATAATTTAAACAGAATCTTACTAAAATATATGTTGTAAATTTGTAACAAACGATAAGTAGGTTAGATTGACATCAATTGACATTATACTCGGTACATCGTGATATGCTCTGACTGTCGACAGCTTAAGGTTGGAATCCTGCCTGTAAGTTGGTCAGTAGGTGGTTTTTCAGCACTTTCTTAGATATAGACCAACATGTAGTTGGATCTGCAAAAAGATGATGTAACCCAACTGTCTTAAGGGCCGATTCGACATATTTTAACCAGCTGATATTATTCACACCATCTAACTTTAAAGCATCACTTATAATGTCCCTAGTCAGTAAGAGAGTCTCCTGACGACAAACCGAATGCCACATTAGAATGGATGCAATACAGATTTTATCACTAATATAGGGAACAGTTAAAATTAGAGCATGACTGAGGCAAGGGGGGCTAGTTTTTCAGAGAGGCATCTTCTATGCATTGCAATTTAGAAGAATCTGAGATGCCCCAGACAGCTGCCCCATAGGTGGCAGCAGATATAGTTTTTGCTTCATAGACCTTCTTTACCACTTCAATAGGTTTGGAGCCGATTTTATTTAGTAAATTTAAAGAGAGTCCCAATATTTTTTTTCCATCTGGAATCCCTGTTAAGAACCATACTTCACCAATTATTATGTCGATGAAACATGACCCCCAAATAATTAAAAGAGTCCACAACAGCTAGCCTCCCCCCTTCAATATGAATTTGGGGCTGTTTATGCTGTTTTGGGCCTGCAACAAGAACAAAAGACTTAGAAAAATAGATTTTTATATCCAGAATATTCATAAAATTTGTATATTCCATTACAAGTCAGGGCAGTGCGATACTAGTATGTGCCAAAATCACTGCGTCGTCCGCGTAAAGGAGTATCGGTACTTGTGTTGAATTAATATGGGGGACATCTGGGATGGATCCTGACAGAGCAGATTCTACACCATTTGTGTAAAGCGCAAATAAAAAGGGGGCAAGGACGCACCCCTGCCTCACACCTCTAGTGATTTTAAAGTGTTTAGTGCATTTTCCTCCCTTGCCTAAACGAACACAGGCAGTAGCTCCAGTATACAGGTCACAAATTATATCAATAATCGGTCTATCAATCCCTATTGCCTCCATGATCTGCCACAGTCTAGACTGTGCCACGCAGTCAAAAGCTGCCGACAGATCCATGAAGGCAAGGTATAGGTGACCATTCTTAGCTGCCGTATATTTGGCTATTATTAGATTCAGATTCAGGCACTGATCCACTGTGCCTTTTCTTTTTCTGAAACCATACTTACATGGAATTATAATGTTCTTTTCCAAGGCCCATTCCCCAAGTCTATTCTGAAGTAGCCGGACCATTAATTTAGTGGTGGAAGCTATCAAAGATATGGGCCTATAATTTTTTGGAATTGATCTATCCCCCTTTTTATGAATAGGAACAATTACAGTTGTTTTCCATGAGGGAGGTGCACCTATTTGAGTAATTTTATTAAAAACATTTGTTAAAAGCGGGGCCCAGAGATCTTGGTTATCTAGGAAAAGATCAATTGGGACACCGTAGGGTCCAGGTGCCTTCGCTCTTTTACACTGGCTAAGGGCGTATTTTATTTCTTCCAGCGTAAATAGGACATTACTTCCTGTGTCAACTAGACTTGGGGGGAAGACTTGCGTGGTTGCCTCCTCACTGATTCCAGATAGGCTTTCAAAGTGTGTAACCTATGCCTCCTGATCTACATGAGTGTCTGTTGTCATCCTCTGCTCCTCCCTTAAAAATGGTGCATTGATTAACGACCAAAATGTCTGTGAGCTATTTGGTAAAGCAGCCTTTTGCAAACTTTCCCACCAGTCTTCTTTTAGGGTTTTTAGCCGTAATAACCTTGCTTTCTTATGAAGCTGGTGTGAATACTTGATCAAAATTTGGTCTCGTGGTTTGGACTTTAGGGCCGTATGAAGATTCTTAAGTGATTTTTTACATTCCTCATCAAACCACTTGGGCTTCTTATGGTACCCTTTACGTACAAAACGTATTAAATTATTTTAAATTTCCAATAAGATTAGTTCAAATGCTGTGATTATGCCATCATCAAATATTAGGTCTAGACAAGTCATTATCTCTGAAGTTCGTTTGGAGACTATGTTACACAGAAACTTCACAACATCAACTCTCTCCCACTTCAAGACAATCCCATTCTCCCATGCATTCACCTGTTTGATGTGAAGCTTAACAGAACATTACCTTTTTGGTAGAGAATGGATAAGAAATGTGGTTGCAGCATGATCGCTAAAAGCATAAAAATGATTCTTGAATTGGGAAAAGAGCTTCCTTATAGGGTCAGAGACCAAAACATAATCCAGCATCGAAAAGTGGGAGCGACTAGAAAAAGTAAAGCTTAAATTGCCAGTTAAGGTTTCAAAAGTATTTAAAATACGAGATTATTTATAATTAATGGCCTATTTAAGCCATTACCATAGTCATTACGGCTGAAATGAGGAACAAAATCCCCATCATCATCTACTAACCCACACACTGGTGTATTATTCATATTGCAAGGATGAGCGTTGAAATCCCCAAGCGTGATTATATCGCAGGGTTTGTTGCATGCTTTCTCCAGATCAGTAATATCTCTTCCCAGAAGGCCCAAAATCGCATGAGTCCATTTCAATTACTTCAGGTTCTTCATTGATTGGTTTTAGTCTTTTATTCTGCCAGTGCTTTCTTTTACATGTTCTATTCAGTATCATCCCATGCATCTTTGCTTACTACCGCTGAATCTTCTCCACTCACTGAAGGACTTGAACTTTGATCAGCATCAGCAACATTATTCAATTTTGACTTTGTATCAGCTCTACACTCAATGCTTGACTGTGAATCAGTGGGTGTGGACTCCACTTCTTCATCCACCTCCCTCACTCTTCTTGTGTGAGTGGCATCGATTCTATGTGGAATGTCAGTACACTTCACAGCACTGTTGGTCACATGTATAACTTGAAACTGCCCACGTCAGCATTCTTCCAAGCAGTTCTGGCAGATATGTTTCATGATGACTACCCAGTCACTAGGATTTTATGGTGGTATTGGTTTCCTTTGGTCGGTGCTGTTGCCAAATTTACTTGATGTGAAACAAATGTCACTGTATAAGCTAGACCTTTTCAGTAATCTAGAATGATGCCATCAGTTATTGAAACAAGTGTGGCTGAAGGGTTGTAAGCCTATTTCCTTGCTCTGCCCATCAACAAACACTGCATGCTGTGAGGGGAAACAATCTTTACATGGTGGATTTTACTGCGCAATACAATCACAACGCGGTCGTTACAACATCCGTGTTGTAACCACGCAGTGCTATTACGATGCAAGTCATTACATTGACTTGCAGGAGATGGCGCTCTAACATAAGGAATAGTATAGTTTACTATTCCAACACCTTCCCTACTGTTACATAGGCTAGAGTTGGAATAGTAAATTATACATTTCTAATGTTACGGCGCCATCTACTGCAAGTCGATGTAATGACTTGTGTAGTAATGGCATTGTGTGGTTACAACGCGGTCGTTGTAATGGCCGCGTTGTGATTGTATTGCGGAGTAAAATCCGCATTGTAAAGGTATATATTCGCTGTGAGAGACAACTCTTTTTGTCTGGGGCACTTCTGATATTCACTAGGACAAAAGGGCATCAGGCTACTTTAGTGTGGTGGATGTACATACTTTAGCCAGACTGTTTTTTTATAGTTCGATTCACCCTCTCAATTATTCCGGAAGACTGAGAAAGATAACTTCAATGGAATTTTTTGTCAATTTGGAGAGCTGTATAAATCAATTGCGAAATCTCATTTTTGAGGTAAGAGTCATGATCTGTCTCACTAGAGGTCAACAGTCCAAATCTTGGTATTAATTCCTTTAAGAAGAGTTTGGCAACTGTCAAACTGTTTGATCTCTGGGTGGGAAAGACCTCAACCCATTTAGAGAAAAAGTAGACAATTACACAACTGTATTTTAAGCCATTATAAACTGGCTTTTCAATAAAATCTTCTTGAAGTCTTGCAAATGGGCTCTCTGATTTGTCAATATGATTCATAAGAACGCTAGTCCTCTTGCCTTGATTATTTCTCTGACAAATCAAACAATGATGGCACAAAGCTACTGCAACACTCTAGAATTTAGAGTTTTTCCAGTATCTGTTAAATGAACAGGTCCTGGCATCTCTCCCTTAATGTGACTGATTATGAAAATATCTAGCCACACAACACAACGTTGTGTCAGGCAATACATACTTATACTGAGTAATATAAATGTCCTGGTGATTGTTCTTGTAACCTAACATTTTCCATTGTCTTTTCTCATCCTCTGGGGCTTCCTCTTGGAGGTTTCTCAAATCACTTAAAGAAGTCTGAATTGAATGCATTTGAAACAACCGCATCTTCTAGATTTACCTCAGAATTGTCTTTTGAGACATTGTTTTGCTTCTTGAATCATAGTTTCATTTTCAAGTGTACAGTATCTGGCCACTTGGTCTTCATAATTGTTTCCATATCTTTTCCTGACTGATGGGAAGCACACTTGACTAGAGCAATCTATTTTGCTGCTGTATGTCTTTAACAAAATCAAGTATATAGAGACTATTCCTGATGGAAGTTTCAGAAGATGTCATAAAACCCCATGGACCACTCCAAAATGATATTGCCTATATGTGTAGGTCATCACATTAAAATGTTCTGCAACAAGCTCTTGTCAATGTAACCAACTCTGGCTCTTGTGCTAAAGTTACATTTGGCATTAGGATGCATCATGGTCTTTAGAAATGGAGCATACTGCATAGTGAGCCTTCAATGCTCCATGATGGTCTGTTAGACTGGAACCATCAACAAGCAGAATTAGATCAGCCATTTGAGAGGAATTTCTTTAATGTCTGGCTTTTGTTTGGCACATAACTTTGTGACACTAATGCAGTTATGTTCTGGCTCATCATCATCACAAATGTAATGGCAGTTTGCTATTAATGGAGAGATCATGCGACTATGGATCGCTCTTGTATATGTGTTTTGTGGACGAATGTTATACAACAAAACATAAAAAAAGATCAAAGTAGGGGAAAGAAGCAATCTGTCAAGGGAATGTTTCATCGTCAATGAGGTTGAAACAGGTGTGTGCCTGCACCACCCCTGTTCAACTGATACATCTCCGACCTCTCAATCAACCTTGACAAAGATGGATATATATTAAACACCCTCTATGCGTATGATCTATTGTTGATAAGTAAAACACAAGTTGGTGTGTAAAGAGTGGTCGACAAGCTCGCTGAGTACTCAGCGGACACCTCCCTTGAAATTAACCTCAACAAGGCCAAGACCAAGTACTTGGGAGTCACGCTGGATGTATAAGCCTCTTTTGCCCCAGAGACGGAAAGTATTAAGGGAAAGGGATCAGCCCTAACTTTTGCATTCATAGCCCCTGCCAAGAAACTTTGGGCCCACCATGAGTCCACTCCTAGCCATGGTTAAGTCAAAATTCTTACCTGCAATTTTCAGTGGCAGTGAACTGATGCTCAGGCAGGATACAAAACTCCTGGAGAACCTTCTGACACGGATGGATACACATGTATTTTAATTGCCTAGATCAGCCTCCCCAGCACAAATAAGACAAGAGTTTATCTTGACAAAACAAACCCTGGTTAGGGAGGGGGCTTTAGTTTCAAGAGATAACTGGATGAATCCATTGAAAACGTGGGTCCCGGGAAGCTATGGCCCTTGCCAACAAGCCAAACTGTGTAAAAACCAGTGAATAAGTGTATTCAAAGGATAAGCCGGTTGGAGGACAAAAGGGCCCTTGCAAACTGGGCTGATACTAAACTCACAGTCATGATGGAGCAACCAACTTTTGGGGCCTGCTATACCATACAAATCAAAAGGAAATTCATTGATCTACGATTAGGGTCCCCCTCAAAATTGGATTGTACTCTAAGTGATTGGAAGAAGATAGCCATGTGAATAAAATATGTCGGCTCTGTAAGCTTGTCTAGAAAACCATGACACACATACTATGCATCTGCCTGTATATGTTGACTTATCGGAGGTAACTACTGCATAAAGAACTATTGGCCGTGGGATTTCGAAGTTGCAGGCAGGCACTCATTGAGTCATTAAACACATGGAACTTTATGTTGAACATCCAAATGGTGCCATTTTTAGACAACTTCAATAATGAGTTTGCAATTGCCGCCAAACAGGCCCTCAGGGCATCTGCTACAGAGTGACACCCAAGGACATACATCATGACTTTTGCGCTCCCCCCAATTAAATTATTACTCATATTTTCTTATCCAGAGGAGTGTCTTTTTAGTTGGGTTATTGCTGCCCTCCATCTTGACCCTTAGTCTGATGTTTTGTCTCTTGGCACCGGTATGGGGCTTGTTTTTTTTAATATTGAGAGAGAGCAGAATGTGGGCTTGTCTTTTATTTTAACCTTTGTTTTTAATAGGTTTTATGGGTAAAAGGTATATGTCTTCAGGGGGACTTGAGGATTTGTGATTATTTATGTTGTATCATGTTTTCTTTTAGCACCAACGTTTATTGAGCTTTGCATCAGAGGACTCCAAAGGGTCACATATAGACAAAGGATTCTGTAACAAGGATCCCTCCACCATACATACCAGAACATTATGCACAGAAACTCTGTTACACTCCCACCCGCCCCAACATAGCAGCTAGATTCTTCTACAGCTGTGTATCTCTATCTCGATGTATTGTCTTGTAAATTGCGGCCACTTCTGTTGAATCTCATTGTCCAAGGGTAGGCCAGCTGCATATACCGGCTCCTGGAATAGGCCCCTGTAATTTGCCCATCACTGCCAAATTTTCAAATGTTTCTGTGGGCACCCTCTGGCCTGGTACATCGCTATTTACAGCCCCATACAAAAATCCATCCCACACCTACACAGACAGCGATGTGGTGGCCTTCCACAGTCTAGCTATGTCTGTCTTTGCCAATGTGTGCTCCAGGAACAATAGGTGTTTATACCAGTTCCCCCCCTGATTCCGTCGGTACAATGTAAATGTTGCTTTTTTGGAGTGAGCTGGACATCAGAAAGCCAGGACCTCACACAAACAGTAAGACACCCCCTTCCTGAATTGGGCTAATAAACCACAGGTCCATACAGTGTGGATAAATATGCCTTACTCAAATTAACATTGCAGGCACATGGGGGACGTGATAAGACCCACACATTCTTGTATAGTATGCTCGGTGTGTATAGTCTAGTTGATTGAATCTCAGACAAGAGGAGATAGCCACACCCCTGGGGGCCTTTAGGGCCTCTACCCAGTTGTCATCAACAAGGTCATCTATGTCTGCCTGCCATTTCACCGGAAGCGTCGTTGAGCTTTTGGTGACTAGGGATTGATATATTTTTGTAATTTTATGACTCCCAGGTCACCCGTCAAAAGTTTGCCTTCAAGCGGATTAAACTCTGGGATATAGCATGTTGAAACTGTCAATATTTGAAAAATTCACGACGATGCATCACGAAGTCGGATTGGAGTTCCTTCCGACTTCAAGATGCATCGTTCCTTCCAATACCCTGTGTAAAGACTCTCGAAGGCTTGATTAGGTAACCTATCTAGGCATTAAAATCAGCAGTAAGATAGAACAAATCTGGAATATAAATATGACTCCTATGATAGATAAGATGAGCACAGATTTGCGTAACCTAGATAGATTACATTTAACTCTTATAGGTAGATGTAACATTCTTAAGATAGCCATGCTTCCTAAGGTTCTCTGTTTGTTTAGATCAATACCATTAGCAATAGAAGATTCACTCTTAAAAAAAAGTAGACAGCACTCTCAGTAAGTTTGTCTGGAAATATTAAAAAATCCGGTTCTCCCTTAAATTTCTAGCGTTACCACAAGAGCGAGGTGGATGGTCTGTCCCTAATCTTAGATTCTATTACTATGCAACTTTTTTACAACAAATGGCTCTAACAATTATACCTGGTGTGGGTAGCAGCCAGCAGGCTATAAACATTGAACCTCCCTCGATCTATGAGCTGGCAATAGGCAGGAATGCACGAGGAGTACTTTTACGCCAATTAGAGCCTAGCTACTATAATAAGACTAAATTCAAGATTATAATCGCAGTCTGGCGAATATGGAAAAGAATGATATAGCTAATGAGGATATCGAACCATAACAGATATACGCCATTGTGGAGATCTCCTCTCTTTCCTGCATTAAGGTACGATAACCTGGCCAAGCAATGGGAAGAAAAAGGCATATTGAAGCTGGGAGATATCTACTTTAATGATCAACAGTTGTCATTCTTAGAGCTGCAGCAAATATTTGGCATTGCGGCTTGAACATATCTTAAATATAGACAGATCACCGGCCTTTTGAATCAGATAAAAAAAGAAAACATTTATCTAGGAAAGAATCTGGTAATAGAAACTATACTCACACCGCAAGTAAAAATTAAAAACTTCTATAAGATCTTGATCGATACCCTTCCAGACGACCTTGAGGCAGTAGAAACCAAATGGGTTACTAAAATAGGAGACACTGATGCTGATGTGTATAATTTAGTAGCCTTGGCCAAAGGGACGTTTCTCGCAGCTAATCTGAAAGCTCAGCACTATTATACAGTTTACAACTTTTATTTCACCCCTGCAAAGTTATATCGGTGGGGGAAAAGAGATCACGATAAATGCCCACGGTGCGATCAAGGGCCAGCAGACATAGTGCATAGTGCATATGTTCTATGGCTGTGAGAAAATGGCTCCAGTGATTAAGCAGATAGAGGAATTTCTGTCATCTGCAATCAACACAAGTGTTAATATAAGCCCAACCTTAATGTTGTTGTTAGGATGTGACGAAAAGGCGCAACATGATCGGCACAGGGACAAGTTTGTTTTTGTCTCAATAGCTGTATTGTGACTCCCTATTGCCACGCATTGGAAAGATGCAGACCCCCCTCATTTTCAAGCTTGGCTGGGTCGCTTGCTGGCAATCTACCATCTGGAAGAAACCCTATATAAGTGCAAAGGCCATAAAGCAAGAAAGCGGGGCAAGGCTATCTGGGCCCCTATGAGCAATTGGATTATAAAACAGAATGTTATCTAAAGAAAGGGCGAATTATGTTGTATGTGTCCTTCTTATCGTTTAAAGATCTGTGGATGAACCACCACTCAAGTGTTCGCTCTCTAGGACATGGTCTTTTTTATCTCACGATCTTTCATTTTTTATTCTGTCCTATCAGAATTATTGTGCTAATATGTATGAAAACACTCTTCTGTTATATGTCAAATGTATTTTAAGGTTTATGAAATGTAAATGACTTTTCTATTGATATACTCTCTCCAAAAAAATAAATATAAAAAAATTTAAAAAAGAAGTCGGATTGGAGTTCCTGGAACGATTTGAGAGTGGTACCATGTATTACATGCCCCAGTATAGCATCCCATTCCTGAAAGCCCTATAGCCCCGTCACCTGAGGGAGAAAAGTGCCCTCCCACAACAGTGTCTCCCAAGTCAAGCATCCCCACCAGCCTATTTGATGAAGGTTGTTGCGAGGATCACACCACTGCTCTAGTTGCATGAGAAGGGAGTTCACCCCAGACCCACTATATAGCCAATTAAGTATTGGAACATCACCTGTTGGCAGTGCTCCGTGGTATAAGCTGGTCCATTCTGTGGGCCTTACCACCAGTTGTTCAGGATCTGTAGGTGAGATGATTGAACATTCGCAGCTGGGATACCTCCTCAGAAATTAGATTGGAAGCAGGATCTTAGAGCTGTACAGGATGTGCCTACCCCCACACACAGGAATTGACTTAGTACTCTATTATCCTGTCAAAACCAGGTAGGGAGAATGAGATATGGATAGTTTTGGAGTCAATCTACAAAATAGGGATAGAGGCAGTGGGGACCAAGACTTCATATCCTCCCAAGGGAGCCGTATTGTGCTCCCAGGAGCGGGTATGATCCAGCAACAGGAAAATCCCAAGATACTCAAAACCTCTGTCTGCCAGGGTCAGACTCAACGCCCACCTAACATCTATGCGGTATCATGTTTAAGGTTTTAATTAACTAATAAACTATATATTATTCAATTGATTGATTGACCATCATTATCACTCCTGTTTCTGTCTCCATTATTGTTTGGAACAGGAAGCAGCATTGCAGTAGTCAATTAGTAAGTTACATCTTTTGATTGAAATATTCTCATCTGCGAATATGACTTGGCCATATCTGGTCAGAGGACTGTTTGTCATGTGCTAAGTCCGAGTAAGAGTCAACAATATCTCGAGAGAATGTGGAACAAACACAATCAATGTCTGTCCCATCACGGTCCCCTCACTTTGCTCAATTGCAATACAAACAGCTGCAACCAATTTCAAACAGTCAGAAAGACTTACAGGTACTGGATCTAACACAGCTGATAAATAGTCCAACTGTCTCATGATTTCTCCATGTTTCTTTGAACGTGTATACTCACCTCTCTCATGGCAATAAAGAAAACACTCAAAGTTCTAGTCATTGATTCGAAGGGCGGGAGCATTGCACAAAGTTTCCCTCAACACCTGGAAGGCCTCCAAACATTCATCATCAAATGTTACCAGATCTTTAGTATCATGGTGAGATAGCATTAATAAAACTTTGCAATCAAGGAAAAGTTTGGGATCCACTAATGACTGTAGCCAACAATTCCCAGGAACATCTTCACTTTCCTCTCGGTGGTAGGAAGATTCATTTTCATAATTGCAGATACACATTCTTTTGAGACTTTCCTTGCTCCTTTTTCAATGTGATGGCCAACATAAACCACTAATTTTTTTTCATTACTGTATTTTGTCGGGGAAACCTTATGACCATTGTCATCTTAATGATTCAACAGTGCAATTGTGTCAAGTTTATAGTCTTCATTTGTCATAGAGGCTACCAATAGATCTATGTATTGCACAAAGACTGTGTGTCAGGACAGCTGCAAATTTTCTAAATCCTTCTTTAGGATCTATCTCTCAGAATACCCTTGGGGGGTTTTGCACCAAACAAGAACTTTATTTTGGAATTGAAATATGAATAAATACTGGCTGTCTTCATGCAGGGAAATGGAGAAGAACACTTGGCCGAAGTCATCACTGTAACTCGTTCTTCATCTGTGGAAATCTGGAACAAAGTTACTGATTGGATTGACTACCACTTGACAACATAGAATCACAAAATGATTTGTTTTTCTTAAAACTGGAAAATTCTTAATTGTTTTTTTATTCCCAATACGGGAGAGCTGCAAGGATTACCAAGCACTTCCTTAAGAAATACCTGTTCAATCCTTTTTCCAATGACAGGCATCATCCTACTTCTGCTTCTCTCAAAGTTTGTACTATTCAACTTAAGGCAAAACTGCATTTGGTTTCACATTTATTCTATCAGGCTTTGCACTTTTAATTAATCCGGTCTCCTTACCAGAGAAATCCCACACATCGTTTTTGACAGTATGTTTCAAATTCAGAAGCAAATCATCTTTAGTCAGAACTGGGAACAGCTGAAATGTTGAGTCCTGTGTTTTATTTGTAAACACAGAATGTTCATCTTGGGTTTCAATTGTGGCACCAGCCGATGTACAATAAATCACACAGTTTATCTTGCAGGTGGCCATTGACCTCACCCTTTTTCCCCCGGAGGTTTATATAGCTCAAACTTGACCCGAGGGTATCAGCTATCAGAGCACTTTATATGAGCACCAGTTGTGTTACACAAGGACACATTCATTTTTGTTACGCTCGGGGAGGTTAAGTGATTTGCCCAGAATCACAGGATGTTGAGCGTTGTTGCCGATACTTAACGCTTGTTCCCCAGATTTGAGGCTGACCGCCCTAGCCGTTAGGTTACATTTTCTCCCCTTAATATTTGTGCCATTCTGGTCTGCCTCCAGGACTTTTCTAAGCAAACAATCCCCCCTCAGGTACTGTCATTAAGAATTATTTTTAGGGAAAACTAAGGAAAGTTATGACTTAGCATTAATGGATTCCGTTGGTACCCTGGATTACATAACATTTTGTTTTTCCACACTTTGCTGCAACACTGTGGCTATGGGCATATTCATGTGAAATTGTTTCTGATTTTCCTTATTCTGCACAAAAACTGGTTGGGCTGGGGCTTATGATTGTGTGTGCACCAGTTGTACATTCTGCTGAATCTTGGGAACAAAACAAATCATTCTTGATTCAATCTGTATTTTTTATCAATATTCCCATTTCAAGTGCCTGATTGTCCAGTGGAAATGAAAAGCAGTACTCTTCTCTAGCATATCGAAATTTACATTAATTCCAGAATTATTCAGAACCCCTTTCCCATGACCTTGAATCTGCACTGCCTCATTTCCCATCTTCAAACATTGCATTTTAGGATATCACATTAATTCCAGCTTTGTCAATTGGCACAAAACCCAAATCAAAACCCAATTTTCTGATTCCGACCATTTCCCCGTAACTATTTTGTCCGGCCAACCATTAGCTTCTCTTAGATCCTTTTTTGCTTTGAATCAATCAAATCTGTACATGGCATATTTCAGGATTTTAGCTATACTCTGCCTGCCAGCACATCACACTTTGCTGTATATGTGAGCTAGTCTCATGACCCAGGGGTGCCAGAGTGCCCGCCTTCAAGATCGACACACTTGTTTTAGGCTCCTTGTGCCAGCTTTCTCATCAGCATAATCTGTGCTGTTAGTGCCACCCAAACCTCTGCCTGGATGCAATGAGCACCATAGACAGATGTTGGCAGTGTATCAAGTCCAACACCTCCCTATGGTGGCAGTGGAGAGCCTTGCTGTGCCCAGTGGCCTTCTCCAGGATCAGTAAGCAAGGAGGCGGCTGCGTGGTATGGTTCAGAAGCTTGTGCCAATCGCTAGGGTACTTTTTCACTGACTGTTGTGGATCTGCAGACTCTCTGGCCCCTCTGAGCAGCCCAACCCTGATGATCTGTTGCATAGCTTGTCTGCCCATCATGGAGGACCACGGGTTGGCCCTGTGGCTGAGTAGGCTTAATGGAGCTACCGGGGATGAGAGCACAGCAATGGGAAAATGCAAATGGCAAGGTGAGCATGCTGGCTGGAGAGGCCACCCAAGAAATCCTTCTGTTCTGGGTCCTGCAGGGGCAGGCATGGGTGCGGTGACCGCTGTCCAGCAGCATGGCTGCGGTAGAGGACTGTATATGCTGCCCAGTATTGGCCCAGCGCTGGGAGAGTGGGATCCTCCATATACCCAATTGCGTCCCCTACAGGTAGCTGCTAATGGCTTCCTGCAGACAATCTGCAACACCTCTTGGGGCGGGGGTTCAGAGCACTTCTGGGACTGCTGCCCCATAAACAGGCTTCAGAATGGTGGTGGACCTAGGCGACTCTGGACTTGGCGGTGCTGTCCTCTTTCTTAGGACAGGGGCACCCAGAGGAGATAGCTGGGCCCCCTCTTGGGGGGCACACTGGTCTCAAGTTGATAGCCCCTTATACTACATTGCACCATACCCGATTAGCCAGTCACAATGGGGAAGAGCTATTACAGTCAGACAAAATTCCTATTGTACACCAAGAAAGCCAATAGAACTCACTTGATGGGTTGCAAATCAGCTTCAAAGGATATCGAGGAGGCAGCAAAGGATCCTGACATCAAAATTCTACTATTCAACATGCAGACTGGCCACTCGTCCATTGATATCAAGCGTGTCAACCTCATAGCAACAGTGGACAAACTGACCGCTACCATAAACAAACACGAGAAAAGTATAGCTGTTATGGAGACCAGAATATCCACTATGAAGGACAATACTGTGGACAGCAATGAAAGGCTTCTTGATATGTCTAAAGCCTTTGATCCTATAAAAGCAACAAATAAAGATTTGGAAGACAGATCAAGGCACAACAATCTACGCATAGTGGGTATCCCGGAATCTACGAATACTGGCCCCATGGCTGGCTATGTTGAAATCCTATCAAAGACTCTGTTTGGTGTTGACTGTTTCTTTCCTCTTGTTGCTGTAGAATGGGCCCACCACTCCCTTATACCCATCCCATCATAGCCAGGCTACTAAACATTTGAGATTGTGATGCAGTATTCTGGATGACCTATGAGAAGTGCACCTTGGTACATGAAAACTCCACCATTTTGATATGCCCTGATTTCACTTTAGTGGTGCAGGAGGCAGGCCGAGAACACTGGTGCTCAAACGTAAATACTCCATGCTCTACCGGGCATGACTTATAAATAATTGCTCACTGTGGAAAGCCTTACATCTTCTCCTCTGCCTATGATGCATTGCACTTTGTTAAGAAACTAATGACAGACAGTGATGGCGCGTCTTTTCTCACCGTGGACCAGGAGCAGGGCATGATTGATGTGGAATATGCTGCAGGTTGGGCTTCCCAATGGACAACTAAACAGACCACTCGGTTAAGAGTGTCCTGACTGTTGCCAACCATAGTTCTACCTGCCTAACTATCCAATATTGGGTCATGCTGTCCAAGACTGATTTACTAAATGTTCAATGTTTTACATGCTGACCTGCACTTAAACCCCACATGATGTTATGCTGGCAAGCACTGCCACAGTAGGATGTGTTGAAAGGTTGGCACTTTGGTCTCCCCTACTAGGGTAATCTCTGTTTTTATAACTAAGCACACCGGATGTTCATCAACACCGGTACACTGTTTTGTAGCATTTTTAGTTCCACCATTATGGCTATATTCATTGGCATGTTGCAGTGGCAGGTGTTAGTGGAGGGAGGGGTTTCATACACAAATGTGCCCTTGAAATGTGAACTGTATACTGTTGATTCTAGTGGCACTCCCGGGGGGCAAGTAGGCAACATTCTTTCAATGCAAACATACTCTCTATTGATGTTGCTTTCCCCAAGGCACCAATGACTCAGGCACATAGTGACTCACAGACTCTTCACTGTCTGACTTGGAATGCATGGGGTCTAAACCTTCCCCATAAGACCGGAGTAGTGCTTTTAGACCTAGACCAGTATAAGATGAACATTGCTTTCCTACAGGAGATGCACATTAGTGCCTCAGCCACCTCCACATTTGCAGCAAAATCAGGCAGACCCAGATCTTTTCCAAATTACTCATACCATGGTAGGGGTATGGCCCTTCTGACCAGGTGGGGCCTCCCCCGTCTGCCTACTAAATGAAGAAAATATTCCTGGCCCAATACAACCTGGTCCAAAGCGTGGGTTGCGGGGTGACACCTGGTCCTCATTAAAACTTACAGCCCGAACACAGATAATCTCCATTACCTCGGATAACTCTGAAACAGATGCACGGCTCTCTCACCTCATACTCTGCTGTGGGAAAGGGACTTAAATCTCTTTCTCAACAGACTACTAGACTACTCAAATGCCGGCATGTGGGCTCATCATGCTCTGCAACTAAAATTGTTGATATTATGTAGGCACACAGTCATGTTGATATTTGGTGGCAGATGTTCCCTGGGATAGGGAAGGAATGCACGTGTCCACTGTGCATGGAATATTGGTCGCAGTAGACTACTGGTTCATCTCCAGTGAAATGGGTGGGTGGACAAAACATATTGTCATGTAGTTTCTACTAATCCGTAGTATTTACGCATTTGTTAGTCAACATAAACTAAGGGCTTGCTGTCTAGACTGATTCCGGGCAACCCCACAGAATATGTTGGCCTAGAGACCAGCTAGCTCACAGTGCCACGTAAGCCCCCTTACCAGGGTGCAAATGGTTTCTGTCAATCACTGAACATGACAACCCTTACCCATCAGGGATCTCAGAAACAGTACAGAAACAGTACAAAAACGAGTGCTGCAATGATTAATAGACAGAAGCAGATGAAAGTGATTACAAACACCAAAAGCGTAAATAGTAGATATAGTCCTACCATGGTGCTAAAACAGTGTATATATGCAGGCATATAAAACAAGGAAGTAATTGAGCATACTCCTACTATGTGAACCCTACTCTGAGTGTACCTAGAGTGTGTGTAGGTGTAGAGCCAAGAATCCCCCCAAGAGATGATCTAACCACATTACCTGATGAGAGAGAATGTATGAGCCAGTCTTGGTCGCAAACTGGACACCCCCGCATGGAGATGAACCCTGGGCATTGTTCGCGTAGTAGCGCTACGCGTAACTATGCAAAGTGCACTTCGCGAGATACGCATAGCACTTCGCGAACTGCGTAGTGTGCTGTCGTGATGATTGCACAGTGTTGGATGCTTGTCCGCACTGTGCAATCATTAAAAACGGCATCTTGCACAGTGCGAGCTGTCGTTTTCTGCAGCTCGAGTAGATTTTTACTCGAGTGGCAGCTTTCTCAATGCGTACTGGTAGTTTCTCTTTGCGAGCGGTCATGAGCTTACGCGACCACTCGCAATGAGAAACCTGACCTCCCCGTGTTAAGAATGTCGCCGGGAGGTTTATTTTCCACTCTCGCGATCGGCAACTTGATGTTGCTGATCGCGAACGAGGAAAAAGTCTCGCTGGGATGTCATTTTGCTCGCTCGCGGTCGCCAACTTGATGTTGAGGACCGCGAGCAAGCAAAAAATGCCAGCTACGCTACGCGTTTTTGCACTTTGCTACGTGCAGTTCGCGTAGCGCAAAGTAGCACAAACTACGCGAGCGTGGCGTAGTTGTCCGCCCAGGGTTAATGGAGATGTCAGACCGCTGTGTGGTGGAGTCTCAGCATGCAGGGACGCTCCATTTCAGCTTAAGTGCCTCCTCTACCAGTCTGTCGGGATGCTCATCTTTTTATAATAGAAAGCAGCCTTGCGATGTGGATATAGATTAGTGATGTTATGGATTTGGAGATTGCCATGCCACACCGTGGATGAAGATAGAGATGATATTTGTACATAGTGCGAAAGGAGACCATGTACATGATGTTCAGGGCATTTTGATAATGTTGTGCAAAGCTAGATGTGTAAACAAGTTTAGTTTTGGAGAAAATAATCCAACGTTTTCGCACACCCAATATGTGCACAAGGTTACTGCTGAAATATAGGACAATGTAAGAAATGTGCTGCTTTGCGAAATGGTCCTAACCCCTGAATATAACATCATCAAGAACCTTCCTGACTGACTATGTGACCACTCCCTGGTTAAGCATGCATTCACATCACCTGCATGCAGGCGCTGGCCTTCACTTAGCGACCCTCCCACCCACCTAGTCTTACATGACTCCGTCTTTAGAGACAATGTCAGGGCTGAAATACATATTTACTTCCACACTAACACCTCCTCAGTAGATTCTTACGGGGAGCAATGGGAGGTATTTAAAGCCAACATGCGGGGTATCTGCATAGCCAAGCAGCTTGGAGTGCCCAGATCTCTCTGTAACTGACTAGATCTACTGGAAAGAGGGATCCAACACCTAGAAAGACAATATGCACAATGCCAGGAGCCACAACTACTAATGGAAATAAACAGCAAGTTGATAGAATTTACAGACCTGCAGAGCAAGAAATTAAACAGATGCACCAAGAAGCCTGAGCTTGGTGTCCAATGAGTCTGAAAGACCTGGTAGAACTCTAGCCATGATCACCTGTCAAGACCGCCAACTCCACGAGGTGTCCCAACTTGCTACAGATGATGGTGTCATACTTTATGAAAATGATGACTTACTGACAGCATTCGTGGATCACTACATTACCCTTTACACCTCACACATTTCATACACCTCAGAGGAACATACCACATATTTTAAACAGATTAGCTTGGCATAGTTAGAGGTCTCCCTATGTCTGTTACTGGGCAGTCCGCTTATGCTAGATGAGATCACAGTAGCTATTGCTGGGCTCTCTACTAGGATGATGGAATGCCAGTCAAATTTTGCCATACCTTCTCCCCATTGATGACCCTTCACCTTTTAAATGTGTATAAGGATGGACTACAGTGGGGTACCCTCCCTCCCTACATGAGAGAGGCTACTCTCAGCACTCTCCTCCAGCCTGGTAAACTGCCTATCCAAACGGATTCATGCAACACTCTATCTCTCTTTAATGTGGATAAGAAAATATTGGCAAAGGTTGTAGCTAACAGGCCACTCCTGCCTAACTTTGTTCTTACAAAGCAGGTGGAATTTATCCCAGGCAGATCCACAACGTGCAACCTCCATACTCTATTTGTACAGCTCCACCATCTGAACGTGGAGGAGGAAGACGACTCCGTGTGCCTTGATGGTAGCTATTAATGCTTTTGAATCACTGGGATGGCACTTCTTGTTTGCTGATTTGGGGCAGCTTGGGAAGTGCCGCCAACTTTCATCAAAAAGGTAAGGCTGTTATATACTAACCCCTCCACCAGGATCCATAAAATTGGGCTACTGTCAGATCCTATCCCCATTGGGAGAGGAACTCAGCAGAGATGCCACTGTCACACCTATTGTATGCCCTAGTATCAGGCCTGCACTACATGACAGTTGCATGGACACAGAGGTACTAAATTCTCTCCCCATATTCTTATTGTTTTCCTCTATGTTGATGACATCAATGTAATCAGACCACAACCTCAGCCCATTTATAACTGAGCCACGTTATTCAAGGCAATGTCTGGCATAGCAATCAATTGGACCAAGTAGACCATATTTTTATTGACACCGACCACATTTGTTTGGAAAGTGGATTCCCACTGTCATGGCCCACCACATCCATCAAATATTTGGTCATATTGATCAATAGGTACAAACCAGAGTGACTGCTGATAACTAGGGCATGACCATTGCTAAGCTCAAAGACACTAAATAGCAATGGAACAGTTTTCCATAGTCTCTTATGGGAAGAATAGCACTTATAAATATGATTGCGCTCCCTAAACTAATACTCCTATGTTACAGCATTTTAATTCCTACCCAGTCAGTTCTTCAAAATGCTTCGATCCCTGATGGTAAACAGCCCAGTATCCATTGGGAAATTCTTTCACTACCCTATGATCAGGCTGGCCTGGCCGACTGATTTCGAGCTCTACTACCTATGCGCACATTCCCACTTTGCTTATTACTGGCTGTGACCACCCCATACATGAACCACACCTAGGGGTTGAATATGACACTGCCCACCTGAATCCATTGTCTGTTCTCATTAGCCAGAAACCACAAGGGAACCGTTCGGAGATTAATATCATAGCCTGCACCCAGGTGGCCTAGGATGGGCTCCGCAAACAAATTGCTGCTCTAACTCTCTACTACCCACAACAAGCTGTCATACATTCCTGTGTCACTACTTACTAAGAAGAATAAATATTCCCTTTGGTGATTTGGTCATATATTCTATGTTAGAAAACCTCATGCATTCATACTCCACATATGTCACAGCCCAACAAGTCTATAGTTGTAGTGCCACAGATACTCAAATGTTGAAAAAATATATTTTGTAAAAATTAATACTTAGAGATTTGTATCATATGGTTAATAATTCATAAATTCAAACATTGCCCCACACATAAAAACCATTTCATAATAATGACATTTTCGTTATATAATACATGATTATAAACGTTTTTTAAAATACCAGATGAACAAACAGATTCCAAAACAACGATAGCTTCAATATTTTATACAATTCAATAAAGTGCGTTGTTAATTGTACATAAGTGAAAATTTGAAACAAGGAGGAGAGATAGAAAGAAGAGAGACACAAAACATGGACGACAATATACTTCTTTATAGTTTGTAAACTAATCCATAAAAGAGATCAGACAACAGGCATATGATTTGGGCAAACTTCCTCATCAATTATACTGGCCTGTTGAATAGATTTAGTTAATTCAATACATCAACGCGTTTCAGCAGCATTCTTGTGAATTGTGACCACCTTTTCCAAGACAGAATTCTTCTATGTCTCACTTTAAAAACCTTTTTCCCAGTATGACTTATGTACAAACACATATTTGTTACTAATCAAACAAAACATTTCATAATAATTGTCAAACATTATTTTATTACTATATATGCTCCTCTTTCTCTAAATCATGTTTAAAAAACATATAGTCCATTATCATTTGAGCTCCTCGGTGTGGCACTGCTCCTAGGCTAATTACACTAGGTACCCTCCCGAAAATTAAATGCAGCATATATCAATATCAACTTGGCTGTCTACGCAACCAATTATACATGGCCTCCATATATTGTACATCCAAACCATCCTTCCTTTCATTCAAAGTAGGATGTCTCACTGCCATTACATTCAAACAAATTGTATTAAAAAAGGGGGGATAGAATAAATACTCTATTTTATACAATCACTCATTCCGTTCACATTCTATACTAGACAGTGGATATTCCTATATTACCACCATAACTCAAATTATTTTTTCTATTTCTAAGAAAAATCATAACTCACTGATCAAACTCCAAAGGTTGTCTTAAAAAGTAGAATCCTTATGAGTAAGTGAATTCTTCGCTGGGCCTCATAGCTCCATCCCCACAATGTAGGGGTTCAATTATATATATTCTATATTTTAAAAAAACAAGGGTAATTAGTTTTTCTTTTCTGCCCTTAAAAAAAACAATGGCATTTCAGCAACAGTAATGAAAAATCCTCCTACACCATCAGGAAGAATGTATCACCACTATTCCAAACATACCAAACATGGCAATGCTACCCCTTTCAGATCAGAAATTACCACTTACAAACATATGAAGGGAATTCCCAATGCTAACCTATGAGAGGAGTAACACTTACTGCAGTGAAAACAAAAAAGCGTGTTCGCCCCTACCAGGACATGCCACACAATAACGCCTCATGTCCAACCTTTTATCTACATAGCACCCTGCTTATAGGGCTACCTTAAGGCTGACCTGCATGTAGTAAAAGGGGAGTTTCAGGCTTGGCAAGCAACCTTAACCTCTTCTGTGCCAATGACGAGATAGTCTCGTCATGGAGCACGGTTGCGCTGTGCCCATGACGAGACTATCTCGTCATGAACCCCACCCACTAATACAACGCCCGGCACAGGAGGGGGAAAGGGCGGGGCACTGAAGGGGTTAAATGGCAAGTCACTGTGGCAGTAAACTGTGCACGCTGACCCTGCAGTTGCAGAGGACTGAGCCCGGTTAGAAAGGCTACCAGTAGCATTTAATTTACAGGTGCTAGGTATATGGGCTACCACGGTACAAGGGACTTACAGGTAAAGTAAATATGCCAAACAGGTGTAAGCCAGTCATGCCAAGTTTAAAAGAGAGAGCACATCCTCTTTAGCATTGATTAGCAGTGGATAAGTGCCCAGTGTCAGGGATTCAAGACGGTGAGGTCCTCACCTGTATTTCTGCGGAGACGCCCAGGAACTGATGACAATATCCACAACTTCCCTTAATCACCACCTAAGCATATCAGACTCTTACTGCAGAGGGGACCAGGGGAAGAAGGGAGACAAAACAAGGGTAAAAAAGGTGATGAATGTCGGGCACAATCTCTGCCTTCAAAAGCTTCTGTATGGTGGCTAAAAGGGAAAAAGGAGGGGTTAGTGAACAGAAGACATACGGATCCTTATCTAACCCTTCCAATTCTGTGCTATACCTTAATTCTCCCTTCTTCCGGTTGTGGTAGGGGGGGTTTATGAAAAGGACACCCAGGATGCTGTAAAAACAAGTGATGCAGGAATATTATACTCAATGTCTATATGTATGTAACAGAAGGTTTACATTGAGTTAAACTATACTTAGGCTCACCCTTTGCTCCTCCCTGCTAAGATAGTAATCAAACTGCCTTTATAATGCTGGGACAACCAGGTACGCAAGTCCTTGTATAAAGATAGCAGCAGAGCACAATATCAAAAAGAAAAATAAGCAAAAAAAAGAGCGACCTTCACTTGTTACCAGAGTTCAGGAGATAAATGTCAGCTTCGTCAGAAAGCAGGTATAATCACAGTTGGGTCGCACTAGTCTTCCGAGGAAGGTGACTCACGAAGGCTTGACGAGTCACCAACAGGCGGAAGTCAGAGAATTCAGGAAACCATGGGAAATAAAGATCCACAAGTCCAGGATAAATAATGTGGAGGGTGTTTAGCAGAAGAAGGGCAGAGGCATACAACAACGAGTATGGGAAGCACTGAGAGGAGGAAGTCCAGCCGTGAAGCGCAACGGAGAGCTTTCCGCCCGGCCAACCGACGGAACACTGGAATAACCGACGAGCTTACCCCAGGTCCGGCCGGACGTACATCTCTCACGCGCTGCTCCGCAGCGGAACTCCTCTCTCGGTACTCCACAGCCGGCTCCTCTGCTCAAAAATGTCGAACTCGAGGTTTGAGAAGGACGGGAAGGTGATCCAACGAAGAGTCCTATCCCAGCAGGCAAACGGAGAAAAGGCAAGGTAAAAATGCGGGACAAAGACTTCGAAGATACGAAATCCGGATACCAAATCCAAGCAGGAATCAGATGAGCTTCCGAACTACGGGGGCTTCAGTATTCAGTACGCAAAGCGCTTCTTCCGGGGGAAGTCAGGCTTTTGTCCTTGCCTGACTCCTCCGCACATGCGCATTCCCTGGCCGCCATCTTTAGTACGGAGCGGCGACAATCATGACACCCAGAGTCCTAAAGCCAACTAAAATAGGTCAGAAAAAATAAAGGAGAAAGGTAACATTTTGGAAATAACCCTTCAAAAAAGGCCAGGTCTAACAATTCCCTTCAAAGCAGGCAGAGGCCGCGCTGGGAACTCCAGGGGCTAGGGCCAAGTGGCAGGCAGCTTTTGGCAGCCATATACTTGAAAAAGCCTGACTGTATCCGATGTGCGGGACCGCCGCATGCATTCCGGACTGTCCCAGTTTACACCAGGATGGCGGACAGACTCCAGTCTCTCCACCATCCTAATGAGCCCCTAAATCTTTTTGCCTGGTTTTAGGTTTAGCGCACTGGCTGAATGAGACCTGCTTTAAATTGGCCCTTCAATCTGTAGAGCACTATGTAAATCCAATGATTGTTGCAGTCTGTTTTTTCTAACCAGAGGGCCTTATTTAAACTTTGGTGAACAGAATGCTCCACCAAAACGTGGTGGATACTTGTTCCTAGTATTACAAAGGCCATAAGCCAGAGTGTCCCGAATTGCGAGTCGAGACCCACTGGTGAGTCATGAGCTGATTTTTGATGGGTCGCAAAAGTCTAAGCAATCACTAAAAATGCCTTTATATTCTCTATTGATCTTGTCACATTTGCTGATCTTCAAGGAAAGAGGTAAATGGTTCATTGACATAATATTGAGAACACAACTATCATGATACATAAATAACACATCAAAAATATTGACCCAAAAATGTATTTTTCCTATAAATATAAAGGTAAGTACAAAAATATAAACAAAAAAATATCCTTACACAGTAACATCATTAAAAAGATGAATACATCAATTTTTATTTGAAATATATGGGCTAAAATCGTAAATATGAAATATTTTAATATATAAAATAACTATAATGTAAAATACATACAATTTAAGTAACATTTTATACTATTTATTTACTTCAAAAACATACACACATATATATATATATATATGTTTGTACATTTATATATACCCACATATATATATAATATCACTACTATTATTAAAACAATGTATTTCAGATTATATTGCATTTTTTGTTTTAATTTACGAATATAAAACATATATATGTGTATGTATATATATATATTCAGCTCCTGTTTGCCCATAGGCAGGGACGCACTCGGATCACTGACATGCAAAATTGCTTTCGGTAAAAATGCTCCTCTGAACATATATGTTATAGATATATATGTGTATACATAAGCCATAAAAAATCATTAGTAAGTTTCATCCACTCTAATTTTATTCCAGTAGTGATGGCATATCTACGTGTTTCGGCTGCCGCCTACAGCCTTGGTCACGATAAAGAGCCATGTTTTTTCTGTTTTTTAAATCGATATCACATTACTCGACAAGTGGTGGGCAAAGGACAAAAAGGTTACATAGAAAGAGGACAATGTGAACTGAGAGATATTTGGGTCAACACTTTCAGACGCCATCTTGGAACATGTTGATTTTGCAAGTAACAGCATTTACACATTTCTGCATTGGTAATTACGTTATACATTAGAACCTGTTATCAAACATTACTTATGTTTAAATAATAAACGGTAAAATGCAATTTTACAATTTTAATATGACATCATAAACATCTTTTAAAATATCAAATTTGATAAATAGAAATGGGAAAGTTTCCCCTCACTCCAAATTAAAGTGCCTTAGTGCCTCAATTTGAAAAGCTTTCACAGATAATGGATGAATTTGTTCTATTTGATTTTACATTATTCATGATATGATGTACATTCTCTAAATTTAATATATTAGGCAAATTCCGGAGTGTAAACTAATCTGCAAATAAGACGGGCGAAGACAAACATCAAGTACCGTGCTTAATAAAGTGCATAATGATTCATGTTCCACGTGCTTCCTTAATTTATACAACCTTTGTTTTAAGCGGATTGTCCTCATCTTCATACCTCTCAAATATAAAGTGCTAGTGACTAATTAATGTATTATCTTCATACATAAAAATCATAAAAGTGCTAGTGCTGTGAAAAACTTATTAAAGTGCTAGTGCTAGTATCCTCATTTAAAAAATATATATATTTTCCTTTATTATATATAAAAACAACTAAACATTGGCTTTGTGCAGTATAGTACAGCTTCAGTTAATAGAGGCATGTGAACAAGTCCTCTTCTACATTGAGTCCTCTCGGCTCTTACTGTCGAACTCTAAGATGTAATAAGTTTCCAGTTTCCTTAGTTCTTTCGCTCTGTCTCCTCCTCTTTTCTTTTTTGGTACTTCGGCAATACAGCTATAACGCACTAAGGTAGGATCACTTTGGTGCTGTTTCTCAAAATATCTCGGCACAATGTAGCTTTGATCGTAATTACTTATTGCTCTCCTGTGTTGCAGTATCCTTTTATGGACTGGTAACGTAGTACTGCCCACATACGTTTTTTTGCATGGGCATTTTAAAGTGTAGACTACATGAATTGACTTACATGTTAAAAATTCTTGTATTCTTATAGTTTTATTAAAAACTGTTTTAGAAATAGAAAGATTTCCCCCATTCTGGCAGGCTTTACATTTTAGACATTTTTTTAAAACTTCTCTTTGTTGTAGCCAAGTTTGTCTACCAGTGCTTTCCCTATACTATAATAGTCACCATATTATCTCTCAAAGATTTAGATTTTCTATAGGTTAATTCTGGATACTTTTTAACTCGTGTTCCTATTACAGGATCACATTTTATAAAGTGCCAGTGCTTTTTGAAAATTAACCTAATTTCCTCATGTTTCGTATTATACATTGTTATAAACCTGTGCGTGTTCTCTCCTGACTTTGTTTACTCATCTTCACAGCAGTTTTTGATGGTTCAAATAAAAGTTTTTCTCTACTTAGCATCCTAGGTTTTTGAGAGGCATTCTCCAAGATTTTACATATGTATATTCAAAAAGGCAAGCGCTCCTTCTTGACATGGCTTGTTCCTTTTCTCATACTCTTTCAAGATGGCACTCACATAATGCTAAGCACAGTCCTTTTTTCATTTTGGGTTGTATCTGTTTACAATGCACTAGTCCTACATTTGTGTCGAATGTGTACTTATGACGCTCTGTATGCACTGTTTATTTTGTGTGAGTAAGACTGCTTGACTTTTGAAACGCGTCACGAAGTTCGGATTTATGACAAAATAAATCCTTTTTGTATCGCATCCCTTGTGGTTTGGTTCCTGAAAGTGCGCTGATCAAGAATTTACTTTTATATATATAATATATATATATATATATATATATATATATATATATATATATATATATATATATATTTCGAACCACATCCTCAGAAAATCCCGGGACACTTACACCGCGGTGCCATCACAGGGTCCAAGGCTCCCTGTATTAAATAACAATCCACAATGCGTCAAGGCATTAGATGCACTCCATCCCAAAGAGAGTCCAAACACTGTCGTGGGCTTGAAAATAATTTATTCGGCAAAACCGAGCCGCATACCCAACGCGTTTCGGCGTGACCGCCTTGATCACGGGTAATTTGTCACTCGCTAACAAACAAGTATTTAAACTATAACAGAATGTGACCTAAGGAAATGGAAACAGGACAGGTTAACGTAAGTCCAAACATATTGTTCCCAATTCGTAGGCCATCTTAGAGTGGTGCGATTATACAAATCATGTATATACGAACAGTAAGTTCTGAGATTGCACATATTAATTATTGAATATTGTGTATTTGCATATTCAGTTATATTAATTGGCTGATTTGAAAGTTTGATTTATAAAATATAAACAAAATTTCAGCAAAAAATTCCTCGTGATGCTAAAAAACTTTTCATATAACATGTGCTGTCACCGTCATAATGTGTATCGCTTACAGCCCTAATCAAGCGTCAAAATCTATTTGCGCTCTGTTGATTCTCAGACAAACTGGCACTTCTTTCTGTTTGAAAGTATTCTGAATATATAACAAAACTTTATTGACCAAGGTCTGCATGCAAGAGACAATGATCTAGGCGAGATGTCTGTATCCACATAGATATCCAGATAACAATAATAATAATAAATCCAACAATTTAAAGGGATTAACGTATCTCTACAGTAGAATTGCCCCAAATTGTAACGGAAAGCGCCGCCGTGTTAAACACTGTTCAGAAATACTGTGGTCGATAATATATCGTATTATCTTGTTGGATGACCCAAATGGGTGATCTTTGTAAAACAACCAATCTGAATATATTAATGCTATGAAGTCGCAAAATAAAACCCAAGTGGGTATTCACTCATTTCTTGTGCGTATAATTCATAGAGACGTAAATTCACAATATAAAACCCCAGTGGGTATTACCATATCTCATGAACACAATTCCAATAGAGACATTGTTGTTGTCATTGTCTTTGAATCATAATTAATCCCAAGTGGGTGTGAATTAATCATGCGCACATTATATTGCTTATTACAAAGATTGTAAAATATACGATTGAGTTGAGTGTGCTCATCTCAACGACCGATTACCCAAACTATGAACATAGATTATTACTCATTCTGAGAATCAGCTAGCTTTCACTTGTCAGCACCATCTGAAAAGGTAAACAAATATGATTGGATTATATATATATCATTAAATAAGAAAAAAGAAAATTAAAGATGTATCATTCACTGTTAAAAACATGGACACATTGCAGAAATATCCTGAGACAAACTTCACATGCTAGACCATTTCAAATAATCAGATCAAGAGGAAATTATTCCCCCAGGAACCAAGAAAGTTCTTCTTCAGAGTTTAAACCCCATGGGATCTTGGTATTCAGTTCCATAATATAATGCGATTCAAGTTGTCGTAATTTACGAATTCGGTCTCCCCCTCTGGAGGTTGCAGGAATCCGATCTATTACAAAGAATTTCAACAAGTTACGATTACTTTTGTGGAATTCCTCATAATGTCGTGCTATGGGGGAGAGTTTATCCTTATTCTGAATAGCCCTCATGTGTTCCAAGATTCGTTTTTTGGCAGCAAACATAGTACTGCCCACGTATCTTTTTACACAGGGGCAGCTCAACACATACACGCAATAATCAGATAGACAAGTGAGGTGTTTTTCAATGTATCTATCCTCGTCCCTGATCGAATAATGGACTTTCTTGACGTTGGAACTGAATTTACAAGCTTTGCATGTCATGCAGGTGTAAAAACCCTGAACATCTATAGTAGATGGTTTGACAATATTCACTTCATTCTTGCATAATTTATTGTGCAGAGAACTAGCCTTCCTGTATGTTACATTGGGCACATCCTTCACAACTTCACCCAACGTTGCTTCAGTTTTGAGGATGCCCCAATGTTTTTTTAGAAATCTTTTTACATCAGAGGAACCTGAATTGTAGGTTGTTATGTATCTAATGACTTCCTCCTTGTCATCATCTGGCTTATCCTTAGGAACCAATAATTCATCATGTGTGAAATTGGTGGCTTTTTTACACGCTTCTCTGATCACATTTATTTTATATCCCCTATCCAAAAATCTTTCATACATAATTTTGCATTCTTGTTCATAATCTGAATCTGAACTACAGTTCCTCCGAGCCCGGAGGAACTCCCCAAAAGGAATGCTATTGATAAGGGACCTAGGGTGTCCACTTTCTGCATGTAGCAGCGTGTTCCCTGATGTTTTTTTGCGATACAGTTTAGACGTTAGTGAATCCTCCACAACTTCAATCTGTAAGTCCAAGAACTCTATACAGGACCTACTGACGGTACCTTCAAATTTCAAATTGACCTCGTTGTTATTAAGAACATCAATGAAGTCATGGGCAAGTTCTTCACTGCCTTCCCAGATGATAAACAAATCATCTATGTAACGCAACCATGTTTTTACATGGTTGCGATAGAGATTATGTCTCTCGGGCACCTGTTGCTCCCAATGTCCCATAAAAAGGTTGGCATAACTGGGAGCAAAACAGGTGCCCATAGCAGTTCCCTGTGTTTGTCTGTAAAAGACGTCATTGAAAACAAAAAAGTTGTTCTCTAAACAGAATCTGATCATCTGTAACAGCATGTCTGTGTGTTGCAAGAATGAAATGGAACGTGAGGTCAAAAAATGTTTGCAAGCCTGTATTCCATCAATGTGCTTGATGCTCGTATAGAGGCTGCAAACATCTAAGGTAATCAGCAGATAATCCTTTTGCCACTTCACTTTTTTGATTTTATTGAGAAAGTCCCTACTGTCTTTTAGATAGGAGGGTAAACCCTCTACATACACACGTAGAAAGTAATCAATGTATTTGGAAGTTCTCTCCAACAGGGAGCCTATAGATGAAACAATAGGTCTCCCTGGAGGATTAACCATATTTTTGTGCAGTTTGGGCAATAGATATAATAAGGCCACTTTAGGTGTACGATTTAATAAGAAGGAATATTCATTCCATTCTAAAATTCCTTGTGTGTGCCAAGTCTTTAACATGTTATGGTACTGAGTATTAGATTAATCAATGACATTTCTTTCTACAACCTCATAACATTCTTTGTCGCCCAACTGACGTAACCCTTCCTGCAGATAATCATGTGTGTTGAGGATAACAACGTTACCCCCTTTATCCGATTGTCGGATCACTATGTTATTGTCTGCTTGTAGGGATTTGATAGCTGATCTCTGCGATTTGTTCAAATTGTCATTTTGCCATTTCCTCTTTTTGGCTAAAGATTTTAAATCAGTGATAACAAGAGTTTCAAAAATATCAATACCACTAGGAGGCACAGTGGGATTAAAATTGGATTTTGGTGCAAAATCATTAGGACAACTGAGATTAGTCTTGAAACCCAATGATTGGGCTGTGATTGGGTCACCAGTATCCTCGCATTCAAGTTCTTTCAAAGCAATTAATGTATTGACTTCATTGATGGTGTCCTCCACGGGACTGATCTTATTCGGATAATTGAAAGGTTGAGTGTTTTTAACCTTTAATTTGTGCCATTTGTGCAGGCGTAATTTCCTGGTGAAATGGTACAAATCGACCCTTTCTTTAGAGTACGAGAATGGGGCTGTAGGGCAGAAAGATAAACCATATTGTAGCACATCATATTCAATACAATTCAACGGATGGTTGGATAAATTTACCACATTTTGACAGTTCATCTTCTGTTTTTTTGACCCCTTGTTTCCATTCCCATAGGAGTTGCTGTGGTTCTTGCTCCATCCACCACGCCTGATTTGTTTGTAGACGGCGATTGTCCTGTTGCGTTTCTTCCTCTTCCTCTGCCTCGTCCTCTGTAGCCCCTTCCTCTTCCTCGACCACGATCCTTCTGCCAGTTCTGTTGATTTTGTGTTTGATTCATTAGGCGGAATTCCTCCCAAAACTTTACTGGTCTAGGTTGGGTTTTATAAATTAACAACAGGAGAGGGAGGGAATTTTTTGGAGCCACTCTCAGTCCCCCAGGGCTAGTATAAATCAACAACAAAAGAGTGTGTTCATCAAATGTGAACAAGTGCAGGGAAGATAAGAAGAGTGAATCACTATGTTTTTAAAAGAACCCTCACTCACCAACCTAGTTGGTGACATGCTTCATCATTGGGTTCCCACCGGAGAGACCGAGTGTCTCCCCGGTGTGCTACGACGCCTGAATTACAGCGGAGCAGGTTTTTTTGTGTGTGGGTGCAGTGCAAAGAGTGATAGTGTAAGTTTAAAATATGTCGCAGTTTCAACCAATAATGAATTTAATAATGGTAAACTGGACACAGTTAAAATGGTGTGGCGGACGGTATGAACTGGTGATAATTAGACCAGCTACGTCCTAAATCAAGTGCATAGTGAAAGGAGTGGTCAACATGTTTCTGCTTCTTGCGTCAGTGCACGAAGCATTCGTCAGGACCTAAAGTGAGACCACCACGGCGGTGTACGCACGCTAAGGCGTACCCTAACCTGTGGGATCAGAAACCGCTTTGAAACTTACGGTTGCGTTTACCCTTCAGCAATTTCTGAGAGGTTCAGTTCTGTTGAAATGAAAAAAGGACAATACAGAACAAACAAACAGAGATTCACATCATACATATATATTTGCACAAGAACAGGCATGAGCTAAATCACACACGTGTCGTGAGGAAATTTCATGCACACACATGGTGGGGATTTCCATGTCCTTGGAACTGCGGGTAGCAAAATTCATTAGTATTAGCCCGTGTTCAAAATCTAAAGGCATGTGGTGCTCTTTAGCGCTATCGCTAATTGTGCCGATAAAGTGATACACCCTGTTTTTTGTGGGGTGATACGGCAAAGCGACAAAAGTATATGGCCTTCACATTGGTGGTCAGCACTGTATTATGGCCGATCTGTAGGAGGCGGTAGGAAAAATAAAATAAAATAAAATGCTTGGGTTGTGATGGAGAATCGAGGGTAAATGTATCAAGTGGAATTGTGAACATCGCGAGAGACAATCTCAGTGCTTACGTGATGTTCAATTTTGTTTCACAACATGAGTCCGGGTGGGAGGCGGGACTTGTAGTCACACTCTGGACGTGGAGTGAAAAGAATAAGAAAGATTAAAAACTTACACGATTGGAGGGTGGGTATAGGCTTCCGTCCTGTAGCCCCATTACTTACTACTCCAAAGCCACCAGCCCTCTGCAACACCTATTCGGCCCTCCTGCGGACTCGGATGTTGATGTCCCGAGCCGCCGAGAGGAAGAAATAGTCAGCGTTTTTCCAATTGGGACGGCGTCACGTCATCACGTGAATCACGTGGGACGTAGACGCGGGGAAAAGAAGGAAGAGACTAGACTGCTGCTTGTCAGGGGCAAAATGAAGACTTTGTACACTTCCGGGAAGCCTCGGTAGAATTATAGCGGTACAGTGACCAGAGGCTGGAATGAAAAAAGGGGGTATTTTCGTTAGCCCAAAAAAAGGAAGGCATACAGCCTGACAATAACGTTACCATATTAACTCTATCTGCCATAGGAGAATTTTTTATTTATGGTGAATAACGTTTTGCGTGTTGCAGTAATTTAGAACAGTCGTGCCAGTGAAACAGTGCCATGATCATAGCCTAGTCTGTCTGTAGTGGAGGCGGGGCTTGGTGTAGAAAATAAACCCATAGTTCAATACCTAATGTCGTAAGCCAATGGAAATGAAACGTAAGTTGGTGTTGACGCACATTTCAATAGAGGCAATGATTAGATAGTGTGGAATATTGCCTCCTGGGTGGTCAAAGGAGCCTCAATATGTTCATTTTGAGATGCGTCTACAGCGTTATAAAGATGGAGCAAAGCCATAAGGTGACTTGTTAAGTGTAACAGTGGTATATAATCCATATGGCTTATTACCTTTTTAGTACTGTGCCCCAGGGGATGTTATCGTTAAAACCTGTGAGGTGACTGGACAGGCGATAGATCCAACGTTGTTCCTTCTCGAACAAGATGTTGGTCGTTCTGATTCCTGGATTGATTTGCTCAATTATGGTCCAGGTTAAGTCGTCAGGGGTGTGTTTGAGGGCTGAGTAGTGCTCTGTCATTTTGGTGACACTCTTTCTACAGCGTATTGTACTCCTATGTTCGACAATGCGTTGTTTAATTTTGCGTGTAGTCATTCCAACGTATCTAATGCCACACGGACATGTGAGTAGGTAGATAACGTTGGATGAATTGCAATTCGTGTGGGTACGTTGGCTCCACACCTTATCTTGTTCCAGATTCAGAGTTTTGCTTGCTTTTGTGAGGTGGCACACACTGCATTGCCCACAGGGGAAATGTCCTGTTACTTTGGGAAGACCCCAGGATTGTAGGACAGACGGAATGTTGTCAGGTGGTGATATACGTGGTCGCGTATGTACTAGAGCATCTTTTATACTTCTAGCCTTCTTGAAAGAAAATAGTGGTTTATCCCATTGCAAGTTGTTACTCAGTAGGATGCCCCAATTTTTGCGGATGGATTTGGTGACAGCATTGGAAGCCGTGCTGTAGGTCGTTACACATGTCAAAGGAACATCTTCCGTTGTTTTTACTGAATCCTCAAGTAAAGGTTGGGTTTTCTCAGTTGTTGTCCCATCGTCCGAGATGTCACTTTCACTCACATCACTCTTGTCACTCTCTTCTCTTTCACTGGCTGCAGTATTTTCTCCAGTTGTATAAACATCTTTCTTATTTATGTTGTCAAACCTGCGGCCGAAAGTGAAAATCCTGCCTGATTGATAATCAATCTTGTCCCTTAGGAATTTCCGTTCTTTTTTAGCTATGATCTCTTCCTCATATTTTTCAATTCTTTTGTTAATTTCATCATATCTCGTAGTAAATTTTTCCAAGCTTTCTTCTTTGAGTATTTCCTCCTTGAGGTCAGAGATTGATTTTAATAAAGTTGTACGTTCTTTCCAGGCAAACTTTATCAATATTGATAGCATTCTGTTGGAACATTCCATTAAATTGCTTGCCCATTCATTAGCAAGTTCCGGGTCCGGATCCTCATAAGATGGAGCAATGAGAATGCGGAGCCCTCTTGGGACTCTGCTCTCTTCTTGATATTTCTCTAGTGTTATTGCCTCCCACCATTTGGAAATTTCTTTTTTAATGAGTTTTTCCAATTTTTGATATTTCTGATTCAAAGAGGTGGGTGTTGCCCCCATTTCTTGTGTAGGCATCTGATCATTCGTTTTGGTAAACATGGACTTTGCTCTCAGTCTTCTGCGTGCATCCAGATCCTCTTCCATAGTGGCTGGTTTGAATGCCGTAATGAATAATTTACAATTCCATAAAGTCAAACCTTGTTGACAGCCCTTAACGGATTTAACAAAATCCTCGTTTAGACAAACTCTCTGGGAGCCCCTTCATAAACATTTAGTCCATATAGACATCCATTCATAGGGGAAGGTAGCAAACTGGGACAGAATAGCAAACTCGATACTATTATGTGAAGTATAATGAACTTGTAAAGTCAATGAAAACTCACCCGGTCGGTATCACGGATTCACTGTGGGTGGTGCTTTCAATACCTTACTCCTTGGAGTGCAGTCTCCCGCATCCTGTCATTGTCCGAGTATTCCATACGGTGTGTCAAAATGTTCGCACAAATTCCTGTTCGCACAAATTCCTGTTGACACCAATAGATTCGGTAAAGTTTACCATCCAAAGTCCCTTGTTTGCGGTCAACCGGTTAATCCAAATTGATTTCGAACCACATCCTCAGAAAATCCCGTACATATATTCACTTAAAAAACCATAGGTTTCACACAGGTTATAGTTAGGTGGACATTTCACTCGTAAAAAACCAATGAAATTCCCCCGTTATAGTTAGTTCAGATAACTATAACTCGCACACCCGCAATCCACTGCTCATGACGTCACACATTACATCACTCATGACATGGTCAATGGCATCACTCATGACATCACTGATGACATCATCCTTGTGATAGAGTGGCGGTCGCGCGAGTTATAGTTATCTGAACTAACTATAACGGGGGAATTTCATTGGTTTTTTACGATTGAAATGTCCACCTAACTATAACCTGTGTGAAACCTATGGTTTTTTAAGTGAATTTGCAAGGTTTTTTAAATGCTAATTCCTAACTCTAACGTGTGTGAAACCTATGGTTTTTTAAGTGAATTTGTACGTTTTTTTAAATGCTAAGTTATGTATGTATTAATTATTTTTTTTTCAAGGTTTTTCACCGTGCGCGCACCATGCGTGCGCTTTGGGCGCATGGTGCGCTGCGTGCACCGTGCGCGCACCCCGCAATTTTTTCCAAAAATAATAAAATGTTTTTTACATCCTTGGGGTTCCTTCTGTGACCCCCTGACAACCGCTAGGGGGTCAAGAACTCTCTTCCCTGCCCGATTTTCACGTTTTCCACCTTTACTTTTCAGTGCGACAGACAAAATGGCGGCCGACACTTCCTGATTTCGACCGATTCGAATGTTTACTGACATCTATCAACCAATCAGAATTTCGCTCGCTCACGGCACCGTGCACGCACTGCACGCACGGTGCGCGCGTATAGATATTTATATGCTTTTAAATGCTATTTTCTCAGGAAATACTGAACAGATTGACACCAGACCTGCAAAAGGCACTTCCCTGACCTGACGACTACCTCTCTGCCAAATTTCAAGTAATTCTGTTCAGCCGTTCGGGCTGTACCTTCGACTAAAGGTCCTATGGAAAAATGCATGGGGAAAACGTGTTTTGGGACCCCCCTTTTTTCTCAGCCCCCCCTTGAAGAATCACCCCGAGACTTTTTAGGGTAGGAGCTGAGCGGAGCACCCCATTAGTTTTGAAAATTTTGCGATGATTCGTCAACCGGCGCCAAAGTTATTCAAAATAGAGTTTTCAGATTTCCTATGGAAACACGGTCCTAACTATAACTATCTACTGGCGACCGCCAGTAGATGACATATATATATATATATATATATATATATGCAAAAAACAACACCGCCCCTCTCCTTTGCTCTCTGCAGTGCGGGTGCGCCGATTGCGCGGGCGATAGCGCAAACAATTATTCCCCAAACACCACGTCTCTGAAAAGAACGTGCGGCGCACTCAGGCTCAGTTACAAGAAATCGGCGGAGTATTGGACCAAAGAGATACATCGGAGTCTGAGGTTGAAACCGAACAATCAGAAACAGAAACTACTCCGTCGGATCAAGGGGCCAGTGGCAACAAGGAACCGGATTTTCCCAGGGAATACGAAATTATGAAAGAATCATGGAGAAGGTACCCGCAACGGGCGAAACCCCCAGACCGAAACACCATAAAACCAGGAGAGGGGGTAAGAATCGGAAGAGGGGGTGGAGCGCCCCGGGCGACAAGAGGCAAACGTGGGATCAACAGGAAGTGACAAAGCAAACAGTAATTAATCTTTCCACGAGAACACTGACCAAGGATGAAATCACAGTTCTCGAAAAAGGTCTCACATTTTGTCCAACTTCAGAATGGGACTATGTGCAAACACGGATCGATTTATACTGTTTCACACGCAAATTGAAGTTGCAGAAAACCTTCAAATTACATCCAACCTTGCCTTCCTCGACCCCAGCATATCTGTTAACGGATGAGCTTACAGGACATGATTCTGAGGCACTCCAAGCCTTACACGATTTACAAATGGATATGATAACAATGGAGCCAGATGAACACCCGCACCTTGGGATTGGCCAGGCCAGTGGCAGAAGCAAATTTAAAAAGAAATCGAGGTTTATCCCTAAAATGCCTTTTGACGCAATTGACTGTTTCCACGATTCCGTGATTAAGGATCTAAATAAATTGCGCTTGCAAGATAAACCACGACAATACACCGATAAACGATTCTTCAATTTATCGAAAGCCCAATGGACAGCAGTCAAGACCCTTAGAGAAGATACTGGCATCATCATCAAACAGTCCGACAAGGGCGGTAATGTGGTGGTGATGTCCAAGGCTTTCTACCGAGGGGAAGCATTACGCCTTCTAGGGGACTCATCCAGCTATATGCAAATCCAAAGGGAGAGATATAATACCAGTGTGTTAGCATTCTACAATTTGCTTGATAAATGGAGGAACAGTGGCATCCTGGAGGAAGATGAATTTCAGTTCCTAAAAGTGGACAGTCCGCTATTACCAACATTTTACCATTTACCTAAAATCCACAAGGACACCCTAAGACCTCCAGGGCGTCCCATTGTGTCTAGCAAAGAGAGTCTGCTTGAAAAAGTATCCATTTATTTTGACCATTTCTTGTTCCCCCTGGTAAAAGACCTGAGTTCCTACGTCCAAGACACCACAGATTTTATTAAACGCATTCAGGAAATACAATGGGAACCGGACTTCGTGCTCATCACGATGGACATAACAAGTTTATATACTTGTATTGCACATACTGATGGGTTGGGGGAACTCCAGTACTTCCTCAAAGCCAGACCTCTGAAATATCAGTTGCACAATAACATGCTTCTTGAATTTGCTGAATTCTGTCTGCACAATAATATTTTTTTGTTTGGTGGGCAGTTGTACCTGCAGACCCAAGGTACCGCGATGGGCACGTGCTTCGTCCCCAGTTACGCGAACTTGTTCGTGGGCTGGTGGGAGAAGCACATGGCCTGGTCGGAAGACAACGACAAATGGGTCGATAAAATTGCCCTATGGGCACGCTACATCGATGACTTGTTCATCGTGTGGAAGGGCACACCCGATAAAGCTACAGAATATATCAACATTCTGAATACCAACACTCTGAATCTGCGCTTTACCAGCTTGATTAGCAAGATTGAGGTACCCTTCCTAGACCTCTCAGTTTTTGTAGCAGATGGTAAAATATGTACCAAGCTTTACCGCAAACCCACCGCAGGGAATTCAGTTTTGCATTATACTAGTCAACATCCACGGTCACTCATTAACAGCATTCCCTATGGGGAGTTGTTGCGTCTTAAAAGGAATTGCACACTCCCCATAGACTATACCCAGGCAGCAAGTGACTCACTCAGAAGGTTTAGACAAAGAGGTTACACCAATACTCTCCTGAGTGAAACAGCCCTCAAAGTGCAGTTAATTGAGAGACAGTCCCTCCTTGGCTTGGAACAATCCAAAATGACCCAAGTAGAAGGTAAGCCAAATAGTCCCCGACTCATATTGGGCTTCTCAACTAAGGCTGGGATTATAAGGAGACTGGTAGAGAAGAATTGGAGTATCCTACAGACCGACAGCATCATTGGGCAAGATGCACCTTGTAAGCCTGAGGTGACTTATCGTAGAAGCAAGTCGTTAAAAGACTTGCTGGTACACAGTCACTTTTCCGATAAAGTTCCCAAAAACACTCCGGTTGGTTTTTACCCATGCGCCTCTTGCAAGGCGTGTAGAAATAGTAAAAAGGTAAAAGAATATACTGTCCCGGGTAGAAAAGGAACTTGCAGTATCAACAAATTCCTTAATTGCAATACCAGTTTTGTTGTTTACTGCCTGGTATGCCCGTGTGGTCTCCAATACATTGGGAGTACTATTCATCCTGCTAAGAAACGTGTATTGGAACACACACGGGCGATCACTAATCATGACACAACTTATCCTGTAGCCAGGCACTTTGCAGATAAACACGAATCCCGGAGTGATAAACTCAGGTATTTCTGTTTGGACCATGTCCCTGCCACTGAAAGGGGAGGGGACAGGGTAAGAGAGCTGCGCAAATTAGAGGCGCGTTTTATCATTGAACTGCAGACACGTACCCCTGGGGGCCTGAATATGGAGGAAGAACTATGGTCCTTCATTGGTTGAGTTTTTTACATGTTTTTGAGTTCCCATTTTGCTGCATGCGATCAAATGTAGTCATATGAATACGAAATGGCTGTGATCTAGTGTATACCTCTCACTTCCTCCTTATTGATTTGGACTGAGTATTACGCCCATTGGAGGGCTCAATTTTGTATTTGATGAATTGTTGATGAATGTATATATTTGTTGTAGATTTAGTGAATGCCCTTCATTTCTTCTTTTTCCCTATTTGAGTTGGATTTAACATTATTGTAGGGACTTTTAGTGCAATGTATTGAGGTCAACACAACGTTTACCCCAGCTGTGGCTCCGCCCATTGGTGGGCGTAATTTCGGAATTTTTGAATTATGGAGCAATGTTTTTTCTGCCACTAACGCAGTTAGTCTTATTATTGCATGGACACAATCATGTTCTGTTGATAATAGCATATTTATGCATGAATTGAATTTGATCAAATGGCTTAACGTAATGCATTATGCTTGCTTTCTGTGTTTACGTGGCAATTCCAATATGGCCGCTGAGGTTACGATGAATTTTAGGTTAACCTCATGCGAAGTCCCTCATTGTTGTTGCCTGCCAGCCCTGTCAACCAATGATTGTATTTGTTATTTATAAGTGTTTTTTGAACATGGCAAACTGACACTGACGAAGGCCAGGGTGCCGGAACGCATGTGTCAGTCTTGATGTTAGTCTTCACGGAGAAGAACTAATAAAGCCGATTTCTTGTAACTGAGCCTGAGTGCGCCGCACGTTCTTTTCAGAGACGTGGTGTTTGGGGGATATATATATATATATATATATATATATATATATATATATATATATATATATATATATATATATATATATATATATATATATAAACCTACTGGCGGTCGTCAGTAGGTAGTTATAGTTACAATCTAGTTTCCATAGGAAAAGCATTTATTGATTTGCTAATAACTTTGATGTAGTTTGAGGAACCTTTATGAAATTCTTCAAAAAGTTGCACTTTTCAGGTCAGCTCCTATATTGAAAGTTTGGGCGTGATTCGTCAAGCGGGGGCCGAGAAAAAAGGGGAGACCCAAAACGCGTTTTACCCATGTTAATTTCCATAGGAAATTTTGCGACGAGCTACAGCCCGAACTGCTTAACGGAATTACCCCGAATTTGGCAGATAGGTAGAGCTTGGTTCAGAAAGCAACCTTTTTTTAAAATGGTGTACATCCGTTCAGTAGTTGCTGAGAAATTAGAAAAATAAAAGTTTTGATATCTGGGCAGATCCTAAGTCCCGTGAACGAGCTTCCCTGTGATTGGCTGCCAACACTCCAAACCAGGAAGTGTTGGCAGCCATCTTGTAGCTCGGTAGAAGCAAGTCGCTAGAGAAACAAAGGTAGAAAACAAGAGAAGGGGCAGAGTAGAAACACCCTGACCCCCTAGGCCTCGGACGGGGGTCCCAGAAGGACCCCCAGGGACCCAAAAAATAAAAAATAAAAAAACGGCGTAAAACGCGCTGGGGTCGCAGGTTCCCATTTTTTATTTTAATGAGACCCCGGGGTGGGTAGGCCCCGGGGGCATTTCTTAAAAAATAATAGCGGGGTCTCGCTGGGGCTGCGGGTGCCTGCTGGGGTCCCCATAGTCTCGGGGCTTCACTCATGTTGGGAGGGGGGTTGCGCGGCCCCCCTCCTGGAGCTCTCCATCTGCTTATAACTTTGGCGTCATTTGACGATTCTTTAAGAAATTTTCCCAAAAGCTTCTCTTTTTTGATCAGCTCTTGAAAGTTTAGGGGTGATTGGTCAAGGGGGCTGAGAAAAAAGGGGGGGGTGAAAACGTGTTTTTTCAATGGAGTTCCATAGGAAACTTTAGACAAGGCTACAAGTCAAACTGCTGAACGGAATTACGCCAAATTTGGCAGGGAGAAAGGTCTTGGTCCAGAAAGCGCGTTTTTTTTTTAAATGGTGTAAATCCGTTCAGTAGTTTTTGAGATATTAAAGGGAAAAAATATATATATCTCTGGTCGGTGCCTTACTCCCAAGCACGAGCTTGTCTCTGATTGGCTGCTAACTCTTCAAAGCATGAAGTGTCCTCTGATTGGCTGCTAACACTTGAAATCAGGAAGTGTCAGCAGCCATCTTGTGCCTCGCATCGAGTGAAAATATAAAACAAAAAGGTTCCGGGGCAATTTAATATAGCAGATCTCGGTGTAATGATGATTTGGACGCAGTGAAGGTTTAAGATTTATTAACAATAAAGGAGAAACAGGTGCGCGCCAGGCAGCACGACTTCCGCTCCAGGACACTAGTAGGAAGATAACCCCTTCACCACCTCGGAGGTATGCCTTTAGAAGCCAGTCCATCGGTGCGCAGCTGTCTACCTTTGCGAGCTAGTACGCTGCTGTGCCTGTACCTCTGCGAGCTACTTCGCTGCTGTTCCTTTGGGAGCAGCCGGCTCGTAGTTCTGCCTGTGTGAGTCGAGCAGACGGGCCGCAGTTGTCCCTCTGCGAGCCTGGGTACGAACTGTTTATAAGTCTTACTATATGAGCATTGAAAAGCCATTTTGTGATTCAGTCCATCAGCTGGTATCTGTCTGAGGCATTTCTGAAAACATACCGGAGCTCTGTTTGTGAGAGATACCCCTTTCACGCTGCCTCTCCCCATATCAGCAGGTAACGCACCCTCTTCCCACATCACTAGCATACTGTCAACAACCTTATCGGACCTGCAAGTCTCCCTCTGCGAACCACTGGTGGGTACGTAGCACTTCCGGTGCGACTTCTCAAGCCCGCACTTTTATGAGCCAGGCCGCCAGTTTGCAGGTCTCTGAGAAGAGATGCAATGGAGGCAATGATGATGCAGGTCAGACACCCAACAGTACTCCGACATCCCCCAGCAGCAGCTGCTTGTCCACCATCCCCGCTCACCCCCTCAAACAATTGGCTGCTAACACTTGAAACCAGGAAGTGTTAGCAGCCATCTTGTGCCTCGCATCGAGTAAAAATATAAAAGAAAGGTTCCGGGGGCAATTCAATATAGCCAAGCTCTGTGTAATGGTGATTTGGATGTAGTGAAGGTTTAAGATTTATTAACAATAAAGGAGAAACAGGTGAGCGCCAGGCAGCATGACTTCCATTCCAGGACACTAGTAGGAAGATAACCCTTTCACATGCCCTGTGCCCAACATCACCACTTCGGAGGTATGCCTTTAGAAGCCAGTCTGTCAGCTGACAGCTGCGAGCTAATACGCTGCTGTGCCTGTACCTCTGCGAGCTACAACGCTGCTCTTCCTTTGGGAGCGGACTGCTCATAGTTCTGCCTGTGTGAGTCGAGCGGACGGGTCGCAATTGTCCCTCTGTGTGCCTGTGTACAAACTGTCCATAAGTCATACTATATGAGCATTGAAAAGCCATTTTGTGATTCAGTCCGTAAACTGGCATCTGTCCGAGGCATTTCAGAAAACATACCGGAGCTCTGTTTGTGAGAGATACCCCTTTCACGCTGCCTCTCCCCACATCAGCAGGTAACGCACCCTCTTCCCACATCACTAGCATACCGTCAACAACCTTCTTGGGCCCGCAAGTCTCCCTCTGTGAACCACTGGTGGGCTTGCAGCTCTTCCAGTGCGATTTCTTGGTCCCGCACTTTTATGAGCCAGGCTGCCGGTTTGCAGGTCTCTGAGAAGAGATGCAATGGAGGCAATGATGATGCAGGTCAGACACCCAGCAGTACTCCGACATCCCCCAGCAGCAGCTGCTTGTCTGCCACCCCCGCTCACCCCCACAAAAAAATGTGACAGGAACGTTTTTAAACGTGGAGCCTAACAAATCGCCTGGTGTTGCAGTTTTAATAAAAAAAGATGCTTGTGAGGTTGGACAAATAAGAATCTTAGTCATGTATGGATTTACATATAAAACATTTTATTAAAACAAAACAACAACAAATAAAACTATGTGTGTAAAATATTTTATTAAAAGAAAACAACAGCAAAATAAACTATGTACTGCCATGGTGTGTCATACCTCAACAATTTGTGAATCACATCCTGCAAGACAAAAATTAAAATAAGATGGTGCATTATGTGTCCAGCAAAGGAGAGAGAAAGAGAGGAAGAGTGAGAGAGAGAGGAAGAGAGAGTGAAAGAAAGAGAGAGAGGAAGACAGAAAGAAAGAGGAAGACAGAGAGGAAGACAGAGAAAGAGTGAGAGAGAGAAAGAGAGAGATACAAGGAAGAGAGAAAGAGAGAAACAGTGTGAGAGAGAAGAGAGAGAGAGCGAGAGAGGAAGACAGAGAGAGAAAGAGAGGAGAGAGAGACAGAAAGAGTGAGAGAGAGGAAGAGAGAAAGCGTGAAACAGTGTGAGAGAGAGGAAGATAGAGGGAGCAAGAGTGAGAGAGAGGAAGAGAGAAAGACAAAGAGTGATAGACAGGAAGAGAGAAATATTAAGAAAGAAAGAAAGAGTGAGATACAAGCAAGAAAGAAAAACAGTGTGAGAGAGAGGAAAAGAGAGACAAACAGTGTGAGAGAGAGGAAGAGAGAGAGAGAGAGGAAGTGAGAGAAAGAAAGAATGAGAGAGAAGAAGGGACAGCGAAAGAGAGAAAGTGTGAGAGAGAAAGAAAGCAAGAGATGGAGAGGTAGTGTTGACCCTGGAGAAAATCTTCGCAGCTCACCTATGTATTACCGGTGTGTCTCCAACCACGTGCCGGGACATACTGCACCCTCAAGTTTAGTTATCTGAAAGATAGTATAGAATTAGTAATTGCAGACTATAAACAACTGAACACCCTTACTTCTCTGTTTCGGCTCTGCGCACCCAGGCTGCTGCATCCCATCCACTTCCCCTGCCCAGAGGTGTCTAACAGCCGCTGCGCACCCAGGGCCATATTATCAAGTACAGCGATAACATTATCGCTGCTTTAGCGGCAGGAAACTGGCGCAAAAGCGTCGATAAGGGGCTTGATAATATGCCCTTGTGAATTCCCATAGAAGCCCAGGTTTGATGTCCTTCACACCAGAACCTGGGCATCTATGGGAATTCTCAAGGGCATGTTATCAAGCCACCTATCGCTGATTTAGCGGCAGTTTCCTGCTGCTAAAGCGGTGATAATGTTATTGCCGCTCTTGATATTATGGTTCTCAGTCTGCTGTAGCCCATACACTTGCACTGCCCAGAGGTGTATAACAGTTGCTGCGCACCCAGGCTGCTGCACCGCATGCACTCCCACTATCTGGAGCAGACTGCCTGCCGCTGCTCATCCAGGCTGCTGCACCCCATCCACTCCCACTGGCCGGAGGTGAGTGCCCCCTGCTGCACAAACGAGGCTCTCTGCTCACCTTTGGCCACCCGCGTATGTCGAAGAGAGTCGACCACGTGCCAAAGTAACCTCCTCAGCCTCTGGACACGCGGTCAACTGAGCTCACAATTCAAAATGGGTGTTGATTGCCACACATCATCGCAGGTTCTACACGTGTTCAGCTCTAGTGGTGTTGGGGGGGCATCAATTTGTGAATCAGAGTCTGTTAGATATAAAGCAAGATAAGATTGTGCATCATGCGTCCATCAAAGCAGAGAGGAAGAGAGAGAGAGAGAGAGAGAGAGAGAGAGAGAGAGAGATAGAGAGAGAGAGAGAGAGAGAAAGAGAGAGTGACACTGGAGAAAATATTCGCAGCTCACCTTTGTGTCACCAGTGTGTCTCCAACCATGTGCCGGGACGTAGTGCACCCTCAAGCTCCCACATCTAAAAGATAGTACAGAATTAGTAATTGTAGGAAAGACCAGTATGCAGGAATGAAAAGACAGAGACGGTAATTCTCTTGATGTGGTTTAATCCTCAGAACATGTTTTGTAAGCAGCAAGTATAAAGCAAGAATGACTGAACCCCCGTTAACTTCTACCTCCCAACGTTCTCACATTCAAAACATAACATTCCCAAAGCGACGCGAGGCAGCCACGAGCTGTGAGAGGAATGTCACGCTCATGTCTGCATGCTTCATTGCTCCCAACACACCTTACCTCTTTAAAACAAAACAGAGAAAGGAAAGTTCATCAAAATTTGATGGTAAATTTAAGGGTATAAAGTATGAAAAAAGAAATACTCAACTACTTCGCTACAGATGTGGGAGCGACGGACATTTGGCCGACTGTAAAAACTGTCCTGCTATTGGAAAACTAGTTCAAAATGCAATAAGAAAGGGTAATGGCAGGGTATATATTAGGCCTGGGCAAAATTTCCGTTCGCGGAATTTGCGATAATTTGGCATTTCCGCGTTCCGCGGAGAGCGCGGAAATGTCAAAATTTCCGCATTCTGCAGCTTTGCGATAATTTGGTTCTTGCTCGCGCTGTAAAATAATACATTCTCGCGCGCGCGCGATCGCCTTACCTGAATCCCCGCGTTCGCCGACAAGTTTTCTCGATCCGGTCGCGTTCTCCATGAGATGTTGTATTGTTTTAGCCATTTGTGCTGTCTCGCGACAGTTCGCGTCCGCAGTGACGTCATGCGTCGCGCGATCACGTCTTTCTTCTCGCGATTATGCACCGCGAGACAACTGAAAACAAGATGGCCGTGCCCGCGAGCAACCGCAGGGGTAAGTTAGCGACCCGCAACCATGCAGAAAATATCGCGAACGGGCGGGAAAAAAACTTCTGCATCTTCGCGATATTTCCGCATGTTTGCGGAGATTTTTAACATTTTCGCGATAATTAGCGAAAGTCGCTTTCGCAAATTCCGCCCACCCCTAGTATATATGACTGCGTACGCCTAAATCGCTATGCAGCCTTTCTGCATCCAGGCTGCTGGACCCCATCCACTCCCGCCGCCCAGAGGTATCTGCCCGCCGCTGCGCACCCAGGCCTCACTGCTCACCTTTTCGCGGTCACAGCACCCTCCACCTCATGCAGCTCCGTTCTGGAAGGTAATAGGTCTCACATTGGGTACTGAGTCTTGATATGGCCATGACAGAGGACATACTAGTGCACCTATCATCATCGCAGGTTGTACACCCGCTCAGTGCTTGCAGTGCTATTAACTCAGTGAGAAGTGAGGCCATGTACGCCTGTGCTGGATGGGTGTGGTGTGGGTGTATACCAGCCGTGGCGGAGTGACTGTGGCATCAGTGTTGCCAGATTGGGCTAGATCACGCACAATTGGGCTATATTTTTCTGGTTGTGTGGTAAAATGTTGGTTTGTGCTAGTTGCCAGATTATAAATATATATACAACGCTCCAGCAAAGTAGTATGTTAAAGCGCTTTATTAGACAAATATGTACTTGGCATACTTCTGCAACATCAATTGCAATGCATTCAACACCTGCTTGATGCTGTCCCTGCCCCTCCTTCCCTAAAGTAGCAATATTTGGCTAGTTTGGGCTACTTTTTAGTTGGCTTTTTGCTATAGAAAGCTTAACTAAAATGGCGTAGTGCACATACGCCCGGTCTTTTATATTAGCAGGGTCACGTGTCCTGTGACACCTGTGCTGGATGAGTGTGGTGTGGGTGTATAGCAGCCGTGAGGGAGTGGCTGTGGCGGGTGTCCGTGTTGGAGTGCTACCCTTACCCGGGTTGCAAAATCCAAAGTGTCACTCTGTGAGTCAAGTCCCACAATATGGCCAACATGGAAGGTACTGGGAATTACTGACCCTATATTCACCCATAGTTCCACACAAGAAAGATGGTGGACATGAGATATCTGTGTAGATATGAATTTTTATTGCACATTCAGTGGAGCGTTGCAGCTGTAGCAATACAGGGCCATGGAAAGTTGAAGTTTCAGTTTTTGGCACATGGAGGGCAGCCAATTAGAGACAAGGTCGTTGTCGGAGTTATGCTGCGCCAACATATGTACTTATACAATCACTCCGACGATCCTCACGCACTTATACATTTAGTATACACTCTCCTTGCAGTACTCTAATGATGCAGTCTTTATGTACGTACTTGTACAATGACCGAGACAAAGTTACATAACTAAAGTTTTCCCTCGCTGTCAAAGGTAAGATGGTTGCATACGCTGTCCAGAGCACTATGCAATGTGGTAGGGCCTAGGGGCAGCATGTTGCATACATAATGAACACACGGACACAGATAGTGGAACTGGGTACGGGCACGTGTGCTCGACTCCTGTTTATTAACAGGGTCACATGTCCAGTGACGTCTGTGGTGGATGCATGTGGGGTGATTGTAAGCCAACCCTCCGTGAATGGTTGGTGGTGGCAACAAGTACAACAGTAATCATTGGATCAGACAGGGATTCAATCATAAAGGGTCAATGATTTGTGCTGCACTAAGGTACGGGTACCAGATATGAAATCATACAGAAAAGATTCTATTGTAAAGGGTTCAGGACTTGTGATACACTGAGGTAGGACAGCAGATGTGAAATTATACACAAAATATTGTATCAGAAAGGGTGCATGAGTTGTGCTGCACTGAGGTAGGGGCATCAGAAGCATTCAGCATGTGCGCAGTCAGCGATGATGTGTGGTCCGGGGGTCCGCAAAGGGAGCAATGTCTCTTGCCTATTGGACTGCGTCAACTGCTATTGCGACTCGATGTGAATTGTGAGCCCTGCTGTTCACAGTGTAGGTGGATGGAACCAAAGATGAAACATTTATGAAATATACTGTCGAAATATGTAGGTTTCAGGGACGTTATAGTTCAAATTGTGAGCTCTGCTGTCCGCAGTGTAGACTGACATGCAATGTTCTTTTGGACTTGCAAGATGAATTTGGTCATTAAAGTAAAGCTATAATTGACATAAAACAAGTTCTTGAAGCAAGGATACTAAATGGATATTGCGTAGATTTGAGGGACGTTATACTTAGTTGGGATTTTCACCAGAAACTACTATAAACTTTATTTGTTTTTGAAACTTCACATCACTATTATCTTCCATCTCTTCTTCAACACGTACACTTATCAAACTGTTATTTTCTGTACACTTCTCTTGACTACCAAAGAAACGTAACTCTATATAATCACTAACCTGTTTTATATCATTTATATTAAAACTTGATTTCGTGCCGCAGCAAGACCTAGACTTATCCAGATGATTCCTCTTGACTTTGAATATAAACTTGCAGATGTCTATCGACCTGAACATTCATAGGATTTAATTTCTCGATGTGAAAGCATCTTCAAGCTGGAGCTGTACAATTGTTTGCTAAGTGTTTCTCCTGTGAAATTTCTTCCCGCATTTCTTTCAATTCTGTCTTCTCAGACTTAGTAATATGACGTGCCATAGCGAGAAATAGCAATTCAGTTATCTACAACATATTGTATTTCCATATTTGCATTCCACATCTTCTAAATCACCGGATTGTAATCATTAATGTACTTCGATTGTTCTGTTCTTTCTATATTCTAAGTATTTTTGGGTGATTTTCGAGTGATAGTATGCCTCACTGCTGACATAAAACTGTTCACTCTTTCTTGCGATGACTTATGGTGCACTGAGTTTGTAGTACCTTTGGCGCTCAGTGTGTACGTACCCTGTGATGAAGTGTGGTCCAGGGGGGACCGCACTCGGACCAATGTCTTTTGTCTATTGAATTCTGCCTTAATAAGGTTACATGGCGATGAGTTATGGTGCACTGAGTTAGTAGTACCTTTGGCACTGAGCGTGTACATATCCTGCGATGATGCGTGGTCCGGAGGGGGCGCACTCGGAGCTATGTTTTGTCTATTGAATTCTGCTTCAATACGGCCACATAGCGATGACTTATGGTGCAGTGAGTTAGTAGTACTTTTGGCGCAAAGCGTGTACCTACCCTACGATGATGCCTGGTCCGGGGGGCCGCACTCGGACCAATGTCTTTTGTCTATTGAATTCTGCCTCAATTCTATTTTCGAGTGATAGTATGCCTCACTGCTGACATAAAACTGTTCACTCTTCCTTGCAATGACTTATGGTGTACTGAGTTAGTAGTACCTTTGGCGCTCAGCGTGTACGTACCCTGCGATGATGCGTGGTCCAGGGGGGGCCGCACTCGGACCAATGTCTTTTGTCTATTGAATTCTGCCTCAATACGGCCACGTGGTGATGACTTATCGTGAGTTAGTAGTACCTTTGGTACTGAACGTGTACGTAAGCTGCAATGATGGTTGGTCCGGGGGGCCCGTATTCGGAGCAATGTCTTTTGTCTATTGAATTCTGCCTTTATAAGGCCACGTGGCGATGAGTTATGGTGCACTGAGTTAGTAGCACCTTTGGCGCTCAGCGTGTACATATCTTGTGATGATGCGTGGCCCGGGGTGCGCACTCGGACCAATGTCTTTTTGAATTCTGCCTTAATAAGACTACGTGGTGATGACTTGTGGTGCACTGAGTTAGTGCACCTGAAGTACTCAGCGTGTGAGCACCATGCGATGATGCGTGGTCCGAGAGGGCCGCACTGGGAGCAATGTATCTAGCGTATTGCACTGCGTCAGCTGCAATCGCTACTCTATCTGAATTGTGAGGCCTGCTGTCCGCAGTGTAGATCGAAGGCAGTAGTCTGTACAGACATAAGTCTGTGGTGCTGTGCCGCTGGGTTCGCAGAGGGCCTGTGTCGAGGAGGCCCGTGGTCATGGCGGCAGCAACGTGGCAGGGTGAGGCCCGCCGCTCTGGCAGATGCGTTGGCCTTCACAGTTCACAAGTGAACCACGCCCAGAGCCCCGGCTTATTTATTTATACTTGTATGCTGGAGTGGCGTACGTTGGACGAGCCCACTGCGCTTCTGCTTCCAGGGGAGGACAACACAGCTACATGTTCGAGATCTTCCCCACTGCCTGAGGTAACATGGTTGCGTCTATTGTGCACAACACTACAAGCACCAGCAGTAAGTATATACACAGATGAAGAGGTTTATGATCTGTATAGTGAGGTCTGTCCAGCACATCATCGCTACACTTGGTATTGGGTGCATTGTTATTATTGATGGGTGAGTTGCGTCCTTCACACATACTTGGTTGCCATATCTGGCAACATTCAAATATTGTGTGGCTGAAGGACCATGCATTTTTTGGAAGGACTGCTGTCCTGTTCTGCACTGCCTCGTGGTAGTAGGGAGGGGGGTGGTCTGGGGGGGACGTCCTTAGGCTGGTGGCAGTGCGTGTTGTGGCCTTCATGGGTGTTTGAGCTGCATAATCAGTAACTCTATGACATATGTTGCGCTTCAGATGTGATTCTGGGCTACGACCCCTTTCACATTGTAGGTAGTCGTCCTGGTTTACACCAGTAAAATGCAGATGTTAGATTCTTACTGCAAACGCGGCTTATTCCCTGTTTTTGGATCACACCCCAGATTTGGCTGCTCGTTGAAAATATCGGGAACTGGTGCTTTTCTGTTAATTTTTGTACGGGGATGTCTACTCTGTATATTATTACCGTTAGTTGTTGTTCTCATATGTGACAAATTCTTTTTTGTGGAAGCTATTACTGGAAAACTGGAGATATTGGCTGTTTTCACTAGGTTAACAATAAAGTGATAATTTAAAATCACTGAAAACACTATAGGTTTAAAGAAGAAAATAATTAGAAATTAGCATTTAAAAAACCTTTGAAATTCACTGAAAAAACCATAGGTTTCAGGGATGTTATAGTTACAAATTAGCATTTAAAAAGCCTTTGAAATTCACTGAAAAAAACATAGGTTTCAGGGTCGTTATAGTGACAAATTAGCATTTAAAAACCTTTGAACTTCACTGAAAAAACATTAGGTTTCAGGGACGTTATAGTTACAAATTAGCATTTAAAAAACCTTTGAAATTCACTGAAAAAAACCATAGGTTTCAGGGACGTTATAGTTAGTTGGACATTTCACTCAAACAAAACCATAAAAATTCTGTCGTTATAGTTAGTTGAGCTAACTATAACTCGCACCCCCGCAATGCACTGCTGATGACGTCACATATTACATCATTCATGACATGGTCAGTGACATCACTGATGACATCTCAAATGACCTATGGTTTTTTCAGTGAAAAAAAATATATATATATATAGAGAGAGAGAGAGCGAGAGAGAGAGACAGAGAGAGAGAGAGAGAGACAGAGAGAGAGAAACAAATATAAAGAAAATAATATAAATGTAAAAAATAATATAATAATAAAATTAACTATTACAATGCAACAATAGGAAAACCAAAGGACACTGAAGTGCTAACATTTACTATTCCCACTCTACTCTGTGCTGCAGTACAAAGAGATTTGTTCACTTTAAACCAATAACCTATTTTAACAACTCTTTTGATTAACCAAAAATATATGTCTTAATATAAAAATATGTCAAAATTAAAAAAACAATAAAAAAATTACATACTTATTACAAATGTTAATTATTATCGATTCAAACAAATATTAATTTAATTAAGCTTCCACACTATATTCCCACAAACATAACCGCCAACAATCAAAATGCAATTGAAACTGCAAAGTATAACACAATTACCATATTAACTAATAAATAAAACAATTAAATGAATAACTATTTTTTTATTTATTTAATACATAATTTACAAAATTATCAATAAATTAAATATTTCAGTAAAAATTAATAATTAATTTGTAAATATTACTTAATTAAATTCCCATCCTATTCCTCTACAAGCTAAACCCACATTTAAAATGTAATGTGAAAACTATATTAATTACACAATTTATATAATTAAATCTCAATTAAACAATTAATAATAAATCAATAATTAATTATAAATGTATCATTCTTGATTAACTTCCCACCCTGTACGTCTACAAACCTCACAACCTGCTACCACACTATAAATTGCAATAACTAAAAATTACAAACTATATTTAAAAACAGTAACAATTATACAAACTAAATTTATAACATATACAATTAAAATATAAACTAAAAGACACAAGTATAATAAAAAAACATATTTCTTACAACTACATTTTTGTACATGATATGAACAACACATATATTTTTGACAATGATGTTACTTACCTTCAAAATTCTTTCTGTAAACAATATTTCTGCAGCACAATATTTCTGTATTATGATATTAAAAACTCGATATTTGTGCGACTATTTTTGAGTCAAATTTTTTCAAAATACCAGGACAAAATTCAGGCAACATTTTCTGACAAATTGCTGCCTATTTTCTTAACATGGGAATGGTTATTTACAAACTCCTTTCACTTTGCTAGGCAAGGGGGCCGATCCTTTTCTTTTTTGGCACCGGCATCCTGGAACAAAATGCCCTCACACCTGCGCAGTATTTCTGAACACAGCTGCTTCCGCAAAAAGTTGAAGACCTGGCTTTTTGAAAATTAGATCTTAGTCCTTTTTTGTCAGAGCCGCCTGCAAGCGCCATGAGACTCTTGTGAGTGATGTGTGGGCGATACAAATGTCCTTGGCTTGACTTGACTTTGCAGTCTAGGAAAGAAAAGTAAAGTGAATTATGGGACCATCGTGCTGGTGTACAAGAAGTGTGAAATTAAGGGTTGTAGGATGTTATTTTTTGTAACACACAAAATGTAAATAATCTGTTAATGAACAGCAATTAGGAAAGCAAAAATGAAGCACATTTTTTCTGTAATTGTCAATATGGAATTTGGAATGGAAACAATGATTTTAATTGGAACAAAACCAATCAGGACTAGTGGTGGGCTGTAAACTCCACACTTTTGGGCAGTTTTGCCACTCCATGCTTCTCTTCGAATACGGAGTTCGGCAAAAACTCTGCCAACCTGCTGACAGAGTAGAGTTTACCAGTGTGCTAGCCCCTAGTCTCAGCAATCCCTTTATGGGGCACTTAATTGTGACAACATTAGGAGTTCTTGGCCCCCAAAGACCATAAGCAGCCAAGGAGACTTCATTTCCCAGTAATGTGTGAGGGGGTCCCTTTGCAGAGTGGTTGAGAAAGGGGGTGGGGTCTCTGACGTCTTGCAGTCCCGCTGTGTAGGACTTACTTGTGGCAACAGTAGGGGTTCTTGGCTCTTAAAGACCCTCAGCAGCCAAATGCACTTCATCCCCCAACCAGTAGTATGCCAGGAGACTCCATTGTAGAGTGGATGGGAAAGGGGTTGGCGGGCCTTCAACAACATCTCAGCAATCCTGCTGTGGTGACTTACTTGTGGTAAAAATAGGGGTTCTTGGCCCCCAACGACTCTCAGCAGCCGAGGGGACTTGATCCCCCAACCAGTAGTGCTCAAGGAGGCCCCTTTGCAGAGTAGTTGAGAAAGGGGTCCGGCATCCGATGACATCTCAGCAATTCCAGTGTGGGGGACTTACTTTTCACAACAATAGGAGTTCTTGACCCCCAATGACCCACAGACGCCAAGGGAACTTCATTAGGGGTGGTAGAGCAATAATCCACCCGCTCATGGAACTCAACAGAATTTGGCAGAGGATTTCAGCAACTCCCCGGAATTCCAGTGAAAACTGCATGAGGTCCATCCAGGCCTTATCAAGACACTTTAATTGGTGATGCACAAATTATAAATGTAGAAAAGTCATCCTTTTTATTACATGTACTCCATCTCTAAAGTCTGCCTTAGGTGCCCGAAGCATAGAGTGTGTTGTTATAAAAAGCAGAGAAAATATATAACATGTTTTATATTCCCTGATAAGTAAAAACAACCAAATTGTTTTCTCCCTGTTGTAGTTCTGCTAGCCCTATAAGCTAACAAAAGAAGGCTTTATAAAACTTAATAAAGTCTATCATTCTTTGTAGTTAGGTAGCAGTACCATTCAAAGTATCAAAATAATGGCCACATTAAATCCAACAACTTGATTTAATGTAATTATTACAGGAAAGTAGTTTCTGAATCTGCTATATTGGAGTTAACAAAAGAAGCCCCATAGAAACCTCTTCTGATAGGTTAGCCTTTGACAGCCTAAGCCAAGCTGCTCCCTGAGTACGTGTGGAGAGGCCTGGGGCTGAAACAATGCAGCCATATGGTGTTAGGAAATTTGCTTCCTGAAGAAGCCTGGGAGAGGAAGGGGGTTGGGGAGATAAGTTGGACTTCAAAGGTAGGAAAACAAATCACCCTGGACCTAGTCCAGCCCTCACTTCCTTGATCCCCAGCCAGGTGGGAGTCCCCCTAACTAGATCTGGAGAGGGGCTCTAAGGGGAGTGTGTAGTCAGATGTTAGCCATATGTTTGGGTTGGGTTGTACAGACACACACACCAAAGAGAGATTTTCTCAATTTTTAGTTTTGGAGAACAGTGCATTCTGGATCAAAAATATACCACAATTCGCAGGAAGTGGTCATAGTAGAGGGAGGTAGCTTTACGCCTATTGGTTGGGATGTACCTCTCTCAGAGGTTCGGAAAAATATGGGAGTGTAGGATAAATATGCGAGAGCTGTAAGCTCCTCCGAACACTGCCTGGAACAAATGAAGGACAGCCCGGCTGGACCTTTCGACTGCAACACAGAAGGCTTGCACTCAAAAGGATTGAACTTGCTGCAGCCTCAAGGCTCCACAAAGAAAGGACTGTGCCTGACTCAAATGAAAAGGAATAGACTCCCTGATCAGTAAGAGGAACAACAGAGCAGGAAGAAGTTACGTAAAAGGCCAAAGAGAGGATCACCCCAGCTGACCAGTTGCATCTGGATTTTTCACAGACTGTGCAGGTGCATTGTGGGAAAGCCCTAACCCCCAAGAGGCAATCCAGAATCTCTGAACCCTTGGACTGAGCTGGTGGGCACGCACCTTCCCCAAAGGAACCAAGAAACTTCAGGATTTAAAAGTTTGGAAACTTTCTGCAAAATTTGCAGAAAAACTCCAGGAGGAGACCGGCTCAATTTCAAGAGTCAAGCCACCGTTGTCGGCTCGCAAATAGGCCTGACCATGCTGCTTTGTCCGACTAAAAGCTCCAGAGCCCCTTGCCATTGATGTCAAGGACAAAGACTTCCAGAGACTCACTGAGACATCTCACTGCAACAGGCTGTCGGTGAATCGTACTTTGGATCTGAGTAGCCTGAGGATCCGCTAACGAGTCCGTCGACAAGAGTAAACCTCTGAGAAAAAGACCAAGGGCTGTATTACCTCTACGGCGATCCATAGGACCACTGTAGTCATGGTGGTGGACTTTGGACTGCTAGACTGGCGGTACACCTGCTGTATTACGACTTTGGTGGTTGGACTGCCACAGGGCGGTTCCAACCGCTGGGGATCAGTGATCCCGCGGCAGTTATGCAGTGGTCAGAGGCAGCAATATGCTGACGGTGCCACTGCGGCATCGCCAAGTATATTGGAAAGGATGGTGGTGAGGCAAAAGGGGCCCTGTAAGGGCCCCCTGTTGCCTCTGGGCCTGGTTATACATGCAGGGGGGCACATGTTGTGCCCCACTGTATCTTTGCATCCCCTGTTTCTGTACGGAAAGAAATGCAAACCAATGTGCATTTGTTTCCGTGCAGGAACAGGCGGCGGCAGTCTCACAGCATTGAATGTCTAAGGCACACCTCTGTACCTTAGTACGCACCGCCATAGATCGCCGCAGCCGGACCACCCACACAGGATTAACACATAATCCAGTGGGTGGTCTGACTACCTGTTTAGCCGTCTTGTAGGGGGCGCTGGAAGACTGTTACTGTGGAAGACTGTGAAACTCATAATCAGGCCCTAAAGGTAAACTTTTGACTGGGACCTAGCATTCCCACTCCAGAGAGACTAGATAGCCGTGAGTGGTGCTTTAAGCTTTCTGGCTTCAGAATGCACAATTTTTGTGTTAATCTTTAAAATTCATATTTCTGGATCCCTACATTGGATTTTTGTAATTTTGGTGTCATTTTGAAGATACAAATATTCTCTATTTTTATAAATTGGTATTGGATTTTTATTGTGTTATGTCTTTTACTTTTTTGGTGATATTAAATGCTTTACACATACCTGTCTCCTAAATTAAGCCTGACTGCTTGTTTGCCAAGCTACCAAGGGTTGAGCAAGGATTATTATTGAGACTTTACTGGACCTATTAATGATTGTAGTATTATTACTAGCTGAAGGTGAATACCCCACCCACTAATAATCCACTTTCCTATAATAAACATTAACTGAAACCTTGTTTCCGCTTATTTTCATTTGTGTGCAATATAGTTTTATCAGTAAAACTGTATGTGCAAATTTAGTAGCCATTTCAATGGAAAATGTGCTGTCTGTAAAAGACTGTGCACTACCACATAATGCTTTGGTTACATTAAAAAATCGCCAGCTCATGTCCATTTAAGCTAGATGTGTTGCAAATGTTTTTCGTTCTGAAAATTGGGCCATTGGTCTAAAAAGTCTGGGAAGCACTGCCTTAGGCTAGAATGCACTTGCAAGACAGCGGACAGGATGTTTGCAGTGTTTGTGGTGCAATAATGCAGAATAATTAATCTGTTAAACTCTAAATAAGGCAAAGAGATTTTATAAATCCAAGTAAAACAGTTGTAAATGTAACCAATGGGAGTAATCAGTAATCTGTTGAAGCTTTAGTTTTTATTACCAGCATTTCGTTTAGATGCACCTTATGCCTTTACCACTTCCCTCTATTTTATATTTCAGAGTACTAAAGGTATTTTTGTCAAGGACTGCGCAGCGCATCCCTTACATGACAAGCTGCCGAGTGATGTGGATGCTGGCTGTTATTCTTCTCATCGTCCTCTGGTTTCTGACTGCTTGGACTTCTGCTGTCTGCCAGAACTTGGAAAGAAACATCTCACTAATTGTGCAAGGGCAGACATCAGACCACCTGCACTTTAACATGTGTCTCATAGACCGCTGGGATTACATGATGGCTGTTGGTATGTAGTTTAAAAAGAGCCATGTATTTAACTGTGGTAATATTTGAATTATATTTCTTTGGTCATTACCACTGATATGCATTACAAAATACTTGGTTAGTCAATTTGATTTAAATTTTCATAACTGTCAAGTGATAAATAAGTGGCACTTTACTGTAACTACATTACAACATTGTTTTGCAACATTGTTTTGCACACAAAAGAATATTGAATGACAGGTAGTAGCGCACTTTGTGGTGCACTTACCAGAATGAGACTTTTTCTAGTTTCCTAGGGATTTTCGAGTTGTAGTGTACTTCTCATTACCAATGGTATCACAGACGCTCAGGAACTATTGCAGTCATCGTGGGTAGACTAGGAATTCCCTTTGCACCCTTGTCCTGATACAAAGTATAGGGAGTTGAGCACTAAACCTTAATCCCCTCAGTGGTAGTGGGTTTGGAACCCAGATGCTATATGACACAATGAATGTTACTCATAAAATTCAATGTCTAATTAGAGCTATAACTTCACTTTGAAAAAAGACATTGAAAAAGGGTGTTGTTTGTCCCAATAAATGGTGAAAAACCAAAGTCGTGGTGTTTGGTGTTCTTGGAGGAATTGATTAAGAATATAATGAGTAGTGTTGATCGATTACTCCACACTGACACTGAGAGGACAATTTGCTGACCAGTTAAACAGGTGTACTTGGTGTGAACAAGACAAATTCCACCTGTTCACCAGCAGCAGGGGAACAACCTTTACAACGCAACTTTTACAACGCACTACCATTACAACGCATTTTTTACAACGCATAATCCATTACAACGCATGACATTACAACGCATGACACTACAACGCATTTTTAAAAACTACCTTTACAACGCATTCCATTACAACGCATACTACCATTACAACGCATACCATTACAACGCATAATATTACACTATACTATCCAACACTTACCCTACTGATGCACCCCCTGGAGTTAGAATAGTAATTTTTACCCCTATACTATCCAACACTTACCCTACTGATGCACCCCCTGGAGTTAGAATAGTAATTTTTACCCCTATACTATCCAACACTTACCCTACTGATGCACCCCCTGGAGTTAGAATAGTAATTTTTACCCCTATACTATCCAACACTTACCCTACTGATGCACCCCCTGGAGTTAGAATAGTAATTTTTACCCCTATACTATCCAACACTTACCCTACTGATGCACCCCCTGGAGTTAGAATAGTAATTTTTACCCCTATACTATCCAACACTTACCCTACTGATGCACCCCCTGGAGTTAGAATAGTAATTTTTACCCCTATACTATCCAACACTTACCCTACTGTTGCACCCCCTGGAGTTAGAATAGTAATTTTTACCCCTATACTATCCAACACTTACCCTACTGATGCACCCCCTGGAGTTAGAATAGTAATTTTTACCCCTATACTATCCAACACTTACCCTACTGTTGCACCCCCTGGAGTTAGAATAGTAATTTTTACCCCTACACTATCCAACACTTACCCTACTGTTGCACCCCCTGGAGTTAGAATAGTAATTTTTACCCCTATACTATCCAACACTTACCCTACTGTTGCACCCCCTGGAGTTAGAATAGTAATTTTTACCCCTATACTATCTAATACTTACCTTAAATGTAATTTAATATTATGCGTTGTAATGGTATGCGTTGTAAAGGTAGTATGCGTTGTAATGGTAATGCGTTGTAAAGGTATTTTTTAAAAATGCGTTGTAGTGTCATGCGTTGTAATGTCATGCGTTGTAATGGATTATGCGTTGTAAAAAATGCGTTGTAAGTGCATGCGTTGTAAAAGTGTGCGTTGTAACGTCATACATCCCCAGCAGCAACACAATCACAAATGCAAATCTGGTTCCATTTTTTTTGTTTTTTTGTTTGTTTTTGGAAGACCTTTATTGTTCACAGCTGTGTCATCATACAGTATACATTCACCATCCATGGTGGCTAATCGAGTAGACATTAAGCAGATGCTTCCAGATAATATGACACAGCCATTCAGCCGGTAACCCGGGGGTCCGGCGGCGTTGTACATGGTGGCATTGTTACAATCATTAGGTAATTACCTTGATAAATGACAGGTCTATGTTTTTCCTTATTCTTAGTGTCGGTAACAAAGATAACGCAGTATTCCAGCCCGCATTGTGGCCATTGCGGTCGTCACCCAGGCCCTTATTGAGAGTTGCACAAATCGTCGTGGGTAATCATGAATATGGGGGTCCCCGGGCGGCACAGTGTCAGCGTCGTGTTCGCAATGCTGGCCGGAGCGTGGCAGCAGTGTTTCGGTATAGCTCACTGAGGCATGAAAGCTAACGCTTAAGTTCGGCAAGTCCAGTCTACAGCTTCATAATTAGGGTCCATGTGCGGGCTGCGTGGCGCGCATCCGTCCCCCCATCGCTACGCCCCTGAAGCCGCTGGTTATCGGGGTTATGTCCAGTATTCAACTCAATGTACCCTTGTCAAGATCTCACTGAGAGCTCTGGATGTACCCATCCGTGGTAGGGCGCGTATGTCATCGCATCTCTGCTGCCAGAGAGCGGTGTGTGTTTAATAGGGTATCGCTTCGGGGAGTCCAGACGACGCGTCCATCATCTGTTATCCGAGATAAGATAGGAGTCCGGTCAGGGAACGTGACCAGTAAACAAACTGTTCCCTACGCTTGTGTGGCAAAAGGGGGGGTAGGGGTTAGGGTTGTAAATTCAGGTGGGGCAAGGGGGAGGGGGGGGAGATCATCATGTGCTGTAGCGGGGGGGTCAGCAGCTGTCCAGTGGGGCACAGCGGGGCTGTGCACTGTGTGTGGGAAGCAGAGGACAGGGAGGGGGGGGAGGAACCCCCAGGCAGGTTGTGAGCCCAAAGCGTCGATGCCCTCACTTATGTCCTTGGTGCGCAGGGTGCTCTGCTGCGTCGGGGGGAGAAGGGCAAGGTGGGGCGAGGTGGTTATGCCTTCTCGTCTGTGTTCCCAGCCAGGTGATGTGTGTGTAGCGTCGAATCGTGGCAGCAGCGTTCGTGTGGTGTGTGATATCCGCATGGCGATGTATCCCTGGTGTCGGTCTCATTTAGGGCGGGAGCAGAGGCTACCAGAGGCGAGTGGGGGGGGAGGGAGGAAGTTGGCTCCGCCGCAGCATTAGGGCCGTCTCTGACTGACATCAAGAGATCGGTTAGATCTATAGTCTCAGGTTATCCCTCGTTCCTGGCAGGCCATCTGGAATGCTTTAAGGAGGTCATCCCAAAGCTGGGCGATGGGGAATTTCCGGAGTCCCGCGGTTTCCTCCCGAAGGAGCACCGTACTCTCCACTTGTGCCCAGTTGGTGAAGGAGGCTTTCCAGTGTCTAGTGTGCGGGGGGGTCGTGGCCTTCCAGTGTTTAGTGAGCAAGCGCTTGGCCGTTATAAGTCCCATGTCCCAGAAGTGTGCCTGCGCTTGGTTGTTTTTTGTGCGCTTATACAATCCTAATATGCATGCCTCCCATGTGTGTGGCAGTTGCTCGTCAGTGTCGCGTGCGAGTAATGTCAATATTTCGTCCCAATATGCCCGTATATCAGGGCAGTGCCACAGCATATGTAGGAGGTCTGCTCCCGGTAGCGAGCAGCGCTGGCAAGCTGCGTCCGTTAGGGAGAAGTATCTATTTATCTTGTCGGGCGTGAGGTATGCACGGTGCAATATGTAGTATTGTATAATTTTAAAGCAGGGATTACGTGGGATGTTGGTCGGACCAGCCAGGATCAATGCCCATTCTTTATCTGTCCAATCCCTTCCCCTGTCTGCTGCCCAGTGTTCTCTCAGCAGTAGTGTGGATGGTTGCGAGTGTGCCTGTAGAGCTTGCGCTAGCCAGTGTATGATGTGCGAGCCATTGCCCATGACGTGCAAGTATTGTATGAAGCTGTGCATTGGGAGTTCTGCTGTGATGTCGCCCCAGGAAGAAGTAAGCGTGCGCAAGAGGGACGCGTGCAGTAGGAACTGCCCCGTCGGGAGAGCTGTGCAGGTTTGTGAAGGTGAGCAATTCACCATCTGCATATAGGTCACTCAGCGTGCCTACCCCTGCACGCTCCCAGCTAGCCAAGTGGGCTTCAGTAAGCGGTCCCGTCGGGCCAGGCGTGCCTAAAAGTGGTAAGATCGGGGCATATGGCATAGTTGCTCATGTGAGACGAAGGCACCGCAGGAAACACCTGCGCGCCACCGCCAGGTATATCTGGGAGGGGCATTGAGTGCGGGTGATCGGATGGAACAGCGTGTTAATTTGCGTTTGTGTCCAGGCAGCTGTGTTCGAGGCGGTATCCTCGAGGTGAGTGCCACTCAGCCATCCCGCCACCCATTGCATCTGTGCCGAGAGGTAGTATAGCTCCATGTTAGGGACTGCCAAGCCCCCCGAGTCTGTGGGCATGTTTAGTTTGGTCAGCGCCACTCGTGGTCTCCCCTTGTTCCAGATGAGGCTGCGCAGCAGCACCTCTAGATCGCGGAATAGCTTGGTGGGAACATACGTGGGCATGTTTGCAAAATAATAGAGTAGTCGAGGCAGCACAATCATCTTAGTCAGCACAATGCGGCTAGGCACAGTGAGGGGTAGGGTGTTCCAGAAGCCGATTTGCGCTCGGATGGAAGCTATCGTTCGGAAGAGGTTTCCCTCCAAGATGTCTGTTGGGTTTCTGTATATTCGTATCCCCAAGTAGCGAAAGGTGGTGGGGTACCACTGCAGCTTGTCCCCGCCCAGACGGATGTCACATTAAGGCGTGTCCGGACTAAAGGGGTAGGCCCCCGATTTGGACCAATTGACTCTCAGGCCCGACACTTCCTCAAAGATGCGGAAAATGTCAGTAAGGGAGGCGGGGATGTCAGTTATATCTCTGACGTATAGCAATAGGTCGTCCGCGTACAGTGACACCGCATGCAGGCCGTCCGCTAATGGGATTCCCCATTCCGGTCCATGTGCCCTGAGAGTCGCGGCCAGGGGTTCCATGGCCAGGGAAAACAACAATGGCGACAGTGGGCAGCCTTGTCTAGTGCCTCTGCGGACCCGGATGGCATCTGAAAGGAGCTGGCCCGTGCAGACTCGGACTGTCGGTCTGCCATAAAGCAGGCCGACCATGGCTCCGTACCCTCCCCCTAGCTGGTACTTCTCCGTAACTGCTCTCAGGTATGGCCACTCGACCGAGTCAAAGGCCTTCTCCAGGTCCAGTATCAGGCATCCCGCTCTGGGCCATTGCTGAGTAGCGTACTCCTGCACCCGAAAGAGGCGTCGGATATTGTGGGAAGTGTGGCGTGTGGGGACAAAGCCATTTTGGTCCTGGTGTACCAGGTGGGGCACATGGGGGGCCAGCCTCCGGGCTAATGCAGAGGCCAGTATCTTGTAATCCGTGTTTAGCAGCGCCAGGGGGCGGTAAGAGCCCATCCGTGTGCTATCTTTGTCAGGTTTGAGGATAGAGACCAGAGTGGCCTCGTTTAACATTGGGGGTAAAGCGGCATGTTCCGCCGCCGCGTTGTACATTCTCAGAAGTTCTGGGACGAGAATATCCGAGCCAGCCTTGTAAAGCTCAGCTGGTAGCCCGTCTGGGCCCGGGGATTTGCCATTAGATAGGTTAAAGATGGCTTCTCGGAGCTCATCCGGTGCGAGTGGGGCTCCCAGTTCATCTTGCTGCGCGATAGTCATTTGTGGCATTTGCAGGGGGGAGAGGTAGCCGGCAATATCAGGGTGGCGGACTGGTAGGCGGGAGCGATACAATGCCTCATAGTGGGCGATGAAGGCGTCATGTATGCGACGTTGTGTGTAGACTAGTTCCCCTCCGTCCGTCCGTATGGCTGCCACTGGGGCTGAACGGGCTTCTTGGGAAATCAGCCAGGCTAAAAGTTTGCCGGGCCTGTCGCTTAGGTGGTGTGTTCTCGCTGAGTGTGCAGCATAGTTGATGTTTCGGAGTCGCTCTAATAGGCGCGCATGTTCCGTGTGGGCTTCGTGTAACAGGTCCTCATCACCGTCAATAGCCCCCTCCTCCCTGGCGAGCAAGTCAGACTCCAACCTAGTTAGGTCCCTCTCCAGTTGGTGTCTCATGTGGCCCTGTGTGCTCAGACAGTGCCCTCGGAGCACTACCTTGAAGGCGTCCCATTCTGCCTGAGGGGAGGACGCCGTGCCTGCATTGTCTTCAAAGTACTGTGCAGTACGCATGAGTAGGGAAGCACAGAAAGTCGCGTCCAGTAACAGTGCTGGTTGCAGGCACCATGTGGGCACAGGGGGGTGCGGTTGTTCCCAGGTTATGGACAAAAAGTGTGGGTTGTGGTCCGAGTGCGTGCGGCCCATGTAATGTGCATCTGTTACGTGGGGTAGAAGGCTAGTGGATGCCATGAACCTGTCCAGGCGGACGTGCAAGCCATGAGCGCCTGAGTAGTAGGAATATGCCCGTGTCCCCGGGTTGCGTATTCTCCAAACATCATGCAGGTCCCACTGTGTGGCCCACTCCAGAAGTGCTTTCGTAGCTCCCCGTGTGGAGGCGTTAGCTGGGGGTGGGGAGGAGCGATCCAGCATTATATCCAGTGTGCAATTATAGTCGCCCCCCAGTATCCACGAGGTTGCATGCCAAGGTGCCATGGTCGCTGAGAGACGCGCCAGGAAGCCGCCCTGATCGACGTTGGGGGAATAAAGGGACACTAGTGCAATTTGCTGTCCATCTAGCCTACCTTGTGCAGCAGTAAATCTGCCCTCCCGGTCTATTGCAACATCTGTGACCTCCCAAGGGGTCCCAGGGCGGATCCATATCAGTGTTCCGCGAGCGTATGAGGAATAATCCGTGGCATACAGTTGCCCTCGCCATCTGCGGTGCAGTGCCCGTACCTCAGCCCTGTTTAAGTGCGTTTCTTGGAGTAGCGCTATGTTGATTTTATGCCGCTTTAAATATGAGTAAATGTGGTAGCGTCTAGCCGGTGTGTGCATTCCCCTGACGTTCCAGGTACATATTTGTACACTAGCCATAGCAGTCGTGTGTGTGAGTGTCCCCCACTCCCTCCCAAGGTGGAACGCCCAGCACAGTGTTCCCCCAAGTCCAGCGCTGCGCTGCCACCGCAAAGTCATTGTTGGTGCCGTACGTGCAGTGCCATGATCTCCAGCAGTACGTGGGGATAGGGAAGAGAGGGAAAACATATAGCCTCAACATGGCAACAAAGTCAAAAATGCCAAAAGGTCGGCTGTACAACATGTCGCCGTCCAAACGCTCGAGTGAGCTCGTAAACTATACAGTCTTAGGGGTATCTTGTGGCTTATATTCTAACAGTAAACAAAACGGTGTAGTCTTTGGAGAGCTCGGCATCCCTCCCGGGTGAGGTGTGGAGGCCGCTGCTGTCTGGCAGACGCTCAGTGTCTGCCGCTCAGTGCGACATCAGCGGCCTACCAGGGTGTCAATCAGGCGTGGGCAAGGGCCTCAGGGGGACATACCCCTTTCCGAGCGTCTCTTGTGACATCAGATCGTTGGGATAGCAACATAGGTCAGGCGTTCGTGTCTGTGTTGTGGGTGACTGAGGCACGGGTCTACAAACAGAAAATGTACTCACATTGTCTGGCTCCGTTCTCGAGTTCTTGGAGCGGAGATGGTCTGGACGCAGGTAGGCCCATGATTCACCCAATGGGGGGCGAGGTAACTAGGCAGGAGCTTAGGTAGGTCTGTACCGTGCTTCAGAGGGCGGGCCGCAGCCGGGTTTTAGTCAGCCAAAGAGATCCACTGTTTGCGGCGTGACGTCCGGGGGGTCCCCAGAGCGCTGGGTATCCGGGATAACGTAGATCGCCTCATCATCCGTCAAGGACACGGCAGGGCTAGCGCCCGGATGAAGTGATTGCGTCGGGGAATTACTGATTTCTGCTACTCTGCGTAGGGCATCTCGCTGTTCGTGTTGAATTAGGTCCACCGATGGGGAGTGAATCATCGCATCTCTGGCCAGTGGAGGCGTGGGCGACTAGCGGCGGCGTCGTCGTCTTGGTCCTCGGGTCCGCTCTGCGGTGGTAGTTCTCAGCACTCTTCTCGGCGCCTCGGGCATTCCTCCATCTAGCCAGGCCTCCGCTTCCTCAGGGCTCATAAAGAAGTGTGTCTTGTCTCGTGCTACCACTCGCAGTTTGGCAGGGAAAAGTAGCGAGTACTTGAGGTCCGCTTCGCGCAGTCGCCTTTTCACTGCCAGGACGGAATGCCTTTGTCTCTGTACTTGCACAGTATAGTCCGGGAAGAACATCACCGGGGCATTATCTATGTTGATTTCCCCTAGTTTCCTGGCTTCGCGTAGTATGGCATCGCGATCCCTGTAGTTGAGGACACGAAGGAGGAACGGTCTGGGGTTAGAGCCAGGGGGGAGCGGTCTCGTGGGCACTCGGTGGGCTCTCTCCACCACGAAGTAGGGGGAGAGCACGTCTTCTGGCAGCAGTTCTCTTAGCCAGTCCTCCACACGGCGAGCCGGATCCATCCCTTCCCATTTCTCCGGAATGCCTACTAGGCGGATGTTGTTCCGTCGCGCCCGTCCCTCCGCGTCCTCGGCTCGGTCTTCCAAAAATTCCACTCTGTTCAGGAGGTCTTGTACTTGTTTGTCTGTCTGCGTCGCCTTTGGTTCAATGACTGCCATTGTATCTTCCAGCGCCTTGGTGCGATCTTGTAGCTTCCTGTGGTCGGCTATGAGGTGGGTTAGGTCTATTGCCACGCCATCGATTCTGGTCTCCAGGGAGGTGCGTGTCTGTTGGAGGGATTCTTCCATCCTGTCCATCGCTGCTAGGACGCTGTCCAGCTTCGACGCCACTTGTTCGGCATCCATCTTGGGCGTCGTTTTTGTTTGCTTTCCCTTTGTTGACGCGCTCCCTGATCCGGTGCGTGTTCGCACCCCTCCAGACATGGGGCTGGCGGTGCGTGCGAGGTATTCCCTCCTGCCGCGGGGGGTGGAGGTCCGTCCCGCGTGGCGAATCACCCCTGCGACGTCGAGGCTGTCGTCGTGGGCCTTAGGTCGCCGGCAGGGAGAGGAGTGTCCCACACACGTATCCCAGTGCGTTTCAGGGTTCTGCAGCTGTAGGCCACCGGGTCCCATGTAGTGTGTCCTGGTCGTCGCGGCTCCAGAGGTGCCAGGCAATGAAGGGCCTGATGTCGGTTGGGCGGATGCCAGGTGTCCCCCACCAGAGTGTGTGGTCACATCCGTGTCTCTGGCCCTCTCTGTGGATTTGTTCACCCCCCGCGGTGTTTGGAGGCGCAGGTTCTGCGCTACAAAGGTCTATGGGGTCCAGCCAGTCACGTCGTCAGACCCCATGGCTCCGGCGGGTAGCAGTGATAATGGTAGCCACATCCAATGAGTGGCGTTGCCCCTGTCCGGTTGAAGTCTGTCCCCAGGTCACAGTGTTCTCCAGGAAGGAGGGGGAGGAGCCTTAGCTCATGAGAAGCCGTTTCGGAGCGGGGGGGGGGAGCCACAGTTTCCCCTCATGCGCCCCAAGATTCCAATGTCCGCAGGAGTAGTCCACTCCTTCAGGAAGCGAGTCAGCCCCAGCGGCGTCTGAGGGGCATCATCTGCAGTGTGGTAGCGGATAGGCACTGTCTTCACCCAGGCGCTGCCCTGCCGCTCTCGGGACCCCAGGCAGGTAGCTCTCATGCAGGCCAGGCGCCCAAGTCTCCTCTCACGTGGTTCCTCAGGGCCGGCTCCGGCTTGCTACCGCCTCCAATCGCATCTCTGGGGGGGGGAGGGGGGGTTCCAGATCTCTCTAAGTCCAGCCCCAGCCCTGTGGGGGACCTCGCCGTGAGGGTCGCGGGCTTCTGCGTGTTGCCGCAATTTTCTCCCCGTAGGCCGCAGTTCAGGGCCCAGTAGGCCGCCGGAAGCCGCGGACTTGCGTCGCCAGGGTCCCTAGCGGCGTCGCTGCCAAGTCAGCCTCAACCTCGCATCTGGGGTCGGTGCGGAGTCTTACAGCCGATCTTCACCGGAGGCAGCCGGAACGTGCACCGGGGCTCGGGACAGGTCCGCCAGCAGTTTTGGGCCGTGCAGGATGGTTTGTGTCGGATAATCGACCCGGGGTAGGGGAGCTCAGTCGGGAGCTCTACCCGGGCACGTCCGTCCGCATTGCGTGTTAAGCCACGCCCCCCCATGCAAATCTGGTTCCATGAATGTAACTTGGATGGCTTTGCCTACCGGCTGACACCCAAAGCAAAATAAGTTATTGCCATCCTCAATACCAACCTCTGCTTCAAAGAACACATCGCCAAGAAATAATGACTACATATTGCCAATTCTCTGCCCTGAAGAAAGTCAATCTTTTCTCCTACAACCTGACTTCAGAACAACAATCCAAGCCCTGATGATCTGAAAATGATTTCAGCATCATCTTTAAGGCCAGCTGTCAGGATACATAGTTCACCGAAATATGGCACCTCCGCATACCTACCCAAGAAATTAACCACCTTCGTCAGACAGTGCCACACTACATTTCAGGATATTGCCTGACTGAAAACCAAAATCTACAAAAAAAAGAAAAACAGAAGGCAGGCTTCCTCTCTGCACACTTTCAGATCCTGGAATATCATCTTCATCAAAATCATAACTACATAATTTAGAAAGTAGCTGAAGGCATACCTCTTCAGGCAGCACAGCATCTCCACACAGTTGGCATCCCCAATGTCAAATATTTTGCCTCTTTGTAAAAGATACCAAATTGTATGCCTTATACAGTGTTTGTTGCTGACGAGCTAAGTTTGTACTCTGCAAATAACATTGTATACACACATACACATATTGGTTGGAAAGCAGGACAGTTAAAATTAAGAATAAAAAGAATTAGATCATAACACCTTCTGAGGCCGAGCTATCAACCCGAACATTAAGACAGCACTGATGTGCAAAGGTGCCGCAAATAAAATAACATGGGCTATTATAGGATGTTACCCTAATGGGAAAGTTCTGGGGTCCATGACTGACTTTGTAGACTTTCTGTTTTACCTGTGATTACAACTTCCAGTCAGTGGGGGAGATGTATGTCAAACAGAATACAGCAATCCATCAAGTTGAATAATACTTCTGTGCTCTATGATAGATCAGTGTGCTAGGTCAGTGGGTATGAAAACATGTGGCTAAGAATCTAGTTAAATATTACTCTACTCCAAGTTACCCAAATATCCCAACACCAAAATGATTAAAGTCTCCTTATTGTTTAAAGGTGATGATCGACGACCACTTCCATCAAGAGGTGTTTGAAGGTCGAAGATTGCGCCATTTAAATAGCTGCTTCGCATTGATAGTCAGGCCAGTGATTTTCTTCAGGGCTATAGAGAGGCAGTGCTGTCTGAAGAGACACAGCTTAACTGTTCACCAGGGGGACATATCGAGGGTAAACTGAGTGTCTCTATGTAGGTGCACTCAGTTAAAGTCTATAACTTCCTGCAGTTTTATGATAACAAACGATCCCCACTCCTTTTTTCGATCATTTTTGTTCCCCCCAAAAATCAGAGTGATGGCAGAGACTGCAATTTTGTGAGGATGAACATGGAACTCTGCTGCATTGGCATATACTAATAAAGTGCTACCTTCCTTTCAGTCCGGGACACTGTTACTCTATTGCAGGGATTCCCAGACTGTTCATAACCACAACCCACTTTTTAGAGTGGTATACCTTTACGACCCACCTACCTTTAATGGACAGTAGGAGGGGCCATTTTTGAATGTAACTAAAGCATCATTGGGTAGTGCATTGTCGTTCTCAGACAGCACATTTTCCATTGAAATGATCTCTAACTTTGACCAGACATACTATTTTACTGATAAAACTATATAGCACTCAAATGATAATGTGTGGAAATCGGGTTACTAAGAATATTTTTCGTTTCTTTATCACCATGTGAAATGTCTTGATTTGTTTTGATCCTATTAATATTTATGTTTCCAACATACTTCAGACTTGTAAAAACAATCTGCTTCAGTTTTGCTTTTCCTACTGTTGAATGCATAAAGTTGATTTACAGGAATTTACATTTTGGTGTGTTTCCTGCACTCCAGCAAGATAGTCACATAATTTACTTTAAAAAATAAACACCAATCCTATGTTAAAAGAATAAGCAGTAATTTGTAAGAAGACTTAGCCTGCATTTGACCTCTGGCTTTGAAGCACCGGCAAATGTGAAAAGATAAACATCGTTTAAAGGCATCTTTCTTTATTGCTCAGACTTTCCCCGCCCAAATCAGCAAGTAACTGGACCCACAGTTTGGAAAACACTGCAAATGAATACTGAGTGTAAGGGCAACCCTATGTGCCTTTCTCCACTCCCAGACCTGTCCAAATGTATGTCACAATATTGACTACACATATAATCTGTTACAAGCATATTGTTTTCAAAGAGATCAACAGTGAAAAATATTGTGGTCACAGCTATATATTGGCAAGAACAGATGTACTATTCTTAAATCCACATATACATACTTTCATTTATTTAAATCCTCAGAGAACATATATGTGGAGTTAAGTATAGTAAAGATTTACTTACTTATATGTTCCTACTTTGTCAATATTCTGGTTTCACTACTTTTCAAGCAAAATATTTAAAACTACACATTCTTGTTGTCCACTACTTGTCCATGTGCAGTTGCATGTTCTTTGGTCACCCTCAAAATGAGTGTATATTAAAAATAAAAACGATTTATTGCTGTGTGGATCTACCATAGATGGATGTTTAAAGCCAGAACTCTCATTCATTGTTTCAATATAAACAGTGTAAATCAGAGAGCTGTAAAATTACTTTCACAGACATAGCATCACCCCTATTTGCTGTGAGAAGTACTCCCACTCAATTTATATGGAATATCATAACTAGTGGAGCGCTGCTTTAGTCTCCTGATATGTGTATGTTTTTGCAGCAATTTTAGTAACATTTTAGCATCTCATGAGCAGAATATATAATTGTAGGTGAGATACAGCTGCGGTTACACTTGAGAATGAGTTCAATATTATGAAATAGTGGTGTGAGGCTTCTATTTTCTAAATATTCAGATTAATCCATGGCTACGTAAAAGCTATCACGTGAAAAAACATAGATGTCTAAAAGCCCTCTACCGCCTTAGTCTGAAAATGTATTATCACAGTCAAGCCTGTAAAAGCCATTGGGAGAAAGAAATTTCCAACATAAATCAAATTGGCCCAAGAGAAACTCTAAGATAAAGTTAATAAAAATGCACTTACCTAAAAATCAGTCTAACAAAAGTATTGGTCAGAGTGTCATGTATTGAAACATTAGTACTTGCTCTAGAAGATGACTGGACGTGTTTTTGCTTTGCGTGCCAGTATGTTTTGACTAAATGTTAATTTGTGTTCCTGTGATATATTTTGTCATCCAAAGAGCCACATGTATCAAGAGTTTTTGCATTCGCAAATTGGTGGAATCTCAGAATTGGCACGTTTGCGAATGCAAAAAATGCTCTTGACACGTATCAATCCCTATTTTGCGATTTGGTAACCTGTTACCGAATAGCAAAATGGGCTTCTGCTTCGGTATTTGGAAGGGGTGTAAATAGGGCATCCCTACCGAATCCTAATGGTATGTATGAATGTTTTGTGACCATGAATGCGGTCGCAAAACATTCACATTTTACCACTTACTTCAAGTAGGTAATAACCCATTCACAAATGGGAAGGGGTCCCTTGGGAATGGCAGCAAAAACGTTTTTTCAGAGCAGGCAGTGGTCCCATGGACCACAACCTGCTCTTAAAAACGGAAAATAAAACTTTTCATTGTTCTTCTTTAAATGCAACCCATTTTCCGTTAGAGAAAGCGGATGGCATTTAAAAAAAATAGTGACCTACCTCATTAATATTCATGAGTTAGGTCATTTGCGACCCCTTAGGAATCTCAGAACGTGTTCAACACACTTTCATACATGCCATTTTGTGATTTCCTAATTACGAATCACTTGGATTCGCAATTAGAGAATCGCACAACGATTACCTAATACATCTGGCCCAAAGTTGTTAGTGTGGAATAGTGGGAGTCAATATCAGCCTTTGATTGAACATTAGATGTTAGAAACTGGGTGTCCTTAGCTGTCGTCAGTGGGCTCCAGCCAAAGTACTACTTAACAATGCACACCTATGCACGCTTTACAAGTCTGTGGTACTGTACATTGGTTGATTGATACAAATGCATTGTGCTAGATATTTTTATAGATTTCTTTGAAACTTAATGTGCTAAAACCCCCGAAAAGGTTATAAATATGTTGTTTGCTATGTTGCACCATATTCTTCTACAGGTGCCAAACAAAATATTGTAACTTGCTATATTTAACAAGGCGCTACATGTACCTCTCTGACACTAACATTCTGCATTTCATCTTAATGTAGATTTAGTAATAAGATAGTTCTGATTTACAAATCAGGTGGTTACTTGGAGGGGATGGCTGCCAGCTGCCAAGGGCACAGGTCATAACCTTTGCCAGCCTAGTGAATTACTGCCTGCCATATTTAGAGAACTCCAGCTGCCTGATGGAGGTCTCTGTACCTTCAGAGTGGCCACCACTATGGCAACTCCTCTGAAGGTACATTTGATGATCAACCACCATGTTTCACGCACCTGCTCAGCAAACATTTGTATTTTTCGAAAACAAACTGGTAGTCTCTATTTAAAGAACAAAAAACTAAAGACCTGCCATGCTGGGTTTTGTCCCAAGTTGTGAGGTCTTTTTAATTTTTTTCAGTTCGGCAATGCCAAGCTTTTCTATTAAGTTGTCACAGCTTTAATTGTCTATGGTACATACTACCGATCTATGGGGGAAAATGTAACAAAACAATAATATTTCAAGTAAATCTGACTGGGAAAAGTGACATCTCTGGATGGAATGCAAAACCATGACTCTAGCTGTTTGTGCTGATGTGATGTGATATTATATAGTTATGTGCAAAGTGCAACCTACAATGGAGTGTCTCGGCATTATTGCATTATTCTATTAACTGAGCCAGTTCAACTGGAATAAACAAGATAAGAACACATTTGGGACAGTAACAATAACGTGAATGAAGGAATCTGCCAGAGCCATGACAGAGAATAGAGTTGAAGAGAAAAATCTAGAGTTTTCTTTGGAAACTCAACATGGAAAATGCAGGATGCAACGATAGAGGAAGACTGTTCTGCACCTTAGTTGTGGAAAAAGAGAAAGCTCTATCTCCAAATTTAGATGTTCTTGTCTTGGTGACAACCTGCAAAACCTATCCTTCTGGAATTGGCAAACCATTGTTACCTGTTTAGGAAACTTGTTTAACTAAAATTTGTTTACTTTCTGCTGTCTTAGGGGCATATGCATCAACATTAGCATTTGCGATTCCTTATTAGCGAAAAATAAGGAATCGCTAATAAGGAATAGCAAAAGGCTATGCATGTAGGAATCGCTATTCAAATAGCGATTCCTTAACATTCCTTATTACCGAATCGGTAATACCGAATCGGTAATAAGGAATACCTACCCATTCATTCCTATGGCCTTGGAGGCCCATAGGAATGAATGTAAAGCCATTCTGTATTAGCGATTCGGTATTACCGAATCGCTAATAGCTGGAGCACTTTCAAGGGTGCCAGGGTGTCAAAAGGACACCCTGTTGCACCCCTGAAAATGATATGTGCACATATGTTGCACACACACATGCTCTAAGGGCATGTGTGTGCGCAACATGACACTTTGAAAAATGCACAAAAGTGCATTTTTCAAAGTTTTTGCAAATTACCATGCAGTTCATCTTCATGGTAATTTGCTCCCCTTATTAGCGAAATCGCTAATTTTTTAACTTTGATGCATTGCATTTAAGGAATCTCACTTTGGGATTCCTTAAATGCTATCGCTATTTAAGGAATCGGTATTTAAGGAATCCCTATTTAAAGAATCGCTATTTAAGGATTCCTTAAATACCGATTTCTGCTTTTGGGTTGATGCATTGGGATTGGGTATTTTTTACTTAATACCGGGAGCTAATAAGGAATCGGTATTTTACCGACTGGATTTTGGCTTGATGCATAAGGGTGCTGGTCGGTAATTGTAATGTGACCTTGAAATCCATTGAAGGTCACGAAACATATTATATCAACATTGTACAAGTGAACAGCTATAATCTGTATTTGTCAGCAGTACCAATGACTCTTACTGCTTTAATCCAACTGGAAAATGATTGTCATTTTACTTTCTGGCACTTGACGTTTCAAATGTCTGGCCTTGGATTTTTTATCTTGCTCTCACTGCTTGTTTGTGAAAATTGTTAATATAAAAAATGAAAGAAACCCATCAATGCAACTCTTTATGCTGCGAGTATGACTAAGCGGGCTAAACCTTCGCTGCTAACAAACACAGCACTCGGAATCTCATCCTTTAGAATTCTGGCCAGGCAACTTTAGCCTTCCCTCCTTTCAAAGTGGATAAAAGGAGTATCATGGACATGGTAATATACCATCTGTTATTTACAGTGCTAAAAGGGACAGAAGTAAAGTATCTTGCGCTTTATAAACACAGGTTACTATAATTTTCACTGTGACACGTCATATCTTCTCAAAAACAATCTGAGAATAGGATTCAAATCACCAACAGTAATACCTTCAGATATCTAGGAGATGATGTAATAAGCATATTAGTCGATTGCAGAAAAGAAATCAGTGAAATATTTCAATTAGGTGCAAAATTTGCTCAGCAGAAAGGTTAAATGATTAACCATGATTAGACCATTGGAATGTTGAGGGCTCCATTGAACACAATAGAGTCCCTGGGGATTTCAACCCCAACAGGCTCCATGACGCCTTTGTTTTACAAATTAGAGGATTCCGCCTGTAGGGGTCGAATATCCTAATAGCCTTATAGCCCTCTGTAGCAGGCTCTACTGGCCATTAAAGGCCCGCACCCTTGTTAAAGGCCGTCACCTTCAGCTCTAGCCTTTAACACAGGAGCGCGCCTTTAATGGCCGATAGAAGCTATATTTTTGCCTTGTCATGCTACCACTGCCAAATATTGTTTTATTGTCAATATTTGTGGATATTATTTCACTACACCTTTAAATTAGCTATGTTCCCAAACATTGCCTAACTATTGCGAGAACTCAGGCGTGGGTTGTTAACAGTAAATTGCAGAGACAAGCTGCAAAAACCTTCCCTCATATTGCAAATTATGCTTTGAAACATGGTAAACGGTCTTCACTACAATCCGATCTACAGCACACTTTCACTGATGACTCCAACTCTAAGGACTCAGCTGGTTGGAGGTTAGAGCATGGTGAAAGGTGTAAGGCACATGTCAACAAGAGTTTTTACAAGACCCTCATAAGACTAAGAGGCCAATTACTATGTGGTTCGGACACTGCTCTGATCGACTCGGTCTCGGAATCGTTTCCGTACTAATCGGGTTCTGTGAGTCCGAATGATCGATTACGATGCTTCCCAACATTGTTCGGTCGGACTCGCATTGACTTCAATGGGAGCCTGTGTTCTGAACGAGAACACTGGCTCCCATTTAAAAAAGGGATGGTTGGGGAAAACCTTGCACCGTGTGGCAGGCACCCCATGGTGTCTACCACATTGTTCATGGGTGGGAAGAGGGGTCCCCTGGGTACCCCTATGGGACCCAATCGGATGCCTCCGCATGAAGCGAAGCACGCAAAAGGCCCCCAAAGACAGATTCCGACAGCTCTTTCGTGTTGGGCAGATCGAATCGTAACGGCTGTCTGAATCGGTCATCCTGATTGATCATTCGGAAACCGTGTCTATAGAGCTGTAGTATTCAGCTCCGAAGGACTCAGGCTGTCCGAATGCCTTTCGGAACTGATTCGGACTGCCCGAACAGTTTCTGGGCATCGCAATCAGACGTGGGAAATGAGTACGATTCATATGGAAACAAGTGTTTCGAATCCGATACTGCAATACCGAATCCCAATCGGAGCCTTTCCGAACGACATCATAATTGGGCCATAAGAATTCAAATTAAAGCTAGAATCCAAGAGGACATAGGGAGATTGAAGGAGAGTCTTGAGTGGAAAAACAGAATTCGGGCAATCCTGGAGGTGCTGTTGACTATTTAGGTCACAGTCATAAAAGACTTCATAGACAAACTATGAAACTTGATTAAAGGCAAATGTATAACACTCATGAGATGGTATAAAATCCCTTAGACTATACATCAGGTGTCCATACATGTTAGGTTGTACAGATTCTGAGCAAACTCACTGGAAAATTTTGCGAGACATAGAGCACAGGATATGATGTCATAGATGGGGATGAATGAAAAAACTCTAAAATATTATGGATGCTAAAATGCACTATTAAGGCTTGCAGAGGCAACAGGCTTACTTACGTTTAAGAGTTCATTTGGCAGATTTGATAAATTGCACCAATTATAAAGCAAGTAGTAGGGCAGCATAGAGTGTGAAAACCATAGAGACCAAAAAGTGATTTCCTTTGATGAAAGACATGATTACTGGAGGACTTTCTTCCCTTACATGGAGAACATCACTGCATGAATGTCAATTTTTTCCGATAACTCCATACATTTAAATCATGTCATACAAGAGACAACATTTATAAAATATTTGAAAATAAATTTAAAATGGATTAATCTTTGATACGGGAACTCCATTATTATTCCTTAAAATTGAGGTGAAGCAATGTTAGAGAATTAAAATGTCATGCCTTGGAAATAAAAGGACCACACAAACTGGGCATTGTAGGACAGCACAGGAATTTTTATTGGGCTACCTCCGATTTGAAACAAACACGCATGTGTGCAAATAATCACTATTTTTAATAGTTGCCATGGCAAGTCTTGGTGACCCTCTAGCACACAGTGAATACTCTTCTTAGGAGTGGAGGAAGAGGTAGATTAACAATTAATGTAACTCAAGAGCCTTAGCTTTTTGCTCAACTCGTATGGGGTGTTGAAGGGTACTGGTAACCAGGACATAAAACATGTAACATCAGACAATCATCTCTGCGTTACATGCAGCCACGACAAAGAAGTGTTTCTGTTGTCCCCTTGTTCTGAGAAGAGACATGAAATTGCACATTATGTTGGGACGACCCATATGGTGAAGGAAGAAGGGTCTGTTGAGTATCCCACAAATACATATAGTGGGCAGGAGGGGCAATGCTACACCTTGAAGGTGGCTAGCTATGAAATTACCTCCCTGGGATGACCAGGAAAAGTGACAACATGAGAACATTTAAAAATAACTTTAAAACATGGCTGATTTCTTATCAGTCTATGAAGACATATTAGTGAACGATGCCTATGGTTTACAGAGCTATAGAAGTGCTCTTGGGCTTAGACTTGCGCATGCACCAATGATCCGCCATTTCATTTAAAAGTAACTCAGCTGCATGTCTGCGGCAGTTTTATTCTATAAAACCCTGATTTGACTACAGGCGTTTGCACCACCACGCCCAGCTTACTCTTGAATAACAGTATAAGGTTAGCAGTTCTGGTAGAAGTGGTACAGAACTCTCTGAAACTAATGTGATGGTCGACGTACAGGCGTTTTTCAATCCAAGTTCTATTACCTTCAAGTCTATGAGGTCTCAACGTCAGCCTTTGTTGCCTAATGACATTCTTGGTCTGGACATCTGAGGCCATGATGCTTGCTGAATTTTGCCTATGTGGAAGGACTCCCCGGCGGCACCTAAACCACTGCATCGTTTCTGACTTTTGACACTGACTGTGGTGTGCAACTGTTTCTCCGCTTCAGTTTTTGATCTTAACAAGAACATTGCTAAAATGTGCAGCATAATGAAGAGTTAATTCTGGGCTTGGTGACAGTGCTTAATTTGTGCCGGTGGTTTCTGCTGCTGATCACCGGCACTTAATAGTCAACACTCGCTCTTATGGCTGTTGGCCACTTGGGGCGCTGTTTGCTACTTTTGAAATGAGCACCACAGTTATTTATTATGCATTTACAAAAACAAGTATACCTGCTGCCGGAGCCATTCCTATAGCTTTTAGTGGCCTGGAATAGTCTGTACTGTCACACTTTTAGGAGGGAGATGGTTAGTTGTTGTGCTGGTACAGCCATTAGCGGCGCTGACAGGGGCAATGGACAATGCAAGCTGCTTTGGCCTCCTGGTGAGGGCCCTGGCACTTCGTTTTTGACAAATTAACCACTGGTGACAACATACCCACCACTAAATGACAGTTTCGTATAAGAAAGCGAGTTCGACCCCACGTTTCTGGGACAATGTACATTTTATTACATTTTAATCCGTTGCTGTAGTTACTATATAACTTATTATTTTAACTTTCGTTGTTGCCTTGCCTAATAGCATTATTCATGTTTGCTGCGGTCCAGCAAGTGAGCAGTGATTAAATGGCACAGGAAATACCCTTGACTGCTCATAGAGCACTCGGCCACCTCAGCATATTTCTTTCAAACTGCAGCTCGCAGTGGCAGCTTCGCTGCTTCGGTGATGCGGCACTGCCTTCACGGGTGCCAGATCTGTGCAAGATCGAAATAACAACTATTCTTCATGCCTTATGCATTCTTTTTTTAAACACGTTATGGTGCAAATCGAACACATTGTGTTTTTTTTATTAGCAACATCATGAGTATGCCAACACCTAACTCCCACATAGATTTAGAAAAAAACATTCCCTGACATCCGCATATTTCTTTCCCAAATTGGAGCCTTCGGCTGAAGTTAATTATATGAACCCGGCTTCCCTGTCACCAGCTTAGGCTGTGCTGGGTGTATTGAGTCTGTATAATTGAGCCTTTAATAATTTGTTTTCCAAGCAAAGTAAGCTCTTTGTGTTCTGCTAATGAAATGATTATAATGATGCGGGGCTAAATGCTGCCTTGTGTTCGGTTGCGTTGTGCCGGGCCTTCATTGTCCTTCCTTTGCAGGCAGGATGCTCGCACGTGCAGCTTGTTAAAGAGGTTCCTTATGACGTCACTACGGGGTAATGATAAATTATGGCAGAGCTGCCTGGTGTATCATGTTTTGTGTGTTTTATTTCAGAAAAAATGTACAACAAATGGATTTTTACATCAAAACTTAAAGCTTTCATGAATTGAGTGTATAAGTTCGCTTTTAAATCTAGCGTCCAGTTCACAAGGTTCTTCTGTGTTGATAATTGTGATTTTCTCCTGAGGTTCCATGAGTGAAGGCCTCATCTGGAATATGATGGAACGCAAGATGTCTGCCTAATATGGCTGATGTTAAGATCTTCCAGACTTTAGTTGACTCCACTGCCAGCAAGTCTTCTGACCCAGGGGCACCCGCTTCAGAATGTGGAAAGGCCCACCCCAGGGCAGGCCCCCCGACACTGATTCGTCCTACTGTGCACCACCGTGGCAGTCCCTGGCAGAAAAACACTGAAAATGACCCCCAAGTAAAGGTTGAAAATTCTCTGTGCACCACGGCCATTAATTTTTTTGATTTTCAAAAAGTAAACCATGCTTTAGGGACTTTAAAAAAAAAAAAATTCAGAATGGCCCACTAGCATTTCCATTCAGCAAAAACTGTTCAGGCCTAGTCAATGGCTACATTTTCAGCAAACAGTTCTCGCCAGAGAGGTGGTGAGTTCTACGCTGGGAGGGGTTAGGTAGCTGTGTGTCTGACAGAGGCAAAACCCTCTTCACCCTAGCAGTTTTTTAAAATATATATTTCTGTTTTAAACATTTTAAAGCGAGTTTACATCTTACAACAGCAACATTTGCTCTGTTCAACTGTATTTCACTTACAGAATGAGCCACCACCGTGATATATTGAATGAATGAATGAAGAAGCAATTCATAGAGCGCCTGGTTACCCGAAGGCATCCCCGCGCTAACAGACACTCTAATCACTCGTAACAGTTCATGGAAAAAGTAAGGTTTTTAGCTGTTTACAGAAGTGGCCGTGGTTAGTTTGGGACCGAATATGCAAGGGGGCCATATTCCAAAGTTTCGCACCACAGTAGGAGAACATGCGGCCTCCACATCTGGTGCGTTTTACTTTAGGAACTGTTAACAAGTATTTGCCCTCTGATCGAAAAGTTCTTTGAGGTTGATAAGGGTGTACAATAGCCTGGATCAGCCTAGATCCTTTCCCAGTCAGAGATTTTTGTATAATACACATAGATTTAAATTGGATCCTCTCCTGAATGGGAAGCCAATGTAGTGAGGATAATGCCGATCTGGCTGAGAGGCATTTCGGAATATTCAACAGGAGTTGAGCTGCGCAGTTTTATACCGTCTGCAATACTTTAATGGTAGACAGCGGGGCTCCAAGATATATGGCATTCGCGTAGTCCAACCTTGACGGGTTAAGCGCCTGTACCAGCAGTCTTCTAGCCAGAAAAGGGAGCAAGGGAAGGATCCTCCTAATCATCCGAAGAAGACCGTAACAAGTACCTGCGACTTTCCGCACCTGTTCCTTAAAGTCAAGGTTGGCATCTAACACGATTCCTAGACTTTTTATAGATTTCTTTGAGGTAGGTGAAGGTCCAAGGCTAACCGGCCACCAGGAATCAATGGTTATAGGTGTCGCCTTACCAAAGGGGATGATGGACGGAGCGCTTGAGCAAATCAAACACTCACCCCCAGTCAACTGGTCTGGGTTTAATCCATCATCATTCTTTAGCTCACTCCACCACCCCAGTTCAGACATGGCCATATGCAAATCAGTCTGACCCTGTGCCTCATGGTAACAGTCCAGCCCGAACTGCCAAGCCTTGTCTTCCCTGGACCGGAAACAAGCATCCTGGGACCGGTTTCGGGTTCATAACCCTCATCAGCCAGGCTATCTTGAATCCAGTGGCAAAGTGAGCAAGGGACCCACATCTGGGCATACCCTGCCAACTTAGGGCGAACAAAGCAATACCAAAGGGGATGATGGACGGAGCGCTTGAGCAAATCAAACACTCACCCCCAGTCAACTGATCTGGGTTTAATTCATCATCATTCTTTAGCTCACTCCACCACCCCAGTTCAGACATGGCCATATGTAAATCAGTCTGACCCTGTGCCTCATGGGAACAGTCCAGCCCGAACTGCCAAGCCATGTCTTCCCTGGACTGGAAACAAGCATCCTGGGACCGGTTTCGGGTTCATAACCCTCATCAGCCAGGCTATCTTGAATCCAGTGGCAAAGTGAGCAAGGGACCCACGTCTGGGCATACCCTGCCAACTTAGGGCGAACAAAGCGATACCAAAGGGGATGATGGACGGAGCACTTGAGCAAATCAAACACTCACCCCCAGTCAACTGATCTGGGTTTAATCCATCATCATTCTTTAGCTCACTCCACCACCCCAGTTCAGACATGGCCATATGCAAATCAGTCTGACCCTGTGCCTCATGGGAACAGTCCAGCCCGAACTGCCAAGTCATGTCTTCCCTGGACCGGAAACAAGCAGCCTCGGACCGGTTTCGGGTTCATAACCCCCATCAGCCAGGCTGTCTTGAATCCAGTGGCAAAGTGAGCAAGGGACCCACGTCTGGGCATTCCCTGCCAACTTAGGGCGAACAAAGCGATACCAAAGGGGATGATGGACGGAGCGCTTTAGCAAATCAAACACTCACCCCCAGTCAACTGATCTAGGTTTAATCCATCATCTTTCTTTAGCTCACTCCACCACCCCAGTTCAGACATGGCCATATGGAAATCAGTCTGACCCTGTGCCTCATGGTAACAGTCCAGCCCGAACTGCCAAGCCTTGTCTTCTCTGGACCGGAAACAAGCATCCTGGGACCGGTTTCGGGTTCATAACCCTCATCAGCCAGGCTATCTTGAATCCAGTGGCAAAGTGAGCAAGGGACCCACATCTGGGCATACCCTGCCAACTTAGGGCGAACAAAGCAATACCAAAGGGGATGATGGACGGAGCGCTTGAGCAAATCAAACACTCACCCCCAGTCAACTGATCTGGGTTTAATTCATCATCATTCTTTAGCTCACTCCACCACCCCAGTTCAGACATGGCCATATGTAAATCAGTCTGACCCTGTGCCTCATGGGAACAGTCCAGCCCGAACTGCCAAGCCATGTCTTCCCTGGACTGGAAACAAGCATCCTGGGACCGGTTTCGGGTTCATAACCCTCATCAGCCAGGCTATCTTGAATCCAGTGGCAAAGTGAGCAAGGGACCCACGTCTGGGCATACCCTGCCAACTTAGGGCGAACAAAGCGATACCAAAGGGGATGATGGACGGAGCACTTGAGCAAATCAAACACTCACCCCCAGTCAACTGATCTGGGTTTAATCCATCATCATTCTTTAGCTCACTCCACCACCCCAGTTCAGACATGGCCATATGCAAATCAGTCTGACCCTGTGCCTCATGGGAACAGTCCAGCCCGAACTGCCAAGTCATGTCTTCCCTGGACCGGAAACAAGCAGCCTCGGACCGGTTTCGGGTTCTTAACCCCCATCAGCCAGGCTGTCTTGAATCCAGTGGCAAAGTGAGCAAGGGACCCACGTCTGGGCATTCCCTGCCAACTTAGGGCGAACAAAGCGATACCAAAGGGGATGATGGACGGAGCGCTTTAGCAAATCAAACACTCACCCCCAGTCAACTGATCTAGGTTTAATCCATCATCTTTCTTTAGCTCACTCCACCACCCCAGTTCAGACATGGCCATATGGAAATCAGTCTGACCCTGTGCCTCATGGGAACAGTCCAGCCCGAACTGCCAAGTCATGTCTTCCCTGGACCAGAAACAAGCATCCTGGGACCGGTTTCGGGTTCATAACCCTCATCAGCCAGGCTATCTTGAATCCAGTGGCAAAGTGAGCAAGGGACCCACGTCTGGGCATACCCTGCCAACTTAGGGCGAACAAAGCGATACCAAAAGGGATGATGGAGGGAGCGCTTGAGCAAATCAAACACTCACCCCCAGTCAGCTGATCTGGGTTTAATCCATCATCATTCTTTAGCTCACTCCACCACCCCAGTTCAGACATGGCCATATGCAAATCAGTCTGACCCTGTGCCTCATGGGAACAGTCCAGCCCGAATAGGTGTCGCCTTACCAAGAAGCATAACCTCAGTTTTTGCTCCATTGAGCTTCAAGTAGGAGACCTCCATCCAGCCAGCCACTCTCTCCAGACATGCCGTGATAGCCCCTCCTGGGTTGTCATTATTGTTCAAAGAAACGACTAACTGTGTATCATCCGCATAGGTGAGAATTTGCACCCCAAATGGGGTAACAATACTTGCCAATGAACTCAGGTAGACGTTGAACAGGGTGGGGCTTAATGCTGAGCCCTGAGGGACTCCACAAGAAAGAGGTACTGGGTCAGAGATGCAGTCATCCACAAAAACGGAGAAAACTCTGTCTTCTAAAAAAGAGCAGAGCCATTGCAATACAGCACCCCCCACCCCAATGTCTTGGAGTCGGTTAATCAGGAGTGAGTGGTTAACCGTGTCGAAGGCTGCGCTGAGATCTAATACAATAATTGCAGCGCAGCCTCCATTATCCAAGATCTTCCTGGATTCCTCCACAACCGACAGGAGCGCGGTCTCAGTGCCCTGTTGCGCCCTGAAGCCGGTCTGCGATGAATGCAATAAGCCGTTCTTTTCAAGGAAGCTAGATAACACAGAGTTAACATGTTTCTCGGCTATTTTACAAACACCGGGAAGCAGGGATATGGGTCTGTAGTTCGACCAATCTTCCGGGTCCAGGTTAGGCTTCTTCAGCAGGGCCCTGACCATTGCCCTTTTCCACAGGGAAGGTACAATGCCTGTGAGGAACGAGGCATTGATAAGTTCAACCAAGGCTGGTAAGATGGTTTTCCTGATTTTAAAAAGAGCAGTAGGAGGGGCAGGGTCAGAAGGAGAGCCCGATTTAGGATGAGTTACAATTTCACCCACAGCCAGCTCATTAACGAGAGGAAGTTCTTCCAGAAGGGGCTGTTCTGGCCTCGCCTCAATTTGGTGGAACAGTTGTAAATCTCTCTCCAAAGGGAAGGATTTATAGATGGTTTGGATGTTTTCTGAAAAGAAATCTGCCAGCTGATACACCAGGATTGGGCATTCTCTAAAATAGGTAGGGAGGAAGTATGTGCCAAGAGAGGTTTAGCAATCTGAAAGATTTCCCTCGGGGAATTTGCTGCAGATGTTATTTTTTCATGGTAATAAGTACTGTGCAGATTTTATCTCTATTTTATAGGATCTAATGGCATTCCTATAATTAGCTCTATTAATGAATGAGAAATCTTTCCTCCATTGCCTTTCGCATCTTTTACACTCTTGCTTAAGTTTCCTAAGCTCTGGGGAATACCAAGGATTTTTCTTAGAGACAGTTTTCACCTGTATCTCTTTTTTGGGCAAAATTTTGTTTAACGAAGATTCTAACCAGCTATTAAAGATATCATTGGCGATTGTGGGATTAGAATGAGAAGTGGGACGGGTGGATTCCTCTCAGAATGACGTATAGGGCTACTTGAGAACCGGCATTTAAATTCTTCCTTATAAATAATAGCAATACCTCCTCCACGTCCGCTCTCTCGGTCTTGTCTCTGAATCAGATAATGAGGAGGAAGAGTTTCGGTAATGACATAATCCATGTCTTTATCTAGCCAAGTCTCAGTAAGAAATAAAATATCTGGCATTTCATCTTCCAATAAAAAAATGGTTTCCACTGCATGTTTAGCAAGGGAGTGGCAGTTAAGAAGGAACATTTCACTTCTTTTTCCTCCAATGAAGATTCAAGTCCGCCTTGGCGGTGATCTGTTCCAAAGTCGCAATAAGTGCATCGTAGGGAAGGAAAATCACAACCCATAGAATGTTTCCAATTATGATGTACCTCTGTTTTGAGATTCATAAGTTGATCGTGTGAATAGATGATGTTAGCTCCAATAGAGCTGGCAGGGGTCCTGGCCCCTGGTTCCGTTCGGGCGTGGACGGGCGCAGACGGGCTTGCCTTGGGCACGCCTTCGGCGCGCCCGCAGCTCATCCGCTGCGCATTCGTGTCATTGGCTCCTAATGAGCCCGAGTGCGCGAGATCACGTGGGGGGTTGAGGCTGGTTTGCGAAAGAACTACAACGGTGACCTACACCGTGCTTAGCAGACCTAAAGGAGCATTGAACACAGCTCCCAAATTAAAACATAGATGCAGTTTATTCCCACTTTCAGTCCGTCGCACTATCCCCAAGCAATACCAATTTCCAATCACACTAGCAGTTTTAATGCTCATTTGGCAAACTTTAAATGACCCTTTAGGTCACATCTACACAAAGGAAAAACTTCGGGACCACACAGGCTCGATTCAAAAATATTGTTCCGCAATTAGGCTTGTCTTACTCCTTGAAATTCAGACGCTAATCAGATGTCTCGAGTGCTTCTTGATTGCATCCTCTTTCCTATAGATCTGATGTCCAAGTGCCATCTCAGTGCATTCCCCGCCCAGTCATGATATTACACCTTGTTAGCACACATGCTCATCATATCCTGCATCTACCCACAATTCTTTTGTGAACAAAGGACCTTGATCATTTGTTGAAAATGCATTTTACATGCTGTGTGTGTGTACTTTTATTCCATATATATCGACCACTTTATAACAATGTGTTGTGCATGATATAAGATGTATGATAGTGTGATTTTAGTGAATATATTCACATTTTAAACATAGACCGAGCAGTTCCCTATATGGGCTATTGTAGATAAGCATTCCCATGACTTTGTGCTCATATTACATCACATGTTACAAGGTTGCTTTCTCATGGTAGCCCTAAAACTTTATAAGTGCAGAGTTTTCGACTCAGTCAAAGGGGCTCATCTCTTCATTCGAGGGGGCTTGCTCGTTTTTCCAACACCAAGGTCAGAGACTGAGAGCGAGCTAGGATTCTACTGTGCAAGCTCATGCAGCAATCCCACCAAACACTAATTCTGATTACTAAAGACTATGTTGGAAGGAGAATTCAATAGAATAATATTTTGCTCAATGTAATATTGTATACTTTCTGATTTTTTATTTTTTTTAATTTAGTCCTCATATCCGACAAAGGCTCTGAGCGAGATCTTCCTGTAGGTCTGCGAGGTCTGGGCGCCAAACACCTTCCAAGATTTCTGATTGTTGTCATTGCTATGAATGTCAATTGTTTCTATTCATTGAAAGCTCCATGGCTGAAACTTCTGATGCTGCGTGTAATGAGTGACCTAAGTGCCCCACAATACTGCCAGCGGAATGGGAATTCAGTCTGTTCTTGAAGCCTGGCTTTGAGAGTGCTGCTCTCCTGGCTCCCTCTCACCTTCATATCATGAGTCTTTCGCTTTCCCTCCAGTCAGAACTTAAAATGGGGATCTCACAGGCTGCAGGCTGACTTTGAAGGGTGTGGATATCAGTACCCAAGCAGAGTGAGAATGGAAACATGGACTGAGAGTTTTCGAACTAGCAAAGGCTCCAGGTAGGACAGCAGAGATTCGAATCATATTCAGAACTCATAGCTTGCCCTTTGAGTGCAGATGAGAGGCCTCAGGGGATCCGCAGACCCAAAAAGGAAGTCCTGTTATCGTGCTCCAGAATCAAATACATATTCCCCTACCTTCGAAGAATGGTGTCTGAGCCTCCCCCATTTAAAAACTACTACGAATCAGATAGACAGCATTTATAAATAGTGTGTTCTATCCTACTTGTTTTTTCAGTCCCACTCTTGCTTTCTATCTTTGTCTGTCCTCCTTTCTCTTTCTCTCACTCACTGTGGCAACTCAGTATCCTTCAGATCTCTTTCTCACATTATCTGTATTTGAGGTCTCTCTGTTTTACCTCAGTTTAACAGATCTTTCTTGTAGGACTTGGCCTTTTTGGCTAAAGTTCCCTAAAACCTTTTGCTTTCCCCCTAGACCGTTTTCCTGACATAATGTTGCCATGTTAGATGCTTTGGGTACTTTGCGACCGCTGATCAGTGTCAAAGTACAAGTGTTCCCTATGGAAAGTACAATTATAATTGTTTGGCCATGATTGGTATGTTTGCCTTACTAGTAAAGTACCTAGTGATGTGCACTAGGTACGCAAGGGCTAGTAATGCAGAGGCGCGCAGAGAAGGGAACTCAGGCCTTTAGTGTAGGGCCTGAGCGCAGAGTGCTAAGTTAGCATGTTGTCCTGACAAGTGTAACCACTTGTCAGGACTTACTTTCCCTTTTGCGTACACCGTGGGCACCCCTGTGGTAGGTTCCGGGTAACCCCTGGGCAGGGTGCAGTGTAAGTAAAGGCAGGACATATACTGAGGTGTGTGTTATGTCTTTACAGTGAAAAACACTCCATTTCATTTTTCACTGGTGAAAGGCCATTCAGCCCATAGCACAGATTTGGGGAGGCTGGGTATTGTGTTTGTTAGCCTAATTTCTCATAAGTTTAAAATGGAGCGGTGAAGTTTGGTATGTATGAACTCACAGTGTCATCATAACTAGGGGTGGGCGGAATTTGCGGAATTAACCTTCGCAAATTATCGCGAGAATGTTTAAAATTATCGCAAACAAGCAGAAATATCGCGAAGATGCAGAAGTTTTTTTCCGGCATGTTCGCGAGATTTTCTGCATGGTTGCGGGTCGCCAACTTACCCATGTGGTTGCTTGCGGGCGCGGCCATCTTGTTTTGAGTTGTTCTCGCGGTGCATGATCGCGAGAAGAAAGACGTGATCGCGCGACGCATGACGTCACTGCGGGCGCGAACTGTCGCGAGACAGCGCAAATGGCTAAAAACAATACAACATCTCATGGAGAACGCGACCGGATCAAGAAAACTTGTCGGCGAACGCAGGGATTCAGGTAAGGCGATCGCGCGCGCGCGAGAATGTATCATTTTACAGCGCGAGCAAGAAACAAATTATCGCCAAGCTGCGGAAACCGGAATTTTTGACATTTTCGCGCTCTCCGCGGAACGCAAAAATGTCAAATTATCGCAATTTCCGCGAACGGAACGAAATTTTTGCCCAGGCCTAATCATAACACATCTTTCTATGAAAGTGGTTTTGTCACTGTGTGTTCAGAAGCCACTCTTTAGAAAGTGGCTGAGTTTTGTGCTTTAAGCATTTATGTGTGTATCTGCTGAATGTGGATTGACTGTCTGGATCTGAGAGGTGCAAGGACCTCGGAGAGGTCTTGACTTAGGGAGGGGTTGAGATGGCACCAGGCTGCCCTGCATCTGGAGAGTAGGGAGAGGAGAAGGCTGGGAGGTGAAAAGCCCCGGGCTGGTGCCATCAACCAGTTGACCCATCTCCTGCTGAGTGATTAAGGATCCAGACCCCCAGTATCAAAGGGAGAAAGGTGACACTGGGAGGGAGACACCCAGAAGTGATTTAGGCAGGGGTCAGGGACCCCTGAGCACATCGACCTTCAAAGACATTTAGGGGTATACCTATGAGTGCTGAAACCCCTGAACGGGGGAAATGGAATAGAAATGGATTGAGACTGAAAAGGCTTAGACCCATTTTGTGGTCAAGAGGAACCTCTGCTAAGGAAGGAACAACTGAAGAGACTGTTGGGAAGGACCAATTTTTGCTTCGTGATCTGGAGCTGGTCTGCAGTTTGCTGTTTTAACCAAGGAAGAGGCTGTTGGGACTGTGCTGTGTGCTCTGGGTCCCCCTGCTTGAAGAGGACTGTGCTTTGTGCTGTGTCTTGTAACCCCAAGGGCCAGAGGTGAGCTGGCTCCCTGTTTTGAAACACAGGAACATAAACGTTTCCGGAGAAGGTTCAAGCAACGAGTTGGGCGCGTGTTGTAGCGGCTTGAAACCCTCGGAAGGTGTGCCCTGTGATCTTGGACCCACGGAAGAAAAAGTGAGACTCGGACGCGCAGCGTGTGTGTCGTGGTACACTGGAGGCGTTGGTGAAGAGCGCCTAGTCAATGTGTGCACCGAAGGAGAAGTGAGACTCGGACGCGCAGGGTGTGTGTCATGGTGCTCCGCAGGCGTTGGTGAGGAGCGCCTAGTCGTCGCGTGCATCGGAAGAGAAGTGAGTCTCGGACGCGCAAGGTGCGTGCCGTGGTGGACCGCAGGCATTGGTGAGGAGCACCTGGTCATCGAGTGCACAGGAGGAAAAGTGAGTCTCGGATGTGCAGGGTGCGTGTCAGGGTGCACCGGAGGCGCTGGTGAGGAGCGCCTGCTCATCGAGTGCACCGGAGGAGAAGTGAGGCTTGGACACGGTGAGCGTGCCAAAGTGCGGCTGGAGGCAGTGGTGAAGAGCACCCGAATATCGGAGAACCTGAGTTGGAGTAAGTCTCAGTGAAGCAGCGTGCATGCTTTGGTGCAACCTGGGACTGTGGAGGTGATCGGCTGATCATAGAGTGCACCGGAAGAAAGTGAATGTCTGCAGCGCAGTGTGCGTGTCTTAGTGCCAACTGAGACCGCGGGAAGGAGTGCCTGGTGAACGTGCACTCAGAGTCAACATAGGGACATTTCAGCGTTGTGTGTGTGGCTTCGTGCCAGAAGAGACCCGGAGGGTGCGGAGGTGAATGTGCACCCGGAGTAACGCAGTCTTAGGGGCATGGGGTACGTGTGCCCTGCAGCCACCTGAGACTTTCCTAACAGACACGGTCTGGACCGGCAGCCCCGGAGAGCTGAGCTGCCAGGCCGAGCCACTGAGGCCCATTGAGGAAGTTCTACGCGGCAGGCCCTGTCCATTGAAGGAGGAGAGGAGAGTGGGGTCGCGCCCCCAGGTATCGTGGAATACTACCTGGGCAGGGTACGGGTTTGGAAAGACACTCTCTCGGCCTCTCAGTCCTTCTGACAAAGTGAGCCTTTGTTTCGGCTCAGTGTGAGGCCTGTACTGACCAAAGGATTGCCAGTACTGGGGTCAGAGTGAGAAGCTGTGAATTAGGTAATCGTTGATCCATGTGGGGGCAACTGTTATGGAAGAGGCTGACTGTCATAATACACATTGCCAATATTGCTGCCAACGAACTGCCGAACTGTCTTATGATGCCCAACAGTAGTTCTGCATAACGAAGTACACGATTGTAGCGCTACATATTGCATTAATTCTCCCTTGCAAAGTACAGGATTGCCCCGGCCCGCATTGTATTATTTCTTAATTGCAAAGTACATGATTCTAGCTACGCATTACATTATTCCTCAAGTGCAAAGTACATGATTGTAGCGGGGCGCGTTGCAGTATTGCTTCATTGCAAAGTACGTGATTGGGGTGTGACGCATTGCATTATTCCTTCATTGCGCAGTAAACTGCATTAATTTTCCTCTTGCAAGGTACTAGGGTGTATCGTTACGCATTATATCATTTCTCCTTTGCTCAGCAGAGGATTGTATCGTTACGCAGTGCTCTATTGTCAGTCCATTGAAAAGTGTGTGATTCTAGCATTACGATCAGCATAGCATTTTAAGAGCAGCGGTTGGGATTTGAACCTACCAACCAGCCGGGGCAAATATTACCATTTATTATATGTGGATTCTTTTATCGTGTGGTCTAATCGTATATCTTTTTATATAAAGTTTATACTCATTTTATCAAACTGGTGTGAAGTCCATTTGTGGTGTCTCCAGTAGGTTGCTGTGGTCGTGGTTGCGCATACTATACACTCGGGCCTTGGCGATAGGCCTGGCTGCGCGTACCAAGCTACTAAGGGGGTGAGCAGGGCTATCTCAAACTGTGTCCTTACTTGCCTTAACGTTGAGTGTGGACGTGTTGCGGGCCTGGGACTCCGGCTTCCAACATTTCATATAGGCCCACCACAGTAGATTATTTTTAACTTTTGCAGTTTTTAACTGTGTACTTTTTTTATCTCCTTTTAAAATGTTTTTATTACTTTCCTATTGCTCTGTTTTATTGTCTTCTTGTTGGTGGATGTAAGTATTTTTTATGTCTACTGCTGAAAACTATAATAATAAAATACTTCAATTATATACATAGAGCATAATAAAAATAATGTTATAGGGTGCCTAAAGTCATTACAAAGGTGGGATAGTAATAAAACCGAAATACTAGAATTTACTTTATTTTTATTGACAAATCCATTGCAGGATCCAGTTGAGTCCAGATTAATTAGTACTTAGATCTAATACCGGTACATCTAGCTTCAAATGTATGCCTCTTTAATAGTTTAGTCCACCAGTCATAAAATGTTGGCAGATCATTACTGTGCAGTGTCTGAGCAGTCATCAGTCTAGCAATAGCTAATGCTTGAAACAGAAATGTTTCCATGTTTTCTGTTTCATTCTAAACATAATTGTTAATTTATCAAGAATTATAATCAGGCTCATTATTATTGATAAGCATGTAACTTTGCTCTTCCAATATCCTCATATGTAGTGGCAAAGAGCAAAATATGGACTCTGTCATCTCCAGTGCAAGTTCTATCACAGCACTATAAATTCCACCACCCCATTTGCTTATTTTATCTGAAGGTGTCGAAAAAATCAGAAACGGATTTATACTATTGTAGTCTGTAGATGGATGACACCAGAATGCTATGTTGACCAATTTGGTAATAGCGTATTACATCCAACTAATTCTGAGTTGCAGCCCATGATTACCCCTTTTCTACCCACCCTCAGAACATAATTTAACATTTCAATGAGAAGAGACAAAAAATCAGAAATAGAAAGTAACCTTTGCTGCAAAATCAGAAATAGAAAGTAATGTTGGCCCAATGAGCATGCAAAATACCTCTGGTACTTCCAGACAACCTGGATACCTATTTTATAGCGGTAGTGGCAGCTACTGGAGGCGCTTCCGGGCCATGCAATCAGAGACAGGCCCTGATTTTTAGTATGAGGTTGGAACATTGCGACCAATGAACTACGCAGAATTGTTTGGATGCGGCTTATGTGCTTGATAGATTGAATATTTTGCATTTTGAGGGAAACCCCGAGATTGATTAAATATAGTTGTGTGGCAATTATAATATTAAGGCGATTTGTCCTGATGAGACCTTGTAAATGTCTTTGGGGTCGAAACGTCAACAATAAAATCCTATGGTCTATAGTTTTGATTGTGTATTAGGAACAACTGTGAAGTGTTACAGGATTCAATAAGATTGATGTGAAGACCAGGAATTACAATAAGGATTTTATTGTTTTTTAATTGTAGATAGCAATTTTTGCACTACCAAAAAAAGACTTAAATGGCACACCCTAAGTGATATAAATTTCCAGTTTCACATTTATGTGATTTACTCGCTATAACCAAGTCACATATGCTTGTCAAAAGAGACGATGAGGGAAAACAGTTCCATTGGTTGATTAACCTGTTTGATAACAAATCCGAGACCCCTTCAAATTCAGTTGCTTGTCATCTTTATTATTTAGATTTGAACATTCCAATACACGAACCAGTCGACACGTGTTTCGTCTTACAAATACTTTTTCAAGGCACAAATTGCATGAAGGTTTGATTGATTCAGGATACAGGTAATATATACATACCAGTCTGTGGTTTTTGAAACAGAGTCCCATTGGACCAGTGTTAAGTAAGAAGTCCTTATAGCGCTGCATACTGTTTAATGGTTTCCGCATCAACAATATTTCCAATTATCAATTTTTAAGGTATCACTTGCAGCCGACTAAATGCGTACCTTGCACTCTCAGTGGGATAATCTTGTACCATTTATCAATATTAGTTACTATTTAAGGATATTACTATCTGCAAACACTTCGAATGCAGACTCTCAAATGAGTCTCACTTGTAAATTCGAGGTTTTTAGTAAATTTGAAAAGAAAGAGTATGCTCTTCATATAAATGAATCAAGGATCAGCGTTGGTGTGTGCCGTGGGAAAACCTTAAAAGTCTTCTTGTGTGGAACGATATCCTATAATGTAAGAAATAAGAACTGAATGAATAGGTAACAAGAAGTGAGGCTTCCTTCTCAAACCCACACATTAGAAACCCAGCGTTCTGATTACATTTGCTCGCCGCATTAAAAAAAGACAGCCACTGGACTCACGACTGAGGCGAAACTAAAGGCCAATTTAGTGAACAAGATAGGAGCAAATTTAACACTGTCATTGTAAAGTACACAAGTGAGCAGAAAACCTCAATCAACAACAATTGTAATTTCAATCCGGGGTTCTGCTTTTGATTTGCGAAATGTGACCTTGCATAGGAGATGAACTTACATATTGGACAATTACAACTCATTGCAGGGTAGCTCAGTGGTATTCACACTTTGGCACAAAACAATGCACAAATGTTAAAATCAGGACCATGCATGCATCAGTGGGGAGAAACTGGATTAGAGAACAAAACAGTGGGTTAAATAATCTTTTGTCAGCTGGTGCTAGGGTGGTTTTCCATCATTCTTATTGAAAACATATCACATAACAGCAAGTTTTTTTCACTTGGAAGTAGATCTTTTCGGGTTAAAATTATGCATTTAATTAGGCCACGCGTGGGAGGATATTCGCATTTAGGGACACAATTAGAAGTGCTCTCACATTATTAGCTCGGGAGAATAGTTCCCGGTGTACTATAGCAGCAATTAATAAAAGAAGTGGTGGCAATTGGTAATGAGGGTTGAAGTCTTTCAAAGAGTTTTAGGTTGACCTTTGCAAGGCCCCAGAAGACAGCAATTAGAATCCATGGTTGTTTGAAAAATTATGAAGCCCACAGATTTTCCCAGAACTCAGGTGCTTTCTTTTCCACAAAGGTATCTACACTTTTTCTTTAACAAACGACATAAAAAGTACTTAATAAAAGAACACTACATTTGGAAATTAAAACAATTCCATGGTGATTTAGTTTGGTCCAGAGGCAGTTGTTAACATGTAAAATTTAGGTTCAAGGGCCTATATTTTTCTTCCACCTCAGGGAACACTTTACGATTAGCAAGAAGAGGAGGGAAGCAGGGCTGACCCATGTTTGTGCCTCAGAGGAGCAATATACTGTGTGCAATCAGAAAATCATACTTTAGCATCGAAAATAAAAATGAAACATCCATATTTAAATACAGACTAAAAATTAGCAAAATAAGTGCAAATGAAACTGTCATACTATGCTGCTTAATTACCATTGCTCTCACTCACCATTTTCCCCATGCCAAGTTACCCCTAGCTCCAGCCAGATGCGCTATAAGAGAAGAGAGCTGAGCCTTACTCTTTTTTTTACTCTGCTGCATGCCCACTCTGCTTTCCTCACTTCCAGGTGAGCAGGGAGAATACTTATTCCTTCTTTATTTCTAGTTTGACTCATGACTTTTGGAAATGGCCCTTTTTGCAGGGTTATCCCCAAACGTTTTGCTTCTTCCTCCTATATTTTCTTGACCTGCTGTTGTTGGCTTTGGACACTTTACCACTGCTAATCAGTGCTAAAGTGCGCATGCTCTCTGTGTAAATTGTTTTTATGATTGGTTATCCATGATTTGCATATTTAATTTACTAGTAGATCCCTAGTAAAGTGCACTAAGTGTGCCAGGGCTGGTAAATCAAATGCTACTAGAGGGCCTGCAGCTTTTATTGTGCCACCCACATGAGTGCCTGCACGTGGTTTGTTAACTGCCATGTCGACCTGGCAAGTGCACCCACTTGCCAGGCACTAACTGTCCCTTTTCTTACATGTTAGTCACCCCTAAGGTAGGCCCAAGGTACCCCTGTGTGCAAGGTGCAGTGTATGGGAAAGGTAGGGCAATGCCCTGGTGCGTGTGCCATGTCCTGATAGAGCACTACTGCCAATATTGTTCTTCACTATTGCAAGGTACCTGTTCCCATAGGATAGAATGGGAAGTATGCTCATAATTTATTTTAAGCATCACTACCCCTGGGAAGAAGGTGGGAAAATAAAGTTTAGTATGCTTGAAATTAGAATGTTAAAATGCAGTGATTTTCACATTCTGTGTTTGAAAATAGCACTTTTAGAAAGTAGGTACTTTCTTGCTTAGCCGTCCCGTGTGCCTCTGCTAAGATGTGTATTGACTGTCTGGCTTTAGAGTGACAGGGGCAGGGGATGTGCAGTGGGTCCAGGAAGTCTGGATGAGTCAGGGCTGGGCTGAATAGACCTGGGCTGCATTTAGAGAAGGGGGAGGAATTTTTGTTTTTTACCTGAATGGGGCTGGTCTGCCTTCCACAATGCTGTCTCCATCTCGTGCCAGAAAGCTGCACTAGAGAGGACAGAATTGGTTTTGACTGAGCACAGGGTTTCTCTGCCACCAGAGAAAAAAGGATTTTGTAGTATAACTATTGGGGCCCATACCCCAGAACTTTAGATCATTCCTGGAATTCAAGAGGACCCTTTGTCAAGGAGAAGAGCTGGAGAGACAGAGGAGAAGGACTGCCCCTTTGCTGTGTGCTGTGTGGGGTTGGCCTGCAGTTGCTGTTTCCGCCAAGGAAAGGAGAAGGACTTTGCTGTGTGCTGTGTCCCCTGCTTGAAGGAGATCTCCAAGGGCCTGTGTGTGCTGGCCTTATATTCTGAAGTCTCAAGGACACACAGACTTCACCCCAAGCTTCCCTGAACTCTGCTGTTGTGAGCTCTGACCTGCTGAGAGGTGCCTGTGCCGGTTTTGGACCTCTGGAGGTTGTTGCTGCTGTTTGGGAGCTGGAAGAAAGAAGATACTTGTAAAACTGCAAAAAACAATACATCGATCTTCTTGCGGCTGTTTTTCTGACACATCTCGACGGCGCAAGAATAATTTCTACGTATCGATGTGCTGCTGCGAAAACTGACGCAGCGCCTGTCGCCACTGCAAGAATTGATGCATCCAGGGAAGCGTGCCTGAAGAAAACCAACGCATCGCTGCTCAACGCTGCTGCATCGATCACAAATGCATCCTGGATAGCCACGCATCGCACCTGTGCGGCATGTTTTCCAAATGCATCACCAGCGGACCAGAACAATCACGAAGAATCAACGCATCACTCCCCATACAGACCGGAAATGACGCAACCCTTCTCTGTGTGCAGTTGGACTGTTGCATCGCCTCCCCAAGGTCTCAGATGTTGACGCATCTCTTTGTTTCCGACTCTGCATTTTGACGCAACTATAGGTACTTTGTGTAAAAGTCACGCGTCCATAATTTTCTATGGAACAAGTTCTTGAAACCTTTTGAAAGTCATATTTTTAAACAACAGATTTTATTTGGTCATTTTGCAAAACAAGAGGCAGTGATATTGTATTAGCTCGTTGAAGCATTCGGACAATGTGCGCATCAATAACCATTTCCATAAAAACAGACAATCCCTGCGGAACATGCAGGTGAAATAAAAATCGAAACAATATGCAGACAGTGGGCAAGTTTCGGGGTATAGCACAGAATACAGCAGATATAGAAAGCTCAGTCCAGTGAAATAGTAGAACAGGCAAGCAGTAAGAACTTGCAGGACCCTTGGCAGAGGATGGCGGATCCCGCTCAGATGTCCTCCTCAGGTAGAGGGGACAAGTCGATCCCACGATATGTCGTCCACCGCGACCAAATCTTGCGATGTTTCCGTGGGCAGCCCCTGGCTTCGAACACAGCAATTTCGGCTCCCATACACCTATCTAATTCGGTTTTCCATTTGCTGATAGTCGGAGGAGAGGATGCCTTCCATCCCTGTGCAATGTCACGTTTGGCAATAGTAAGGGTGAGGACCAGTAGATGTTGCTTGTATCGGTTCCCCCCAATGTGATCAGTAGAATGCAGCAGAAACAGTCGTGGGACGATGGGATGCACCCACCCCAATACCTCGCTAAGACCTGACCGAACTCTATTCCAAATGGGCTGTAAGGCAGTGCAAGCCCATACCGTATGGAAAAAGGACCCCTCATCTCTGCCACACCTCAAACATACTGGTGCTTGAATAACTCCCATTCGCCACAGTCGTACTCTTGTGTAATAAACTCTATGTAGGTATTTGAATTGAATGAGCCGATAACGCGTGGAGACCGCTGCGCCCCTGGGGCTGGCAATAGCCTCTGCCCAGTCATCATCAGTCAATTCTGGAATATCGGCCAGCCAGGCCAGTCGGGTCTTATCGAGCGTGGTGGGAGTGTGCGTTGTCAAAGTTTGGTATATTTGTCTAATTTTGTGCAGTCCAAGGTCTCCCATCAACAGGCGTCCCTCTAAGGGCTGAAACTCCGGGAGGGTCTCCACGTTTCGGATCTGGGGGGTGAGTGCGTGTCGGAGCTGTAGAAATTAAAAAAATTGTGATTTGTGAAGGCTGAACTCAGTCTGTAGTTGCTGAAATGATTTAAGAGTGGCGCCCCTCCACACATCGCCAAGGGTCGATATCCCTACCAAGTCCCATCCCTGGAACCCGCTCAGTGTGCTAGCTGTCCTGAGGTATGTACCTTGCCACGGGGGGTCTGTCGAGTTAGTCGCCCTTTCCAACCCATCAGTCTGGTCGTTGCCCTCCATAATTGTATGACTACCCTGCCAGCTGGTGGTAAATGGTCCAGCTTTGTGTAACTGTATAATAAATGGAGAAGGGGGACGTGCTCCATCGCGGCATGTTCTACGGCATATGCCGGGTCGGTGGGGGAATTACACCATAGTTTGTTAATTACAAGGATGTGAGACGCAACATAGTAGGAATAAATATCAGCGGCCGCAATCCCCCCACAATACGTTGATTGCACGCAAGTGCGGAGCGCCACACGAACAGCTCCACCGCCCTAGAGGAATTTATTTTGTATTGCGTTTACCTGAGCAAACCACGCACGAGAAATAGGATAAGGGAAATTTTGGAGGCGATATAGAATTGGAGGCAGGGAAACCATTTTAAAAATGGCTGAGGGTCCATAAAGGGATAAAGGGAGAGCAGACCATATTGCCGTTTCATTTTTGAGACTGATCAGCAGTGGGGTGATATTATGTGTCCAAGAGATCTTGGGGCATGGCGAAATGAAAATCCCCAGATACTTGAAACCATCTGTGGCTCTAGACAGCTGCGCGGCCCACGATTCGCGTCCTTGATGTCCACACACTGGGAAGAGGATAGATTTGGCTGGATTAGCGTGAAGGCCGGTGGTGCCCCCAAATACTCTGAGAATTTCCAATATCCAGGATCCAGAGTACCACGGGTCAGTGATAAAAAAGAGAACATCATCCGCATATAATGCTATGCGATCAGATCTTGAACGGGACCAATCGAATCCTCTGAGCACCGGGTCACTTCTGACCCAGGCTGCCAGTGGCTCAACCGCCAGAGCAAACAACAATGGGGATAGTGGGCATCCCTGACGGGTGCCCCTCCGGATCGGAAAAGGGGTGGATCGGTGTCCTGCAATTCAGACCGATGCTGTCAACGCCGTATATAGTAGGCGTATATATGCCAGGAAGCGGGGTCCAAAGTTAATTGCCTCGAGCAGTTGGAAAAGATAGACCCAGCTTAGTGAGTTGAATGCTTTGTCGATGTCGGCTAATAGGAGGGCAGCTGGGAGGCCCAGAGTGGGGGCCGCGACGATGGCAGAATGGACTCTCCTGATGTTATGTCTAGTAGCCCGTTGTGGCATGAATCCCGACTGATCGGGATGTATCAAATCGGTAATGCACCCCCTAAGACGGTCAGCCAAAACTTTCCCTAACAATTTGGGTTCAAAATTTATCAGGGAAATTGGGCGATAAGAAGATGGGTCCTCAGGTGGTCGGCCCGGTTTGAGAAAGAGCACTATCTCCGCGTGATGCCAGTCGCTTGGCAACCGTGACTGGTCTGAAGCGTCCAGAATGGTAGCCAATAAATGGGGCCCTAGAAGTGGCATATGGGATCGGAGGAATTCCATGGGGAAACCATTGGGGCCTGGGGCGTGACCTGGTCAAAGCGCGTTGAGGGCACCAGTCAATTCTTCTAGTGTTATTGGAGTCTCTAGACGGTCCCGAACGGAGTCGGGGAGTCTGCGAAGTGGAATGTCGCTTAGGAATTCCACTATGAGTTCAGCAGATACTTGCTCGTGCCTGGCGTAGAGGGATGTAAAATGTATCGCAAAGGCATCGGCTACCCCCTCTGGCGACGTGTGTAAAGACCCGTCAATGCCACGAATAGTGGGTGTAACGGCAGGGGCGCCGTCTGCTTGGCACAGTCTGTGGAGCATTTTGCTGGACTTATCCCCCCACTGATAAATCCGATGTTGTGATGCCTCCCAGATCTCTTTGGCTTCGCCCAATAGGTATTGGTGCAGTTCTTGCTGCACAAGGACTAAATTACGGCGAATGATGGGGCAGGGATTAGCACTGAGTTGGGAAGAGAGGGACGCCTGGTGTGTTTCTAGGGCATCAAGTTGTTCGCGACGTGCGCGTTTCTCTCATGTGCAGAGGACAGTGTTCGAAGGGGCAGAGGGGCCATTGTCAGCTAAATACATAACAATCGAAGTGTTGAGCATATCCTGATAGGCCGGACTGCGGAGGTGCCACGGGGACATTCGCCAGCGGAATGGGGGCCTGCGGGAGCATGTGTGGAATTGCATTGTAACCGAGGAATGGTCAGAGAGACCGCGAGTTCGATGTTGTATTGCCGAGAATCTGTGTAGAAAAACCTGGGGAACAAGAAAATAGTCTAGGCGGTACTGTGACCCATGGACCGTCGAGAGATATGTGTATGCACGTTCAGTAGGGTGAAACTCCTGCCCAATGTCAGCCCAGTCCATCGTAGACGTAAGAGTAATCAATTTTGTCGGGCCCAAGGGCTGTGGGGAGTCTAGGATGCGCTGGCAGTCCAAGGGCCCCATGGTATTGTTCCAGTCTCCTCCCATCAGGGTCAATCCCACCGGAAGGGAACTCCAGACCCCCAATTGTCAATAAATGTGGCACCTAATGGTGGAGGGGCATAAATGCTACCAATAGTGATCTGTTCACCGCTTAATGTACCCTATGTGCGATATATTTAAACTAAACCCTGCGATGGATGAGTACCGCCACTCCCCTGGAGCCCCTTGTAAACCCTGCATGATATATATGACAGAAGCCGAAGCGGGCGAGGCACGGGGCTTTTGTTCCCCTTAAATGGGTTTCTTGAAGGAGCAGGACATCAGCCCCATACCTCTTTGCCTGGCCTAGAACTGCACCCCGTTTCACCTTATTTAGTAGCCCCCGGACATTCCACTGTTAGGTCTCCGGGAGGGTTTCCGTCACCCGATGTCATAAGAGTTGAGGTACACACTGAATGGAGCTAAACCATCTGCATGAAAGACAATATGAAAAATATCCCGCCGTCTGCATGTATAAAAACCAATAAACTGTATAAACCAACACAGCCAATAAAGCATCCCCCTCCACCCCCCCGCCCGACACTACCAAAAACAAGGAACATCTGTTGCAGTGTAAAGAGCTGTGGACCCCCAACGGGGGGCCCCCAGATATCACACCAATGAATCCCACCCCACCCCAAAACACCAAGAGAACAGGGAGTGCAAGGCGGACACAGCCCAGCAGCCCGTGGTCAAGAACCCACGCCAAACCAGAGAAGAACATTATTGATATGCAGTTAACCCTACATAATGTCTTACAGTTCACCATTCGACATGTGGAGCAATCTGGACTGATCATGGTGGACGCTCAGGATATTCTGCCAGACCCCGGCCCCTGCCGCTTCTGCGACTTGTTGCGGCGCGGCTGCTGAGTACGAGAGCTACAAGAGGAGTCCGAGTCAGTGGCAGATGGAGAGATCGCCCGGAGCTGGGGACTGTCATCCGACCACGCGAAGACTTCCTCGGGGGTGTCGAAGAAGTAGGATTTGGAATTGTAGATTACACGCATCCGAGCCGGATATAGCAGCATGTATTGAACGTTCAGCTCCCTGAGTCTGCGCTTCGTGGCCATGAAGGATTGGCATTGTCGCTGCACTAGGCGCGTGTAGTCTGGGAATACCATGATTGAGCGAGAGTCATCTTTGTGTGTCCTGGCGAACCACAGGATAGCATCACGGTCAGCGTAGTTCATAATCTTCGCAATAACAGGCCTCGGGGCCTCGCCCGGGGGGGGTCTCTGCGTCAGGGCCCTGTGCGCCCTCTCGACAACAGAGGCAGAGGACAGGAGATCACCAGGAAGGATGTCCTTAAGCCAGTGTGTGATAAAGTTTGTCATGGAAGACCCTTCGCAACCCTCGGCTAGGCCCACAAAGCTCAGGTTGTTCCCCCTAGCGCGGTCCTCCGCATCCTCCACCCTAGAAGCCAGTTCCTGCATGACCACCGTTAGTTTGTTCACTTTCTTCTGAAGGGAGGTCACCGAGTCTTCGACCGTAGAGGTTCTAGTTTCGGCCTCGGTGATCCGGTCCACTGTCTTACGGAGGTCCTGGCGCAGGAATGAAACTTCGAATCCCACCACGCCGATCTTGGCATCCAGCATGTCTCGGGCATTGTTGATTGCCGCAAGGAGGGCCGCGTTATCAGGGGACGAGCTACCCCCATCGCCACCAATGGCACCTCCGGCAGCCATAGTGTATTGTTCAATAGTGTCCTGCTTGGGGCCAGCACCACCCGGCCCACCCTTGCCCATCAGACTGGCCGGCCCTGGCCGCGAAGCAATGGAGAGGATGCAAGGAGCCTGCCCCTCTGGGCAGATAAAACCAGGACGGCAGACGTCAAAAGGGTGCAGTCCGGGGTATAGTACCATGCACTCTGAAAGGATCAGGCCGGTGAACAGGATCTGGTGGCGGGATGGCCGTCCGACGTGCCAGTTCTAGCCCCTCGGGCCCAGGGAGAGCCCAGATGAGATGGTCACCGGAAGGGGCTGTGAGCCGCAGTGCCAACAGGCCTCTCCCCAAGGCCGAGCACAGGGTGCACACAGTGTTGCTTGCTAAATAGGGGGGACCAAAGTGAGCCGACCCGCAGCAGTCGGGCAACCTCAGGGCCACCCACGCAGTAATCCAGGGTGGAGGGCAGTCTTAAGCGTGATGGCGCCGCAGTCAGCCAGTCCCGACCAGACCGGAACAATCCAACGCCGGCCGTGGGGGAGCGGGGGCCCCCAGGGATACGATGGGGTCACTCACCGTCCGGGTCACGACCTGACCCTAGTGACCAACCGGCGTCGTGCCCAGAAATTCTTGCCAGAGTCTGTCGACATCAGCAGCAGCCTGCAGCACTCCGGTCGCCGGCTCTGAGGCCAGCAGAATCTTGGTGTCTCCTGCCGCAGGAAGCCAGGCGGCATACCACAGTCAAGCAGCGTCGTCCCCTCAGCGCAGCCACTAAGGAATGGTACTTGCCGGGCGGAGGGGGAGGGGGCGCCGGCCGGTGGGCCTCACAGCACAGCACAATGCACTTGTCCCCCCCCGGTGCGTCAGGATCCACAGCGCTCACTGCAATAGTATCGCGCCCCAGGTGCCGGCGTTCGAGGAAGGCCAGGGCAGTGTCTCCGGGCGGGTGTCGGCTCACCTCCGGCACCACATCGTCGTAATGGTGGCCGCCATGTTGAGAGGGATGAGTCGCTGGCAAACGCTGCACGCCGTATCTAATTCAGGCAGCCTGCCACCGGCACGAGACTCTCTACCACCAGGGTCCGGAGCGCCGCCCAGAACTCGATGCACAGCTCCCTCCGACGGTCGCCAGGCCCGATCGCACTCGCGGGAGCGGTGATACGCAGTCCAGCCAGGGATCGGTGAATTTTACTGCCGCTGTGTCCTCGATCGCCGGATTGCCCCGATCTCCACACGCCGGAACAGGTAGGGCATACGGTGGAGCTGGGAGAGCATTACCGGGCAGGATTTAGTAGGATTCACAACGGTTGAATGCGTGGGTAGACGGAGCTTAGCTAAGCTGCGTTCGCCATGATGGCCAATCAAGCCACGCCCCCGAAAGTCATATTTTTAACAGTATATGTTAGATTTTTGTCGTTTTGGTCTTTTTGAGTTTAGATAAATATATTTTATTTTTCTAAACTGGTGTGGTGTCCATTTGTGGTGTTTTCACTGGGTTGCTGTGAGTTTTGGTACAAATACTTTACACAGTGCCTTTGGGATAAGCCTGTCTGCTCATGCCAAGCTACTCACGGTGGTGAGCAGGGGTTATCTTAAGTGTTTGTTCCCCTTACCATGACTAAAAGCAAGGGTCCCTATTTGGGCAATGGTACCTTCCTCTGCCAACTAGAAACCCCCATTTCTAACAATGACAAAAGAAAGAATTGCAATTTCACAAAATGAAGACTGAAGGGGTGCTGTCAGTCCGTCTTCTCTTTCCATGTCCCACGGTGGAAGGAAAACACGGACATAAAGTGCAGCAGTTTACTTACAGGTTTCCTTTCATGTACTGGAGACCAGTTGTTAGAAATGGGGTTTCTGTTTGGTTAAAGTATACATCCAAGCCAGGCAGAATCCACCAACCTAGTCAGGGTAAACTAGATACACTACTAGGATAACCTATGCTCACCCTCTTGTAGCTTGTTACAGAGCAAGCAGGCTTATCTCAAAAGGCAATATGTAAAGTAGTTGTGCAATACACACACACACACAATAAATACATCACAAAAAGACTCCATACTGGTTTATGTAAATAGCTTTCTGTATTGGTAACACAATGAGACCAAAACAATATAAATACTTTTCAAGTTATAAGCATTTTTGATAAAAGCAGGTAATGCTCTTTCACATCTGTAATGGGCTTTACGGCAGTCTCTGTGAAATCACAAGGTTTCCCATAGGGGATCAAAAGATGGAATTCGTATGCTCTGGAGCGGGAAAAGCAACATTCCACAAGTCCTCTGAATGACGGTGGTTGTAAACAAAGGTAAAACTCAGTGTTCCAGAGTCAGCAGACTTTCAAACTCAGTATACTTTCCAACTCAGATACCCGTGAAAACGCAGGGCAGCTATTACTGAGCACAGTACCTTTCTTGTGTAGACAAAGGGACAATCACACATCAGCAGCCGTCTCCCGGTTGGGGATTGGCTCTTCGATGTGGCTGGTGTTGTGAGTGTAAAGCTGCGTGGGCTAGTTTCGGGTGTTGGAATGTCTTAGACGTGGTGGCTCTGGCAAAGTGTAGACGCAGTGGTCTCCCTTGTTTAGGACATGTGCTGCAGTTGGCCCCTCTTCCCAGAGCTTGCAGCTGAGAAGAGAAGAGACACGCTGGACTGTCTATGGGCGTTGCATCTGGAAAGAACCAGCGGACACGGCGATCTTGCTGTAAGGACTGCCAGGATATTTCTGCAGGAGCGTCAGGAACTTGGAGAGAGTGCCTCAGCCTTCCCCTACGGCCTTCCGACTCTATCAGACTCTAGAGCACCGGATGGCACGCCAGGGGAAAACAGGGAAACAAAACAAGGAAAGGCGGGGGTAAACTCCGGTGGCGTTGCTGACGGCAAGTCAGGAATAGTTGAGGCAATACCCAGCTGTAAAAAAAGGACTGCGTTATCTCCTGTCTTCACAATACAACCTAACGGTATGAATAAACCCCTGTCAACACCTACCACAGTTATGTTACATCTAGTCGTATAGGGGGAAGGCGTATTTGGTTCAATATCTAGTATCCTATACAACAGAAAACAAAGGGTTAGAAGTGAGCCTCTACTATATCTTAAAACATATGCTCTAAATGTGTGCAACTCACCCCACCATTCTCCTGGAGTACTATAAGAACACAGGATTGTACTCCATCTTGGGTCCACAAAGAATGAGAGTCGTGCTTATTCTGCTAAGGTGTATAGTATAATCTGCCAAGAGAGTAAAGCAAAACTAAGTACCCCCCTTACAGTCACCATAAACCACCATATAAATAAAAAGGCAGCGCAGTGCGCTGTTACCGTGATTCTGACGTAATGAGCCATAATAGCGCAGTGGTCCACGCAAGTGTCCCTAGAGAACAACAGGACAATGTCTTCTCCGTGTATGCAAGGGAACAACCCCCGCAAATATGCAGAGCCCACAGGCAGTATCCAAAGATGAACACACAAGCAGGGCCTGTCCCGGTAGCGAGGGCAGAGCCGGCCGTGGGGCAGAGCACCAGGAGTAGGGAAGCTCGGGGAGAAAGAGCAGCGTGCCCGGCCCGGCAGCGGGGATTGAGCCGACCGCGGGGCGGAGCACCAGGAGTAGGGAATCTCGGGGAGAAAGAGCAGCGTGCCCGGCCCTGCGGCGGGAATTGAGCCGACCGCGGGGCGGAGCACCAGGAGTAGGGAGGCTCGGAGAGAAAGAAACAGCTTCGAAAACCTCTCCCGCTACAACAGGGAGTTTAGAGGCAGAATCCGGCCCGGCAACGAAGGAGGTGCAGGCTGCGGGACGGAATTCCAGGTCCAGGGGAGTCAGGCAGAACTACGAGCAAGGACCTCCAACAAACGAGAGGACGATAACGGAAACAGGAAATACAACAATGGAAGTCAGGCACCAAGAACAAGGACCGAAATGAGGCTCAAAGCAAGAATGCTAAGCGTGTTCGTGTGCACGGAGGTGCCTTAAATACTAGAACGTCTCGGGGGCTGGACCGCGGGGCATGACACTTGCTTCAGGCAGGGCAGGCATGGCAATTTTTGGTAACATACAGCACAGACTCGTAGATCTTTCATTGACACATGACACAGGTGTGTGTGGGTGCACAAAAATAGCTGCAGACACCCTGCTTAAAGTGCTAAGTTGGTCAAGACCAGCAGTAGTTTTTTGTGAGAGGGAAAGCTTTGATGGGTCTGAGATTTCTGAAAACAAGGGGCAAGCCAACCAGCCCTTGCAGAACCCTTGACTACAGTCACAACGCAGAGCTAGCACGCAGTAGGCAAGTACAGCAAGGCAGGTAGCAAGGTGGCAGTCCCTCCTGCAGCTTAATGTGCAGCAAGTGAACACAGCAGAGCAGTTAGCAGAGTGGCAGTCCCTCCTGACAGCACAGCAGTCCTTCTGGCAAGATGCAGATGTGCATCCAACGATGTCTGGTTACACGTCCGAAAGTGCCTGATTAGAAGGGATCAGAGATCCAGTACTTATCTCCAATTATGCCTTTGAAGTGGAGGAGACTTTGAGGCAAAGTCTTTGAAGTGCACAGGCCCTTTTCAACCCAGTCCTGTCTGCCGAGCTAACCCTGTGGGGTTGATTAGTGCTATGTTTGAGAGCAGGACACTACCTATTGAAGTGTACGTGTCAGTCCCTCCCCATTCTCTGTCCAGGAAGACCCATCAGTATGCAGATACAGCTGAGGGTCCTGTATTAGTGGCTTTCTAGAGGGAATGCACAAAGTGTAGCTGTCACCTAAACCTAGACATGTATTGGAGATTGGCTGGAAGGCACACAAAGAGCTAGGAGCAGAGAAATGCCCACTTTCTAAAAGTAGCACTCCTAACCTAGTAATGCTGAATCCAACTTTACCAGTAAAGAGGATTTGTCATTACCAATTCAAAGATATAAACATAAAGCTACTCCTCTGCAATCAGGAATTGCAGCTTTTAAGTATTTTAAGGAATCCCCAATGTTAACCTATTAGAGGAGCAGGCCTCACCGTAGTGAAAAACGAATGTGGGTGTTTGTCACTGCCAGGACATGTAAAACACAAAGGCACATGCCCTACGTTTTACTTACATAATACCCTGACCTTAGGGCCTACCTTGGGGTGAATTATATGTAATAAAAGGGGAGTTTAAGGCTTGGCAAGAAGTTTTGAATGCCAAGTGGAAGTGGCAGTAAGCTGCACTCAAAGGCCCTGCAATGGCAGGTCTGACACAGGGTTTAAAGGTTACTTAAGTGTGGGTGGCACAATCTGTGCTACAGGCATTTGAAATACAGGCCCTGGTTATGGTTTACCATTTCACAAGGGATTTACCAATAAATCAAAATTTGCCAGTCAGGTATACCTCAATGGCATCAAGTTTAGGGAGAAGCACATGCACTTTAGCACTGGTTAGCAGTGGTAAAGTGCTCAAAGTCCTATGGCCAACAAAAAGGGAATCAGCAAAACAGAAGGTAAAAGGCAAAAATCCTGGGGAAACACCACCCTAAGGATGCCGGATCTACCACCAACACTCTTGTCTGGACACATTAAACACAGAGACTGTCAAAGACGCACTAAGTGAATAAAAAAATACAGTCATCAGCTACTAAAATCTGAGCATGGCTACAACAGTCATCAGCTACTAAAATCTGAGCAGGGCTTCTGTTTTTAATTTGTTTAAAAAGTGACCTTGCGTCACCTGCAGGAGGTGAACTTATACTTCGGACAAGTTCAAAGCATTTCAGAGCTTCTCAGAGATAGAACAATCATCATATGTTAAAATCAGATGCTTGCATTTTTCACTGTAGAGAAATGGATCAAAGAAAAACGTTTGGGATATATTTACCTGTTGCTAGCTTGGGCCACAAAGATTTTCTGTCACTCTTCTCGACAATTCAAAAGTATAATGTCCATAACAGTGCAGTTTTGTTGCAGCTGTGAGTAGTCTTGCGGGCAAAAACTATTAAAACTATTTTTTGTGCTGTACTGAGGTGAATGTATGGCATTGTTCTGCATTCTGTCCATCAACTGTTGTTTTTGCATTTGTCACCCCGAGTGGGAAGGGTATGCCTAGACGTGCTTTCCATGCCACTGGAATCAAGCTATCCTGGCTGAAGAGGGGTGAAACCCCAAAACTGGTCCTAGGATACTTGTTTCCAGTCCAGGGAGGACCTGGCTTGGCAGTTCGGGTTGGACTGTTCTCATGAGGCACAGGGTCAAGACTGATTTGCATATGGCTGGGTTCAAACTGGAACGGCATTGTGAGCAAAAAAACGATGGATTTAGACCCAGATCTCTGTACTGGGGTGAATGTATGACATTGTTCTGCATTCTGTCCATCAACTGTTGTTTTTGCATTTGTCACCCCGAGTGGCAAGGGTATGCCCAGACTTGGGTCCCCTGCTCTCCATGCCACTGGAATCAAGCTATCCTGGCTGAAGAGGGGGGTGAAACCCCGAAACTGGTCCTAGATGTTTGTTTCCAGTCCAGGGAGGACTTGGCTTGGCAGTTTGGGCTGGACTGTTCCCATGAGGCACTGGGTCAAGACTGATTTGCATATGGCTGGGTACAAACTGGAACGGTATGATGAGCAAAAAAACGATGGATTTAGACCCAGATCTCTGTACTGGGGTGAATGTATGACATTGTTCTGCATTCAGTCCATCAACTGTTGTTTTTGCATTTGTCACCCCGAGTGGGAAGGGTATGCCCAGGCATGGGTCCCCGTGCTCTCCATGCCACTGGAATCAATCAAACTATCCTGGCTGAAGGGGGGTGAAATCCCGAAACTGGTCCTAGATGTTTGTTTCCAGTCCAGGGAGGACTTGGCTTGGCAGTTTGGGCTGGACTGTTCCCATGAGGCACAGGGTCAAGACTGATTTGCATATTGCTGGGTTCAAACTGGAACGGCATGGTGAGCAAAAAAACGATGGATTTAGGCCCAGATCTCTGTACTGGGGTGAATGTATGACCTTGTTCTGCATTCTGTCCATCAACTGTTGTTTTTACGATTGTTATCCTAGCACAAAATTCATAACGGGCTATTAGGAATAATTGATTGCTCGAAGAACTGGGTTATCCTCCATTGCATCTGCTGCAGACATACGGCCAAATCCACAAATGTTTTACCGTCATTTACTTTTGCAGTACCCCCTGCTTACTCCTGGCTTCTAGGAGTAAGACAGGAGCAATCCAAGACAGCTCCTGTATTTCCGTCGTAAACCAGGAATAATACAATTAAAGGGAAATTGGGCGACTGATTATGCAAGAAGAGAAATGAAAAGGGAAGGAGGCGAAAGAAACTACCAGTGCGGGCTCTGGCACAGCAGGATATATGATATTTTTAGATAATTGTATTAATAAAAATCGATAACCAAGTGTACTGTACTACATTGTTGTTAGTTCCTCCTGTACATGGCAACACATGACTGAAGATGCAATAAAATTGTTTAACATTTTTTTACCACAGAGAATTGTTCACATTTTCAATGGTATTACAGTGAAGAAGGGTGGTATATCAATGACACAATAGCAGGGCCTTAGGCCATGGCTGCCAGCTTAGATCTTAGCATAGTTCAAATTTCATTTGTTTAAAACATGTTGTGTAAATCAGAAATGCCTCCTCTCCTGCAGGGGCCTATACCATTTGCAGCTTCATCTACTACCGCTAGCTCATACAAATAACAATTAAAAAATGTAACCATTTTGTTTTGCGTTTAGCAGAAAAAAAGAACCATTTTCACACATATGTTATGTAGTTCTTTTTAAAAAACGCAAATTTCCATTTAATGTATTCGGAATCAGGGCAGCAGCAAGTCGCACTACATGGGTATCAATTTTCGTTCTATTTTTTTTTTTTGTTAATTAAACATTTCCTATCACGATTAAAATTGCATTTCGAAAAATGAAAATGAAATGGTTGTGTGACGTGCGCATTTAAATTAAACAGTGTTTGGGGAGCGAATGGAAATTATTTGTAAAAAAAAGATCTTGTCTAGAGAGGGCGCCCAACAGCGGTATGACTCTCTTGCGAGGCGATGGATGACTCCAGAGTGTCGATGATAATCTTGGTATGCCATAAAGCATCTCAAGCACATACTAGAGAGTTTCCGTTTTAAATGGCAGTTTGAAGCTGTATCGGTTAATCGGCAAGGCAGCTGGAGACGCTTTACATCTATGTTTCAGCGAGAAAATGGCCGCCTTGCCTATGTTGGCCCTGCAAGCATCAACTGCGACAGATTGACTGCCTAAATGTTTCATCAAAATAGTAGCGATAACCGCCGCATTTAAAAATAGATTCTATGCCATGCAGATTGTGTCGTCGTTAGGGAAACTAAAAACTAATCTCTACCGACAACTAGATACTATATTTAGTGGTCCATCTCACATTGAAAATATGTCACTTACAAGTGGTTAGTGTAAATGTTTGCATTTTTCCTGTAAAACCTAAAATATATCACCAGTCCTCAAAGAATTGTTGGATAGAAAGCTGTAAACTGAGTGAGCAACAATGAAATTGACATATCAAAAACAGCAATAAATGTATAAATGACGCTGGCAATTTCGAATCAGAGCCACTAGATTTTCACTGTTTTCCACCAGGCAAAAATTGTTTTTTTGCTCGAACCACTGGTTGAAACATCTTTTTTGCTTTGGACAGTTGGTTCAAAATTACTTGTTGCGGGTGCATAATATTCGTAATCTGATCCTCTGTGTTGTTGTAGCTATAGAAAAGGAGGACTAGATGAGTTCTCACAATAAGTTTGTTGTTGATTAACAAGTTGTGTTTGTGCATTGTCATGTCCTCTATTGCTGGGTCTTCAATATTTCAACTTGCTTTCTTTAAGTCTTTTGGGCACCTGGCTTGATTTGAATGAGTCCTCCCTACTTTACCCTGAGGTTCAGAATGCAATGGCTGAGGCTCGACCTTAGATTAGTTACGTCAGCCATGGGGTCTGGGTGTGAATCGTACACAGTCATGGAGAACAAAGAAGACTTTGAAAACCTTCCAGCAACAAAACAGAAAAATGCAACAGGAGTTTTTGCACTAGCCCAGATCAACCTCCACCAAAGATGTGATGCATTTCACATGTGGTGTTCGGGCATGAGAGAGTGACTATAGGGAAGGAGTATTTGTCATTTTGACAATGGAAGCTCTCCATTTATATTCAGCCACTTATGCAATACTTAGTTCTCAGGACGTAAGATGGATGTAAAATATACACCGTTTGGGGACTTACACACAACTGGAAAGGTGAATCGAAAATTTGTTATAACCATGACTGTTTTTGAACATTGCATTATTTACAACTTTCTAGGGAACTGGAAACACTAATGAATGCAATTATAATTCCTGTTCTTTCTGTTCAGTCTAAACCCGGTCTCCAACCTTTTCTGTAATACGAGCTACTTATGGTCTATGAAAATTCTCCCGAGCTACTAATATTATTTGAGACGTAATAGACTACATCAGACATTGCATCAGTGGCCATCTTACGCAAGGTTGCCAGCATGATCATATCTGTACATCAGGATCGATAGCTAGCAGTAATGTGAAAATGCTTTGTCACTGTGGAATGCCTCTACATTGGTAATACATGACAGTCATAGGTGAAATACTCTGCCACCAAGTTAATTATATTAGTAGAAAATCTCCCCAACACCATTTGATTTTTCTCATTCAAATATCCGCTTCAAATATATTTTGGAAATTCAACCATTTTTCGCCACACATGAGCTTATGAGTTCTAAAAGTACACAAATGTTCGTCTCAAATACATGCTTTTCAATTTGGGAACACACATATTTTAATTCTACCATGCACATGCTTCCAGTTTAATTGACCAGGCTGCACACAGGAGAGCTACTTACAGGTACCTGGAGAGCTACCAGTAGGTCACGAGCTACTCTTTGGAGAAGCCCTCCACGCTCGGAGCAGCGAACTCACCCGTTGCCGCCGCAGACCTCAGCGTACTCGCTGAAGACCAGTGGATTAACGATGCGATCTATTCAACCCTTCTCTGGCATTGCGTCACGATCCAAGCTGGATCACCGCCTCTTAGGTGCTTCCTTTGATACACACCATTCCAATTTGCTTAGATGATCACCATCACTTAGGTGCCTTCTTGGATACTCTCCATTTTACCTAATCGTAGAACCACCAAGTCTCTTGTTACTTGACCAGCCGGGTTGGAATTATCACTGGCAGAGAGATGTATAAGAGGCTTCACATACCAAGTACAGCCCTGAAGAAGTTGCGGATACTTCCCACTGTGACGAAACACGTGTTGCCTGGTTGCTTTTTGACGTTACATAGAATAAAGAACAAAGAACTGATCCACTCGAACTTTAATGACACTTCCTTTGCTTACATGACTTTATGAACTCTCATTAAGAACTTTTTTACGTGTGCATAGGACCTTGGTTATAAGGCTGGCCCTCACGCTTGATCTTTCACAGTGATTTCGTTTAATTTACTGCTTAGAACAGTACTTAAAATGCTTTTATACGTACTGAGTTTTTACCTTTGATAAAGCAGGTAATGCAAAAGATTGAACATTCCAATTAAATTAAAAATTGCATGATCTATTTAAAACTTCAATAGGAAATTTCTCTTTCCAATGTTATTGCATGCAGAGTAATTTTCCGGTAATATGGGATGAGTTTCTGGGTTTCTATGATGCTGTTTATTGAAGATGAAGGCCTTTCTATTTACAATGTTATAGATACGGTCTCCTCTCCTTCTCATAACCTCTTTATGTATACCGTATTCTTTCACCCAGAAGTGGATCTTGGCACATTTAACATCTGCTTATGTTCAGCTCAGTGGTACTCTTTTTATTGTCTTGGGGATTATGAAAGAGTGAGTCCTACATGATTTGAACCTATAACCACAAACTTAAAGGAAGATCCCTGCACTACATGGATTTGTCCATCGGGCCACCAGCTGCTTTACTTTGTATTTTTAACTTGTTTAATGAATTGCTTTTACAGTGGTTTTTGAGTCAAACTATAATTCTAATTCAGAACCAGGCACTGTTTATGAGCTATAGAAGTTACAAATACACCTTACTTGATGTTATTTGTAGGAAATAGTTATTATCTGAGAGGGGTGGAAGCCCCACTCAAAAATTCAATGCAATCCTTGTCCAGGAGAACCACAAAAATCACTAAATTAACTCACTTTAAGCCCCTGGTAGCTTGACACAACAGCAGTCAGGCTTAAATTAAAGGTAATATGTCAAGTATTTATACAGCATGCAAACAGTAATAAACTGAAAATTTAACAAAAGAAAAAAATACAAAGCCAATTTACAAAAAATAGAGTAAAATGTAATAAATAAAATGATACCAGTATAAGAATCCAATCAGTAGAACAGGAGAATTAGGTTTTTAAAGTTTCAGTTGAAAATAGCATCAAAAAGCACAAAGCACCACTCACGGTCATCGGGTCACACTAGATTGGGGTAAAGTCACAATTTTAGGCTGACTGCGATGGCCGTGGGTTGAATAAAGGGACCAGATTAGTCCTGCTGAATAGTTACCTTCTCGTTTGATGCAAAAAGTTGCTTTCACAACTGAGGGGGCCACGAGGAGAAGGCTTTTGGTGTGAGTCAAGCTCAATTTCTGGTATTTGACCTTTACTTGAGGAGTAGTTCTCAATGATGCCAGCATAGGGTCCAAAACCTGGGGGACATCTCTTGGGGATCATGACTCAATCCAGCACAGGCCAGTAGCAAGGTCCAGGCAGTTCCCATTGTGCTGGTCAGCTGGGTATTTGTAAGGGAGCCTTTCAAAACTTGTTGTGTCCCTGTAGCTCACACAGGAAGTCAACCAGCTGACCCTAGGAGCCACTCTGGGTAGCCTGGGATTCAAGGCGAAGAGGTCCAACCCTCCTCCTTCCGACTACATAGATGGAATGCTTGCATTCATCTCAGCCACTGGTGATCTCTTAGGACCACATTCCAATCCATCATTTTTCACACACCGTGCCACCTCAGTTTGGGCCAAGCCATATGCAAATCAGCCTTGATCCTGCTGCAATGGGAACAGTCCAGTCCGTACTGCCATGCCGGGTCCTTCCTGAACCAGAAAACAGGAGCAACCCAGGACCGGTTTCACCTCTATTATGGGCTCATCAGCCAAGTATAGCTTGATTCCAGTGGCACAGTGAGCATGGGACCCACATCTGGACATACCCGTCACACTTAGGGCATGTCCTACATTTTAAATACCATGCACCCTGCCCTACAAGCCTTTGTGGCCCACTTAGGGGTGACTTATAAGTATTAAAAAGTAAGGTTTTAGCCAGGCAAACAGGTTTAGTTTGCCAGGTTGGAATGGCAGCTTAACACTAGACTATACGCTGAGACATGCTTTCAAAGGCTACTTCAGCGGCTGGCACAATGAGTGCTGCAGCCCAGTAGTAGCATTTGAGTTACAGGACCTAGGTGTATTTAGTACCATTGAGTAGGGACTTATAAGTAAATTTAATGTGCCAATTATGTGTAGGCCAACTATAGCACTTTTTATGGGAAGAGCACAAACACTTGAGCACTGGTTAACAGGGTTAAAATGCATAGACGCCTGAGAGCCAACAAAAACGGGTTCAGCAAAGGGAGGTAGAGCAAGGCAACAATCTGGGGTGACCCTGCAAAGAGGTCCTGATCCAACATTATCGTAAATGTGATTTCTTGATTTGAAATTCTGTAAAAATGTTTTACAATATTGAGGAAAATGCATACGAGTTGCAGTGGTTTTCTCTGTTTTCTCCACTGTCTGATAGACCAACAGTGCTTTCTCTGAATATCACTAGTTAGGATGTCTGCAGCCCTTTTGATAGTACTGGTATTACGAATTCATGATTTAAAATATGGATTCTTGCAGAAGTTAATAAAATATTATGTAACTGTCCAACTCTGAAAGATGCTGAATATGTAGAAACCATACAAAAACGTTTTAGTAAATTTAGTATCAATCTCTGTCACTCCACCTATGTTGGAAATATTTTCATTTTATTTCTGCATAAGCTACAATCTACAAACCTATCTGAAAGGAAGGAATGTAAGCACTATAGTGTATATTAGAACTACCGCACAAATAAAATAGCATATTACAATAGCCACTGAAAAGGTTGGCCAATTTTACATGTCAATTATCTTTTCCTGTCAGTCGATGTATCATTTAAGCTCCTTTTAATACAAGATTACTACAGTTAAGGTTTATAAGAAAAAATCATTCTTAGAAAATTACAGTGCCTGTGATGGTAAATTGGAAAGAACCCTTGCTGGTCACTGTGATTGTAACCACATTACCATTTTAATTTTATTCACACATTAGATTTTTTTGCAGAAGTGGGCATATCTTCCTGCAGGAAATAGGTGTCCAAACTGTTATAAATCTATTAGAAACTTGGTTTGAAAGGCATTCATTCATAGAAAAGGCTTGTTTATTGGCAAGTTTTAAAGTGTATATAGATATCACTGAGATCATTTTCAAACGCATGTGAGTTAAATCTGCAAGACTGCCATGTCGCATCTGTTACAGAATTAGCTTGATGTGTGGGGATCAGTTAAAACCATGAGATGATTACAGGTACTTGGATACTTCTGTGCCAAAAGGAAATGTGCTGCCTTGTCTAGAGCAGTACACACTGTTTGACATTTTAGAAATGTTTGATTTAGCTTCTTGTATACAGGCAGGTTTTGGAAAAAGCTATATCGGTCTGTATATTTATGTTTAGGAAAATATATGCATCTCTTCACTTAGAGGATATGTTCCCCATGATCAGCTTTATTGTACTATCAGTAGCGCCTGACACTATATTTGACTATAGAAATGTTTTTCCATTGACAGAATTTGAGGTCTCCTGAATTTATTCCAATACGTTTAGAGTCTCTAATGCTTTCCCTGGCAAAATCATGGAAAAATAAGTTAAAAAGTAACTGAAAAATAATATAAACTAAAATCACCTTCTACATCATCACCAATTAGGGATAAGAATCTGAAGAGGCACCAACATTACAATGGAAAACACCAGATCAGAAATCCCCAGATTTCCTTATCCTATATTACCACTTATTCAAAACATAGACAAAGACTGAGACCTTAATTGTTGACCAAACTAGAAATCGATTTGTTTGTTATGGCCACAGAATGTGGCAAGTCGACCACCTGCAACGACAAAGGCCAAAGACCTGGAACTTAACATTTGGCCAGAACTTGCCTTTATCTTCTCAAATCCATGCTGTAGTTAGGGATGCTAACTTTTGTGTTTCATACCATCTGATAAAATCTTTAGTAATGCTATGTCAGTAGTGTTGGCACGTGATATACTGTAGGCTTCTAAAAAAACTGATGGGAAAAAATCACATGATTACAGAATCAGGCAGTCAGACACTTATGGAAATCTGAAAGTGTGACCATCAATTCAAAACTGAAAACACTTTTTTTAGCTGTCTGTGTCATGGGGGTATAGAATCAACTGTAAAGTTGTCTGTGCTATACATAAGGCTATTGGAAGAAAAGGCTGTGGTACATTCAGAAAGTTACACAGAATTACATTTCAACCAGGAGTATCCCAGCAAACCTTCAAGAGGCTAAAATATGAAGGCTGATCCCTAAGAGTGCATGACTTAAATATGTGTGCCTTTTGCCTAGACCATATGATTGGAATCAACAAGTGAAAAATGAGGGATAGAGGTCATAGCCCAGAAGCCACTGGACTCCTGATACACCTAATTCAGGACTTGTATTTTGAACTGTACAGTGCTCCAAAGAATCACGAGGCAATATACAGCACTAAATAAAACTTTCAAATAAATCCTAAATAAACATTCTTGTAATATTGAAAGTGAGCCCCGCTTCAAGGTACCACTTTATAACTCAATTGATGCAAGCCAAGGACACCATTCAGCTCCAGACCTTGTCGTATAATTCCTAAATTACCCCACATCTATTACTTAGGTATATTGCTCTTTCCATTAAATATGAATCCCAGAGTGTTTAATGATTGAAAATAGTCAATAAAGAACCTTTTTGTCTTTGCCTAACCAATTGGTTGCCTGACTCCAAAATCCTCATCCCTTTGACATTTATGATTTTTCTCCAGTGCTGATGGTGGTTGTGTTTTTACAGAAGTGGTGTAGAATCTCCTTTAGCACTATCAGAAGATCATATTTTATGTTTGTATTTGTGGCATAGACATTAGTATGCATGCGTTTGTGCCATGTGACTAGTATTATTGATGCAAAATATGTTGCTTATCAATGGGCCACATGCGTTCATGACCTATGCAGAGGTGCAATTATGAGTGTGATTGTACCACCCTATAGCTTCGATACCAAATTGCTTTGCAAATGGACTGCATTGCCATTTCCCACATTTGGTGGGACATTTGTATGCCATTACTGCTCCTTTACCATTCAAACTGGCCTTCTTCTTTTGTCTGTAATTTGTGTGTGCTTCTGGCAGTGTTGAGAATGTGAATCTCAGAACTCTTTTATTTGCATGTTCACCTTAAAATTTCTTTGAAGAGAAGGGCACCAAAACAAACTAAGGTTGAGAGAAGTCTTTGTACATTTTGATGGAATGTCAGCTAGGATTTTTTCGTCAGCCAACTATAGTATTTGGCCAGTCTAAGGCAAAATTTTAAAATGATTGAATTGGCATTAGGTTTCAGGGAAAATTAGTGTGTTATGTTATGTGTGGCTACTAGCTTAAGACTGGTTGGATATTTTTCTTCCAGTTACATAATTGGATTATTCCTTAATCAACCTAGCACAACCACTTTATTTACTTTATTAGTTGTTCAGTTCTAGTGATGAAGCACAGTTTATGTTCCGATGGTGGAAGCTGTGCTTAATTTGAGCAAGTGTTTGCTGGTAGGGGCCACTGGCAGACATTTGCTGATTTGTGCATATTTTTCTGCATCTGACATTTACAGAGAGAGGGAAAAATACACAAGTGGAAAGATGGAGGAAGAGAACGATGGAAAAACAGTCACAAAGTGAGAAAGCAGGAGCCTGCAATAGTGAGATAAAAGCCTAGGTTGTGTGGTGGTGGATTAAAGGGGGATTCAAGACGAAGCAGCCGCAGAATAAGGTGCACCAACATTTAATTGCTCTGGCTGTGGGCCACTGAGCAGAGCTTTGGGCACCGGCACTCACTCTTTTACAAATTAAGCAGTATTAATTAATCAATTAAGCAAATGCTTATTGTTGATCAGGACTTCCTGCAAATTACTACAGGAGTTAAAAACAAGATAGGGCCCACAGGTGATTCTATTTTTTCCAGAATTTCCTTTGCTTTTTATCTAGGCATTCAGTTTGGCCATCATCCCTCAAATTGTAGCTCCATACCATCCAAATCATATCCAGGCAGATGTTAGATTCGGCAGAACTTCTCAGTCGATGCCCCCACCAAATCATACAATATGTTCATGTCTTTCCAATTCCGATTCATTGCTGTTGTCACACTTGGGTATTACATTCCTTTTTCATTTTCCTGCTTAATGGAACAATTGCTAAAACAACCAATAATTACCAGCCTTAAATTTACAAGACCTCTTGGTAATTCATTCTACAGTTGGATTGTTAATCTTTAAAGTTGAAGAGGGGATGCGTGGGTGAGGTCTTTTGATTCCAGGGGAAGGTGAACGAAATGGAGTCTTGACCCTCTGTCGTAAATCGCTTTCAATTTAATTACACTGTCAAAGTTCTGATGAAGAGGGAAGGTGGCTGTATACAAAACTGATGATTGGGAATGCTCCGGTTTCTTTACTTAACATTTATGCTCCCACCGCTGGGGATTCCTCTTTTTGGACACCCTTGCTCAAAGTATCTCACACTGGATTGAAGATAATTTCTTCCTCGATAGCGGTTGCAAAAAAGTTATTGATCCCTTCATTGATCGTAATTTGACTTCCTTTGTTTCATGTAAGGCACATAAGCTTTTTGTTCAAACTTTTCAGCAATACGAGCTTATTGATGCTTGGATACTTTGTAACCGTACCCCAAGAGAATATACCTATTATTTTCCGGCCCACCAAACTCAATCATGAATAGATCATTTTTTTATATCTCACAACATCTCTCAGTTCCTAAGAGACACGGATATTGGCTCTATTCTAATATCCGATCATGCCAAACCTCTATTCAATTGGATATCTTGCAAAAACCTGATACACCTAGGAATTGGTGTTTTAATAATGCCCTTCTCTTAGACCCAAAGTTCATCTCCTCTTTTGCTTCCCTTTTCAATGAATATGTTTGTTTGATCAAACTGATGCTCTACCTTTTCCTGTTATTTGGGATGCCTTTAAGGCAGCTGCTAGCGACTTTGTTATTGGTTTTGTCTCTATAAAACCTAAAACTTCACGCAAACTTACCAAAGATCTTTGAACTAGGATAAAGAGACTGGAGTATTTCTACTTCTCTTCAAAGTCAGAAGAATGTTTATCTGAACTTGTGAATGCCAAGTTCCAATTCAATAAGAAATCAACAGATAATGCCTCAACTTACTTATTGAAAGCTAGTGCAAAGTTTTATGGTGGCCAAAAGGAGGCTGGGAAATTATAAGCCAATAATTTGAAAGTTAAACACAATAAGCTTAATATAGAGTCAATTATGGATGAACAACAAATGCTGACATTTTAAATGCATTTCTTACTTATTATAAAACACTATATATGTCAGAGAATTCCCCTTCAAAACTTCAAATCTCTCAGTTTTTTTCTGACATTCAGCATTCCTCTGATAATCGGTTAGATCTCACCTCCTTAGAGTCTGACTTATCACAGAAACAACTCCTAGCTGCTTGCAGACTCTCCAAAAAAATAAAGCCCCTGGTCCAGACAGCTTCACTGTTGAGTTTTTTTGCTCTTCACACAGTTGCTCCTACCTAAATTGCACACTCTCTTAGACTTCTTCTTACACTCGGATGGATCCTCTATTTATTTTTCAGATGCCCTAATTTACCTTATTCTTAAGGATGGAAAGGATTTATGATATTGCAAGAACTATAGACGCATTTCGTTAGTCAAAATGGACTGTAAAATCTTCTCTAACTCTTTGACCATGCTTTTGGAATCCCACTTAACCCCTTTATTAAGTGCAGAACAATCTAATTTTGTTAAAGATAACACCTGATTATACTTTCTCATTTCTTTACTAGAAATGCTCAGCAGCCAATAAAAACACAGTATATGCAATAAAAAACTACAATACCCATAAACACCAGGGTATGACGTATGTAACCATAGAGTTTGCAATATAAAAGGGCAAATAGCAAGAACAACGTCCTCTTTCTTTGGTGAGGAGAGCAGTTCAAATAACAGGAAACAGTTCAAGAATTACGATGACCAAAAGGAGGAATCAACCATCAGCAACAGCAGAAGTCCATAAAGAAAAAACCCGCAACACTGGAAGGCCACAGGACTCTGGGAGCAGAAGGCCATCGGATGCAGAAGGAACCAGAAGAAGCAGTAACCTCATCACTTCGGGTCAGGACGTGCACATACACGGCTGCAGACTCATGTTGCTTCAGCGCTAGCCTCTTCTTTTCATCCCCATCCACGCTCTTCTGCCCACCGTACCACGCCGCTGAGCATCTCGGAACCCTCCCACCTACCCCAATCCTTGGCAGCCGTAGAATTAGACGTGGAAAAAGCTTTTGATCAAGTTGAATGGCCAAATCTTTTTCACACACTTAAATGCTTTGGTTTTGGACCAAAAATTATTTCCATAATTTTGATTCTATACTCGCAACCACGGGTGGCTGTGTGCGCAAATATTAACCTATCCTCATACTTTAATCTTGGCAGAGATGTTTGACAGGGCTGCCCATTATCCCCTTTTCTTTTTAACCTAGCCTTAGAACCTTTTTTGTCTAGAATTCATCAAAATCAAGATATACATGAATTTGATTTCAAAGAACAACAAATTAAATTGACAGCATACGCTGACGATGTATTATTATTGATCTAACAAACCCCATCCTCTAGCCCTGCTTTCTTACAAGAATTTAAATCCTTTACCTCTGTATCCGGATATAAACTTAACAGGGACAAATACGAAGTATAACCTTTAACTAAATATACCTTCAAAGATGATTTTGCTGGCAGCAATTTTACATGGAATTCTAACTATATAAAATATTTAAGTTTATATTTTCACCTCTTCTGTCCCAGCCACGCTTTCTTTATGTATGGATAAATGTATACAAAGAATCTCTGCACTGACTGCTAAATGGCACCCCTTATATTTAGCTTGGTGGGGCCATTTAGACACTATAAATATGATGATAACCCCCATAATACTCTACACAATTTCCTACATTCCAGTACCCATTCCCTCAATTTTTTTTAAGACGATTAACTGTGTGTTATCTTCATTTCTATGGAATAGCAGGAGATCTTGCATGTCATTATCAAAATAGACACGCCCAAAATAAGAAGGTGGTGTTAACTTTCCAGATTTACTGTCATACCAAAAATCGTTTTTACTCCGTAAATCTTCCAGGTGGCTCTCTGAGTCTCTTTTGGATTGTCCTTTGTGGGTGAATCTTGAGCATTCTTTTATTACTCCTTATTCATTTCACCAATATTTATTCTTTACCCACAAACCTCAATCCATATCTATTCCCATACTTAAAAACACATGCAAAAGTCTAGATCCTAATGCATTGACACTACCCACAGTTCTAGACTCCTTTATTGGATCCACATTATGGCATAACAAGATGTTACTGATACAAGGCAAACCTATTTACTGGAAATCCTAGAGACAGAAAGGTTTAATTTGGGTACATCAGCTTTTTGTACAAGATGAGGTCATGCCTTTTATACAAGCTAGCCGACTCTTCAACCTGCTCATTCTAAATTTCCAGCCCCTAATGCTAGTGCCCCTTCTTCTGTGGATAGGTTGCATACTCCTCTTCGCACCTATTACAAGGCTTCTATTATTTATATGTTTTTACGCACCCCACATAACGTTAGAGATAAAACTAAAGTAGAGCTTTCCTGGGAACAGGATTTAAAAGTGTGTTGGTCAACTTCCCTATGGAATAAGATATAGACTAAAATCAGGAAATCCTCCAGAGCAGCAAATACCACGCAAACGCTCTTTTTTTATTTATTATAGACTTACTTTAAGCAAAAGACACACTGACCTTTCTGATACTTGTTGGACATGTTCCTCCCCACTGGCTGATTTAACTCACTTACTTTATACATGCATGCATGTTAATAAATTCTGGATGAGTGTTTGGTCTCAGATTATTGTAATCTTTGATTCCAAAATCCCCTTTTCCATCACACATTTATTTTTAGGCAGTTTATCTCCAACCTGGATTAACTGTCACTCAAATACAAAGATTATAGAACTTCTGTTAGCAGTTGCTTTCCAGCAAATAACTAAAAATTGGAAAGATTTCACCAAATTATCCTATCAAGCTTGGTGGTATTCCGTCTGTCATAACTATAGACTGGATACAGCTTTTGTACACCCTATTCATTTAGCTTCAAAACGCTTGAACTTATGGCCACCTGTTACATCGTTTATAGATGCTAATGTCCAACCCCGATTCAACAAGAAGTCTCCAAACCTCAATGACTTTCAATACGTAAATTTTATACTAATTTTATACTAATCTGTTCACATTGACATCATTATTGTATTCTATGTACAAAATGCATTATCTCTCTGTACACACCAATTTAACTTTCAGTTTGTTTTATGAATACATACTTTTTTCATGCCATGTTAATCTTATACTTACAACCAACTGCTGTGTTGTTTAAGTTTTAGCTTAATTAATGTGTATGCTTATTGCCTGATTATATTATGTACCTTTATCGTAAATCTCTTCAATAAGCTTACTTCTGAACTTAAAAAAAGTTATTGTAATTCATTTGAAGTTTTACGATGCCTGTTGATTCAGTAAGTGTGTGTCGGACACTGCAGTCTGAATCGACTGCTTTGTTGGCTGGTGTCCCACTGGCCCAGGCACCAGTTCATGGATTATGTGTGATAATATTATACTATGAAAACACATCCAAGACAAGAATCTTTAACATAAAAATGTTCTGATGCAACAAAGCACTTCTGTAAATCTGTGCATCAGGAATAAAAATACCACAACCCCAAGACTTACTTTTCCCTTTTGCATCCAGTGTGGGAAATCCATAGAGCCTGAAGAGGACCCTCGGCTACACCTCGGTAAAGCAGGTTTGCTTTGGTTCATGAAATCAGTGCATGATTTATAAAAGAATGAGTGCCGGTTCACAAATCTCTGTCCGTAAGCCCGGGTTCGACGCTATTCAATGTGGGTGACCCCAATACCAAGGCTGAGCAGATTTAATCCCCCTGATGCTTCTATAATACACTGACATACCCTCTCTGCCTCTTTATCTCACTCTTGGAGGTTTCTGCTATCTACTTTTGTGACAGTATATCCATCTTTCTCTTACTCCTTCTTTCTCATTTGTGTGTTTTTCCCTACCTTGATCTCGTGAATTTGGCCGATTGGGAAAATTAAGTACCAGTCCATAAAATAGAGTGCTTGTGGCCTACACCTACAACCACTGGCCAAAATTAAGCACTAGGGGCCAGATGCATCAATTTTGGGAATAGCGATTACTTAATTGCTATTCTCTGCAAATCACAGTTAGGAAATTGCTATTCCTATTGAATGAAACTCAGAGCTTCATTTAGTGATTTCTAGTGGGTCGCAAATCGACCTACCTCATGAAAATTAATTTGTGACCCTTTAGAAATTGCTACAATCCCATGGATGTTGGCCTGCTGGGTTCAGCAGACCACCATGTCTGTGATTGCTTTTAAATAAAGCAATAATTTTTTTTAAATACAGCCCATTTTCCTTAAAGGAAAACGGGCTGCATTTAAAAAAAGAAAAATGAAAATCTTCTTTTCATTTGTTAAGAGTAGGCAGTGGTCCTTGGGACCACTGCCTGCTCCCAAAAACATTTTTACGATCATTCCCAAAGAGGAATGGGTCCCTTGGGGACCCCTTACCGTTTGCAAATGGGTTACCACCTATTTGAAGTAGGTGGTAAAACGGAATTTTAGGGACCGCATTTCGATCGCTCAACATTCTTACATACCACAGCGATTCGGTATTAGGAAGGGATGTCTTAAACATGCTCTTTCCTAATACCGAATCTGTAAGTGTTTGCAATTCAAAGCTGCGCTTCGGTAACATGTGACCAAATTGCAATTTGGGATTGATACATACAAAAATGCATTTTTCCGGTTGCAAGCAGCGTGATACATCTGACCCTAGATGAGGTGCTTTTACCTATACTGGTATGCAAATCTGGATTTATGCCAAAACACAGACAGCTAAAAAGTCTAAAAAAGGTAGGTATTCATTCCTTTGAGAACTTTGCATGTCCTAGAGTACTTTCCTTAAACATCATGCTGTCTCAAAGATGCTATGACCATAATGTGTACAGTTTTGCAATGTACCTTCCTCTTCTCCGCTTTGTAAAATTTGGGGCACTTACCTCTTTCCGAGACTTCATTCTACATGCCTTGGTCTACACATTTGTACTATAAGACTTCTCCTTCATCGTGCTCAGTTCATAAAAACATAATTCATTTTCTGTGCCATGCACTGTCTTCCTCTCAGAATATGTTATCTGAGTTCACAGTAGGTAAACTACCTAGCACTGTCTCCTACATTTCAGCTTTAATTGTATCCTGTGTTCTTGGATCATGTACATAGCGGTGTACAAATACCTATTTACTCTTTATTGCCCTGATTCTTGAGAAGCAAAGATTTTTTCGGTGTGAGGTAATTACTTTATTTAGCTGCTAAGCACTTCTAAGGTTTTCTAATCAACATGCCTACACAGTCTAGAATGAATATGAAATTACTCCGTCACATCTTTCATCCTTAATTACCTCAAAAGCACAATGACTGAAATGACAGTGAGAAGGGAAATTCCCTGTATATATGGATAGGACTTTAAAATTGTTTGCATTGGGTGACTGTACAACTTCATTGTGCAAACCCTGCCACCTATAATAGTCAAGGCATTGCCTTAGAGCTATGAAACATATTGAATGCTCTGGTGATTTTCAGCACATAGCTGATTTCTTACTCAGTTTCTTTCTCCACTGTGGGATACCCGACATTCGCCCACCTCAGTGGGACACTGGCCCAATTGGTTGCAGTCATGAGGAATCTGGATCACAGAGTCAATTTCTGGATCATTGGAGAAGTCAGGCTTAACTTGGAGGCAACATGTAAAGTATTTATGCAGCATACTAACAGTAATAAAATGACAATACACACTACAACACAGGGAAAATCACAAACCAATTTAGAAAAATTAGAGTAAAGTTTAATACATAAAATGAGACCAAAATAACAAAATTGCAATTATTAGAACCAAAGATATTGAATTTTAAACTTTAAGTGCAAATAGCGCCAAGAAGCAGAAAGCACTAACTGTGGGTATCTTGTTGTGCTGAACTGGTACAAAGTCACAAGTTCAAGCTGGCCGTGGTGAAGAGCAGGCTGGGCACAGGAGAAAGTATGGCCTGCTGGGAAAGGCTATGTGACGTCCGGCGTTGGCTCAGGTGAAGCTTTCAGCTGTGCGGTAAGGCTTTGTGTCGCTCAGCTTTGGTTCCAATTAAGTTTTCAGCTGTGTGACAAGGCTGTGTGGAGCTTCACGTGGTTTTGTGCTGGATTTCATGGAACCTTCATTTAAGCCAAGAGGAGTGCTCTCTGCCAGACAAGGATTCGGATCTGGATAGGCACCTCTTGGGGATATGAAACTCATGCCAGCAGAGGCCAACAGGGCTCAGGCAGGTGCAGTGGTGGATCCAGGCAGGTCCACTGCAGTAGATTCCTTCTGGAGTTTGTTGTATCCCTATAGCTCGGAGTAGGAGGTCAGCCAAATTACTCTTGCAGTCTTGTAGCCTTGGAACAAGGAGATGATCCAGTTTATCCTGCAGAAATACAAGCCAAGTCAGACATCTGGTAGCACAGGGGGCAGTCCTCTGGGGATTCAGGGAAGCCACTAGCAGCATGCAGTCCTCTGGGGAACAAGGCAGTCCTTCTAAAGTCTTCCAGAGGTCCAGGAGTGTACTGAAGAGGGGTTGCAGGAGGTTAATCAAATATACCGGGTGCCAGCCTTTGAAGTGAGGTGACATCTTTGTTACCGCCCCACCCCCATCTTGTTCTGGAAAATTGTTCTCATCCGCTGCAAAGGCTCTATGTAGTCTGGGGTGACAAAAAACGAGTGTGAGGTTCCTTTGTGTGTGCTGCAGTCTACTCTATGAAATGTTAGTGGGGTAGGGAACAGCTCAGCCCCTACCATCCTGCAAGAATGCCCCATCCTGTCACCACTTAGTCCCCCTTTGCCTCACTGTCTCGATGTATACACAAAGACCAACTGCCAAGCTATTCACAGACGTGTGACCCAGGACCCAGGCAGCAGCCACCAAATGCTTACAACAAGAAACGGCCAACTTTCTAAAAGTAGCATTTTCTGAATTTTTACTTAAAATCCAACTTTACAATTAAAGCGGGCTTTGAATTGCAATGCATTTGAGTCCAATCCTATCTATTACCAATGAAAAGTTAGCACCTATTAAATGTAATAAGGTAACCCAATGTTATCCAATGGGAGAGATAAGCCTTGCAGTGATGAAAAACTAATTTAGGCATTTCACTACAAAGGCATGTAAAACTTAAAAATACGTGTCCAATTTTTCAAACACAATTAACCCTGCCCTTTGGGCTTTTGAGGGCCTACTTTAGAGGTGACTTGTATGTTTTTACAAGAAGGAAGGTTTAGGCCTGGCAAAATGTTTATTTTGCTAGGTTGAATTGGCAGTTTCAAAACTGCACTACAGGCTGCAGGGGCAGGCCTGAAACATGTTGTAAAGTGCTACTTAAATGGGTGGCATAATGGGTGCTGCAGTTCCACTAGAAGGACTGAATATAAACACCTGGGTACATGCACTAAAATATACTCAGGATTCATAAGTAAATTAAATGTGCCAATCAGGTGTAAACCAATTATCCCATGTTATGGAGCGAGCACAAGCATTTTAGCACTGGTTAGCAGTAGTAAAGTGTACAGAGTCCTAATGCCAACAAAAGCAAACTCAGAAAACAGGAGGGGTGAAGGCAAAATATTTGGGGCTTACCCTGCAGAGAAGGCCATATCCAATAGGATCCATGTAGCCGATTGGTAAGGGACTCTTTGATGTGAAATAATCACTTAAACTTAATGAATGAAAAGCTAGGATATTCCCCAGATCAACAAATCCACCTCATAGTCTCACAACAGTTCTGCTCCAGCCCTTTGGAACCAGTGCATGTAGCTAGTGTACAGTGAACAACGTTTGGAGTAAAGACTGAGGTTATTTATCCTTGGTCTCAGAAAAATATTTATTCACCCAATCATGTTTGTATCACCCATGAGTTTTAAATTGTATTCAGCATGTGTTTATGTTCCATTTCATCATCAATATTGTTTTTGATTATATTTCATCTTGTTTGGTTTATTGCAATAAAGCCTACCTTGGCCTTCCTAAAACCACAGTTTACACATCGCAGTTAGGTGAGAATGATGTGGCTATACTTCAGCTTAGCCTAAAAAACACAAGGCTATATCTCACCAGCACCAAGGCTCGAGGTTAGGAAGCACCTGGAATCTAACACCCTGTGTTTCTAACATGAAGCCCCTTTCAGCAAGCACTGCCCTCAAAGTGATGTAACCTCTGTATTCCTGGTGTTCCTGACTCCTGACCACGCCCAAGTTTAAACGACTAAAGCTTAGGCAGCAGAGACTTTTCTGTATTGGAGACCCATATGTGGCATTCACATCTAGCATCACTACAGAGTCATGCAAACTCTTGATTTCCAAAATGTCTTAAAGATGCGATTCTTTCCACATTAATTGATCATGCTGTGCCATGTGATAAATACTGCTCTTATCGGCAAGAAGTACATGTGCTAAAAATGTGCTCTATAATATATTAAAATTCTGAATATTCAAATAGATCTTTTGAGTTACTGAATATAGAAATAAATAAAAAACATTAAATCTTTCATTCTCCTTTAAATTCATGGTAGGGCCAGCTCAAATCTTTGAGTAACATAGGCAGCTAAACAAGAATCTGCACAGCAAAGGTGCCCCTTACAGCAAGTTGAATTACTTTTATTATGTTGTGACTGTAAGTGAGGTAGCAAATTGCATTTCACCCAAGACAGCAAAATTGCACGAATCAATACAGAAGAATCTAAGTTACTCATAACTGTGAGAGAGCATTACAACCTGCATTCACAATGGACATTTTTGAATATTTTTTTTGCTTGATAAATACTTCAAGATGGTCATTGCACAGGTACACGTGGTGGCTAACTTTTAATGTTTTTTATTTAAGTATAACAAAATCCTTTAAAGAAGGCCACTTCACTTATGTGAACATGCACTGCAGCAACTTGAATTGATTTTTCTTTTGCTTGAAGAAAAATCAAACCCAAGATGACTGCTCTTTGTACATGCTCACTCACAACACCTTCTGGGAAAGAATAAGCATTGGCAAATTCACACTTTTGACCTATTGGTTTTTTCAATGCTTATTTGCCTGAGCATCCTTCAACAGAAAGTCTTTGGAAACAAATGATGTGGTCGTCAAATATTGGTGAAAATATCTGACAATAATTCAAATTATAGATATAATAGTACTCCAAGCAATATATCCGCAATAGACTACGATCTAGCAATCCCACCTACTTTTCTGCTTGAAAGTTAGCACAATCTACCTGGGGACTATGTGCAATATTCTGAGGCTTTGCAGGCACTACAAAGGGTCCTCTTATATATGTTATCACTGTTAGATAAATCTACAATTAACTCTGATCTTATTTTAAAAACACTAACATCAATTTTTGATACTGTGGTGTACAGTGGGAAAATGAACAGTAGAAACACAATTTTGTTCTTTAACAGAGTCTACTCCCCTGTTGTGTTCCATACATTAGGTTCATAAAACAGTAGTGTATTGTTGCAGTACTAGCTAGTCAATCCTCTTTTAAACAAAGGTGGTTTAAAGGGAAGAAAGAGAAGAAAGAACTGCTCAATCATAAAATTTCACTAACAGTTTACTGAAGAAATAGAGGTACTTATTTACACAAAGAATAAATATGTTATAACTGTGCCTATTCCCCGACACCCCAACTTTAAAATACACAGGAAGAAGAGAAACAAAGACATTAAAGCTAAAAATAAAAAAAATGAGGAGAAGGAAAAAAGGCAAGTCTAAGAGATGCAGGATTTCAAAGAAACACGCAAGCTGTGTTAGGTTTGTTTAGTCTGAATTATCAGATAATTTCCTTCTAGGCCTTGTTGTAAACCATTCAGAACTAACTTTAGATTCCTCTATGATCACCCACTCAGTCCATCTCTTGGAATCAAATTGTGCATTGACTCTAGCATGAATTCTTCAGCAATGGCATTTTATCCCTCATTGTTAATCTTAGATCAACAGCTACAAAGTTCAACAATCTCAACCAAAATTGAATCATGTGACATTCTTCAATGTGGATCTCTGTTTGACAAATGTGCAGTACCTTAAATAGATCTCTGAAACTATTGCTAAATATTGAGGAGCTATGTATGATAGAATTCAAAGAAATTTAATCTCTAATTATTTGGGAAGATCAGTTTGAAAAGTGGTCTAGAGTTGAAATGTATGTCAAATATTATTCTTTCTGTTTTCTTTCAATTTATGTGTATTAGTTAGACCCGTGTGAAATATAAAATATATACCAGAATCATTTTGGGAAATTCGCATTACACTCTTAATACAAGATTACCAAAATTACACCATTACACCACTACCTGGTAATTATGCACTATTCGCTGTAAACATGTACAGTCAATTGTGCAATTCGAGCTAATTTGCTGTAAAGATCTGTGGGGCTCTTGTTTAAATGCATCCTTATGCCAAATATTGAAGTTTAATTATGCATAGTTTTCTGTAATTTTGCATAATTACGTAAGTTAAAATCAAGCAAATTTCACACATTCCTCTTATCAATGTAGTTCATTCACTTTTGTAAAAATGCAGAAGGTAAAGAATGGTTCAAATTTAAGAGCTAGTATGTATGCCCCTTATTAGGAATCTGGCATGCCAATATGGTATGCATAAGCAAGCATGAGAAACTGTAATAGGATCAAATGTGAGGATGGTTTAAATTCTTCAAGAGCAACCTCGGGTTCATATTATGGTGCAGGCATTAAATAATAAGAATATATGCAATTCTTCTTGCAATAATTTTGTTTAATAGATGATTGGCAATCCTCTCTTGAAACGCGGCTTGGCTCCTCTTTGACCCACGAGAAAAAACACTTTTGGATAATACTTATGCAGGTTAATATAATATACATCATTTGTATTCAAGGCAACTGAGGATTTTTGTCTAGGTGAATATTATGTGATTAGCAGCAAGGACAGGTCATGTTTGTGGAGCACTAACTATAATTGGTCTTAGAAAATATTTATTGAGTACTGTACAATATCTAAAGCTTGATTTGTATCCACAACCCAGCCTTGATTACTTTTCAATGTATATTTACCACCCGGGATCCTACATATTGATCTTTTGAGAACAGTATAGGAGTTCATCACAGGGGATATTGAAAGGGAACAAAGCAGTTAGGTATTAATCATAGAATATCTAATGTCAAGATCTCTCATCAGGGCTTGGAAGTCTATTGAGAAAAAGAGAGGGAAGAGTCATGGAATATCCAAGAGGCACAGTTCCTGTAGCAATTTAAAGCTGACAAGCGAGGAAAAAATATTTTAACACAACTAAGGGAGTTGGGCTGCATAGTTGTAAATGGTCAATTAGAAAACAACATTTCAGAAAGCCCGTCCAATATATGTGTACTTGGCCGTTATATCTTCGATTATGTGGTTTCTTTTTGTGAAGCTTTGAAATTTCTCTCTAACCTTCACAGTCAAGCTAATGACTTCAGCAATCATTATATTTTGTTCCTAAATGTTACCCCTTTTCTCAAAACTAAAGACAAAATAATGTGGGATCTGTTTGTGTACATTAAGGTGATGGACAGTAACCCAAGCATGTGAAATAGGAAAGCTGTAAGTGTTGTGACTGAAACAAGTTGATTTAGAAGCTGTTTAAAATTAATTTAGTTACACAGACTGTGCAGTAATGTACAATATGTTTTTTGTCTTTTAATATCAAATAAATATTTTCAAACCACAGTTTACAGCTGAAGTGAATTAAGACCTTCAGTGGGCCTAGGTTCAAGTTTTTTTTTTTTATCCTTTCTCGTTTTTAGACACTGATTACCAGGTGAAACAGTTTGTAATTGTGATTTTGTTTAAACTTCTGGCAATGCATCGGTACTGTGACTGAATTTGTTTCCCAATAGATGAAGGCAAAATAAGCAACTTTTTGTCAGTTGCTATAAAAAATACTTTTCATGGACAGATGGGTGCAAAGAAGATGTGTAACAGCCCATCTGTCAGATCGAGCAAGGGAGAGGTTTAAAGAAATAGGAAGGGAGAAGAGGCAGCTGGAGAAAGGTATGTGATGAGAGAGGCAAGAGTTTGAGACAAAGCATGACAGAGAAATAGCGAGAGAGACAGAAAAATATGTAAGAGACACTGGGATGGATCACAATACATTTTTGACTAGTACTAGTTCCAATCGCCTGTGGTGAGTTACGGTAGTGCATGCTCCAAACACTGTTTACCGCTGTATAAAGAAAGCAAGATTCTGGAAGTGGCAATGTGTGATACCAATGTTTGTGTACATTTGTTGACTGGCATTTTGTTGTGGTGATGATGTGTTTTTGTTCTTGTTTTATGGCAATGTGATTTTATTGTGTTGTAATGCCATTGTTGTGTTGTGTTCTATTGTGATTGTCTTGTTGTTCCCTTATTTGTTTTATTTGTGTTAAGTTACTTTGCATATGTTATTATGTTATGTTATGTTCTGTTGTTTACTATGAATATGTCAACAAATGCTGCTACATTTCCAATCAACAATAGCATATTCTTTGAAATTTCCCATGACAAGTGACCACTTACCACTGTCTAAGGTGGTACAATAGTTTGGCTCTGGCTCTTGAACTAATAAAGACACCAGTCAGCCCAAAACTGTGGCAGAGACTCTGGCTTGAATATATATTTGCATTACACACTTAGTGACACAGCCTTTTCTTAAGGTAGTGCTCCAATAGCTTACTTTATGTGAAACAGCGTAGAGAGCTCACTTCCATTTCATGCTCACCATCTGCTATCTTGTTCATCAGACATTTATTTTACTAGTTTGTACTTTCAAACAAAATCATTTTCACCAGTTTGTCCCAAACTATTTAGAACCACAACTTAAATTTTAGAAGGACAATCTTTCACGACCCACCTAGCTTTAATGGACTTGAGGCGGGCGTTTTTTTAATGTAACTATAGCATTGTGTGGTAGTGCACTGTCATTTACACATCTTCCATTGAAATGGCCACTGAATTTGCACAGACATACTGTTTTAATGATAAAACTATATCGCACACAAATGATAACGCGTGGAAATCGGGTTTCAGTGAATATGTATCATTTCTGCATCACCAAGTAAAGTGTCTTGATTTGTATTGATTTATTAAAATCTTTGTTTCCATAACACTTCAGAAGTTAAAAAAAGTGCTTCATTTTAGCCTTCCTAACTTCTGAATGTGCACAGTTCATTCACAGCTATTTACATTTTGTTGTGTTACAAAACAATGACATCCTACAGCTTTGCCGTTCACACTCTGTATCCCATCAAGATTGTCACATAATTCCATGTAATTTTCTTTCACTGACTGCAAAGTGAGAGAAGTCTTTAAACACCCATCCCCAAGGTTAAAAAATGAGCAGCAATTTGTTAACAGACATTGCCTTTCTTTTACCTCTTTCTTTGAAGCACAGCAAATGTAACATGATAAATTCAAACTTTAAAGGCATCTTTATTTATTGCTTGGTGGGTTACACCATATTGATACCTGTTCTTTGTTATAGTCTCTTTTAATGTATTTGACTAGAAAGGTAAAGGGCTGTTGGTATTTTGATAATATTTCAGATTTTTTAACAAGCCAGAAAATATAGAAATTGTACAAAGCATCAGTTACAATAGTGTTATCCCAATGTGGACCTTGCTTAGTTGTGGCCAACCCCCATCGAATGTTAGATGGATCAATGTATATCATATATGGGTATGCTGGGTATATCATGGCTAAAACATGCTTGCATACTAATGAGTGAGTTTTTCTGCATTGTGTACTTGGGGGGGAGGGTTAGTTAGTGTCTGGATGTGTGAGTGAGTGAGTGAGTGGGTCAATTCCCATATGAATGACTAAATGATTGAACACCATGATAGAAGATAGATGTGAGAATAAGTGAATGAGTGAATAGAAAGACGGGTGAGTGGTTACATAGATGGATGATTGGATGGGTGTGTGAATGGATGGAAGGATGCATGGATGGACGGATGTAGAAATTCATGAGTGTAGTTGGAGATAGTAAAGCTCTTTCAGTCCCCTCCAGGAGTGGGGTCTTCCCTCTACAATTTAATCCCATTGTCCGGAGACCCTGATTCATTCAATGGTTTTGTTTTTTTCTCACAAAGGCCAGGTGTTGGCAGGGTCTCTTTCAGATGGACAGACGGAGTTTAGAGTCACTTGTGGACATCCTGTGGCCGCAGCTGCCTCTTCCACCACAGATACACATATCTCAGTGTCTGAGTCCATTCGCAAACACGACTCAAGCAACACATTTAGGTATAATTTCTAATTGTTGAGGTGTATAATTGCCAGAAATACATTGTGGATCACACAATACACGTCCTATTACTGTGCAGTTGAGCATGTAGAGCTGCGATATGGCTGTCTCTTTCTACTCATTTGCTATTTGGGCGTATTCCTTATTGAACAAAGGTTTCCCAAATTACGAAATCAATGTTTATTTGCCCATCTATTTTTAAACATATTACTTGTGACATTGAGGCAATTTGAAACATCTTGTGTAGCAGTTACATACTTGTCAAAGAACCCAACAAATATCACATGGCTGAGCCTAATGTGTCATTAACATTTGGAAGAAATTATTTGGAAATAAAGACTTTTAAAACTACAAGAGTATCTTGGACTTCTTTGCTGGCGCACACCCACTTGTAGCTGGAAATATCACGTGACAGTTAAAAGCCTGCCTAACCAAGGTGACTTGTAAGCATGTTAAGCATATACAATATTGGATCCTGTATTTGTCTTTATATGCATAGTCTGATAACAACTTTATATTCTTTGTTCTTCTTACAGCTGAATTTTTATTTCTCCTATGGGGCATTTACCTCTGCTATGCAGTTCGGACAGTTCCATCAGCATTTCACGAGCCCCGCTACATGGCTGTTGCAGTTCACAATGAGCTGATTATATCTGCAATATTCCACACAATTAGGCAAGTGATCTGCATGGCTACTAACTAACCTGATCTTTTGCAGGCATTGTGCAAAATTCTAACACAAGCATTAAACGTGTATTGCTAAGTAGACATAACCTACGTATATGACTGTTGTGTTAATGTTATGCTTTGTTTTCCATTAAGCTCAATCACAAAATATAGAGAATAGGGTAACTTCAATTTTAACAAAATAATATATAAGATATTGTATAGGCTAATGAGCAGTCAACTGCACTACATATAGCATAGCGCAATATTTATTTTCACATGAACCGAAAATGAAATTATGATTTTACCTTGGTAAGTTACTAAGGGCGTCCTTTAGTGTTTGGGGGAGATCCTGCTTGCCAACAAGATGGTTCCCCTTTGTTATTTGGGGGAATGGGAAGCGATGATTCATTGCCAGCTGCACTGGCGGTCAATCAATGGCAGCAAACCATCTCCCATTGGGCCAGCACCTGTTATGCATCGGGAGGCCAGTGGCGAAATAATAGCCCCAAGCTCTAGGGGACTCTTCCACCCCTGGCCTGAGAACTCCTGACTGGGTCCGTAATGTGGAGGCCGCCTCTGTGTACTTTGCAGGCCCCCTCCCCCTCAAATTTCATTATGCCACTGTGGCTGGTCCTCCTATCAGGAAGGCCTTCAGATGTAGTTTTCACCTATCTGGGTTTGCTATGTGAGACATGGTAAACCTGGTAAGGAAAAATCAGCATGGGCCCACCTTCATGCTCAGGGAGAAGTTTCCCTTCATTTTAGTGCCATTGTTTTTATTTCTCAGAAGGAAATCCCAGGTTCAGGGATTTGTTTCTCAGAATCGAAAATGAATGCTGAGTTACCAATCCCAACATGGCTGCCTGCACAACATTCAATTTTGCCAAAATTGCTTCTGCCACTTGATGCAAAATGATCAACCAGCACCTACAATATGAGGTTATCTAAAATGGGCAGGTAATCTTCTTCCATTACGATGGAAGCAAGAATTTCCTCCAATTTAGCAGACCAAAGGGGCTCTTTGTGGCCATCCCTGCAGTACGTGCGTTCACAGTGTTCACTTTTTAATGATATTAAAAATATTCATAGTTTTTGCTAGAGTCACAGAAACAGGCGGAATACCTGCCTTATGCTTGTGCAGTTTCGTGATTCATGCATGTTTGAATTTAGGTCTGCCCTATAAAACCATTATGCTGCACTTGACATGGGTAAGCAATGAGAAATCATGTACCTACATTCTTGACGTACTCATAGACGATGATTCACCAAAATGTCTGGGGTAGTGGAAGTGACCTCACACACATTTTGGCCTGAATGGCATCACACAAATGACATCATCATGGCCTTTGACCCTAAATCTTCTCACAAAGTGATGTCACATGATCTTGATTAGATTACAATAATTGACATCGCTGACGTTCAATAATAACTGCATGACTAATATAACAACACAAGTGTCTATTTTAGATACCACCTATCTTAGGGTGTGAGTAAGCTATGCTGGGGAACCTTGCTCCTTTCTTTTTGCATAAAAATTAAATATGATGTGGTTGCTATGTCTCAGCATTGGCTCATCATCCTGTGATTCTGAGCAAATCACTTAATCTCTCCCCGTACCTGTGGACAGTGCCTGGATATCCTCTCGGGTGTTAAGCGTGCTATATAAATCTACAAATATAAAATATGAAAAAATATATATATATGTGTTCATCTCAAGAATATAAGATGCCACAAACCACAGAACTGCACTGGGAGCCAAAATTACTTTAAGGTTTTATTCAGAAACATACATTTTCATGTATTCACAATAATAAAACATAGCAAAAATTAGTTTAATAATGTGCATTTTGTCATGGGTGTGCCCCAGTAGGCCATAAATGGCATGCAAATTGACGGTGTCAGAATTTTGCCATTAGTGCTTTCCATATATGATGGGTGGCTCCTATGATAAACATTATCTCTAGTAGGTCAGGGCCAGCATTGGTTGTCTCCTCCCCAATAAGCCACAATTGTGCTCCCTTATGCCAAGAATTACTTCCAATGTGCCAGTCCTAGCATTGTGCCTTGGGTGCCCCCCGTGCCAAATAATTTGCTTCATTATGCCAGTTCCACAATTTTTCTATGGGTATCTCAAAATGCCAAGTATTACCTCTAAAATGGCAATACCAGTATTTTGTCACAGGTGCCTGTCATTCTAAGAATTGTATTTAGTTTATCAGTGCTAGCCTTTCGCAGTAGTTGCCTCTATATGCCAAGAATTACTTTCTGTATGCCACGGCCAACTACAGACTTGCAAGCATAACCGCACATTTTCTCTCAAGCTCTCACTCAAAACCATTCTCACTCAAACTTATTCACCCTTGATCACTTGCATTCACACATCCTCACTCACTCTTACTTTTACTCACTCTCACTTGGACTCACTCATAAATTCTTGCACACTCTTTTCCACTCTCTGACTGTCACCCACTCAGACATTCTCTGTCACAATCACCTGTACTCACTTTTAGTGACTCATTTTCACATGTTCTCGCACATTCAAACACATTCATTCTCATTCAGCGCCATGTCCATTCACTGCCACTCGCTCACATGCATTCTCACTCACATTCATTCTCATTCGCATTCTCTCACACTAGCACGCTTCACACTCAAACTTATATTTTCTCAGTCAGTCAGTCACATTCACTTACTCTTTCACTCTCACAAACACAAACATGCTCATGCATAGAAACAAACACTCACTTACATAGGCTCTCTCTTACACAAACACTGTCTCACCTGCCCAAAACATACATACAAAAACATAAATTTAAACACATTTTATGCTCCTGTGTTTATTTTTTATTACATTGATAGTGAATAATAAATTATTATTCGTTATTGATATAGTAAACAAAATGGACATAAACAAGAAGGGAGGAGCCCTGATGTCCACAAGTGTTACTGCCCCAGTGTTCTTGCCATTGATGTCACCACTTTGGAGGCTAGGGGGTAGCAATAGTAGTACCAGAAGTTGTGTAGGGCAATCTAGGAGTCACAACTGAGACCCGTGGCAAACCCCTAACCAACATCCATTTACCATTCCCGGACCTCTCAGCTATTCTATCTATCCTGTTTATCTCATTATTTTTCCCTCTCTCTTTCATATGTATCCATCTCTCTCTGAGGTATCTAACACCATTGCTTCTCTTATACCTGTCTCCTACACTCACACTCTGTACTTTGGAACTGTCTCTTTCTGACCTGTCTCTAGCCGTTTTTCTTTTCTCTCAGATGTCTCTTTTTTAAACACACATGTGCACACACACACACATACACGCACACGCACACACACACACACACACTCACTCACTCAGTCACTCACTCAGTCACTCACTCACTCACTCACTCCAGGGGTCTCCCAACTAGTAGCTTGTGAGCTACTGTAGATCTCCAGCTACCTATGAGTAGCTCACCTGTGTGCAGCCCAGCTTATTAAATTAGAAAGTTTTTGCTTGGTTGAATCAATATACATATAAAAAGGAATTAAGATTATACAACACTAATAATATTAGTAGCTCTCAATTTGTTTAATTGAACATAAGCAGCTCTCAGTACAGAAAAGATTGGTGACCCCAGCACAAACCTCAATCAATCAATCAATCGGAAATTTATAGAGCGCGCGGCTACCTCAACAGAGGTGTCCTGGTGCTAGGCAGATTTGTGGTGGGGGTAATAAGAGGGTCGAACTAAGGCAAGCTGAAATGCCAGGTTTTGAAAGACTTCCTAAAGGCCAGCTCTGACTCCATCATGCGGAGGTGGGGGGCATTGAATTCCAGAGTTTCACAGTTTTCACCATGAACACTCAGCCGCCTATTCTGGCCTTGATGAAGCGGGGAACCCTGAGTAGTCACAGGAGATTTAATCTCAAGGCCCGGTCTTGTTGGTATCCTTGCAATCTCTACCTCAGATAGCCTGGACCCTGATCTCATGTGGCTCTATAGGCCAAGGTGAGCGCCTTGAACTCGACTCTTCTTTTGACTGGAAGCCAATGGAGGTGCCTTAAATGTGCGGAAATATGGTGGCAAAACAACACTTTCCTATTTAATCTGGCTGCTGCTTTTTGAGTCAGTTGCAACCTGTGAACCAGATCATCTGGAAGCCCTAGTTAGAGGTTATTGGAATAGTCCAGCTGGGAAGTAACCAGGGCATGGACCGTAGTCTTCCTGTAAACCTCCTACAGGAAGTAAAGAAATTTGCTCCATGCTCTTAACTTCTAGATGCATGTAGAGGTGACAGAACACACCTGGGTCTTACAGGAGAGGTTGTTGTCAAATTTAAACCCCAGATTTCTGGCAGAATCTACTGGGGTAGGTGGTGGGTTCAGTTCTGCGTGCCACCACAAATTAGAGGGTGGTGGTGCTGTCTGGTTGACAAATAAGACCTCAGTTTTCTCGGTGTTTAGCTTTAAGCAATTCTCAATCATCCAGTATGAGATATGTTTCAGGAATTGCTTAAAATTGAGAGAGGCAGCCTTTAAGTGTTCTTATAATGAAAACCCCAGCTGAGTGCCATCAGCGTGGGAGACTACACTCAGACCCCATGTCTCGACTAAGGTTGTCAGGGGAGCCAGGTATACCTCTCTCACCTGTCTGTCTGGTGTGTTTCACTTTCCCCTTGGTCATTAACTCTTCTTTTTCTCTGTCATCTTCCAGGGCCTTGTGGCCATTGTTGAGCCCCTAGTTCAGGAATGGTGGCAACATTTTCCTCTACTGCAGTGCGCAGAGTTTCACTGCTGAATTTATTTAGGAGAGACAAACATCCCCATTTGCCATGGGACAATAAGAGTTTAAAAAGGCTCATTAGAGCACAATTTAACTTCTGTTCCTGCTGCTCCTCTAGAGACCTCTTAGGCAATAGGTCACAAGGACAGTGCTAGGGGTCGCAACTGCAACCCCTGACTTCCCTCTTGTGACCCCTGGCACTGTCCTGGGGAACTACGGGCTAGGAGGACTGTAGGGGAATGCCAGGAACAGAAGTTAAATTGTGCTCTAATGAGCTTTTTTAAACTCCTATTGTTAGTGCTAGTGGTCGTTAGAGGGCAGCCAGAGGTCACATTTGTGAACCCTGGAGACAGCTTTTATGCAGGCCCAGTGTATAGTTACGCCCACCCCTGGGACACTTAGGGGAGAGCTTGGGGGTCCTGACTATGTAAAAAATAATGTGGATTCTAACCCCACACTGCTCATAGCACCAAAGTCGATTTTGGGATGGACTTTACTACAATGGGGGAAGTAAAATGTGCAATTTTTGCACCCCTATGGTAATTAAAACATCTTTTATAAGGACCCTGCTTATAATTACATGACCCGCACCCGTAGGACACCTAGGGGAGTCCCTGGGGGTAGGTACCTAATATGTAAAAAATAATGTCGATTATCACTTTTTAAGTTCCCCTACCACTAAAGTCGAGTTTGGGCACAATTTACATTTAAAAGCAGTGCTGCAGAGCAAAACTGCTTTTAAAATGACCCCAGGCACTCAGTAATGCACAAATGCAGGTACAACAAAATCTACTGGCCTCTAAACTTCCATGCCCTATCATGTACTAGGGTCTTATAGGTAGTTTCAACCCTCCTGCCCTAATATCTACTAGGGACTTATAGAGTAGGTCATGCCAATTATAGGTGTACTCAAACACATAGTGTACCTTAATGCATGTGTGTGCTTTCCCTCGTGTTTTCAGCATAACACTGGCCTGGGCATGTCAACAGAGCCTAGGGCACAGTCAGAGTCAGTTACAACCAGCATCCTTTTATTCTTCATCAAAAAAGAAAATGGGGTAGTACAAGGCACACAGGATGAATTTGCAATATAGCCCTCCCCAATCGAAAGGTGATGGGTCAGTAACCTGCACCCTTGTGGTCCTCATCAGCTAAGTGGAAAACCTTGAAAGTCCACCTGCATTGGTATGGGCACCACCAGGTCTGTGTTCCACTGTGATGTCAATTCCCTGTAGGGAAATGGACCTTCTCAACAACTTGGGATTCTCCCCTCTCATCTGTATGAGCGATCTGAAAGGTCTGTGTCAGTTTGAACATGAGAGTACCAAACAGATATGGTCTCAGCTTTTTCAGGGACCAAACCACAGCAAAGGCCTCTCTCTCAGTGGCACTCTGTCTCTGCTCTCTGGGTAGAAGTCACCTGCTAATCAAGGCAACTGGCTGGTCACGTCCCTCCTCACTTACTTGTGCCAATACTGCCCCAAACCTTTGTTCTAAAGCATCGGTCTGAACCAAAAATGCCTTTGTGTAGTCAGAGGCCACTTACACTGGTACCAAACACATAGCAGTTTTCAGTGTGTCAAAAGCCTTCTGACACTCTGGAGTCTAAGCTACTTTCTTGGGCTTCTTCCTAGAAGTGAATTCTGTCAGGGGAGCCACATCATCCCATAGTTCTGAACAAATCTTCTATAGTACCCAGTCAGTCCAAGAAATGCCCTAACCTGAGCCTGGCTAACAGGAGCTGTCCAATCCCAAATGGTTTGAAATTTAGCCTGGAGAGACTGACCATGGCCTCGACCTGGAAGGTGGCCCAGATACACAACAAATCTCTGCCCTATTTGGCACTTACTGGCCTTAATAATCAGGCCTGCCTGCTGCATGGCCTGAAGCACATCCCTCGGGTGGCCTAAGGGATCCTCCCAAGCAGGACTATATACAGCTATATCATCTAGATATGCTGCACTGAACTGCTCCAACCCAGCCAGGGCCCTGTTCACCGACCTTTGGAAGGTAGCAGGAGCATTCTTTAAGCCAAAGGGCATTACCTTGAACTGATAATGTCCCTTTGGGGTGGAGAATACTCACCTCTCTTTTGCTCCATCTGTGAGGGCAATCTGCCAGTAACCTGAAGTCAAATCAAATGCACTCAGATACTTAGCAGCCCCTAACCTATCAATGAGCTTATCAGCTCTAGGCATAGGGTGAGCATCAGTCTTAGTGACTGCATTAATTCCTCTGTAGTCCACACAGAAACTTAGCTCCTTCAGTCCCCCCTGGGAATTAGGTTAATACACCAGCACCACACCACTGGGCTGGCCCATGGACTGTTAAAAGGCACACTTACACACAACTCTTGATTCTTACATATCGCAGCGTTGATGCTGGCTCTGAAATGGTCAGACACCCTGCATAGTTTCTCTTTGACATGTGGGCTGCCACCAGTGTCAAAGTGGTGCATACACCATTCAGTGACACCTGGGGTTAAAGAGAACAGGCCAGCAAGCTGGTCCAGCACCTGCTTGCAGTTTCTGTGCTGCTGGTCTGTCAACTTAGAAGAGAGTATAATCCCCTCCACTGACCCACATTGCTCATTGTTGGGGAGGAGATCGGACACTGGTTCAATCTCCTCCACCACTCCCTTATCTGTGACAAAGTAACATGGTCATATCTGACCTGTCATGGTGGAGTACCAATCTATTTTCATGCAGGACCCTATGAAGATTCCTGGGGGTGTTAAGTTCAACCAGGTAGCTAACCTCACCCTTTTTCTCAATGATTGATAGGACCCAGTCCACTTGTCATGGAGAGCGCTAGGAGCCACAGGCTTTGACACCCACACCAACTGTCCTGGAGTATATTCTGGCATTGCTGCCTTTTGATCATACCAGTGCTTTATGAGCTCCTGATTGGCCTCTAGTTTCCTGCCTGCCTTTTACATGTACTCTGCCAATCCAAATCTCAGGCCTGGCACATAGTCCAGCACATTGTCCTTTGCTTCCTTGAGAGTCTTCTCTAAAGACTCTCTCAGCAGGCACAGTGGCCCTCGCACAGGGTGTCCAAACAAAATCTCAAAGGATCTGAAACCAATCCCTTTTTGTGGACTCTCCCTTTAGACAAACAGTAGGCATGGACGGAGAACATTTAATCACCTCCTGAATTTGTCAGACAACCCATTGATCATGCCCTTCAGGGTCTTCTTAAACCTCTCCGCCAGACCATTAGGCTGGGGGTGATATGGGGTGGTGAACTTGTACGTAACACCATATTCAACCCACATTGCTTTCAGATAGCTGGGCAAGCAATTCATGCCCCCATCTGAAACAACCTCTTTTGGAAAACCCACTCTGGTGAATAAACCAAGTAGGGCCCGGGTCACTACAGGAGCCGTGACTGTTCTGAGGGGTATTGCCTCAGGGTGTATTGTGGTCATGTTCCACTACCGCCAAGATAAACTTATTCTCTGATGCAGTTGGGGGTTCTAGGGGACCCACAATGTCCATCCCACCCTCTCAAAGGGAGTCCCAGCCACTGGCACTGGTTTAAAAGGAGCCTTCTACTTGCCCCCTGTCTTGCCACTGGCCAAACAGGTGACACAGGAGCTGCAAAAGCCCTTTACCTTCTAAGACAGATGTTGCCAGTAATAATGGTTCATCAACCGGTTCCAAGTCTTAGTCTTTCCCAAATGTCCTGCCAAGGGAATAACATGACCTAAGGTCAGGATGAAGTCTGTGTACTTTTAGGGCACCACCAACCTCCTGGTGCCCCCATCATTGAGGTTTCTGGCCTCAGGATAAAACAATCTTCCCAGGAGATTCTGTGAAATCCACAGTCATCCCCCTCCTCTTGCTTGAAGTCAATTTGCCTCAAGTTCTCAAGGGTGGGACAGTCTCTCTGTCCCTGACAAAATTCCTCTCTGGAGGGTTCACTGGCTTCTGTCAGTTTTGCCACGCCTGACAGATCTAGCAGGGATATAATCCCTTCCTGAGAGGTCAGGTCCCCTCCTATTAGGAACAAATTCCTCTTGCACCTCTGGAGCTCCCTGGGCTGGCTCACCAGACCCAGTCCCCTTGTCTTGGGTATGCTTGTCCCCTTGTTCCAGAGTCCAAGTGTCTCCCATTTCCCTTCGGGATAGTCTGTGTCCTGGTTACAGCAAATACCCTCTCAGGGAGCTCCAATACTTACAATAGAGTCAACTCTCCACCACTGTCCACTCAGATGCTTCCAGATCATTGCCTAGTAATTACTGGACTGAGAGTACATGAGATGCAGCTACCTTCAGAGGGCCTGTCACACCTCCCCATTCCAACTCCTCCTCAGCTATGGAATGGAATTTGGTACTGCTGTCTGCATAGGTCACCAGGTGAAACTCACTAGGTAGGATTCTCTCTTGAGGCATCAGGGTGTCTAGGATCATAGTCACATGAGCCCATGTGTCTCTTAGAGTGTCAACCTCAGTCCAACTGACTTTAGGACTCTGCCTGTACTCATTCATGTTTGAAGGTATGGAGGCCAGGGTTGTAATATTCACCTCACCCAGGGACACTAAGGGTGCCTCTGCCACTTCCCTACCCCTCTCTGGGGCACTCTCCACCCCCATACTTACACTAGCAAAACCTGGGGATGGCCCACTAGTGGGGGGCTTCTTTTTGCAGACAGAATCTCCTTTCTTGTGCCCTGGCTAGTGACAGTCATAGCACGTTCCCACCTTTGAAGGATCAAAGAACCTACCATTCTTTAATTGATACCCTCTTCCTTTGAATTTGGGTTGGCTCGGGCCCCCCCATTCAGTTTTTTGTGGGTCTTCTGAGGACTCCTACTTTGGACATTTTTTTCCCTGGGCTTTTCCCTGGGTGTGACCTGTCCTCCCTTCGTCTGTTCATTTCCCTGTGCCGATTCGAAATTCGGGTTCTCACCCACTCATCAGCTGCTTTCCACAGCTCTCTGTGAGCTGTCAGCTTGGAGTTCACTAGGTACCGGCGTAACTTCCTTTCAGCACACTGATTCAAAATGTGTTCTTTCAAAAACAAATTATACAATCCCTCACATGTTTACTTTGTTACCAACAATCGAGCCTTCTAGTGCCTTCACTGAAATGTCCACAAAGTCCACCCAGGACTGTGTGCTCACTTTCCAGGTGTCTCTGAACCTCACTCTGTACTATTCTGGAATCGAACCAAACTTCTTGACTAAGCATTGCCTCATGTGAGAGTAAGATTTTGCTTCTTCCCTCTGCAGGGTCACGAGCATATCCCTCTCAGTTACTGAAATCAGTTCCCACAAAAGTGAACCCCAATGCTTGAAGCAAACACCCACATCTCAGTGGCCCTTTGAAATTAATTCAGCCATTTATCAATGTCGTCCCACTCTGTGCACTATACCCTTGGGAAGCTTGTGGTCAAAACCATCACCCCTGGACATCTCCATCTCATCTTTAATTTTGCTGCCACCATTTCTTCTTGCTTTCTTCTCCTCTCACTACTCCCTATTAATTTATAGTTTCTCTCATCTAGGGTTATCGCCCTTTCTCTTAGGGAAATCCCGGGCCCTTCTGTGGGAGAACCCCCTCTCTCAATTCCTGGAATTATGTACCTACTATTGGAAGTAATGGAGAAGGCATTATCTTCACCCTCCTCCTGGGTGACATTAGGGGGTCAGCTTCTCAGCTCTTTAATCTCTGCAGCTGCCAAATCCCAGGCCTTCAGGGACTTTATCAACCCTGCCTTCCTAATCTTGTTGGATCCATGCAGCCCTCTAGCCCTCCATTATTTCCTAAGCTCAGTCATCTTGAGTTTAGTAAGTTTAGCCAAGCCCAGCTCCATGGTATTCCTACTTTTGGGTCAATAACAACAGTCAATCAAAATTAGAACAACTTTCGTAAAATAAAAGAAATGGACTAAAAATCAGTTTAGTCCAGATTTTACAAATTCAAAATCAAAAGCTTTGTTCTAAGGCAATTTAGAGGATTTTTAAGATCTTAATTTATGTTACTGGCAGGTGTACTGTTACACACAATCAGTATCCACACCTCTGTACACAAAAAAGTTTGAAATTGATAAATAAGAATCTGCCAATGGCAATTCGGCCACTAACACTGTCTGGAGCTCAGTTTAGGTCTCAATATATTATTCCCATGCTCAACCCTTGGTAGCTTGGCTGCGAGCAGGTAGGCTTAACTTAGGAGACAGGTATATAAAGAATTTAAAAACACAAATTCAGCAAAAACTTAAGACACAACAGACTATAAAAATACCACACCAATTTATAGAAATAGGAAATATTGTTGTCTTTAAAATGACACTAAAATGGCAAAAATCAAGTGTAGGGAACCGAAGATATGTTTTTTTTAAACAAATTACCACTTTATAGTGCTTAAAAGTCTATAGCCCGACCCTGGGAAATCTGGTAGTGCTTGACTTGGCCAAAGTTTTAGGCTGGCCACTAGTCCTGCACGACTACACCAAGCGGGAGGCCCCGGTCAAAATTTTACCTTTGAACTTAGAAACTTTTCTGAAGCTTTTTCTTCTGTGGTCCCTCGCCAGCTTGACTTTCAGGGAGCTCACAGTCAAACTCTGAAAGTCAGACCTCCAGAGCTCTTTAGCAGGATGAACCTGCAATCCGGGCCGGGTCGCGGGTAAAGTTGGCTGGCTTGGGTCTCACGGTTGACTCGGTCACCTTATGAACATAAAGCTTCTTTCCAAAGTTGCTCCAAACTTCTGAAACTTCTTCCTGAAGTTCCTCTTGAGGGTTCAAATGGTCTAAAATGCAATCCAAGAGTCTGGAAGCTCCAAGATGGTCCGTGAAAGGTTTGGACCACAATTTCCACAATACACCTGGACAAAACCCTTCAATGTCCACTGGTAACACTCCAGCCAGGGAATTCTAGGTGGTGATGATGCAGGTGAGCCCTGGTAACCTGTAGGTTGCAGGGAGTCCACTCTTAAAACCTTTTGAAGGTACATCCACAGGGCTGTAGTTCCAGAGAGTGCAGCAGGCGCAGTCAGTCAGAATGCAGGGTCTGTGCTGCAAATCAAGTTTCTAGCATGGCAATCCTTTTTCTCTTACTTTCAAGCAGCAGATCTTAGAGGCTCTGCAGCTCTCACATATTTATTCAGTGTTTTCTAGGGTCAAGCAGGAGAGCACTCCTGCCCAATGACGTGGAAGGCAACACCCCTGAGCGTGGCAACTTCCTCCAAAGTGTGGCCTATTCTTGCCCTAAAAAGCACAATTCAGCCAAAACTCATGATGACTGAAATATTAGCAGAGGAGCAAAAACTAGCTAAACCAACCTCCAGTGTGGCTCATTTTTATAGCCCGTATCCCCATAAAATCAGCAGAGCCTTTCCTTAAGCCTGACATCTGGCTGGGTCAGAGGGGATGGGGGTAGGCAGACCTGGCATACCCTGACTGTCCTGTTCGTCCTTTGAAGCCTCATGCTTTTGTACCCCTTCCTCAGATCTGGCATTCCTGTGTGGAAGAGCCCTCTCCAGCAGATAGCCTATCCCCTGGTGAGCCACTTATTACTTCATCAAAGCAACCTGACTAATCCTGTTAACTCTGACCAATCAGGGAAGACTGCAGGAAGGCTGAATTGTGGCTTCTTATAGACAAGAAAGTTGTATAACTTATTTTCTGTATAATTTAGGATAAATTCAGCAATGGCATATTGCTGGATATATCAATACTATTCTTCTGAGTCTTTGAATTATATTTTGTTTTAATTCCTATCAATATTTATTCAACCATTTACTATTACCATATTATCCTATGGGGCTGGGAATCTACAATGGGGAAAATGAAATATGCAATTTTCCCATCACCAGGGCATATAAAACATTTTTAATAAAGGCCCTGTTTATAGTTACCCGACCCCCAACCCCTGGGACACCTAGGGGAGACCTTGGGGATCCTGACAATGTAAAAATAATGTGGATCCTCACCCCACACTGCTCATAGTACCAAAGTCGATTATGGGAGGGACTATGCTACAATAGGGAAAGTGAAATGTGCAATTACTCCATCCTCAGGGCATATAAAACACCTATTATGTGGACTCTGCTTATAGATAATTGGCCCCCATCCCTGAAACACCCAGGGGAGACACTGGGAGTACCTAATATGTGAAGATAAGTAGACCTGAATTGCAGGTTGGCTTGGATGGTATGTTACCAATCCAAAGCTGTGGTACTGTCCCTGGAGTGGTAAATGGCTTTTGTCATTTTACAGCTCGGCATGGATAGCACTGTGATAATCATATGCGTAAAGATGTTGCTGTAGAAATGGCAAAATACTTTGTCCCTTTCTATCTTGGCGTGGTTAGCACTGTGCTAATCATATGCTTCAAAACTTTAATAGAAAACAGACATTTGTAGTGAACAAATTTAGAGTGTATACAGGAGCTGCCTTCCACCTAAACTTGGGAACTACCCATAGTTCTCTGCTTTTTAATTGTGTGTGTGTATATATATATATAAATTCACTTAAAAAACCATAGGTTTCACACATGTTATAGTTAGCTGTACATTTCACTCGTAAAAAACCAATGAAATTCCACGTTATAGTTAGATCAGGTAACTATAACTTGCGCGCCCACAATAAACTGCTGATGACGTCACATATTACATCACTCATGACATGGTCAGTGACATCACTCATCACATCAATGATGACATCTGAAATGACACATTGTGGATTGCGGTTGCGCAAGTTATAGTTACCTGATCTAACTATAACGTGGAATTTCATTGGTTTTTTACCAGTGAAATGCTATGAAGCTTGTCCATGGTACACAGTGCGCGATTGAACAGTTATACTGTGTCCACTTTTGCCATTGGTTGATACCGGGCCAATGGGGTGGCTCTGATGTTCCGTTAGACTCATGTCCAATTCATTGTATCGCCACTCCAATGGCCCCATGTCCTTCGCCACAGCCGCCGGATTTTACATGATGTTTTCCCAGTAGGTGTCAGATAGATAACTGGCTACCCCAAGTTTGAATAACTTGCGACTTTTTCGTCGGCCGGAAAGAACTCATCGGCGGCGGTTCGGGAGTTCGACTAATATCACCAACACCATTCCCACCTCAAACTCCGAACACAGGGCGGGTGCTTACTCCTTATGGTGAGGGTGGGACCTCACGTTTGCTGCACAGCAACTTGAACACACATTGTTTTTTTTTTGCCGTGCGCGTACGGTAAGCTTACCGTACGCGCACTCTGCGATTTTTTTTAAAATGATTAAATGTATTTTTCGTACTTTTTGGTCCTTCGTGGACGCCCTGACAAACGCTAGGGGGTCTGCAACTCTCTCCGTTGCCCCCTTTTCACGTTATCCACCTTTGTTTTTCAGTGCGAGAGACAGAAAATGGCGGCCGACACTTTCTGATTTCGACCGATTTGAATGTTTACAGTCATGTAACCACCAATCAGGATTGAGCTCGCGCACGGCACCGTACGCGTACGGTAAGCTTACCGTAAGCGCACGGAGCGCGCTTACAGATATATATATTGATTTAAATGCTATTTTCTCAGGACCTACTGAACAGATTTACATCAGACCTGCAAAAGGCACATCTCTGACCTGAGGACTACCTCTCTGCCAAATTTCAAGTAATTCTGTTCAGCCGTTCGGGCTGTAGCTCGGACTAAAGGTCCTATGGGAAAATGCATGGGGAAAACGCGTTTTGGGACCCCCCTTTTTCTCAGCCCCCGCTTGATGAATCCCCCCGAGACTTTCAGGGTAGGAGCGGAGCGGAGCGCCCCACCTATTTTGAAAATTTTGCGAGGATTCGTCAACCGGCGCCAAAGTTATTCCAAATAGAATGTTGCAGATTTCCTATGGAAACACGGTCCTAACTATAACTATCTACTGGCGACCGCCAGTAGATAATATATATATATATATATATATATATATATATATATATATATATATATATATATATATATATATATATATATTACCTACTTACTGGCGGCCGCCAGTTGGTAGTTATAGTTAGAACCTAGTTTCCATAGGAAAAGATTGATGTGCTTATAACTTTGGTGTCATTTGACAAATCTTTACGAAATTTTCCCCAAAAATTCTTTGTTCAGATCAGCTCCTATCTTGAACATTTGGGGGTGGTTAGTCAAGGGGGGGCTAAGAAAAAAGGGGAGGTCCCAAAACGTGTTTTCTCCATGCAATTTCCATAGGAAACTTTAGACAAGGCTACAGGTCAAACCGCTGAATGGAATTACGCCAAATTTGGCTTGGAGAATGGTCTTGGTCCAGAAAGCACACTTTTAAAATGGGGTAAATACGTTCAGTAGTTTTTGAGAAATATCAAATTTTATAGATATCGATATTTGAGAATTCTGACATCTGATTGGCTGAGGCGTTACAAGCACGAGCTTGCGGCTCATTGGCTGTGAATGGTTCACACTAGGAAGTTTTGGCAGCCATTTTGTGACTCAGTTGAAAGAAGTAGGGGGAAAAAAGAGAAAAATTGTATAAGAGGGTATAGTAGGAACACTGTGGACTTAGTTTAAGTAGTCTGTACGGTGCAGAGGCAGGGAGTTTGAATGTTGCGAAGGGGATGGAAATCACGTCCACAGAACAACGCGCGCTGTATTGCAGCAAGGTTGCTTAGGCTCTGGAAAGCCCGTCGGGAAAACAATGCACCGTATTGCGGCAAACAGTGTGCAGGGTGCACACACAGGTAGTGTGAATGTTGCGTAGGCCGTGGAAATCACATCCGCAAAACAACGAAGCACAGTATTGCGGCAATGTTCAGTAGGCTGTGGAAATCATATCGGGAAAACAACAATGCGCCGTATTGCGGCCTTCCTTTAATATAATGCGCAGTAATGTTTACTTATAATTCGGTGTTCACTTTTATCACGGATAGCGTCACTTTGTTAGAGGAAATGTAATGTTATGTGGGAGGGCGTGTTCTGTCCCAGTGGGTGGAACAAAATTAACGTTTAATTGGCTGAGGTGTTCCAACAACAAGCTTAATGTTCGTTGGCTGCGAACCATTGAAAGTAGAAGTGTTGCCAGCCATTCCCTCCCTCTCCGCGGAGTAGCAAGTACATCTGATTGGCTCACATGTTGCAAGCAGGACCTTCCAGAGCTTAATGTTCATTGGCTGCGAACCATTGAAAGTAGAAGTGTTGCCAGCCATTCCCTCCCCCTCTGCGGAGTAGCAGGGACATCTGATTGGCTGATGTGTTCCAAGCAGGACCTTCCCAAGCTTAATGTTCATTGGCTGTAAACCTTTGAAAGTAGAAGTGTTGTCAGCGATTCCCTCCCCCTCCGTGGAGTATCAGGGACATCTGATTGGGTAACGTGTTCCAAGCAGGACCTTCCTAAGCTTAATTTTCATTGGCTGTGAAGCATTAAAAGTAGAAGTGTTGCCAGCCATTCCCTCCCCCTCTGCGGATCACCATGGACATTTTATTGACTAAAGTGTTCCGAATACAAGTTTGCGCCTTATTGGCTGGGGACGGTTCACTGTTGTCAGCCATTTTGTGACGCACTTCAAAGGAGTACAGGGAAAAAAAAGTAGTAGAGGGTAGGGTAGGAACACTACTAACGCTGTACAGTGGTCACAAGGTGGTAGACAGGGACTGTGAAGATAAAAATTGTTTTTTATATATTTTAAGGGCCATTTATATAATTTGCGTGGGGCCTACAAATAACGGCGGGAAAATAACAGAGTGTGTTGCGACCTTCTTTTTATTAAGTCAGTGGGTGGGATACTTCCCAGGAGCACTATTTACTTATAATGTGGTGTTTACTTTTCTGATGGGGAGTACTACATCTTTGGAGCAAATATTATAATATGGAGGAGGGGGTTGCAAAAACAAAGAGCGCTGTTGCGGTCTTCATTTAAATAAGGTTCTGAGTAGGCTACTTCTCTGGAGCAATGTTTACTTATAATGTATAGTTATAATGCGGTGCTTACTTCTGTCGCAGCGAGTGCTACTTCCTTGCAGCAAAATAGTAGGTGTGGTTGCGCTGCAAACATGTCAGTCGAAGTTTGAAACAGTTTTTATCAAGCAATCACAAATATACTTTCTTAGGAAAGTGTAGCTGTACATATCAGAGGGGTGACAAATAAAAACGCAATTCATAAAATATCCCTTAAGCGTGGCCACACCCTCCCTTTTTTTGTCGCCTATAGTTTGTAAAAGTGTTGCCCCATATTCTTGTTAATATAAGAGGGCATCAGTTACTTTTAGATGAAGTAGAAAAGAAGTGCTACAAGAAACACTCTACATCATCTCAGGTCACAACAACAATAACAAGTAAAAAAACAGTTAAACACAAATTACGTCATATTACATAGAAATGTTCGCTTCATCAAAACATTAAATGAAGCACTATGTATACAATATTTTTTAGGAGCTACTATTTTATAAAACATTAGCAGTGTTACAAACTGTGAGGTAGTAAGTTATCAATGGAAATAACTGTAGTATATGTTGTTAATTTCTCACACAGATAGATCTCCAACCCCTTTGAACTACTATAAAGTCACAGTATTAAAATATACTGGGTGAGTTTATAGTATTCCACAGGAGAACAAGAATGAATGAACATGCATTTGTATAGCGCATGGCTACCCATAGGCATCCCAGCGCTTACTCATGACACCTCATTCAGCAGGCACAACTCAGGGAAAAAGGAAGATCTTCAGCTGTTTCCTAAAACTAAAGTAATTAGAATCCAAGTGAATGTGCTCAGGCAGGCGATTCCATAGCATGGCTACGTTGTATGAAAACAGACGACCTCCTGAGCGAGCTCGCTTGATCATAGGCACTCTGAGCAAATGTTTATGCTTGGATCGCAGCATCCTATTGGGGACATAGAGTTGGACCAGCGACTGAATCAAAGGAGATCCTTTCCCAGCGATGGCCTTGTGAGCAATACACAGGGCCTTAAAACCTATCCTGGCCTGAACCGGGAGCCAGTGCAGGGTGGCCAATGCTGGTTTAGCTGAACTATGTTTGGGAATGTTCATAGGTAGGCGGGCAGCACAGTTCTGGACAATTTGTAACCTATTGGTAGTGCCCAAGGGAGCCCCAAGGTACACTGCATTTGCATAGTCCAGTCGCGAGAGTATAAGCGCCTGGACTAACACCCGTCTAGCGTCAAAAGGAAGAAGGGGGAGAATCTTCCTTATCATCCTAATCTGTCCATAGCAGCTAGCTACCACCTTACACGGCTGTTCTTTTAAATCAAGCTTGCAGTTGAGCCAAATTCCTAAGCTCTTAATCTTAGTTTTTGGTACATGTGGCGTACCCAGACAGCTGGGCCAAGAAGCATCAATACTAGTGGGAAGATTATGCCCAAAAAGCATAAATTCGGTTTTTGCGCCATTTAGCTTCAGAAATGACTTATCCATCCAATCCGAAATCTTTCCCAAGCAGGATATAAGACCCGGTTCTGTTTTGCCCTTTTGGCTTAGAGACACCACTAACTGTGTGTCATCGGCATAGGTGATAATCTGGATCCCCCAAGGATACACCAATTCCGCTAAGGAGCTCATGTAAATATTGAACATGGTAGGGCTAAGAGATGATCCCTGGGGAACTCCACACTGTAAAGGAATGTGCTCTGATGCAGCTTCACCCTCAAAGACACAAATAGAGCGATTCTCCAGGAAGGATTGAAGCCAGCCAAGCGCGATCCCTCTACACCCATCTCCCTAAATCTCTGAATCATAAGTTGATGATTGACGGTGTCGAAGGCTGCGCTAAGATCCAACAATATTAGAGCTGCGCTGCCTCCGTCAACCAAGATCTTCCTAGTCTCTTCAATTACAACAAGGAGGGCGGTGTCAGTACCCTGTTGGCATCTAAAGCCTGTCTGGGAGGGATGCAGGGACTTATTGTTTTCAAGAAATGAGGACAAGGCCGAGTTGACATGTTTTTCAGCCAGTTTGCTGATTTCTGGCAACAAGGAAATGGTAATTCGCCCAATCCTCTGGGTCAAGATTAGTCTTTTTTAATAATGCCTTGACCCTGGCCTGTTTCCAGAGAGGAGGCACCACTCCACTACACAGGGAGGAATTTATCACATCCCGTATGACTGGAGAGACTATGTCAGGGATTAGATTCAGAATGGACGGAGGGGCCGGATCAGAAGGAGAGCCTGATTTCAACTGTCTAAGAAGTTCCTGCGTGGAGGATAAGGAGAGAAGAGGAAACTCTTTCAACAGAGTTTGCTTTACCACAATCACACCATCCTCCGAAAGATTGAGATTTGAGAATGTATTATAAATCCTTTGGACTTTGGAGGAAAAGTACTCTGCAATTTCATCACACTTCTGCTGGGCATTATCAGGGGCCGGAATAGGACTAGGGGGAGTAATAAGGGACTTTGTAATTTTAAAAATTTTACGTGGAGAATTGGCAGCCAAAACGATCTTGTCCCGATAAAAGCTCGATTGAGCGTCCTTTATTTCATTTTTGTACAATTTAATTGCTTCTCTGTATTTATCTTATTTGCTCACAGAGCAATCCCTTCTCCAAATTCTTTCCAATTTTTTACAGGATTGTTTCAGTTGCCTCAAAGTCTGGGAATACCAGGGCTTTTTATTAATTCCCACACGATGACGGAATTCTTTCCTAGGAAGCACTGAATCAAGAGTAGATTCAAGCCAGTTATTATAGTTGTTGTTAGCAATAATGGCGTTGGCCTGAGGTAGGGGAGCTGCTTTATTTAACTCAGTGATCAACTTTTCTAAGGGTAATTTAGACCAAACACGACTGCATTTCCTAATATTTATAAGTGGCAACAGAGGAACAGACAATGTCAGTGTCATTGAAAGTACAAAATTATCGGACCAAGGAATTGGAATGAGGTCCATTACTCTAAGATTTTGTAAATTTGAAAAAACGGGGTCAAGCAGGTGTCCATGATCATGGGTAGGGCCGGTCACTTTTTGTTTAAGTTGAAAGGTGTCCAGGCCGTCGATGAACTCCAGAATGGCATTGGAAGACAGTTCATCGAGATGTAGGTTAAAATCACCCAGGATAGAAAAATTAGAAAGGGGACTCGCCAGATTAGCAACAATATCTGGAAGCTCATTACATAAGTTGGGTGATGCTCCAGGAGGGCGGTAAATTAAAATTCCGGAAAAGTATTGGTAGGGGAAAAACTAATTGAGAAAGCTAAGCTTTAATAGTGAGGTAAAGGGTTAATAGTGGACCTACAACTGAGATTGTTTTTGTGAATAATAGCAACGCCCCCGCCTCGGCCGCCCTCTCGGTCATGTCTCAAAATCACATAATTAGGGGGTAAAGCTCTTACGATATCAAAGTTAGACTCCTTGTTGAGCCACGTTTCAGTAAGAAATAAAACGTCCGGGCTGTTCTCCTCATTGAGTAAGTGTATCTCAATCGCATGTTTGGGTAACGAGCGACAATTCACAAGCAGCATTTTAATATCATTATCCATCTTTCCCCGTGGTGAGAGCGTAGGGGAAAATTTTAAATTACAATGAAAACAAGGAGAGCTCGTCCTATCTACAGACATATGCTGGAGACACTCTCTCATGAACATACCTCTAAATTTAAAAAGCTGTTCCCTCGTATACGTATAACTGGCTGGGGGGAGTTTAGCAGCGGGTCTGGTCCCTGGGCCTGTTCTGGCGCGGACTGGCACAGACGGGCTCGCCTTTGGCACGCCCGCTGCGCGCGTCTGCTGCACAGAAGCGTCATCAGCGATATTTAAGCCGATTGGTCGCGTCCCTGTCTACGTCAGCGACTAGACAGCTGACCTTAAGGGAAGTGCGCAAGAGAATCCCCCTCGAGCATTGAACACAGCTCGAGCCCCCTCCCACCAAATGATTAAAATAGCTTTTGTTTAAAACAAAATAAGCAGTGAAACGAAGCAGCCCCTCACTCGAAGAAATGCTCTGGCTAAATGCGAGGTAAGGACCACAACAAAAAAATCAACATTTTTACAATTTCTATTCGGTAGAACTCGGGAAAGTTCTGTCGTAGTGCTTAGAGGTCGCTCACTGCTCCGCTAACAGATCACGTACTCCTTTAAGAACATATAGGATAGTAGTATAATATACACTACTGATCCTATATAGGATAGAAGTATAATATACAGTACTATTCCTATATATTCTATAGGGAGAAGGAGAATAGGAACCACAACAGAGAAAAAGAGAAATACCAAAATATCATTCAGAAATGTAGGGTTTATCAAAGGCATTCAGCAAGAAAGTATCTATAAAACCAATCTTTTTTTAAACTGCAATGTCGATAAATATTCTCACTGTAAAAATATCTGATCAAGTAATTTATAAAGGTCAGTAAGCTGTATTTCAGATGGTTTACTCCTGGCGCTGACAAATCTCCAACTCCTGTTGTCTGAAAATATGACACTGTACTACTATATACAGAGTGTCACTGATGACAGACAAAAGGAAAAGGAAAATAAAGTCATGAACACAAAACATGATCAATAACGAAATATTTTCCAGCGGTGAATATGTTCAAAGCTTCTTTTTTCCGGGACTTCAAAATCTCTTGTCTTCGCGCCGACGGGTCATAAACTCCTCTGAGATCATAATGACTGTGAATATTACAATATACATACTCACACTATATGATCCCAGGGTGGAAACAGAGTAAGAACCACATGCTGCTGACGTTACTTATAAATCTTTAGTCTTCGCGCCCACGGGTCACCAACACCTCTGAGGTCACGTATATTGTCAATATTATAATTAGGGCTCCCGGTTTTATGGTATTTATTTTTTGCCATTTCGATCTATTTATCCATATTTATTTTTTGGGCATTGTTTCTGTATTTATCCACATTTATTTTTGCCACAAGCAAAAGACGATGCTGCAGCTAGTATTTTTCTACATTTATTTAAATTGACAATGCACACATGCGCTCACTTAAACTAGCGATTTGTTGTGGCTTTAGCAGTGCTTTAAATGGTCTGGTACTGAGTAATTTGAAAAGGAGAGTACCTGTGCTTCTCAGTTCTGCTATAAAAACACTTTAGCATAGTGAATGGGTCAAAATATGTGTAGAATGACGTGTTGAGAAAACAAAGCAACATTGATACCAATGTGTGTACATCGAAGCGGCAAGGGGAGGTTGGGATTAACAAGGAGATCTGTGGTTTCTAATTATTCCATCCCTGAAGATCATCCTTTGGTAAATTAATAACTACTGCTCGATATTCAGTGGATCGAGTCAGTCTTGGATAGGATGGCTGTGGCCATGAGAGCGGCAGTAGCCTCTTCTGCAGGAAAAATAACCCAGTTGGGTGGTCTGTGTCTGTGAAAGCGTAAAGGAACCAGATGAGACTGGCCCTCTGATGGTTGTTAAGAATAAAGTCAGTCAGAGTATCAATTTTTTTAATATCCCCTTTTGAGGATATGAGCTGGATAGAGTCGAATAATTTGTATAGACAACGCGAAAAAGAATGTGAAAGGCTCGTAAATCCTGAACAGTGTCCACGTCTCCCAGAATAGCGCACCTGTGCAATAAAACGAAGGTCTCAGCAGTTGTTCGAAATAAAATCAGCCAGAGTCGTCACATTCCTGTTTTATAATATGGCGGGGATAGAAGTCTAATAATTTGTACTGACAGCTCGAGGAAGACGGTGGCAAATCCATAAATAACACCTTGAAATTTTGTCTGAAGTAATGCGCCACCAGCAACGGAGGGGGCGCTCTACACAAAAGACCCCGCGGCAGCCCTACACAAGCCATTGGTGACCCGCGTGCAGCATGAACCTGTGACTTATTGCTCGTGTTTGAAAACGACCCTTCTGCCTTCCTTTCTCCAGCAGGGATCTCTCTGACTGCGTCACCGCTTCGTCACACCCCTGAAATGGGATTTGTATGCTCTCGAGTGGCTTTCGAGGGCAGAGCTTTGTGTGTGCCTCGCGCAGCTGTCTTCTTGTTAATTTCCATGTGAAAACTGGCATGTCATGAAAGTCCTACTGGAAATAACCTGTCATTACCCTCTTTGCTCAGTAGAATCCAATGTCACCGTTTCTATTTTTCTATACATACTACATATTCTGAATGGAAACAAAACGCTATCTGACATATAAATACCCCTAATGGCATCAGTGGGCAGAGCTGGGCAACTGTATGGGGCCTGGGACGGGAGGAGTCAGGGGCGTTGGGGGAGGCTATAGCATGGGGTGAAAGAAAAATAAAGCCTCTTTAACAAGTAAATTGTCTTTCAAAAGACCTGTGAAGTACTCCGGTGCGGCTGTGTGTATGCCCGGGAAGGAATTTCCAGCAGCAGGAAGGGGGTGTGGCGAGATAACTGTATTCGAGCACGGCAGCGTAGCAACATTTTCTAGTATTTTGCCGTTTTTACATATAAATACAGACAAAGGAAAAATAGTTTTCCATCTGTATTTATATGTAAAAATCCGTTTAAACTGAAAACCGGGAGCCCTAATTCTAATATACAAAGTCACACTATATGAGCTCAAAGGAGCCAGAAAAGGAACAGTGTTTCCTCTATTCTGTCTGTTTCTGAATACAAGCTGCTGAAGTTACATATAAATGGCAAAAACAACCAATAACACTTTATTCTAAATACAAATCTTTAAATATTCACAAATAGCTACACATTATAAATATCCACTGTGCCATAATCAAACAACTTACAACTCCATAATATGTTTTGTTGTTGCAAAAGAAGAATCCGAGGCTAGAAAACGGAACCTGCATCACAGTACGGACACGCATAAATAACTCGCAAAAACAAAACTAATGGAGCAACAGGTGTGGTTTATATACTTTTTGGTTATTGAGTAGTCTATGGAAGGAACATGCGTCTCCGCCCATTTAGATGTCATGTTTTACAGTTGACACGTTTTCACTGTTTAACTTGTGCACATGTTGGGAAAAGTTAATAAATGTGAAGCGGTAAAGGTTTTGATATCGATCCTCACACGTATAAGCTCCTTAATATATACACACGTTGGAGAGCTTAAAAACTGTTACTCAGCAAACCGTGTCATTTCCTTTCTTGTGACTAAAAACATCCATTAATTGCCGTAATTCTAAATAGAAGCCATAAAAAAATATCATTCAGAATAGAAAAAAAACACGTGCTAATATTTCTCATCACTATGGTTTTAAATAAAATAAAATGCCAGCATTAGTAAAGCGTACAGCTACCTCCAGAGAGGTGTCCCGGCGCTCCGGGCGTCAGGAAGATTAAGCAAGGTATTGCCCACAGTGACATAGTGGTGGGCTAATGTGCCGTCGGAGCCGGGAATCGAATTGTGAACTCGGTTGTTCGAAGTCAGGTATCATAGCTGCTGCGTCACACTTTTTCCACACTCATATGTTAATTAGTGCTAATTAAGTTTTACATATTGTTAAATATTACAGACTACTGTTACAGTTAGTTTTTCACTACAAAAACAATCACGTCTTTTTAAAATTTACTTAAAAACAATATAGGTTTCAGGGACATTATAGTTACAATTTAGCATTCATAAAACCTTTGAAATTCACTGAAAAAACCATAGGTTTTAAAAACGTTATAGTTAGAAATTAACATTTAAAAAACCTTAGAAATTCACTGAAAAAAACATAGGTTTCAGGGACGTTATAGTTAGTTGGACATATCACTCATATAAAACCAGAGAAATTCGCCCATTATAGTTATTTGAGCTAAATATAACTTGCGCCCCTGCAATGCAATGCTGATGACGTCACATATTACATCACTCATGACATGCTCAATGACATCACTGTTGATATCACTGATAACATCTCAAATGACATCACTGATTAAATATTTTATTTTTTCACATAAGAGAGTGAGAGAAGCAGCACAGTTGCAATCTCCCAGGAATTATGTTATCACTTAAAGCAACTGCTGTTGTTACTGTTGTACCACAGGTACACAGTGCTCTAAAAAGAGTTGTTTACCAATTGATCCTACAACAGACTGGTATGTCCTGTAGCCTCTTTATATATTGGAGTATCCACAGATATTGGAGAAGACGCCTCACTCACTAAATAGTGACATGCTTCATCATAGGCGTCTTTCCACACCTAGGTAAGATGATACTACCTTGGCGGACTCAACCAAAGGTGTTCTGGGACTTCTTATATAAAGTTTTCCTGGTTAAGCAGGGAACCAGATAGGTGATAAATATAAAAATACCTCCAGGTATACCCAAAAGTTCTATGTTTTATTCATAGGGTACCTGTGGTATAAGATAAAACCGTGAAATAGTGGGGTTTTTTTTTAAATAAATGTTTCAAGTATACCCTCTAAACTGCAAACATGTTTCGTCCCTCGATAAGAGCCCGTCCGGGTCTGGGGCCTTCTTCAGGGCTTGAATGTCTACTCTTAAAAGGCAGCGGGCGGTGTGTACCAACTAGGTTTACCACGGTGCCTTATCTTTGACGAATGTGTGACTACAAGATGGCTCCTTAACACACGAGACCGGCATGGTGCTTAATAGCATCACACAAAATACTACTGGAACAAATAAGATATTTAGGTGAGTGTAATAGGTCTCATTTGACTTCCAGGCTACCATGGTATACACCCAAAACTGGATGGACCTTAACCATCTCAAATTAAACCCAGGTAAAACAGAGATAGTTCTCACCGGGGACAGCCATAAATACTGGGGCCCTCACTATTGGCCACCTGAGCTTGGTCCCCCTCCCCTTCCCTTGACATCGGCTAAAACCTTAGGAGTCTGTCTTGACAGTGATCTCTCTCTGAAAACTCAGGTTGGTGCGGTTGTTTCCAAATGTTTTTTCCAAATGCGTAAAATTAGGAAAATACATCACCTCCTCACTCATGATGCTCTGACTCAGGTCATGATAGCCACAGTTCTATCTCACCTGGACTATGCCAATTCTGTGTACTTAGGCATGCCACTTTACCTACTGAGACAATTGCAGATGGTCCAGAACCATGCAGCCCGACTGGTCTATCGACAACCTAAATGGCAATCAGCAACCCCTCTGTTGAAGAAATTGCATTGGCTTCCCATCTCTCAGCGCTGTGCCTTTAAAACGGGGTGCCTCATTTTTAAATCCCTGCATGGCATCAGTCCTGAGTTTATTAACAGTTTGATACTTAGGCATACCCCCTTACGCAATCTCAGGTCTGGCCATCTCTCACTTCTCTCTGTCCTGGCGTTCAAACGGGTACGTCAAGGAGGCTGCAGATTTGCCACCCTTGCCCCCAAACTATGGAACTCCTTCCCGCTGGAAATACGATCTTGCACAGACCTCCTGCATTTCAGGAAATCCCTGAAAACGTGGCTATTTACACAGGGCTAGCTTCTATGTTTTCTCTGACAGCTTTCCGAGCCTTAGCGCCATGAAGCCACCTGGCGTACATGCGCTCTACAAATTTTTAGTAACATTAACATGAACATTACAGGTCTGCTGTGTGAGAGGGCATTGTTTTGTATGGGTGTCACATTTCACAACAGCTTTACTGTTTCCTTAGCGTTTAACAAGCAGTGGCTTCACTGTTACATTGTGACTGGAACATCTTTCCCTTGCTCTTTTATTTTGCCCATGCAGCAACTAAATATTTGTTGACTGGATACAAATTCTAAATGAAACAGGATCCTGGACAATTTGTTAACCCAAATCTTAATTAGATAAAAGGTCATAGCTGTGCCTTTTCTTTAAAGGTAAATGCGGCCACCTTAGTCCCATAGCATCAACTGTAGATTTGACATTTTTAAATGTCACATAAAAGGCACGATTTAATTAGGGCTGCACCAAAAGGCATTGCACATAAATTACACAGAAACGGACAGGGTTTGGGACATGTCTGTTCGCCCTCAAACCTTAATATACATAACATTTTCATATGTTCAAATAAAAAGCATCGTTGTGTGCAGCTAATAGTATTTGGTTTTCTAACTCTCTGCCAATCTGGAGTCTGGCCAGGTTAACATAGGCACCAGCAGACATCTCACTCATGTGAGTACACTCCCCTCAAAAGTGGAACTTCCTCACAAACATGTACAGTCTTAGAACAGCTATGATACCGGTGTTCTGATTGCTCATGTTGTGGTGTAACTGAATGAGACGACCAACACTGTATCCTGCACCACTGAAACTAGGAATTCATTTTGTTATTTACCTTGTGGTTTTTTTGTCTATTTTGGGGCCAAATGGCAGCATGTTTATTTCCTTGTGCTCTTTTTTGTAACATTAGCAATTTTCACATCCGGTCTTTGTCGTTTAGACTTTTAATTATCAAGCAAAACTATTACAATTAAAAAAAAAAAAAGAGAATTGATATGCTTTCCAGGACCCAGATCATGATTCCACTAAAGACTGCCCAGAAGGGCCAAGCAGAGTTGCTCATGAGCCCAGACTGCCCACGAATGGGCAGAAAAGCAGCAGAGGCCCGAGGAGGGCAGACGGTTGAGTGGGCTGTGGCATACATTGGCTGAGCCTGTGAGATTTGCACCCTGCCCATGCTCAGCACTGCACAACCAGGCACAGAGGGCAGGCTTTGCAGCAGGTAAGTGGAAGCCTGCCACTAGACCTGGCCCTGCACTGAGATTGGAGAAAAAGTGCCCGGGTTCATGATCAGTGGTAAGGCACTCGCTGCTACAGGTTGAGCTCCCCCTTGTCTTTCTAAGCACTGTAACCATGGCAGTGGCCACTTTAAAGGGGAAATACCTAAAAATAACGAGGGTCACCAGAATGGCCTTGAACATTGCTAATACTGATGCAGGTCTAGAGGGCCTATGCTGTACTATGATCGCCTGATATAACGCGTGGAAGTGCACGGGACCCTCGTCCAAGAGCCGCGTGTTGAGAGAGAGAGACATCATCCTCCGGCCGGTGGGTCGGAGGAGGGCTGTATCAGCCACCGAAGGCACCAGAGCACCATTTATTCCACAGCAGGTCGTGCTGGGCCAAGAGCGGGCCTATCCGCCCTGGGCTGAGCTGACCAGCCCCCCCCCCCCCCATGGAACTAATCTAAAGCGCGGTGGATTTGCACAGTAAATTCGAGCTTGGCTTGATACTTTCCATTTTACTCACAACTGTACGCAGTTCTGTTAAATGGGGAGATGAAAGGCGTCAGCAGCCCCTGTGGGAAAAAACTGGGTCTACCCTGGATGGTTTTCTGCATTGCGCAGTTGTAGAAATTTCAAAATAAATTTTGCTAACGAAACGGAACGTCTTTTGTTCGTCTCCTTACCGCCGGTAGGGCCTCTCCCTCCGGTTCTGCCTGGTTCTCCAAGCAAAAAATGGTACTGGGCTTATTGGAACCTCTCCTCTCTGCAGAGGTCTCAGGTGTTGTATTAGTTGTGGATGTCACCTCTGTCACCGAAGCAGCCAGTGCCACTCCAGATTTAGGAAGAGGGGTAATTGGTGGCCAAGCCGGAAAGAGGAAAAGAACTGCTGTGGGTTTCAAGCGCAAATGTCCACGTATTGTGACTTTGGGACCCCCTTACCCCGCACTTGCAAACTGTGTGGGGAATCAGGATGGAAACTTAGGTTCATTAGAGGCTCTCGGAAGGGATTTAAAATCATCTAGTCTAGATCACATTTTAAACAGCTTTTCCCTACTCTTTACTTGATTGGAAGTTATTGAAAACAAGCAAAAGGAACTGATTCCTCCTCACTCTCCTTCACATCCCATACCGGCCTTGCATCCTTGTCTGTGGGCAGGTCTGGGGGTAGAATCGGCCCCTCCTGCCTTTGTGACTGTTTCAAGCCAACTTATAAGCTAAGCCCTGTCCAATTCCCCTCGTGTCTCCCCGTCCATCGATAGAAACTCAGGCCACTGTCCTATCTGCACCAATCAGCTGGAAAAAGGGCCTGTGCTAAATTTGGTGCTACCTGCTCTCGTGAGGAATGGCCCATTTGGCAAATCTATAAATCTCCTTGCAAACAGTCATTCTAATCCACAACTTCCCCCAGAGTGTACCTCCTTATGTATTAGTGTTGAAAAATGTTCCAACTCTTTCTGGCTGAATTCATGAGGACTTTTGGAGTCTGAAGAACAAAATTATCCATTGGTTTAAAGATAAGGGGGGCTGCATAGCGGACTTACCTTCTGAAATTCTGATGGCTAGATGAACCCCCTGGGTAGGGCCAGGCAAAAATGCGTTTGATCATGAATTTTAGATTTCCAATGGTGGTTAAGGCCCTTCTAGCAATGCTTGAAAATCAGCCACATTCTTCTACCCACATCCAGGTGTTACCTCTAGGCTATTTTTACAGGCCTTTTTGTCTGTCCAATATCAACCCAGCAACAGTTACTGATGTCCAAAAACGAACATTAAATCATCATTGTGGTTTTAATATTCCAACTGGGAACCAATTTGAGCCTCTAGCTGCACTGGAGGATCAGGATTGACGGTTGAAATCTTCTACTCCCCCTTGTATCGATGCTCCCCCTTTATTGTCAGAGCTCCAGATCGACCAAATATCGGGGGCACCTGACCCTCTTCAGAACTGTGATTACAATTATAGCATGGAAGATCATACCCCTGCCTCAGCTCATGGGTGACAGGTCACGGCCTCGATTAGAGCTTACCCCATGGGAACCATTATGAGAAACCTTGATAAGAAGCCTTTAAGCATAGCATCCTGGAACATCATGGAAGCTCGTTCCAAAACTTCAAATCCAGTTTTTATAAACTTCAGGAACTCCCACGAGATCATCTGTTGCCAAGAAACTTGGGGAGAGGAGTTGGCCTAATGGCTAGAGCGGTCGACCTCAAATCTGAGGAACCGGGTTCGAGTCTCAGCAAGGACGCACAACATCCTGTGATTCTGGCCAAATCACGTAATCTCCCCATGTCTAACAAAAATGAATGTGTCCTCATGTAATGCAACTGGTACCTGTGTAAAGCGCTCTGATACCCTATACCTTCGGCACAATAACACGCTGTAAAAAAAAAACTTGGTCTCTGTCTGATTTTGCCATCAACGGGTTCCAGGGGCTTTTTCAATCTGCTCTGCATTCCAAGGCAGGCAGAGCAAGTGGGGGTGGTACACTTTTTTATCAGTTAAGATCACAGACATTAGTATCTCAAAATGTTGGGACTCACCACATTTCTTGGTCTTTTTTTATCACTCCCCCACGACTATGATATTCTGTTAATCAATTTCTATCATTATGTTTTTAAACAACCGTCTTGGGAAATTATCGAGCCATTTAATGTTTGTTTAACTGATTTCTTTCAAAACGTTAAACGTACTGTTTATCTTATTAAGGCTGCTCATTTTAGTATTACCATTTGCCGGATTTCAGATTCCAGGGTTTGTGGTTTTAGCGATGGCCATAGCTCAAACATTACACTTTTTTCTCACTCCGCTCATGGTGATGCATTAAATGATCTATTCCTTAAACACAACTTGGTTTATCCAAACGATGTCTGTGGTCTAGGGAAGGCTAGTGTACCCACGTTCACAGGAAATTCATCAGGGAACACTATAGATTTCTTCCTTGAGTCAAATGAATGGTGTTCTTCTCTCTCTGATTTTACAATAGACAGTAGTTGTTTGAGTGATCACAACCCACTTTCCATTAAATCAGCCTTCCACGTTAATCCTACTCAAATAAGTTGCCCCGATAATTTGAAGTTGTGTAAGAATAAAGGTCTTTAAATTAAATGGGAGAATATTGACCCAGTAGCCTTCAACTGTCTTATTGTAGATAACTCAAGGGATTCTATCATGACCTGCTTATCTGCATATGTGGGCGAGGTTTTGATTCAGTCTGAGTTTTCTAATGTATGTAACAACATTTCTGATAATCTTACATCTTCTATTCCTTCCCGGGCCAGATAATCACCTCACTGGTTTAACTCGGCATGCTCCACTGCACACAGAATTCTGAGGGTTGCACTTAAAAAGTGTCCCAAGGTAGTCACAGAGAGACAGTGATAAGTTCTGGGAGGTGGTCAGTAGACCCTTCTTTAAGGAGCATGATGAATCTAGTATTGACATAGTCATTCCAATGGATCCCTGGGCCACTCACTTCACAAAAATCTTTTCCCCTGTGGATATTTCCTCAGGTTATGATATTAATCTTCAACCTGTTTTAGCACATGATCCCCAATATTCTTTCGAAGTTCAGAAGGTCATTATTTCCCTAAATAAATGCATTAGAGGTAAAGCACCAGAACCAGATTGGGGTCATAGCAGATTTTTAAAAATCAAACATTCCTCTGTGGGTCCCTCTACTTATCAATGTGTTTAGATCACTGGTGCATGGACCTATCCCCAAATCATGGAAGTCTGCTACTGAAATCCCAATATTTACAAAATGTGATCGGTCTCAGACGACATCTTATCGTCCAATTTCCCTGATAGATTCAAGCTCCAAGATCTTAAGCCGTATCCTACTGTCCCACATCGAAGATTGGGCCATCACAAAAAACATTTTGTCAGATGTTCAGTTTGGGTTCAGACAGGGCATTGGAACAAATAAGCATTGCCTGAATTTGTACCTAATTTGGGGACAGTGTGTGAAAGCCAAGAAGGGCTCTTTGCACCTTGCTTTTATTGATTTATCGAGCACCTTTAACCTTGTTAATCGCTCTAAACTGTCGTATATTATGAAAAAAATGGGTGTTGAACAGGATTTACTGTCTCTTATAATGTGCCTTTGATGCAGCGCGAAACGTCAAATTCCCCCTTCGGCATAGGCCAACTACCTCGTCATCCAATTCACTCACATACATTCATTGGTGGGGCCCATAACACCAATATACTTACACTCGGTTGACCTGTTTTCTGAGGGAAAATACGTTTCTCAACGCTGACATGAGAGGAATACCTTTACTTTACCCTAAACACATTGACATTAAACCTAAGATATCCCTCCCATACGGAGATAGATCATTTAGTTGGATTGGTAATTGGTGATTAACTCGTCTACCTTTGTTCTATTACTTTTCCTTTAATCTTTTTCTTCAAATAATCGACACAACACATTTGTCAATTAATCAATTATTCTTTATCTAAGAAATATTGAAAGAAATGTTAGAAATCATCATTAGCATTTCAGAGCATCATATTCACCTATTCTGGCTAAAGTCGTCCTCTAAGTCAGTCAGTCAAAGAGAATTTATTCAGCAAAGTTTAGACCGCAATTCAGTCTCTCATAGATTCAGGATAACAGCTGTCCAGCAGTGTCACCGTCCTCTCCGTCAGCATAACGTCAGGAAATCGAGTTCGTCAAAGAAGAGCGGGCTCTCTCAATTCAATTCCCTACCTACTTTTATAATGAAAATAATGTCGAAAAGTATCAAGATCGGGGTTTAGAGAGTTCTTATTGGTCAACTTTGACTTGCGGGGTACAGTTCTCAGGGTGTCGGATAATGAAGTCATCCAACTTGCTTATTCCGGCTTTTAAATCAAGCATTGTCCTTTCTTTTGGATGGGTTCCCAGAACGACCTTGGAGGGTACATGTTCTCCCGGGGTCAGGTCCAGGCCACTGTTGCTGGCGGTGACGCATGCGCACTTCACCCAGAACCTCGTGTTGTCAGGGCAGTCACGTTTAACGTCTCGTTCAGCCATTTTGTTTAGGCCGAAATGGTCAACTTAAGCAAAAGAAACACAAAAATGTAATTAAAACATAGAAATGGCTAATAAAATGTTATCCCCTTGCTAATACCATATGTGTGTGTATTTATCTAGCAGAAGCAACACTCAGAGCGGTTTAAACTCACTGAATAAAGCACAAATCACAAATACATCACTTAAAGCAACATATAACATAATATTCTAATTTTCTACTATTAATATGTGTACACTAGTTAATTCACAATTAATATGGCCATGCAAAGTGCAATTCCCACGTGTAATTCTCTTGTTAATATAGTTGGTGAGTTATCACTTCACACCGATTAATAATATTAATTAATTGTTTATTCGGATTAATATAAACATGCAGAATGGGGGGGGGTATACAAAATGTTGTACTACCCGCTCCATCAATCCCCCCTTTGGTGATTAAATCACCACACTAATATAAAATGTTGTAACCCTTTTATGGAAATTTTGAATTGATTTCTTGTTTCATTCATATTTCAGTTTCCCCCGTTTCTTCTCTTTTTGCTGTTTTATACATGCTATCCTTTAACTCTTCCAGTTCTATTTCTTAAAATTCTCTTTCTTGTTTCTTATCCCTTCTCCTTAAGTTTTCTCTTTTTATTCTTTTCTGATTTTTATTCTTTCTACAACAAATACAACCTAGTCTAATTAGTAGTACTAAGGAAATCACACAAGTTAATGGAAATAATATCTTACCTATAAATGTACTACCTAGTTTTACTACAAAGTCTTTAATAGCTGATATCTTCTTACCAACCTTCTCCCAAAAACCTTCAACCTCCAGTGGTACAATTTCGTCATGCAATTCTGTAATATTCTTAATATAAATTTTCAAATCTTTACTTTCGTCAGGAATGTAAGTAGAACAATGTTGAACTTTCAGCATTCCACAGACTCCACCCTCTTTTGCCAATAAAATATCAAGGGCAAGTCGATTTTGCATTACCATAGCACGCATGGCAACCATTTCAGTATTTACCAATAAGAATCCTCCAGCGGTGCTTGTTGACAAGCGATCCACTACTGTTGAAAGTTTTCTAATTTTGTTTGCATTCAGAGATATTCCCACTGCGGATATCAGTGCTCCAAAAATGTCACCTACAATTTCAGCCCAAGATTCTCTCTTACTACGTGCTAAATAACTACCTAAACTATGTACACCATCTTCTCTTCTATCCATGTGAAAAATCTTTGGAAAAACCAGGCCAACATAACATGTGCCATACCAGTGGTCTGGCAAACGATAATATGCCCTGTTCCCACAAATGAAATACAGTCCTGGAAAGACTGGATCTCTTCCACCTTTAAATCCCCATCCTCCCATGATTCGGTATGTATCATGGCACTTAGTATTCACTAGAAAATAACGCCGTATGATTCCTCCTTATACACAATTTCCCTTTCTGAGGCCAATCTAAAGCCATAGTTGGACTTGTTTCTCCTCTTAAATGTTTCTCCGTTTCTACATCCCAAACCGTTTTCTCCACTTTCCCTTCTGAAACCTTCCTTTGCATTTTCAATCTCCTTTCTTCAGCCATATCCAAAAATGTCTTCTCCTCTTTCTTGAAACTGCAAGTCAAGTTATTTCTAAATATATATTCTAAGGTTAGTTCATTTGTCTCTAAGAAAAATACCTTTGCAGGTTTTACCTTGTTTAGTTTGTTAATTGCGGGTACTTGTGAAAATATAGTATCTACATCTGAGAAATAATACTCTAATTTACCTGTTTGATAAAATAAACTAGCTATTACACTACATGTTATTCCATATGTTACAGGAAGGTGATGATAAGTCACTCCTTCAGATACAAATGCAGGTAATTGCATACATACGTAGCAATCCCTTACGTCCATAGTTTTTACATATTCATACAACAATTTTGAAAAAACATTGTTAGAAAAATCTGTTATTGACCTGTCTTTATGTAAATGGTTTTTATCTATTCTAGTTGGAACTACCTTTTGAACTTTCCCTATATTAGTCATGTTATCACTATGTCCTTCTAACGTATCTACAGTAACTTTAAATGAAATTAGTTGAGCAAGAATACTCCAAAGAAGCATTAATAATCCTGTACAACAACAACACATTTTGCACCATCTTCTAAGAAAGGTACATCTACTTTTGCTACTTCTATGTTTGCCATCTTTCTAAAATGAGCTGTGTCTTTTGACTTAGCCTCTTCTATTTCACAACTAGTTTCTAACCCTAGGCTTCTAAGCACCTACGTGGTTCTACCAATTTTTGTCTTTTCCAGTATTTTATTGTTTTTCCATCAGTACTTTTCTTGTCTCATTCAGTTTGGCATCTCATCATCTTTCACCTTCCCTTCGTTTTCAACATACAGGTTGTCCTGAACATCCGCTTCTTCTCCAATATCGGACAAGATAACTCTCAGGATTTCCGATTCTTCGTCTTCCTCAACCACTTCCGGTACACCCACCTCTGGATTTCCTTGGCTATCCGCCTCTTCCTTCACTTCAGGCAGGGCCACATATGTCCATTCCGGTGATTTATACTTCTGGTTAGGTTTTCTTGTACTTTTGCTTTCTTTGACTACTGTCTGTTCTTCTTCTTTCGATTTTTCCTGACTCGTTACTTCATTCACCTGTTCAGCTCTTGGCAAATTTACACGTGTCAGCCGATATCTCAGTCTCTTTATTTTGTTTGGCCACACCTCGTCTTTGGCCGCTCTTTTCAATTTACTCCCTTCATCATTCTTTTCAGTTCTCCAAGCTCTCTTTCTCAGAACTCGGCCTTCTGGTATTTCATCTTCGCTTTCCTCAGATTCTGTTTCAACTTGCTTTTTACCTTCAACAAGTTCTTTTTCCACCTCTTTTGTTTTCCCTACTTCTGTCCCTCCTCGAATCTCCGTCACGCAATCTTCCTGCTGACTACTTGTCCCTGCTTCTAACTGGATGTTGGAGTTCCCTACACCTCCTCGGGGGTCTTCTGCAATAATCTTTCCCTCTCTCTCTGTATCTAGCACCTGTCCATCTAAAGGTGTTGTTTCAGGTGGAATTTCTCTCAATCTTTCATCTGGTACTTCCTTCTCACAGATTTCCTTTATTGTCTCTCCACTGTCCTTTTCTTTGTTCTTCCTTTGTTCTTTCCTGGTTGAATGGGCTCTTTGTTCTGTCTCTGAGTCTGAACTGGATTCCGAAATCTGCAATCTTTTCCTTAGGGAGTTACTTCTGGGGACCAAATTTAACCTTAGCTCTGTCTCCCCCTTTCAGAGTTTTCTCCTTCTTTATCCTTTGGCTCTCCGTCATCTGACTCAGTACTGGATTCTGATTCATCAAAATACTCTTTCTCTTTACAATCCACTGGATTTGAAATTCTCAAAGTATGACTTGCATGGATCCAGTTCTTCAGTCCAGCACACTTCACAGCTGTTGTTGTAGTCAAGATGACTTGCCTTGGTTTTCCCCACCTGGGAACCAAACAGTTTCTTCTTCTGTGTACTTTTATCCTTACCCAGTCCCCTGGGCTTAGATCATGAGCTGGCTTCTTTTCAAGAGTGGTGGCATCCGCTCCAACCTAATGAAACACAGAATGAACTGCGTCAGACAGGCTTTTACAGTATTCCAAAACCATGTCATCAGTTATTGTCATCAGCTTGTTGACTGGTATAAATACATGTCTCATTGCGCGTCCCATGACGATTTCATGAGGACTCAAGCCAGTATTTCTGTCTGGTATTGATCTAATAGTCATGAGTACTAGAGGCAAGACATCGGGCCATTTCATACCTGTGGCTAAACACATTTTCCCTATTCTGTTTTTGATGGTGTTACAAGGAGGCATTTCAATGAAATCTACTTGCATTCTGGTGAAAGGCCCTCCCTCTCGACCTATTGTTCCTAGACTCACCACTGTCTTTCTTCCTGGATTGCATTGCTGACAAATTAGACATCTTTGACAAATACTCTCTGCCACAAGCCTGAACTTGGCATTATACCAAGTTTGTTTAAAAGACCTAATCATGGCGTCTCTCCCTATATGTCCCTGTCCATGATACATCCGTGCCATGGCAGACATCATGCTATCAGGCATAACTGGTCTTCCATCTCGATAGACCCACACATGATCTTTCTCTCTTGGTGCGCATCCTGCTTTTACCCACTGTTTTACTTCTTCCTCTCCTGCTTCTTCCTGCAATTGTCTTACCTCATCCCATGTTCCCACAGTGTTAGTAAACATTGGGAAACAAGAAATCGATTCCTTTTCCTTTGCCCGATTGATTGAATTCTGATTTTGTGCACAATATTGTGCCATGTCATTGGCAACCTTATTTCCAGTGGCAATATAATCACCACTGCGACTATGAGCATCACATTTTACCACAGCCAATTGCCTGGGCAGCTGTATTGCCTCCAGCAACTTTCCACCCACTTCAGCATTCTTAATGGGAGTCCCACTTGAGGTCAGGAAACCTCTTTGCAGCCAAATTTGGCCGAAATCATGGACCACCCCGTAGCCATACTGGCTATCAGTTATCACAGTCACTCTCACACTTTTCCCAATTTTACATGCTCTGGTCAGGGCGATAAGTTCAGCTACTTGGGCCGACCTTACTCCTTTCAAATAGGATGCTTCCATCACTGCTGCAACTGTACATACTGCATATGCTGCACTTAGCACTCCATCATCTGTTCTCAAACAGGATCCATCAACAAACATGACATAATCACTTTCTGGTAAAGGGTCATCTTTTATGTCAGGCCTTGGTTTTGTACAAAAATCAAGTACATCTAAACAATCATGATCTGCTTCATCTCTTACCTCCACATGCTCTACATCAGGCAACAATGTTGAAGGATTCACATTCACGCATCTCACAAGACTCACATTTGTTGCGCCCAAAATGACCTTTTCATATTTAGTCAGTCGGCTGTGTGTACGACTCCTTGTTAAAAGAATCGCCACATTAGGAGGCACAATACCCCATCACAATTCCTTCACTCTGTTCCAAACTTTGACATGTAGCAGCTACTGCTTTCAGACACCCAGGAAGGGCTACAGCTACTGGGTCCAACATGGATGAAAAATATGCAATTGGTTTCCTCAGTTTTCCATGCTTCTGTACTAGAACATAGAGTGCACATCCATTTCTCTCACTGCAATACAACTCAAACTCCTTGTCATAGTCAGGCATCCCTAATGCAGGCGCTTCACACAATCCTTCTCTCAATTTCTTAAATGCTGCCAACTCCTCTTTGTTCAAATCAATTGGATCTCTCACATCACTTCTTGTCAGACGTACCAAATGTTTTGCAATCAAGGAAAAATGTCCTATCCATTGACGACAATATCCAACCATTCCCAGAAACAATCTCACTTCTCTTTGGGTCATTGGTGGACTCATTCTTTTTATGATCCTGATTCTATCTCAGGTTATTTTCCTGTGTCCTTTCTCAATGCTGTGTCCCAAATATTGGACTTCTCTTTTACAAAATTGTAATCTTGATGGTGACACTTTTAGTCCTCCATCTGCCAAATGATTTAACAAAGCTACCGTGTCTACCTCACAAGCTTCATGAGTTTTCGATGCCACAAGTAGGTCATCGATATACTGGACTAGTATTGAATTTTCAGGCATTTCTAGACTCTCCAAAGACCTTTTTAATAGCTGATTGAATATTGAGGGACTTTCTGTATATCCCTGTGGAATTCGGCACCAAGGCAAAATACGCTCGCCGAAACGAAATGCAAACATTTGCTAACTGTCATGGTGCAATGGGATGGAAAAGAATGCATGGCACAAATCAATCACTGTATACCATTCTGCGTCATGAGGAATCTAATATAAAATCACAGATGGATTCGGTACAATGGGACAACATGGTACAACAATTTTGTTTATCTTTCTCAGATCTTGCACTATTCTGAACTTCCCACTAGGCTTTTTCAGTCCCATTATCGGTGAATTACATGGGCTACTCATTATCTCTCTCAAAATTCCTTGTTTTATCATTTTCTCAATCACAGGAGTAATCCTTCAATTATTTCAGGGGTCAATTTATATGGTGGGACATTTGGATAACATACTCCCTCTTTTACGGTTATCTTTATTGGATCTACATTCCTCATCAATCCTACATCTTCTCCTGTGAAGTCCCAAACTTCTGCTTTTACTGATTGTTTCAATTCTTTTGGTAGTTCGTCAGGGTTGAATACAGCATATGTTCCTGTAACCTCTTTCTCTCTGTTTGCCAATGTCATTTTATACAACACATCATCATCTGGCGTTTCAAAGGCTATTCCATCTGGAGTACAAAATATAGTGCAATTCATCTTGCACAATAAATTCCTACCTAACAAGTTCACAGGACTAGTGTCACACACTACGAATCTGTGCATTTCAGAAAATTTCCCTATACTAACTTTCACTGGTTCTGTAAGATAAGTTTTAATCTGTCTGTTGGAGACCCCAACTACTTGGATCGTTTCATCCGAGAGAGGAAGATTCTTAACATCAGCTGATCTAACAGTTGATCGAGTAGCACCAGTATCAACTAGTAAAGTAATATTTTCATTATTAACTTTTCCATCTACAAATGGGCCTGTCTGGTCTACTTCTAGAGTTGCGCCAAGTACGCACTCTTCTTCCTCCCTTTGGCACCGTCAATAACCTTCTTCTGAATCGCTTTCATCGCGTTGCAGCCAATACTGCGAAGCAGCGCTAGCGCGTTGCGGCTTATTTACCTGTTCTCCGTTGTAGAATCCATTCTCCTTACTATACTTCTGGCAATTTTTGCTCTGTGGAAAAGGTGGTTTTGGCACCTGATTCTGTTGTGTTACACCCTGCTGCTGTGGTTGCTGTTGACCACTCACATCATTCTGCACCTGTGGATTCAAGGATGAATTTTCATCGTTAGTATTTGGTGGATTCTTACACTCGGATTTCCAATGCCCTATCCTTCCGCAATTATGACATGGAAATTTCTTTTTAGCTTCCTCAATATTCCCTTTATTTTTCCCAGGATTAAATCTTGGTTTTGACCCTGCTTGTTCCACTAATTGTGCTTCCTGTCTCTCTGCTACTTTTACCTGCGCCCACATTGCCTTCTCTTTCAGTTTTCGCTGTTTTTCTTCAATTTCATCACTGAAATATTTAGCATGTCTCAATACTTCGTCTATTTTCTTGTTTTGCCAATGTACCGTATGCTGTTTTATCATTTCACTAATTTCTGGACGAAGACCATATACAAACCTGTATACGAAATGACTCAAATCCTTGTCACTCAAATTTTCATCTCCACTGAATTGTTTAAAGGCTAAAATTAACCTCTCATAATAGGCATGTACTGATTCTTTGCTTTCTTGATGGGTTCTGTCAATTTTCACCCAATCTGTCTCCTTAGGGGGTACTTTGTTCTTCAAGAATGCCATAACCTGTTCGTATTTCTTCATTACCTCAGGGTCTGGAGCTCCTGTCTTAGGATCCCTTGGGTATTCGTGCGTCGGTCAATCTATTACTATTTTGCAGTCTGTCCATAGATCTGCTGGTACAATTATATCAAACAGGCTATTCAAATCAATCCACAATACTTTGGATAATTTCACAAATCTGTCCACCTGTCTATACCACTCGACGGGCTTTTCACGCAGTCGAGGGAAGTCATTTGTAAATGACAAAATACCCTGTCTAGTCCATGGGACATGCACATATCCTCCTCCTGGAATCTCTCTCATAGGGTATTCTGTCACAACCTTCTCCTTTTCTCTCATAGGATAGGCTGAAAATGTTTTGTCTGAAACTTCGTCTCGCTTACGATACCATCTTCTCTTCCATTTGTCCACATTTCCCCATTTTCTCAACAAAATAATTATATCCTTAATCTGACCTATTCGTCCTGTGGTATTCATGTTTTCAATGTTTTTTTCAGTGAAATCTACTTGATAGGGTTTCTGTAAGGCTTTTACCTTTTCAATATCAATACCCATTTCATTTGTTACTTCTTCTAATCTTTCATGAAGATTTTTCGCTCTCCATGTTACGCTTTTGCACAGAAATACCAATTCCTCATCTTGGTACGTTTTTAACTTCTCTGTCGGGATAGTACCTACTATTAATTCTTCCAATACCATTCGTAATTTTGCTGCATCTATTGACTGAGATTCTTTGTCTTTCTTCTGCAAGCTTCTCAACCATTCACTCAACTCCTCTGTAGATGGTCCTACTGGCTTCTCTACGTTACCTTGTCCAAAATCATTTTGTTTTTCTGTCATGGTCTCTATCATTGTCATACGTTTCTCTGCACAGTTCTGACCTACAAACGTGTTGTTTTAAAAATTCGGTTCAATCATACTCATAGTCTGTCTCCATGAATTCTCACTCTGACTCACTCTTGGTTGTTCAACCGGTTTATTACTTTTATAAGGGATTGTCAAACAATGTTCACTGTCTTTTTGCTTGTCAAAAATAGGCATTACTGGACCTATTGTTACTGGTACAGTTACCGCTTCCAGATTCTTAGTCAATTCTCTTATTTTCTCCGTTAATTCTAGGATTGTTTTGGCTAATTCTGCTGAATTTTCTCCATCCAATTTTCCTCCAGACTTCTTTTCTACCTCTCTAAAAGGATTGTTTCTTCCCAAATCTTGGAACTCTGGTTCCGATTTTATGATTCGTACTGTTTCTTTCATTGGGGCACTCAGAGTTAATATTTCTGGTTCAGGTCGGTATGGTGGTGGATTCTTATAGAACATATCATCAAGAACATCATCCTCGGACTCATTCCCTCCATACCCTTTCGTTTCCACATTATGCCTCTTTTCGACACATTTTCGTCCTTCATTCTCTCCTGCAGTTCTTATGGGAAACAAACCCTCAGTCATACTCGCATTCCGCCACCTTCTCATTCGATTATCATGCGTCTCATGTCCGTACGATCTGCCAAACAAGTACCTATATCCTCTACCATTTCTCTGTCTTTCTCGGTCATGCATTTCGTCTTCCCATTCCGTCAAAGCCTCGAATTGAGTCGGTCTAGGTCTCGGTTCTAAATTCATCATTTTCTCTCTTAAATTTCTCAAAACAGCCAAGTTAAATGAACCATGCTCTGGAAAAGCCAATACTCCGTCCTTCTCTGTATACTTAACCCAGTTATCTAACCAAATACAGGTGTGATATCCATATTTCGCAATCATCAAGGATGCAGGGGTTTTCGGTGGAGGAAGTAACTGTCCTTCCCTAGTTTTGATCGGTTTGTCCTTCTTAAACCACTTCTTAATTTTACCAAACCATGACTTTTTCTCTTTTTCTGGTGGATCGTAATACATTTTCCTTTCTTTTCGTGTCTCACTAGTTTCTCCCTACAACTGTACCACTACTCTGTCCAATCGCAGCGTGACTCACACTAACGCACTAATCCGGAGCGTCTACGTCACTGTCACAATCCTCAAATCCCAGCGCGACTCACACTAACGCACCAATAGGGAGCGTTTTACGTCACCCTGTATTTCTCCACTCCTAGCGCGGCGCAGACTAACGCACCAATCCGGAGCGTTTTGCAGTTCTGACCGACTGTCCAATCCCAGCGCGGTCGTTCTGACATCAGCAGCCGCTGCAGCAGCTCCTGCTCCTGTCTACCCCTCCTTTACATATCTGCTCAGTAAGTTTTGTTACAATTTCTACAATTCTGTTGGTAACAACATAAAAACGTCTCCATTGTCCGCTTCACTAACCAAAGAATAGCAATAGACCTTTCTCACGAGAATTCCGTCTTTCCCGAGAGCAGCGCTTACCTCTGCCCTACTACGGAATCGTTACTTCCGTTGATAAAGTAGCACATCCCTCTACTTCACCCTTCTAATAAGCATTAGCTAACTGTTTCTCTAATATTTAAGACACATAGTTGGAGACCCAATGTTCCTGAGAAATGAACCCAGAGTTTCGCAATTAACCCAAATGCTATTTCGTTCACGCACTTTCACACCAGAAAATGTAGTACATTCACGCAGAATCCTGTTTTTTCCGAGAACAGCGAACAGTCTGTTCTACTACAGAATTATGACATACGTTAACAAAGCAGCGCTTACCTCTCCTTTGTCCTTCTAACAAGCTCAGTGAGTACCTATTACCTTTCCAGTGATAAGCGTTATCGGAATGCCAGTTGGATCCCTGGTACCTAAGACCAGAATTTCACAGGTAAGCTTCGCTATCATACACACTTCTCTCACACAGAAAATGTCTCTAATGGCAACACACGGCGATGTCACCGAATCGAACCCAGACAATGCGTCGTGCAACTTCAATCGTCACACGTTTTCTCCTGTGTACCTACAGGATAACAACAATTCCGTCTTTCCCGAGAACAGCGCTTACCTCTGCTCTACTACAGAACCGTTACAAACTTCCGACTTCCTACATCCCAGAAGTCGTGCAAACAACATAAAACTCAACACAACTCGACATAGAGTGTTAGTACATAAATCAATAATAATAACCAATAATCAATAAGCTATTTATAAGCAATATTCACCAAACCAAAACAATAAAAACCATCGTCTTGCTACCAGAAAACTGATGCAGCGCGAAACGTCAAATTCCCCCTTCGGCACAGGCCAACTACCTTGTCATCCAATTCACTCACATACATTCATTGGTGGGGCCCATAACACCAATATACTTACACTCGGTTGACCTGTTTTCTGAGGGAAAATACATTTCTCAACGCTAACATGAGAGGAATACCTTTACTTTACCCTAAACACATTAACATTAAACCTAAGATATCCCTCCCATACGGAGATAGATCATTTAGTTGGATTGGTAATTGGTGATTAACTTGTCTACCTTTGCTCTATTACTTTTCCTTTAATCTTTTTCTTCAAATATTCGACACAACACATTTGTCAATTAATCAATTATTCTTTATCTAAGAAATATTGAAAGAAATGTTAGAAATCATCATTAGCATTTCAGAGCATCATATTTACCTATTCTGGCTAAAGTCGTCCTCTAAGTCAGTCAGTCAAAGAGAATTTATTCAGCAAAGTTTAGGCCGCAATTCAGTCTCTCATAGATTCAGGATAACAGCTGTCCAGCAGTGTCACCGTCCTCTCCGTCAGCATAACGTCAGGAAATCGAGTTCGTCAAAGAAGAGCGGGCTCTCTCAGTTCAATTCCCTACCTACTTTTATAATGAAAATAATGTCAAAAAGTATCAAGATCGGGGTTTAGAGAGTTCTTACTGGTCAACTTTGACTTGCGGGGTGCAGTTCTCAGGGTGTCGGATAATGAAGTCATCCAACTTGCTTATTCCGGCTTTTAAATCAAGCATTGTCCTTTCTTTTGGATGGGTTCCCGGAACGACCTTGGAGGGTACATGTTCTCCTGGGGTCAGGTCTAGGCCACTGTTGCTGGCAGTGACGCATGCGCACTTCACCCAGAACCTCGCGTTGTCAGGGCAGTCACGTTTAACGTCTCGTTCAGCCATCTTGTTTAGGCCGAAATGGTCAACTTAAGCAAAAGAAACACAAAAACGTAATTAAAACATAGAAATGGCTAATAAAATGTTATCCCCTTGCTAATACCCATATGTGTGTGTATTTATCTAGCAGAAGCAACACTCAGAGCGGTTTATACTCACTGAATAAAGCACAAATCACAAATACATCACTTAAAGCAACATATAACATATAATATTCTAATTTTCTACTATTAATATGCGTACACTAGTTAATTCACAATTAATATGGCCATGCAAAGTGCAATTCCCACGTGTAATTCTCTTGTTAATATAGTTGGTGAGTTATCACTTCAAACCGATTAATAATATTAATTAATTGTTTATTCGGATTAATATAAACATGCAGAATGGGGGGGTATACAAAATTTTGTACTACCCGCTCCATCACCTCCATCAGGACCTCACAGTTAAGATCCACTACGGCCCCTCAGGCGAATGTTCTCCAAGCATTAGACCAATCAGGGGTTTCAGGCAGGGGTGCATTTTGACCCCATTACTTTTCCTGATGTACATACATGGAATTAGTGAGTTTTTGATTAAGAACAGTAAAGATTTCCCCTGTATTGGCCATACTTCTATCCCCATCTTATTATATGCAGATGGCGCAGTTTTAATTCCCCGAACTGCAAATTGCCTCCAATGCCTTTCAGACTTGTTTTTAACATATATGGAGGACCTAGTCCTCAAAGTTAATTTTTCAAAGTCCTACATCATGACTGTGGTAGCCCCAGTACCAACTCGGAGTCTTTTAAGATGGGTGAGTATGCCTTAATAAAGGTTAAAAAAATTTAAATACCTGAGGATTTTGTTTAACCAGTCTATAAGCTGGTCTCTGCTCATAATACTGAGAGGCCAGATTTTTAGGAGAAATATTGAAGCCATCTTTAGATTCGCTAGTAAGCTTCAAAATAAACCAATTGAAGCAATGCTGAATATTACATGAGTAAGTGTATGTCAGCGTGCGTTTATGGTGCTGGCCTTTGGGGGCATAGCAACGTGGAAATCTTAAAATGCATAGAGAATCAATTTACGTATAGACTTTTATCAGTCCCGGAAAGCACTTCCTCTTTAATTTCCCACGAAGAACTTGGCATGTCGTTTTTCAAAGATGTGAGCACCCCTATTTCTCTGGATGAAGAGTTGGTCATCACGAGAGGCCGGACTAACCAGATCTTGTATCTCCAACTGCCTGCTACTAGATGGGGTAGAATAAATAGCATGGCTGAAGTATGGGAAGGTTTCTCGTAAGTGTTTTGGTCTGTCTGATTTTAACAATTACCCTTTTTTTATTGGTCCAACTTTTAAGCCAACAGTTAAAAAGGCGTATCTTGAGCACTGCATAAACAACCGCTTAGATGCGGTCCAAAAGATGCAAATCATTGTAAATTATGCTCAAGTAATAACCCCTGGCTTAGAGCCTCACTTGGAATGGTTCATATCCCCTACTTGTTATTGGCTTACCCTTTTTAGAATAGGCACGTTGCACTTTAAATTTGCCTCTCCCGCAACGGGCACCTGGTCTCATGACCTACCCTCCTGCAGGTGTGACAATAGGTCAATTCAAAGCATTAGCCACTTTTTCATGTTTTGCCACTTGTACCAGGAGCCAAGACGCCCCTTCCTGGCACCTCTTATAAGCAAGGCCAATGTGAGACAATACATGGAAGGGCTATTGTTTATACAGGCACTAGGTTCACTGGAAGTCTGCTGTGCAGTACTCAAGTTTAAATAATCAGCATTTCACATTAGGAAGGTTATGAACCTTAAAAGAGGTTTTTCTGTCTGAATTTTTTACTTTGATTTTACTTGGATCAGCGATATGCGTTTTATAAACCTAATTTTAAAAATCTGTGGTCTGGTTTTTTGTGTGCTTTTATTGCCTTTGGCCAAATAAAGTATATCTTGACTTGACTGCTTCAGCCCTCACACACCTTTTACACATGTGCAGGCCACACACGTTTGCACAGTTAGATTGATCTAACAAAAATCAGGCATAACATTTTTGCTAATCATTGTGAAATATAATACCTAAATGAACATATAAATACATTCATTACATAAATAAACAAGTGCAGGCTGTGGTGTATCCTACACCAAATGAAACACCATTTTATTTAGCTCTGTTATACTGGGTGCTTGAGAGGAAAGATATATGTGGTTCGAAAACTGAGTTCAAGTTCCGAATCCATCCTATTGCCTTACTGCTGTAGTTAGAGTGATAATGAATTGTGGTTTATTATATGTTCAAATCCATGACTTGCTTTTGTAAACAGGGTATTTTCTGAATCCTTTCCATCTTTTCATGTTAAAGCGGAAATGTCATGTTTGAAATTAAAGACCGTCCACCATACCTGTCATGCAGGTAATAGCACAAACACAGTCACTATTCACAAATGTATGTGTTACTTCAAGCCATTTGAGCCTCTCTGAAATTACTCTATTTGTCCGTGAAGATGTCCATCTGGCTGGTGCAAAATATGTTTACATAAAACAATACGACATGTATGTGCCTAAAAGTTGAACAAAACCGTGTGTTTGGATTAGGCATTACCTGTGCTTGTCTTTCAGACACTTCACAGGTTCATATTCGATACTGTACATCACACAACACGAAAAGGTGTAATTGGGCATTGTCACACAAAACACAAAAAAAAAATTATTAAAACTTTGTATGTGAAGTTATGAGGCATAAACATTCCACACATCTCTGGAAACTTTAGACACAGACACACTTACATTGAGTGCACTCAACCTACATACGCCAGAAAATACTAAGTACAGAGAGACACAAACACCACAGAAACGATATACTAATTGACTGGGTACCCTAGATATAACAATGTGGGCTCTTGCCTGCCTTGCAGAGACTAGAGACTCAGGGGTCTATTTGCACAGTTAATTTCAGAACTAAGCCTAATTTTTACTGGCCAAAATATTTTGTCTACTTCAGCCAGAATTTAAACAAAATGATTTAATTTGCATTTACTACTGTGGATTTCTCTGCTTCAATTGCGAAGAAATTTGTAGATATCAAGTACTCCTCAAGATGTGAGAAATGGGTGTTCCAAAAAGTGACCCACTAGGAACTGTTATGTTACATTCCGAGTAGTATTTGTAGAAACCTGCTCCTGATGCAACCTTCTAGGAATAGCACTGGAAAAGTTGCTGAATACCAAAAATCTGAAAGTACATTCAGGAGGAGATTTAAATCTCTGCCCATAATTTTACATTTTATTGGTAAAGGGGCACTCACTTTCTCTCCTGACACTCAGATAATCTTTGATTACTGCCTCTTCTACACACACAGTCACCCTGAACACTCACCTATTAATAAGTGGTCCAGTTCACAAAGGCATTTATGGCCATCATGGTTTTATTGGAGCGTAATTGTGCCCAACAGCTGTGTACAATTATGCAGTTGGAAACTCCACGACAGTGATAGGAAGTGAGGCAATCAAATTGTGGTTTGCCTTTAAAGTTTGTGAAACACAAACAAACCTGTGAGTGGGTTGGCATTTGCAAACCCCTCTCTGAGCCTTTACTACCCTAAACATGGAAAGAGGTTTGCTACAACAAAGTGCTGGAGTAAGTACCCTGCCAAGGTGAGACTCAGATTAGTACACTCCTGCTAGTAAATAAGTTCTCACCTGCTTAAATACCACAAATTTATTTTTTCGTGGGCTGCCTGATTTTGGGATCTCTACTGTGAGCGAGACACCAAAATAAATTCTAACTCTTGGAACTTGCCATCTTTTGTGTGGCATTCGTCTGATTTTTGCCTTCCTCTGTTGAACCAGTTTTTGTTTGCCCTAGGAATCGGTGAACTTTGCTCCTGCTCACTGAAGGAAGTGGCCACCCGGGTTACTACAACCACCTGCTATGCCTTGCCAAGTCAGACAGTAGAGAATATAAGCAAGCATTTTGTGAGCAATACTCTGCAGGGAAGTTCAATCTGACCTGCACCCTAAGATGTCTGTTGAGGGACTGACCCCCCAACAGTCTGCAACACGTAATGATTCTTCCCAAAAGCCTCCAAACACACCCACAGTGGAAAGTTACCGGCCTGGGCCGAACATGAACAAACGAGGCACAGAAGGCTGGGCTACCACCAGCCTGATGGGTACATGCTATCTACTATCCAAGGTTACAGTGTTGAGTCTCATCGTCTCCTAAACGTGGGAGCAGAACTACACATTCAGATAGGTATGCAAGGGCAGAATGGCCTATTCATTAGTAAGTCGGGAAGCAGCCTTGAACAGAAGAGAAAATAATAACAAAGTACAGTGTTCTGCTGAGGCAAGCAATGCTGAATAATGAGGCCTAGTTCAGACACAGCCTAATGGGGATTACGAATGGAGTCACACTTGCTAACTGTGGCTTGTGCCTTACAAGGATAACTCAGTGGGTTATAACGTGAATGTAAATAGAACGTCATTTAGCCGCACACTGCTAACCTACTATGGCACGGAATAAGTATATAATAAGAAAAATCTGAAATCCATGTAGAAAAATAGAGTCCATTTTAATAAATGCAATGTTATCCAATCAGTAGAAATGGAGATGTACAATTTCAGTTTTTAATGTAAATGGCGCCTACAAGCACAAACCACCACGCATAGTCATATGGTAGCGCTAGACCAGGGGAAAATCACATGCTGAGATCAACCATGATGAAGTGGGGTAATACAGGGATCAGGTTAGTCCCACAGAAGAGTCCCATTCGCATTGGAAAAGACAGCGAGGAGGAAACCTTAGCTCAGCCCTGGGTGTCACTGTAGCTCTGAGCAGTCAGACTTTATCAAAAGAACAAGTATGAAGCATTATGAAGTACCAAGACAGTTGAATAAGGAGAAAGGACAAATCAATAAAAATCTGAAACTTATTTATAAAAATGGTTTTATTTTTATCTTGAAATACACACCTCAATGGCAAAAATCCACCAGAGGGTTCTGGCGAGATGAATTTTTTGAAAGAACTTTAAATCACATAGCTGTATGAAGTGAAATAAATAATTGTAATCTACTGTGGCTCGTGTCTTAGGGTTTGGCATGACATGTAGAGTGCTTAATTTGTGCCGGAGCTTTCCGGTGCTCAGCACCGGCACTTATATTCCGGGGCCGGTACTACAGCTTTCTTCATGCGGTGTTAGGCCATCCCCAGATAGAATGTAACAGTTGTAACAAACCATATATTACAGGTTTATCACAAACACTTCCAGGCAAACTTATTTTGCGCATTGTATTTTGGAGGCTTGATGCAGGAAACAAAGAATACAATACCCCCTTGGATCATGCACCTCAACATCTCGTGAGACTTCAGGAGTTATGGTCGCCGTTTAATTACAGATCACACCAGATGTCACGTGCTTGTGAAATAGCGTAATATCAGACTCCCGGCTGAACCAGGGTAGGAAGTCGCTTTGGCACTCGTATTGGAAGTCGGCTCTTATTTTAGTCCATGGTATGTGGCAATAGAGGTCAGGTCACGCTCACTGGCACAGAGTTTTGGAAACTCCTGCAGGCCCTGCACCGTCCGCCTGCCTCAGCACCCTTTGCCTCCCAGGCAGATTTCAGTGGTTCGGCACCCTGGCCAGATTGAGTGGTGATATTCACCTGCCCTCCACGTGGGGCCCGGGGACCGAGGAGACCTATAATTGCACTGAGGAAGGCAGTTTCAGAGGTGCCTGGATAGCAGCACTGCTCCTCTCAGACCCTCGGGATACAAGCAGATTGACCGCCTCCCTTCTCGGGCCTCAGGGCCTGTGAGAATCATACGAAGGTCCGGTTCCAGGTCAACGGATTTACAGCAGTGCTGCAGAGCTCAAAGACAGCGTCTTCCGGGCCATCTCCAGCATGCAAACACCTTTAAACACCAGCATGGGGAAAACGGGCTGTAGCTGACACTTGTTAGTATGTTAGCAGCCGTTCCTCAATTGCTGTTCGTTTCTTTTGGCATTTGGCCTCGTGGCAAAATATACATGTAAGAGCAGCTGTCTTGATGTAGCACTTGGGTTCCATGTCAGTATGCTATTATAGTAGCAGTGGGCTGCATCAATATCTAGTGTATTGTAATATGAGATTACTGTTTCCACATTTCAGGCCGGAGTCTCCCGTCGGAATTGGATCTATGAAATGTATGAATCATCTGAATTTATTTTAAGCATGGCTTTTCTGTCTTTGTGTACTTAATCAGTCAAGGTTCATTAATGCAGCTCAAACATATTTTTAAAAATGTTCTTATAATTACAGATAAAGGTGCCGATTACGATCCGGTAAAAACCAGCGTTTTCTCCGTCCGACTCGTACCCGGTCGTAAAACTTTACAAACATGGAATTACGATTCGCACAGAAACACCATTTCCGTACGAATCGTAAAAAACACCGACCGACGAAAATATACATACGAATGTGATCCGGGAATGCCACGACCCAGGAATTACGATTCGAACCGACAGCAGTCCGGACGGCAATATTTTCACGCAACCCAAAAAGTGCCGGAAAAGCGAAGTACGGCGCGAAACGACCAGAGTAGGTGGCCCGGGACGCACCGTACCCCCCCAGCCCCCGTACGTACATGCTGACCCCCCCCAGCCCCCGTACGTACGCGCCGACCCCCCCCCAGCCCCCGTATGTACGCTCCGACCCCCCCTAGCCTGCGTATGTACGCGCCGTACCCCGCCAGCCCGTGTACGTTCGAGTCATACCCCCCAGCCCCCGTACGTTCGAGTCGTACCCCCACCCGTGTATGTACACCCTTGTACGTGTCGAACTCCCCGTGTATGTACACCCGTGTACGTGTCGAACCCCCGTGTATGTACACCCGTGTACGTTCGAGTCGTACCCCCACCCGTGTATGTACGGTGCGTACCCCCAGCGCGTACATACACGGGTGGGGGTACGACTCTAACGTACACGGGTGTACATACACGGGGGGTTCAACACGTACAAGGGTGTACATACACGGGTGGGGGTACGACTCGAACGTACGGGGGCTGGGGGGGTACGACTCGAACGTACCCGGGCTGGGGGGGTACGACTCGAACGTACGGGGGCTGGGGGGGTACGACTCAAACGTACGGGGGCTGGGGGGGTACGACTCGAACGTACGCGGGCTGGGGGGGTACGGCGCGTACATACGGGGGCTGGGGGGGTATGGCGCGTACATACGGGGGCGGGGGGGGGCTGTGCGTATGCGGGCACATGTCTCCATGGTTGCTATGGGAGTTCGGTGCGGACGGTGTTTTTTCCATACGGTTGTAACATCGGACGCACAGGATGGATCGTGATTCCGCGGTCGGACTTCACTTTTCACATTTGTACGGTAAATCGTCCGAGGACGTGTCGGACACATTTTCCGACCCGAGGACGTGTGGGGAATAATTCCCAATGCGATTCGTATGGACTTTTTACCATGCGAATCGTAATTGGCAGTTTGTACGGCACTTGTACGATTCGTACGGTAAAAAGACCGGATACGAGTCGTACGGGGAATTTTTTTGCCGGATCGTAATCGGCACCAATGTGTGTACAGATGAGTGTAAAAATACTGGCTTCTGGTGATAATGTTACTTTTTGTTGACTGTTTAAATAGCTGTCATAAAATGCTGATAACGTTACTGGAGAGTACTATGCTCAATGACTCATGAAGCCATGTACTACTCGTATAAAACGGTTGTTACAGTCCTGTACCTAGAGCGTAAAAGAACTATGGTCATATTTAAGATGTTGCTTACTACCGATTCAGCATTATTTGTTTACATCTTGTGTCATAGGAGTCCTTCTTCCTATCTAAAGAAATCCTGCCCACTCACATGAATTTCTACATTGAGATCTTCACAGTGCCATGTTGCTTGTGATATCTTGGCCGCCTCATCCCATTTCCCCCTACAAGTTGGACATGGGCTTATATTTGTTATAATGTGGTTAGTTTAGCTTCCATACGTGCGTTTGAACACAAGGGTCTAAAGACCATCTCATGACTCAAATGGGTGTACTTTCTGATATTTTTCCCTCTTCGTCATTGCTTGATTTTGCTCACGAGAAAGTGTTACTCCTAGTCTTTGAAATGTCACTTATAATTACACTGAAATTATGACAATGTCACACATTGCAATCTGAAACCTTGGCAGCTATGTATGTTACATGGTTCTTCGGTGAGCTGGGGTCGGTTGCTCCCCAACATTAGTTAACTGGCCAGCAGCTTCACATGGCCTTCTCCCGATCCGCTCCTTGCAAGGAAACCACACACTCTCTATTAAAGTATTCTTTATTTTAACAACACCTTGATATACTTGGCGTGTCAGCACAATTACTCTCTTTGCAGTGAGGCAGGAATCTAGATTGTGTGACCTCTCAACACCAGTCAATCCGCAACAGTGCTAAATTCTGATCTAACTCTCCAGGGCATTGCACATGAAATACTGTTCTGTAATTTGCATGGTACACATTCTTTGCATCAGGGAAAATGTATATAGCACACCCGAGAATGAACCTTAACTGTTGAGAAATTGCTAATGAGACTTTTCATGATGAGTGACTTCAGAAAATCCAAATAGCCATTCACACCAGAGTCTGGAAGACACTCCTAGCAAGCATAAGGTTCATGGTAGAGTTTATCAACAGACACTAACAATTGCTCTGTGGGATGCTGCTTTTGTCACATAGATCCTTCTATTACTGTGCAGTTTATATGTTAAAACCCAGCACACTGAGCTATGAACTGCCATCAAAGCGCTACAGGCAACCAGCATGGTACAGGTTAGAAAGTTATGTTTTTCCCCAGTCTTTGACTATTTTATTTATTTATTTATTTTAGTGTTTTATAGAGCGCGAACTTGACCCGTTAGGGTATCAGAGCGCTTTACAGGAACAAAACAGTATACAATAGGTTTGAAGTCACAAAAGTACACAATAGTATAGGAAGGGGCAGGGTGCTGGGTACATAAGGGATAGAGGGTACGTATGTACATTTTGCATTATACATATTACTCGTGGCAAAAGTCTCAAAAGTGTTCATTAGGGTAGGAAGTGACGGGGTGCTGGGTACATAAGGGATAGAGGATACGTATGTACATTTTGCATTATACATTTACTCGTAGCGATCATCTCAGATGTCTCTGGGGGTTGAGGTGAAAATTAAGCGAGGAATTTGCCCATAAGGAAGGTTTTGGCATCCTTTTTGAAGCATGCCAGTGAGGGGATTCTTCTGATGGCGGGCGGGAGAGAGTTCCATACTCTTGGTGCGGCCCCAGAGAAGGCATGATTGTAGGTTTTTTTTTCCGCAAGCGCACAAGTTGGAGCAAGAGGTCTCTGGCGGACCTGGAGTTTCTGGTTCCTCCAGATACCACGAGTTTCTGTGCAAGATATGCAGGGGAGTTTGAGTTTACTGCCTTGTGCGTGATGCATGCCAGTTTGAGTTGAATTCTGGCCTCGAGAGGAAGCGAATTCAGAGCTTTCAGATGAGGTGAAATGTTATCAGATTTCCTTGTGCCAGTAAGAAGTCTGGTGGCCGCGTTGAGGCAGGCTTTTAAAGGTGCCAGGGAGATCTTGGGTAGCCCTGAGAGGGTAGAACAGCCATATTCCAGTCTAGAGATGACTAGTGCCTGGACTGCCATTTTTAGGTCAGGAGCGTCGAGGAAGGGTTTCAGTTTCCAGAGGTAGCTCAGGTGGAATCTGGCTGATTTAGCCATTGAGTTGATGTGGTCTCGCATGTTCAAGTTGCAGTCAAGGGTTATGCCCAAAGATTTGGCCGAGTCCACAATGGTCGGTGGGCATTTTAGGGCTGTGATAGCCTTAATCCATATCTGAATCTCAGGGTTAGTTTTTGGTGGGGAAAATAGGAGAAATTCTGTTTTCTTTGCGTTGAGTTTGAGTTGATTGGAGGCGAGCCATTGGACGGTCGTTTTCAAGGCCTCATTCAGGGATAGAATCTCCTCAAGCGATGAGGTTTTGATGTAGATCTGGGTGTCGTCAGCATACATGTGGTAAGAGATGTTCGCGGAGCATAGTACTTTGGCAAGCGGTTCCAGGTAAAGGTTGAAGTGGGTGGGGGACAGGGTTGAACCTTGATGGACTCCAACCATGACCGGGAAGGGGGCAGACAGGTTACTGTTAATTAGGAATCTTTGTGATCGATTTTGGAGGAAGGACCTAAACCAGAACCATCCAATCCCATCCTAAATTTGAGGCATTCGAGTAATTTTCCATGGTTGACCATGTCGAAGGCCAAGGATAGATCCAGGAGGATTAGGAGACAAGTTTTGCCTTGGTCGGGGGCTTGGAGTGCATCTTCTACGATGTGAAGCATGGTGGTTTCAGTACTGTGCCCAGGTCTGAATCCTGATTGTAGGTCATCAAGTAGATGAAAGTTGTTGATGTGATGGCTCAGATGCTGTTGCACACACTTCTCCAACACTTTGGCTAAGAGAGGGATATTGGAGATAGGTCTGAAGTTGTCAGGGGAAGCTTGATCCAGAGACGGCTTTTTCAAGATGGGGAGAACTTGGCCGGCTTTCAGAGAGTCGGGTATCGATCCTGCCTAAGAGAGGCGTTGAATATTGCAGTCCAGCTAGGAATGATGGATTGGGCGGCAGCAGCTAGGCAGTTGGATGAGAGCGGGTCATTAAAGTGGTTGTTCGTGTTTAAGGTAGATAGGATTTTTGAGACAGAGTCTTCATCATAGAGCTGGAAGTTAGACCAGCGTGCTTGGTTTTTGGCTGAAGCCTGTGGGGGCAACGTGGAAGGAGGGGGCAGATCCGGAAAGGGTTGAGAATTTGTGGCGGAGCTGAGTTCGTTTCCTAAGGCTGTGATTTTGTCAGAGAAAAAGTAGGAGAAATCCTCAGATGATATTAGTGACTTGGGGGTTTCTTTCGATGTTTTGGCCAGTTTATTAGGTTAGTGTTTGACCAGTTCGAAGAGCTTGCGTGGTCTGTTCTTGGCGTTCTCCAGCTTCGATCTGAAGAATTCTTTTTTTGCATTGAGGATGTGCCTGTTGTAGGCATTTCTGGCCTGGTGGAGAATTTTAAATGTACTGCTGAGGGGTGCTGTCTCAAGGTTCTTTCGGATTGTCGGAGGGATATCCTCTCGTTGCTGAGGGAGCCAGAGAACCAGGGGTTTCTGTCTTTGATTTGGGTTCTTTTTAGTTGTAGCGGGGCTAGGTCATCTAGAATGTTAGTTATAGTTGCAGAGTAGTGGTCATTGAGGTCACTGGGCGTAGTGATATGCGAGGGGGGATCAGAATTGCAGCGAGCCTTCAGTTCCCTGAGGTCCAGGTTTTTTGTGTCTCTGACCCAGCGTTTTGGAATCACTGGTTGTGGTGCCCTTATTTTGTGGGTGCCAGGTAATTGGAAGGAGATAGTATGGTGGTCCGACAAGTCGCATGGGTCTATAGAGATAAGTTTAATTGTTGACTCCTTGGAGATGATCCAGTCAAGGGTGGCCCCTTTTGAGTGTGTAGGGAGTGTGCAGGCTTGGGTCAGGGCTTGATCGGCCAGGAGGCCTTTGATGGTATTTACATGACGACCCTTAGGATCGTTCCAGTGCAGGTTGAAATCACCAAGGAAAATGGCATTAGCGTTGGAGGAAACCTTGGCTGTGATGGTTTCCATGAAGTGGTCATTGAAGGTATCCTAATTTTACTAAAAAGGGTTTGTTTGGGTAGAAATACATTGTAATTAGTAAAGTCAACCCTAACCACTGTGTGGCGCTGCAGAAGTTGCATTAGTCATTTTAGCCAGTTTATTCCAAAATAGTGCTTTACATGCACTTTTACATTTATTTTTTTCAAAGTTTTCTCAGTGACAGGGGGAACATCCTATCAAAATCTTACCTGAGGAAGGCTCCCTTGCTGAAATTCAGATCGGGTATTACATCTGGCTTTCAGAAGTGTCATTTGAGGATTTGGGTGGGTCAGTAGAGTAAGTGAGTGGTGCCAGTGGAGGAAGTGGGTGTGGCCTCCTAAAAAAAATTGAGCACCTGGACCTAAAAATTTACAAATTAAGCACTGGACAAGTAACTTGAAAATGTCTATAAGGCAGAGGTCTTCAAACTTTTTGATGCCGGGACCCCCCTGTCAAAACATTTTAGGCGTAAGGACCCCCTCCTCATCATTGCCAACTATCCAGCGGCGGCCGGTCAGGTAAGCGTGCTGGAGCGGAGTAGGGCGCGGTAGGGATGGAAGCAGACAGATGACGGAATAAATAGGTATTATTCCTTTATTTAATTACACCTATTCCGTCATCTGTCAACTTCCCCGCCCACCCCACCTCGCTTACCTGATCTGGCCGCCGCTGTAACTATCGACAACCATAAATGCCCCCTGTTCCCACAGCAAATCATTTTTACATTGGGGAAATAAATTAAACTATGTTTAGCAACCCAAAGGTCAATCATGAGGGGGGGTTTCCTCTTTCAATGTGTGCTGCAGAATGCAGCATACATGGAAAGAGTAAAAAACGGGGAGAAATGAAAACATTTCTCCTCATTACGCCTGCTGTGGGGAGGCATATGTTTTGGCGCTGCCACAGTTTTACATGGTTTTCAAATCTGGGGCAGCGTCAAAATCCATGGGTGTTGCGTGGGAACACCCACTACAATGCCCATGGAATGCCTACTTGACATAGAGTAAGGCAACGCAGCGACTTGCGCTGCTTTGTCTTACTCCATATCTATAAGGCCATGCAAAGCCACGCAGGGTGACTTTGCCTCGCCTCATAGATATGATTGAAATGCTTGTGCCACCGAAGCTTACAAGAAAAAGACACTCCGGCAGCACAAGCCTCTCATAAATCAGCACCAAAGTAATATCAGACCGTAAGTAATGCATTTTTTTTTTGCATTGCCTCAACTCCTCTTCAGGGGTACTAAGCGCTCTGTAAATACAGTTATGATTATAAGCACCCACTTCACATCTCAGTTGATAAACACCAGGCAAAAAAACAAAAACACATCTTTGCCCTCACACTGCTTGGAGTGATTTGAGCAACTAAAGCCAGAACTCCTCCCAAGCATCCTTTACATATGCAGATTAACTTCTACTACACATTTGCTTTTCATTCAGGTAGGCAGGCACCCTGGAAAGAAGGCTTGTTAGAGGGATTGTTTTACCTGTCTGCTGGGCCTCTTCCTTTTACAGCACATGAGACTCAAGTTACTTCAGCTGAAGTGTTTTAACGATCGTGGTGTTTTTGTCCAAAGGAAGAGCACATGTTTTGTATACCAGGCAGAAGTTAGGCCTGGAAATGTGTGACACCCTTCCCAGGACTCCGTGGCCCCCCTGTGGGTCGCGCCCCACAGATTGAAGACCTCTGCTATAAGGGAATTCTTGTTGCTACCAACTTTGATAGGGATCCAGTCAATGGGACCAATAAGGTTGAGTAAAACAGTGTCCTTGCAGTCAAAGCAGTCTCCAGTATAGTTAGGGGCTCTATGGGACTTTATTGGAGTGCTCCTGATGCAAAGAATACAGAATGTTAAAGATGTTCAAGGGTGCTGAGGCAGTGACTGGGGTCTTTCTGGGGCCACCCCTTGTTCCATGAAAATGATGAGGCAAATTTGGCCACAGGGGTCGATGTCCCTCAAAGTCTGGGTGAAAACCAGCTAAAAACCAGTTCCTAGTTGTCTACTGGTCTCCAATTACAGTGAAACCACCGGTTGGTATCCTTTGACTGGTGGTAATTTACTTGCTTGATAACCACACTGCACTCTGATGATTTTCTTGTGTCCAGCAGACTTGGGTACAACTTTTTAGGGTCTCCCACGCTGGTCATGGGTGATCAGCAGCAGTCAGGCTTTCTTGGCTACCAACTCACCAAGGTAGGTAGCTTCAGTTTTTGTGGCCCTTTAGCTGTAACAGGAAGTCCGCTAACTGACTCTTGGAGTCATATCTTTGGACTGGCGCTCAGGACCAACTTTTTCTCAAGTAGGGCATCACAGGCACAGAGCCCTTTCTTTGCTAGCCCACGGACCATCTGGTGCAATGAATTAGCAGCCTCCAGAACCTCTTTCACTCTTCCACTCTTCAGATATCTTGGTCAAGATGTCTAGGCCTAGCTCAGAGGAGGTGGTGTGAGGCAGAGTATTGCATAACTATCATAGATCAAATAATAGTGCAAATCTTCAGCCAATTTTCTACCTTCTAAAAGAAAAAGTCTTTAAGAATGTTGCAAACTATATCAAAATACATACAGGAAAAGCAGTGACCAGATAATGAAAATGGCATAATGAATAAAGCCCCAATACATATTTAAATGTATAGTGGTAAAACACTTAACCCGGATTGCACGGAGTATACCCTCTTTGTGGTAACCAAATGCACATTAATAGCAGGATGCACCAAAAAAGACCCAAAGGAGTAAAATTACCTAATGAGATACAGTTGTAACACTGAGCGGTGCATTCAGTTTCATACAATGCATAGTGTTGCCAAACACTATCTGATCTCGTAAACTCTACTATTTTCATAGAAAAACAGAACATGGAAGATCAGGACCTGAGCCTACATTCTTTGTTTTCATAATGTTTCTTGTGTTTGTGTATCAATTGAGGGAGGGCTAGTGAGAGATTATTAAAATCCTTTGTTTGGGAAGACATTACTCAAATACCACCAGGCCAATCTTCTATCTGGGCTTTAAGTTTAAATAGACTCTTAATATAATTTTAAAATTAAAGGTTGTATACTGATTTTCAGTTCAGTATGAGATAACTTGTTATCTTATACTGAATTGAAAACCAGAGGTAAAGAAAAATGCAAGCTCCTCCCTTTTGGAGACAACCAGGAAAGATTCTGTCATTACAAAATGGCTCAGTTTACATTACATAAGTATACTGTGATAAAGCCCCAGACAAACCTGTGGGCTCACAAAAAAAATAACGGATGCACAAAATGTATACGGTTTCATTTCATGTTACTGCCTATTGTTGACATAAGGGAAGATGACATAAATATAAATGATTTCCCTGCAGGTGCCACAAACTCTGTGGAGATATATCCTAAACCATCTCCTATTTGATGTGCATATAACCATGGTTATTAAAGGAATGAGAAATTCTGTTAAGACCTATTTTCCACAGACTACAAGTTACCACCGTAAACAAGCTATGACTTAGTGTGTACTTGAAGTGGATGGACAGCTTGGAATTTGTTTAACTATGTTTATTTTGTCAAAACAGTCTATAGATTAGAGAATGCTGTATATACCTCTCATTCAGCAACCTACAAACTTTTACAGAGGTATGGCTCATGATTAAATTCTAAGAGCAATCCAGTAAGGTTTAAGTTGTTTTAACAAATATCTGGTAGAATCAAATACATATTATTTTGAGCTGTTATAAATGTTCATTGTTTTTTTACAAATATCAATTCTGAAGTGGCTAATTCTTAAGTGAAGATGACAGTACGGGACGTGTGATATATCGCTTAAGAGGCCATCCCAAAGGAGGATCAGAGTTCTGTAGACACATTTGCCAGTTTTTCTTAAGATATTTAGTGGTGTCATTCACATGTATTGATGTTGTTTGAAATCAAATGAAACATTTAATTGAAGTTGGAACAATACAATAGGGACAAAATGTAAACTAAGGCAGATGGGTTAATTCGAAGTCAAATTAAACCTCTCAGTGTCATTGTTTGAAATGATGCGCCCAGAAAGATAAACTTATCATAGAGTTTAGGCATACTATTAAAATATGAATATCTAAGGTCCAGTAAGACCTTGTTATTCCATGAGAGAGTCTCCTCACTCAGCAGAAAAACAATCTTAATTTGTATGGAGGAGCAAAAAGCTTTCTTACCTAGAGAGGCAGTTTTCTGTGTGAGCCATAGGGGCACACATTGGGACCACCAAGGTGTGCAGGAAGAGAGTCTGTTCACTAGAATCCACTCCTACCTCACCTGCCCATGTATATGGTAGATTATTGGTGCAGCTTTTGACTGATTCATAGTGAGAGGTATTAGGGGTTTCTCGGTACCCTGACCTGTCTGGGTTTTTTCAAGCAAGCAGGTCAGCAGCATGCCAGACCTGAGGATATCTAAGAGGGTGTTAGGCTGAGCCCTAACATTGAGAAAATGGGTAGCATGCAGCTCCATATATAGGAATCACAGGGTCCATGCACATCTTAGTCAGTGTAGATCTCTTAACTGGAGTGAAGATTCATTTTGGGGTCCAAAAATAAATGGACCTCATTCATAAAGGTACATTTACATGTGTAGATTTACTTGTATAAATGTATTCTTGCATGTAGGTGAAAATCTACAATTATCTGTTATTCACCATTTCTGAGTGTAGATTTTCATGTAAGTGTACACTTACATGCCTCCACTCTCTGAAACCACAGGGTGGAAACATTTAGAGTAAATTTACAAGTAAATAATAATCTCCCTATGGGAAAGTAATGGGCAAAATATGAAAGTTTATTATTCTTTAAAACATATAAAACATATTTTAATATAAAATAGAAATATAAAATTTTTATTATTAACATAAAACCAACAAATATGTTACAGTACAATAAATAATTCAATTTGTATTCAATAATTAATACATTTAAAAATATGTATTTAATTTATAAACATTTACTGAAGAATAATTCAAACAAATTCCACTTACAGTAAAAATGTTCTATAATTTTGTTATGTGCTAAATTATTTAAATATTTAACCTTTTATCTCATAGGTGCCGATTCCGATCCGTTAAAAAACTATTTCCGTATGACTCGAATCCGTATTTTTTTCCGTACGAATCGTACAAGTCACGTCCGACCCGTGAAGTGCGATTCGTACGGGTAAAAGTACGTACGGATCGGCCCGCTCCGTACGAATCGTAGCGGGAAAATTTGCACGAGATGCACCCGGACACTTTTCCGTACGATTCGTAAAAAGACAGTCCGGGCGTACAAGTACAATCCGGACTGGCTATCCGATTTACGACTCATACGGAAAACGGCCCGTACACGGGGAATGATTCTACCCGCTACGAAGCGAAGTTTGTACGACTCGTAGCCCGGGAAAAGTTGTTTCCGGGTACGAGTCGTACAGGATCCCCCACCCCCCCATATGCACGCATCGTACCCCCACCCCCCGTATGTACTCACTGTACCCCCACCACCCCCCCATGTACGCACCGTACCCCCACCCCGTATGTACGCACTGTACCCCCAGCACGTATGCGCTGGGGGTACGGTGTGTACATACGGGGGGTGGGGGTACGGTGCGTACATACGGGGGGTGGGGGAGCCTGTACGACTCGTACCCCTGGGGAATCAGCTTTTACGGCTGTTTTTGGCTCCCGTAAAAAAAGAGCCGAATGGAGTGCCGTAGGGACGGATCGTACTTGCTGGGCCATAAAACGCTGCTTTCGTACGGTGCGTACAGGCTGTTCCGGATCTGATTCATAGGGTTTTTTTACCCGTACGGTCTTTTGTACGATTCGTACGGAAATAGGCTTTCTGTACGAATCGTACTTCCTAGGTTGTACGGACAGTTTACCGGGTATGAGTCGTACGGAGAAAGCGCTCCGTACGACGATTCGTAGGGCCTTTTTACCGGATCGGAATCGGCACCTTAGTGTAATAACATCATTATTTTTTGCTGCCGTAATTAATTTGTACTTGGCTTTACGACACTCACTATTATACCATTGGTTTAATGTATAGTTGGCAGCTATCCCCCCCCTCCCTTCTTTCGACCCAGGCATCCTGCTCAGAATGTGTTTCAATTTGTCTGTGGATCTGTATTATTGGAAACTCTGCAGTAGGCAAGTCAATGTAAGGGGAGATAACGTCTGAAAAAGTGTTATAAATATTTGTCATGATCTCGTCTTTACCTACTATAGAAGGCCATTTCTAAGCTCTAGGATTATTAGAAAACTGTGGGTTCAATTGAAGGAGGAAGATTGTCATTGTCTTCCCAAATAGTAGGACCAAAAGAATTGCCTGCTATTGTGAGACACAGAGGATAGTGATCACTGTCATCTCTAATTTCGACTTTTAAGTCATGGACATTTGACCAAAAGTTGGTGGAGGCCAGTATGTAATCGATGATGCTTTTGCAGCTCTCCCTGCTGAATATAGCAGCACTTGGTCTATCGGACGGTAAATGAACATTGCAGGCCCTAAGTCCATGCCCTACGACTAGTCAAGTAAGTTGTGATACTAAAACTGTACAGGGTACTACAGGGTTACTATCCAGTGGAGAAATATTATTTGCAATATCCTCCTCATCAAAAATATTTTCTAAACCCACTACTTGTTTGTATTTGCAGTTGAAATCTCCACCCAAAATTGCTATAGACCTTGCATCTATTGTGCTTAAGTACTCATCTAATAGCTCTAGTACAGGGGATTCCTTACTCAATGGGCTTGGTCTTTTGTAGATGTTTACTATATGTATTTCAGTTTTATCACTTGTAGAGATTTTTATTCCAATTATATCCTGTGATGCAAAGTCCAACTGGGTTATATCAACAGTGAGGGTGATCTTTACCCATATAACTAGCCCACCTGATGGTCTGCCTCTTAATGAGGGGGTGGCATTGACACTATGTTTTATACCCAGGCTTATATGGGGTTTCCAGGGTCCATGTTTCTTGTAGCAAGCAAACTTCATTATTATCAATATATTCATGCCATTCAGTGCCATTGAACTTCCTTTTCAGTCCTGCAATATTCCATGATAACAATTGTAGTATAGATTGCTGGCTTGGTACATTTTGCATGTCTGTTTTATCAAGGAGTCAGTCTGCCCTCTAATCACCCCTTGTTTCTTGAACTTCGTGGTTATCATTATGGGGGACAGGGGAATATGATTCAACTCTAGGTAAGCCCAGTTCCTTGCAGTATAGTAGAGTACAAGTCCGAGAGACCGGTGGTACCAGTCAATCCACCTTATCTAAGACTGAATCTGGCCCTGGCTTTTGGGCTTGGGGCTGGGACATACTATTTAAGTTATATTTCCTCTGTATGCCTGTCGGAGTAGGTGGACATGCTCTTACTTCCAATGCTATTAAATTGTGCACCAGGTTCCCCTCTCTTAAATGTATCTCAATGCAATCCAATTGAGTATCATCTAGACTCAGGCTTTCGGCCCACAGTATGTCATCTTGGATGAATTATTTAAATAATATTGAATGTTTTAACAAAAGTGTAAAAGATTAATTTTCATTTTAAATTTCAGTGTATTATTAATATTTAAAATAATAAAACAATTGCTTAATTATAATTATATATTAGTTTTGCAACATTAAACTATCTCTAGCTCGCACTCTCTCTTCCCTATATACATTCTGTCTCTCTCTCTCTATATATATAATATTTAAAATAATAAAACAAACTGAATTTAAAAATGAAAATTAATCTTTTACACCTTTGTTAAAAAACTCAATATTATTTAAATAGTTTAGTACAGATATTATTTAAATAGTTTAGTACAGAACTATATATATATATATATATATATATATATATATAAAGAACAAAGGCGCTGCCGGTCGACAGCACCCTTCGTAGTATAGGAATGCACTCACTCGTGTGCTTTAAATTCAAAGGCGCTTTATTCACAAAATCGCTCCTTCACCCAACGTGTTTCACCTCCACCTGGAGGTGAAACGTGTTGGGTGAAGGAGCGATTTTGTAAATAAAGCGCCTTTGAATTTAAAGCACACGAGTGAGTGCATTCCTATACTATGAAGGGTGCTGTCGACCGGCAGCGCCTTTGTTCTTTATAAATATTTAAACCGACTGTTCCCTGTCGGAAGGACTGCACCGCCCTAAAAGTGAGCGCCGGCGTCAACATTGGGAAACTCTGGAGGTATATATATATATATATATATATATAGAGAGAGAGAGAGAGAGCGAGAGAGAGAGAGAGAGAATGAGAGAGAGAGAGAGAGAGAGAGAGAGAGAGAGAGAGAGAGAGAGATTGGGCTCGAGCACATTTACCACTTTATTGTCTACTTTAGGGCTGCTGTAACTTTAGAAGTGTAGTTTGTGAATTGCAATGTGCTTACTCTATTGTGGGTAGGTGTTTGTGGTAGCCTGTCCCCCCATAAACCCCTCCCATTTTTTAGTAGGTATTCCCTATTCTCCATTCACCCACCTGATCTAGCCAACATTTACTACTAAGGGCCCGATTCCGATCTTGCTATCCATGTGACTCGGATCCGGAGGGCTTTCCTAGCGAGACTTGCTCCTGGAGTCCGAACGAGCGAGTTCGATGCTGTCGTATGCTTACAGACTCGGTTCGGTCGGACTTCCATTGAACTCCATGGGAGCCTGTGTACAGACTCTGACACAGACTGCCATAGCAGAAAAAGGGTGGGTTGGGAAAAGCGTACACCCTGTGGCGGGCCCCCCATGGTGCCCGTCACACTGTGTATGCCTGGATTGGGGGGACCCATGGGCACCCCCTGTGACAGATTCAGAGGGCCCCGGGTGCAGGAGGGCCTGCTACGGCCCCCCGAAGTACGCTTCCGACAGCCATTTCATCTCACTGAGACCGAGCTGAAGTGGCTGTCCGAATGGTGCATCGTACTCGCTCGTCGGAATTTGGCTACATTGTGCGGCATGATACGGCTACGAACTAGTTGTACAGAGCGGTTCAGGTCCGGAAACAATTCGGTCGGTGCTTACGAGATCTTCGCATTGTACTTGGTCGTTCGAACCTGTGTACGATTCACTCGTACACAAGGGCTACGAATCGGATCGGGCAAAGCCAAATCCAAATCAGAGGCCTTCCTAACGACATCTGAATCAGGCCCTAAGCACTAAACTTTAATGTGTGGATATCTTCCCGTAGAATAGCTTGTAAGGGTGAAGATTTGCACTTGTAAGTTTGCGAATTTCATTTTGTTGTAAGTTGTACTACTGTAATAGTATTTTACATACTACAAAATGCAGTTTGTGAATTGGGCTCTGGATTTTATTTAACAAAGCACCCCTCGAGTGGCAGCCATTATAATTTAGGTGCATAAGCCAAATGAAACGGAGTAGAGGGTTCTAAAATTAAGCCATACATTAAAAAATAAGGAATGCATATGAATAAATTAATTTGTATCATTAAAACATGACAGTTCTCATTTGAACCGATAAAATATTTTTTGCAATAAAAAGCCATGTTAACTCAGCCCACTCAGCACATATTAATAGGTAATGTGGGTGGGTGATGGCTGAAACGCATTTTAATTCAGTAGCTACTTGCAGAATACGGTTCAGCAGCTTCCCCTTCTCCTGTTGCCTAAATGCAAATGAGGGGTGGGCTTCTATCAGCAGTCATACACAATATAATCAATGCAGAAATCATGCTAACTCACTGTTTACTAAAGGCTGAAACGCATGAGCCTAAGAGGTGAACTCACACAGCACATCAGTATCCCAGGAGCCGTTGCAAGCCTCTAGCTATCACACTTCAATAATTGCTACCTACTAGTTGATAACAGACTAGTGCCTAATTCTAAAAAAAAGAAAAAAGTGCAGATGTTCAGGATTTTTCTTAGAAAGCCACCACTCTGCTTCCGCCACTGGCGTAGACCACTTCTACCACTGGTGCGGGCCATTAATTCATAGGAAACTCCATATATTGTGAATGTAGCACCCTGCCCCTCCCCCGCCCCGCCTTACCGCCCCACGGAACTCCCTCCACGGGCCGCGGCTAAGGGTACGTAATACAGTCTGCTACATCCAATGTAACATTTTGGTCACAATATGTGGACATGTCTATGAATTCTTTATGGTTCTTTTCTGACATTACATTTTTAAGTGATAGACAAGTTTCTATTTCTAACACAAGGCAGTGCAAGTCGCCCAATTGTTCACGAGTCAATACAGCCCCTAGAATAAGAGATCCATATTTGCCAGTGCTGTTTACTGTCTGATAAGCGAAACTACTTCAAGTGTACCAAATGTAAAGTGTCCCAGTCCTCCCAAAAAAGTGCAGGTGGTGCCAATTTGCAAGCATTGGCTCAAATTAAGTGCTGTCACTGACACATTACTGGGTATAAAAGTTAAGAGTGGGGATCATTTTCTGGACAACTGTGACATTTGGATGCATTGTGCATACAGACACAGTGCATTTGTTATACTTTTTTATAGTTATAAAAGACTTCCATGTTTTACATAAAATAATACAGCATCAAATTTAAATTCGAAGTGTTAATAAACATTTCGATTTTCTAGTAATCTGAACATAATTCTCCTTGCAGGTGATGAACTCAACTTAAAACATACAGATTTGTATCCAAACTGTACTTATGCTATATGCTGTTACCTTTTCATTCACATCACAGACAAACACCAAGATGTTTTAAGCCCTGATGAAAGTACTGGAGATCGTGATAAGGTTCTCAGAATTTCACTTGTGTATCCCAGAAACATTTACATCCTGCTAAAAGTTGATTAGGATACAAAGTTTGAAGTGTTTAATGTGATATATTTTAGAAGCAGATTGATTTAATATTTCTATCTGTCTGATAACAGATACATATTATACCTCAGAGAACAACTGTTACCACCTTGCTTTATACATTTCAGCTGGGGAACTAATTGCATTTTTGATTATGGTTCAATTGGTCTGATTGGTTTGGTGGTCCTGTGAGAAGATTCAATCTTATGGTTCAAATTCTGAAAGAAGGTCAAATTGCCTGGGGCTGTCATAACCCCTTTCAGAGCGCCACGGGGCATACAGGGATCACTGGGCAGAACAGTGGTGGTTGAGGCCTTTTACTCCTGATGTCGCTGGGCCCAACCTACTATGGATTACGAGGAACTGGGCCAAGTATCCCTTCTGCACTTGATTCACAGTGGTACCTGTGGTCAAGCAGTCATGGCTCCCTCAGTGGGATGGGGTGGAGTGTAGCTACAGGTCAGTGAACATGAGCCCTAACTCAAAATGCAGACAATATGCGTAATAAATCATTGTCAATTCAAATACTCGCTTTTTTTAAAAAAAAAGTCTTTTTTTTCTAACTCTGCACATGCAAAGATATACCACATTCAGAAGCAACAGGCGATGGTGCTCCAGACCCCAGAGCTGGTGATCTTGGCATCCTGTGTGATGTCTCCTTGGTTCTAAGCGGATTGTACCACAACATAATTCATGGGAGTGACAAGAGTTCACACATGCATGTCAGTCACGGTGATATGTGCATCAAATAGTAAATTCCTGCCCCATTGCCCTACTCTTTATGATTCCCTTACCAGCCCCATCTCCCTTCCTGGGATGTGTTCAGGCCCCTCCCTTGAGATCTATCACTAAATCTAAGTGCAGAATTTTGAAGTGTGAAAGGAATCTATTCCTTGTTCCCTCCAGTGTGTGTCTCACCCAGCTCACACAAATGCAACAACCCCCAAATCTGTCTGCTGTGATTGCTCTCCTGCTCATGTTTTCACAGGCAGACCTGGGCTTCCCAAAATTTAACCCAGGGTCCTCCATGTAATGTACCTTTTTAGGCATACCTATTCTGTGTACATTCCAGCAAACTTACAATTTAGCACTAATACTTCCCTGCATTTAACCCTTACATGTATACATGCATTCAGCACACACACTCGGTCTGTTTGCACTATTCAGCACTGAAGCTTTTCTATATTTACCCAGGGTGTGCTCCTTCCAAACACACACACTGCCAGCACACATGCTTCCCATGTGCGCATTGCACAACACTTCACTCTTCATGTATTGTACTTCACGCAAACACCCATATACCCAGCACATGCTCTCATTGAGCACGCGATACACAACACTACAACTCTCATGTAATGTATTCCTCACAGGCATATATATACCCAGTATATGCGCTAATCACACATGCACTGCAAGGTACTGCTCTACTCCTGTACTGCACCCCTCCCAGGCACACTTAAAACCAGCGCAGAGTCACTACTTCTGCCCTACGCAGCACTTCACATCAAGCTGATGTAGGCCAAGGGTAAGTTAAGCCCACAGCAGCAGAACTTTCAAAAAGGTGAGTGAGCCTGTAGGCCTCACTCCAGTGAAACAGGGGGAAAAGGTCCTGTTCATTACCACTGATCATACTACAAAGTATGCTGCCACCTCCGCACTCATTCTGCTTAACTCCTGATGAAGGTGGTAATCTTACACCACTATAAGGATAGCGCTTTGGGTGCCCCTCCTGGTCTAACAAGACCACAATTCATGTTCGCCTATGACAGAAAATCAAAAGACACACAATTGATGGACGGAAAACAGACCAAATCAAAACATTTACCCCCAGTCAGGAGATCTGGGTTAAACCCATCATTCTTTTGTTCACCATGCCACCCCAGTTTAGACCTGGCCATATGCAAATCAGTCTTGACCCTGTGCCTCATGGGAACAGTCCAGCCCAAACTGCCAAGCCAGGTCCTCCCTGGACTGGAAATAAGCATCCTAGGACTGGTTTTGGGGTTTCACCCCTCTTCAGCCAGGATAGCTTGATTCCAGTGGCACAGTGAGCCCAGGACCCACGTCTGGGCATACCTGGCGCAGTTGGGGCAAGAAAGCAAAAGACACACAATTGATGGACGGAATGCAAACCAAATCAAAACATTCACCCCCAGTCAAAAGATCTGGGTTAAATCCATCATTCTTTTGCTCACCATGCCACCCTAATTTAGACCTGGCCATATGCAAATTAGTCTTGACCCTGTGCCTCATGGGAACAGTCCAGCCTGAACTGCCAAGCCAGGTCTTCCTTGGACCAGAAACAAGCATCCTAGGACCGGTTTCGGGGTGAGAAGGACATCAAATGGCAATGCTTTTTTAATCAAAATGATTTCCTTTAGGAAGAAGCACTTACACAAGATAATTTAGACCCAACAAGGGAGGGCAAGCACTGTTTGGCAGTGCAGCCTTGAAGAAATGTTTTACTTTCATAACACACTCCCACTTGTCCCCATTTGACGTACGTTATCTGATACATAGACGGCAACAGATCAGATTCACTTGGGAGACTTGTGATTTCTGAAGCCAAAAATGTCTTTATTTTGTCAGTCTCCTGCCTAAATTGCCTCTGCTTCAATAGAAGTCAATAGGGAAAATGCATTACCTGATTGTTTTCAACATCTCCTACTGGACTGTCCTAAAATGTTGGCGTGCATGCTGATTAATTTCTTCACTATGCTCTCTTTCTTTGTGAACAGACTGTTTCCCAAGGACCTACTAAACAGACGATGGTATGGGACCAAGCAGGCGATCTCCTAGACTTAGTCTGTTTATTATGTCGCTAGCAGGCAGTCTGTTCACCATGAATATGTTAAATTGACTACCCCAGGAAGTGCGTGAGATCCAGCAGCAAAATCATATGAAGTTAGTAAAACTATTTTCTTACAAAACCATAGCTGCCAAGATTTCAGATTTCTAAGTGTGACATTTTCATAATTTCAGTGTAATTATGACCACATTTCAACGACTATGTGGGACACTTTCTGGTAAACAAAATCAAGCAATGAAGATGAGGGAAACATATAAATATCAGAAATTATATCCATGAGCAGTAGAAAAATCCTTAATAGTAGCTCACAGTGCTCTAAACTCGGGGCCGGCTGCTCAGGAACGCCGGCGGCTGTCACAGACTCCCTTGACAACATCATGATGACATGTGGCAGGCAACTTTGAGCCCAGCTGCCGGCACAGCGGCCCGGTGGGCTAGGGTCGGGTCTGTACCCGCTCGCGAGTGGGATGTCACACCGCCGCCGCAGGACACTGGTTCTGTGGTGGTGATTCGAAAGGGAGTGCCGATTAGAACGAGATTGCCTCTGCAATCTAAAGTAAAACTAGATAGCGATTGAACTGCGTGGAGTTTCAATTTCTATCAACTAAATATCGCAAAGAAAGGGGGGCACTGAGAATGAAAGTCGCACTACCTATTTCTTTTGTCCTGTCCACTCACTCTGATGATAAATGACAATTGAAATGAGTGAAACCGCACTGCTGTGTGTGTGTGTGTGAGTCAACCCCATGTGTTAGGTGCATTCAAAGGTATCCAGGCATGGCCATGTTCCAGACAGTACATGTTAAAGGATCCTCATAGAAATTAAATGAGGTACTGGGCTGCCATGATGACATGAAAAATCCATACAAGGAACACGGCAAAATGCCTATGTCTCACAAGCAGTTGGTTGCATCTTGAATACAGTTCCTCTGACAGTCCCTTTAAAAAGTCAAAATATATTGGTGCTGTTTTGTTTCCTACGTAGCTACATATATTGCTTCAGATTAATTACAATGCGCAGTTATTTCACACTGTAGATCCATATATCAGGGCCACACGCATCTTACTGGTGTTGCTTTCAATCCCACTGTGGTCAAAATCCACTTGAGACCAAACAAGTCTAGAAATACCAATTATGTATTCATTAAACTTTTCTTTGTAGCACAATATCAGAAAACATTCTACAGTTCAATCACTGCCACGCGTGTTGCACTACAAACGAACCAAAGCGATTCGTGGAGCAGCCTGCTGCCAAGTTCACCTGAGATCAATAGTTGGTAACAGGAAAGCACAGCTCTTGAACCTCCTGGTGAGACTCAGCCACTGCAGCCGGGGTTGCCTGGACCGGGGTGGTTCACGGGAATTGATCCTCAATACCGCCCACCAAGGGGTGAGGTTGGGGGAGCTTAGCATTTTGGAGTGCAGCCAAAACTTTATGAAATACCGCCCCCTCGCACCGTGGGTGGCTCTTCGGACCCTTGACTCACACCCCACCTATAAAACTGTGTGTCTCTGAGAATTCACTCACTCTTAGTTACCAGTAGTCAAGCCATTGGGCACTGACTCTGTGATGTCATATGCGTATGTGTTGGGCCTGGGTGTGTGTCCATTTTTACACTGGATAAATTGTAGCAGATTACTCACACTGTGAGCTAATCTTGAGCCAGGCCCAGCCTCGCACCTTGGCCTGCCGGGAGCAGCGTGGACCACACTTTGCCACTGCAGCTCAATAGTCATGGTGCATTATAGCAGCGCTCCTACTTGACAGCTGAGGATGTGCTATAATGCATGATTTTCCATTTCATTGCAGTGATGTGGACCACCACACTGAAATGTGTAAATGTAAGGCTGTGGTACTTGGCAGGGCTGTAAAAAAAAACACACTGTAGGCCTCAAAACCAGCACTTTGATTTGAGGATTTTACAAACATTGAATCACTCAAATATTCTTTCCTTGGGAATAGCCCTTCTAAATGCAGTTATTTAAGGATATAAAACCAATGTTTTGGTCCGACAATTGCTGCATTGGGTTTATTTAGGCTTCCTTCTTCAATTAAAAACTGTTCTTATGTACAATACTATGTATGCACCAATTTTGTCTGTCCAATCAACCGTTTATTTATTACAACTCAATTATTATGGGCAGACACAGAGACAAAAGTTTGAAAATATGAAGGAATACTTATATACTGATCGTTTATGAAAGATAAGTGATGACAGATATGTGGTAAGTGATTTAAAAGACATTTCTGCCATTAAATCACATTTAAACACATGCCATTTGACTACTTTATAGGCCTGATTTTGAGTTGGTTGGTAACTCAAAATATTCTGTGGGAAGAAAGTGCTAAGCCTTGGGGAGAATCGACCTACAACATTTATTACACCATAGTGTATCCTTGATGGGAAGGCATCAGCAGCAGACCCTCCTCGTTACACAGCACTTCCTGGAGAAAGCAGTTAATGTTCTTTTTCCACCCAGCTCCAAATTGGCCCCTATATCACACCAATCAATCAATCAATCAATCAGGAGTTTGTATAGCGTGGCTATTCGTTAAATATGTTAAACGGATGTATGACGATACAACGCATACTAATACCATGCGTGCCATTACAACACGGGTATTACTACGCGATGTCAATGACATCGCATGTTATTACATCGCATACTTTTACCACGAGTATGCCTTTACCACGCATGCCATTACAACGCAAAGGCATGCGTGGTAAAGCTATACTCGTGGTAAAAGGTTGCCTGGACCGGGGTGGTTCACGGGAATTGATCCTCAATACCGCCCACCAAGGGGTGAGGTTGGGGGAGCTTAGCATTTTGGAGTGCAGCCAAAACTTTATGAAATACCGCCCCCTCGCACCGTGGGTGGCTCTTCGGACCCTTGACTCACACCCCACCTATAAAACTGTGTGTCTCTGAGAATTCACTCACTCTTAGTTACCAGTAGTCAAGCCATTGGGCACTGACTCTGTGATGTCATATGCGTATGTGTTGGTGCCTGGGTGTGTGTCCATTTTTACACTGGATAAATTGTAGCAGATTACTCACACTGTGAGCTAATCTTGAGCCAGGCCCAGCCTCGCACCTTGGCCTGCCGGGAGCAGCGTGGACCACACTTTGCCACTGCAGCTCAATAGTCATGGTGCATTATAGCAGCGCTCCTACTTGACAGCTGAGGATGTGCTATAATGCATGATTTTCCATTTCATTGCAGTGATGTGGACCACCACACTGAAATGTGTAAATGTAAGGCTGTGGTACTTGGCAGGGCTGTAAAAAAAAACACACTGTAGGCCTCAAAACCAGCACTTTGATTTGAGGATTTTACAAACATTGAATCACTCAAATATTCTTTCCTTGGGAATAGCCCTTCTAAATGCAGTTATTTAAGGATATAAAACCAATGTTTTGGTCCGACAATTGCTGCATTGGGTTTATTTAGGCTTCCTTCTTCAATTAAAAACTGTTCTTATGTACAATACTATGTATGCACCAATTTTGTCTGTCCAATCAACCGTTTATTTATTACAACTCAATTATTATGGGCAGACACAGAGACAAAAGTTTGAAAATATGAAGGAATACTTATATACTGATCGTTTATGAAAGATAAGTGATGACAGATATGTGGTAAGTGATTTAAAAGACATTTCTGCCATTAAATCACATTTAAACACATGCCATTTGACTACTTTATAGGCCTGATTTTGAGTTGGTTGGTAACTCAAAATATTCTGTGGGAAGAAAGTGCTAAGCCTTGGGGAGAATCGACCTACAACATTTATTACACCATAGTGTATCCTTGATGGGAAGGCATCAGCAGCAGACCCTCCTCGTTACACAGCACTTCCTGGAGAAAGCAGTTAATGTTCTTTTTCCACCCAGCTCCAAATTGGCCCCTATATCACACCAATCAATCAATCAATCAATCAGGAGTTTGTATAGCGTGGCTATTCGTTAAATATGTTAAACGGATGTATGACGATACAACGCATACTAATACCATGCGTGCCATTACAACACGGGTATTACTACGCGATGTCAATGACATCGCATGTTATTACATCGCATACTTTTACCACGAGTATGCCTTTACCACGCATGCCATTACAACGCAAAGGCATGCGTGGTAAAGCTATACTCGTGGTAAAAGTATGCAAGGTAAGTGACAACCCTACCCCTACACAACACACTACTCCCACCACTACACTACCCCTAACCCTAAAACACTACTACACTACCCACACTACTCCCACCCCTACACTACCCTAAACCAATACTACACTACAACACTAACCACACTACTCCCACCCCTACACTGCAACACTACCCACACTACTCCCACCCCTACACTACCCTAAACCCTAAAGCACTACTACACTACAACACTACCCACACTACTCCCACCCCTACACTACCCTAAACCCTAAAACACTACACTACCCACACTACTCCCACCCCTACACTACACTAGCCAACCTACAACCACCCCTACACTACTCTAAACCCTAAAACACTACTACACTACAACACTACCCACACTACTTCCACCCTTACACTATCCTATAACACTACAACACTACCCACACTACTCCCACCCCTACACTACCCTAAAACCTAAAACACTACTACACTACCCACACTACTCCTACCCCTACACTAAACTACACTACCCTACCCTAAACCACTACCCCCACCCTAAGCACAATCAGCCTTACCTCTTTCCTTGTGGGTCCAGCGTTGCCGTCTCTCCTCCCGGTTCCTGCTTTGTGTGTCATCAGAGGTCCACGTCGTTGTGAGGCAACAGCCTCAGTTTCCTCACAACGACGTGGATAGCCGCCACATTACATCGCATGCATTGTAAAAGCGCATGCGATGTAATGGTATGCGTGGTTTTACCACGCGTTGTAACATCGCATGCGTTGTAACGCATGCGATGTAATAGCAACGCGTGGTAAAACCCGCGTTGTAATGGCTGTTTCCCATGTTAAACCCTTGTTAAGACAATTGGGCTTTGTGCTATGTCGACCAACTTTTTTACTTCTGCAAATGTTACCTACCATTTACATATGTACCGTCATGGCTCACTTTTTATGTGATGTTGTTAATATTAGGCAGAGGCTATAGTGAAATCTGGACATGCACTGAGTATGCTTTTAATGATTGCACAAGCACTTGTATTTACGTACTGTATTTTTTACTTCTTTTTTTATTTTGTTAACATTTCATACTGATTTTGAACCATTTTATGAATGCTTCTATGTAGCTTTTATGATTCATATGTGAATTTGAATAAAGCTTATTTGATTGATTGTGTGGCTATTCACCCGTGAGGGTCTCACGGCGCTGGGGGCGGTGGGCTGATGACCCATCTGGGTGTGGAGGTTCAGTTGAAGAGCCAGTTCTTGAGGTCCTTCTTGAATTTGGTCAACAACGCAGATTGCCTGAGGTGGAGGGGACAGGGTGTTCCAGGTCTTGGTGGCGAGGTAGGAGAAGGATCTTCCTCCGGTTCTGGTCTTGCGGATCAGTGGGACAGGGGCCAGGGAGAGTTCTGTGGAGCAGAGTTGTTTGGCGGGTATATGGAATGTGAGGCGGTGGCTCAGATATTCTGGTTCTGCGTCATGTAGAGCTTTGTAGGCATGTGTGAGGAGCTTGAAGGTGATCCTCTTGTTGATTAGGAAGGAGTTGTCGGAGGTGTTGTGTTATGTGGCTGTGGCGGGGATGTCGAGGACCAGTCTGGCTGTGGCGTTTTGGACATTCTGTAGTTTCCTGACCTGTTTCTGGGTGACGCCTGCGTAGAGTGCATTGCCGTAGTCAAGTCTGCTGGTGATGAGTGCGTGGGTGACCGTCTTTCTGGATTCTGTGGGGAGCCATCTGACTGTCTTTCGAAGCTGGCAGATCGTGTGGAATCAAGAAGAGGAAACTGCATTGATTTGGCATATCATTATGAGCAAGGAGTCCAGTATGATGCAGGAACTTCCTGCATTGTCTATAGGGGTGGGAGGGTTTCCTAGTGCGGCACGCCACCACGAATCGTCCCAGGCCGAGGCAGTGGGGCCCAGGATGAGTACTTCAGTCTTGTCTGAGTTGAGCTTGAGGCAGCTGTCTTTCATCCAGGTAGCAACGGCCTGCATTCCACTGTGAAAGTTGATTCTGGCGCTGTGTGTTTGTTGGTGAGAGAGAGGGTCAGCTGGGTGTTGTCACGTTGGAGTCTGCTGAGCCGTGGCTTCTGACCATGGCTGCAAAGGGGGCCATGGAGACATTGAAGAAGGTGGGGCTCATGGAGAAGCGGGATAGTTTGAGTCGCTGTGTTCAGCCCGTAAGGGAGGAGTGGATCCAGTCCAGAGCCTTTTCAAGGTTGCCAGCATCATGGAGTCTTGTGATTAGAGTGTGGTAGGAGATGGTGTCGAAGGCGGCAGAGAGGTCCAGATGAATGAGAACTGCCGTTTTGCCCTGATCGAGGAGGGAGCTGATGTCATCTGTGGTGGCAAGGAGTGCAATCTTGGTGCTGTGGTTGCTTCAGAAGCTGAATTTGGGGGTGTCCAGGACAATGTTCTATCCCATGAACTCAGAGAGTTGGACGTTGATAGCCTTCTCAATGACTTTAGCTGGAAAGGGGAGGAGGGAGATGGATCTGAAGCTCTTGAGGTCTGTCGGTGATTTCTGCAGGTAAAATACAGCTGGAAAACGAGCACAAATTAATGTTAAAAATGTGTGGCAGCATTGTTACTGCGTGTTAGTCATAATTTGTTTGCCAAAAATTCAAAAGCTTGGGTTAAGAATTGCAATATTGTTTCTACATCACATTTTTGTGTTAGGAGATGACTATGTGCAAGATTCTGAGTGCAAGTGTTTTATTACACAACTGCATTAAGTCGATTTATTAATATTTAATATTTGTATAATATTTAAGGACACATTTATTTGAAATAGTTTGTGTCTTAATAAGTGCACACAGACCCATGGCCAAACATTGAACAGTAAGCAGACCTGGCGAAAATTTTCTTGCGAGCCCTGCCCTTTGCTATCTTTCTCTCTATTCTCATTCTCTCTTTTTCTCTGTTTCTCTTTATCTCTCCACAATCCCCCATGCCCACCCTTTTCTCTCTATCCTTTGGCCATAAACCTTGGATAGCTGGAAGCAGAGGCTATTGACCTTCAAACAAGGGTCTCCAATTCTAGAGGTCATAAATGGAATTGTACACAACTATTGATTCACACGAAAAGAAAACTAATTTATTGTTCTTTCTACAGGTTTATCCTTGCATCAAGCCTGCAGCCAGATTGGATGTTGATGTTGTATTTTGTGCACACACATTTGACTGTAACAGTGACCATCGGGCTGCTTCTAATTCCCAAGGTACAGTAAAGGAAGCATGATTACATTGAATGATATCTGAATTAACTTATCGGATTATGATCTTGTACACAAGTATCTGCCAGAAATTACTTTAGTTAGTCATATCACAGTCCTATAGTAAGGGGTTGCTCACACTGTTATAAAACTGATTGGTAGTGACACTAAAATTGCATTTAGGTTACCATATACCGCAATAATCCATATAGGGTATCAGAATCCTTACTCTGTCACACAATTGTTTTCTCATTCCTGAACAACAATGACAATGTAAAGTATAGCGTCATCGACAGGTTTGTCTTCTTATTCGTCCATGGTCAGTAAGAAAAACTATTCATTCTTCTATTCTTTTGTGTTAATATTAGGGGCAGGTACATGCCTTAGTCATCGTGTTTAACCTGGAAATTTTTGACATCATAAATTTGCCAAAGTCCCAGATTTCCCAGGACTACATCAGCCGTAGTTAAAAACTACATCACACCTGTTTGTGACAAATTCCTGCTCCAGATTGCCCAATGGGTACGACATCCTCAAGGTGGGACTGGTGGGATGTAAACTGCAATCTCCCAAGAACAGTGGTAATATGTGGTGGAGAGTAGCAACCGGGGTATGAGGCAGGCTGGCCTATGTGAGGTTTGGGCACTTGGTAGGAAAAGAGTATTAGTGGTGGTGGTGTGCCTGCCACTGTAAGGCCAGGTCTGTCAGAAAGCTGTGCAGCAGGGGGGGGCGTCTCAGAGCAGGTGAGAAGGGTTATAGCTTCTGAGCAGCTACAGCCCCACTATTCCCCTGACTGGTTCCATGCAGCAGCAGCAACTGTTTTCCTCTGCCATAAATAACATTGGACCCTGCCCCTAAAATCATTTTTTTGTTGAAGATCGAAGCTCCTAATGTTTAATATAAGGTATGCAGGGTTGTGAGCATAAAATTCACAACTTTGCAGAATACGAGTTAAAATGTCGGTAGGCAACATAACTGATTTCATTAGAAAAACAATGACTGATAAAATGAAAAATATGTCTTCATTTTTTAGATGCTATCATCCTGCTCATTTAAGACCACCTTTTAAGACTATGTCAAGGTTCCTATTATCACAGTTAACAGCATATTATTGCTAATATGGCTATTTTATCTCTTTGCTTAGTACAACATCCATTGGGGGTGGGATGGACCTACTCGTACCAGCTCCCCTTCGCTGCTTCAACTTCATTACAGCCTGTGTTTTATAAACTGTGGTTTACATTGTGTTAGTGCTGTTTTTACTATTATTGTTAACTTTCCCCTGTGTCTACCTTTCTGTTGTTTTTTCTTCTGTTTTCACCGCTGCTCCACCTGATTGACTTCCTGCCTTTTTTTGTTTCCCCGCTCTTTCCCTCCTGCTTCTTGCTGCTAGCAGAGCTCCACCCACCACCTAGGACCTACTTTTGGAGGCTGCATTGCAGCTCCAGTAATAGGTCCCTGAGCCAACTCCCCGTCGCTGTTGGGACTTGTCTCCAGCCTTTGTTTTATACACTGTGGTTTACATTGTGATAGTGCTGATTTTCCTATTATTGTTTTTTTCCTCTCTATCTGCCTTTCCGTTGTTCTTCCTTCTGTTTTCACTGCTACTTCACATGTTCGCCTTTCCGTCTTTTTGTGTTTCCCAACTTTTTCCCTCCCACATCCTGTCGCAAGCAGAGCCCGCCCACTGCCTAAGACCTACTTATGGAGGTTGCAGTGCAGCCGTTCAGCAGATGTGCCACTGGCACACCAAAGGCAGCCTGTCTGTTCCCATCCGTGCCTAGACCATGCCCACCCCAGGGACCCTGGTTCTTCCACCCCACACAGCTATACTGCAGCGGACCTCAGAGCCCTGGATCCCGGAAACATCGACAGCAACTTCTCCTGCCACACATCTCCATGCACTACCAAGGAACCATTCTCCTGCCAGCACCCCCGCATCACCTGCAGCACCAAAGCAACCTGCATCACCAGAGACACTGTAAACAGGACTTCTCCCATCACTCTATCAGAGACAGCCATGGCACAACACCAGCGGATTCTACTCAATGCTCTCGAGTACATGCAAAGAATACACGTGCATACTTTGTGTCCCTGAAAAACAAACCATATTGAGTTTGGTTGACCCTGGTCTTACTCTTTACGAAGGAGGCCTTAAATGGTAGGCTGAAACACGTCTACCCCTATTCCTATTCTCCAGGATCAACGTCAATCTCTCAGAAAACATTTATGGAACTCATTGAGTTTGTGACCATAGAGTTTTTATTTGAGGCAATTTCCCTAAACATATATTAGATGGTCATAAATCGATTAGACGTTGATACCTGATGGTGGTATTCCTATATTGCCATTGATATAATAAGGGTAGATAATCCGTCATTATGGCTATTTGTTTTCACCTATATTTTTTATCTAATGTGAAGTTTTCTGTGTACTGTGTTATCGTTATGCATACATGTAATGGTCCTTTAGTTACACTTTGTTAAAAGATTTTGATCATTAAAAATTAGATGTAAAAAAGAGAATGAAGAAATAGCTGTGCTGTGACTTTCTGTACAGTAATGCTCTCTTTCAGCTAGGAGATTCTAAACCCCCTTAGGTGTATTATTAATTAGATGTGTAGACTAAGTGAGTCCAATTTTTCTACTGCTAGAGGCGACAAATAGTAAGTTGTTCCTCTTAAAAATCTTTGAATTGTTCCTGCTAGAGCTGTGTTTTGTTTCTTGCAAATATGTACGGTGTAGTCTAGGCTCTAGAAGGTTATAAGGGCTCGCTCCCTCCTTTATTTTTGTCCACAACGGACATAGCCATTGCCACCCCTGAAGGCTACAATGTAACACATCGGGACCGACCCAACAAACATGGAGGTGGAATTGCCATCATCTACGAGGACAACATCCGCTGCATGATCTCTCCAGATGACTCGACCCTTATAATGGAACATCTCAACTTCCAACTCCACACAGACGTAAAAAGCACCACCAAGGCACCTTCGCCTACAGACCACCAGGACAAATGTGCCAGCTTCTGTAATACCATCCCTAACCTCCGTGCCCTCACCGCCATCAACTCCAGGCAATACATCTTTCTAGGGGATCTTAACTTCCACCTCAATGGCCCCAGAAACACCAACACAACTGGCCTGCTGGAAAGCATGAGCGACATTGGCCTCAAGAAACTTGTCACAGACCCTATCCACATTGCAGGACACACCCTTGGCTCCTTTTTCACATCCACTGACATAGTCAAGTACAACCACGTCAGACAGCTCACCTCGACTGACCACTACAGTATCTACTTCACCGCACCATGCCCCCCATACTCCACATGAAGAGACTGGCAAAATATATAAGGCCAGTGAAGCAGACACCCTGGTGGACTTCTTCCATGACAAGATCTCAGCCATCTACAAAAACTCCATTTCCCCGCTGCCAAAAGCATCAGCCTGCTCAGACCCACAAACACAAAAGCCAAACACCTTGTCACCCACTGGGACCTTCTCACAACCCAAGACACCATCTCCATCATGAACTCCGTGCACTGTGGAGCACACACGGACCCCTATTCCCGCCACGTCTTCAACCTCAGGAGCAAGACAATTGACAATGAGCTCAAGAAAGTCCTGAACACAACCATCACCTCAGCCTCCTTCTATGAGTACTGGAAACACACTGAAGTGAGGCTCTTCCTGAAGAAAACATCCGCCGACCCAGCAGAACCAAATAACTATTAGCCCATCTTCCTTCTCCCCTTTCCAGTGAAGGTTCTCAAGAAGGAACTCAACCAGTAACTCACCTAACACCTGGAACACAACAAACTCCTGGATTACTCTCAATACGGATTCCGAGCCAACCACAGCATCCAGACAGCCCTGATTGCAGCAACTGACGACATCAGGGCCCCCCTGGACCACCGCAAAACGGCAGCCATCAACCTCCTACATCTATCAGCTGCCTTTAACACCATCTCCCATCACATCTTGATCAACAGACTGCCCCACATCAGAATCCAGGGTGATATCCTCAAATGGATCGCCTCATACCTCACCAGAAGAACCCAGAGAATCAGTCTCCCGCAGTTCACCAAGAAGAGCATTTGTGATACCCCCCCAAGGATCGTCCCTCAGCCCCACCCTCTTCAACACAAACATGATCCCCCTGGCCAACACCGTCAGATCGCACAAACTCAACATAATCTCCTACACCGACGACACCCAGCTCATCCTCTCGCTGTCAGAAGATCCCTCCACTGCCAGAGCCAACTTCCACAGATGTATACTGAACATTGCCGGCTGGATGAAGGACAACTGTCTCAACTCAACACAGACAAGATGGAAGTCCTCATCTATGCGAGCCACACCTTGACATGAAACGACGCATGGTGGCCTGCTGAACTCAGCCCACACCCTGCACCAACACCACTCCTGCAACACTGCATCACCTTGGAGAGCGAGTTATCTATGAAGAAACAGGTCAACGCAGTATCATCCTGCTGCTTCTACACAAGATCTTCAGGTAGCTCCCAACCAACATCAGAAAGACCGTCAGGCAGGACCTTGTCACCAGCAGGCTTGGCTATGTGAACACACTCTACCAAGGAATCACCGCATGCCTCCTGAAGGGACTACGGACAATACAAAACTCAGCACCAAGCCATATCCTCAAACTCACCAGATGGATCCACATCACACCCCACCTCAAGAAGCTACACTGGCTCCCACTTCATAAGAGATGCCAGTTCAAGATGTTGACCCACGCATACAAAGCCACATACATCAACAAAGTCATAACCTTCCACCAACTGACCAGACACTTACGATCCATTTGCCTCTTTCTCGCAAACACCTGCAGGAACCGACAAACCAACAGTGGATGATGCTCTTTTTCACACCTGGCTGCCAAAGCTTGGAACAATCTTCCCTTGCTCTTCAGGACCACCTCATCACTCTAGCAATTCAAGAAAGGACTCAAGACCTGTCTGTTCGAATAAACAGGTCACCACACAGCAGCTAGCAACTCTAGCGCCTTGAGACCTTCATGGGTGCACTTTATAAATTATTGATTGATTTACTAAAATGGAAAATCAGCGGATTGACGGGTTAGTTATTTTTGTGTTGAGGGCGAAAATTAATTATAATGTAAATCAATCCATTCGCTCAAACTGATCTTGTATTTTGCATCATCCCCAGTATAATATAAATGGTTACCTAGTGAACTATCTACATAAAATACAATTCTGTTATCTGCATGTTACACATGTTTTGTAGCAGGCACAGTAACCTTCTGTGCTACTTATGTTGAGTCAGAAGTGGATTAGAGAATACTCAGATCTCTTCAAGAGGTCCATCAGGTACCAGAGGTAGCTTGACATTGTTATTATGCCCTGAAAATTGCTGGGAATACGAGGATTTCTGCAGCTGGTGCTTTAAACCCCTTAAGACATTTCAAAATTCGGCACCCCGACCTTGACACCTGGTGTGATGGCACTAGTCGCACTGCCCTAAAGATGGCACTGAGTCTCAACAGCTGCCACCATGGCATGGATAACTTCAGTACACCACAGCCAATACATCAGAAAGAGGAACAGCTGCCACAGCAAGTTCAAGAGAATCAGGTGCACCGAAGACCAAGACCACAGGAGCCACAATCCAGCCATAAGAGCAACCACCAGAGTGACGACATCTGAGACAGGAGGTACAGCTGCAAGTGCAACATGTACACCACAGCAGTGGCCACAGCTATAATGATAGCAGGAACCTAAGGAGTGGCCGAATTTACCCCAGTGGCAGGGATGCAAGCTGTAACTAAAGCAGGTATATCAGCCACAGTTACATCAGCAATAGAAGCATCCACAATTTGCATCAATCTCATTAGGGTTCATAGCAGAAACAAGAGGAACTGTAATACTAGCCACAACCTCTGTGACCACAACCACTACCAAAAAAAGCAACAAAACTTCACTATTCGTTACAGGCCCCACATAGAAACCAGCTGCATCCACAGTATGGACCATAGTAGTGACTTTGGCTGCCACCATGAGAGACACAACAGGGGCAATCACCACTGTAACCACAGCTGTCACAACAAAACAAACAGCAGTAAGGACTACTGCACAAATCCCCTCTAATATCATAACAGTAAGAAAAACTTTCAGGATAGGAGTGACCAAAGCTGTGCCAAAAGCTGCTAGCACAACCGGTACAACTTAATCTTTCAGCACAGCTTGCACACGATAATAGTGACCACAGTTTCTGAACACAGCTTGTACTGTAGTAGGGAAAACAGCAGCAATAAAGGCTGTTATTAAGGAAGTGATAAAAGCTGTTACCACAGTTGTAACCACAGACGAGACAACAAAAACACCTGCCTCAAAAATAGGACCAACAGCAGCAGCATCTGCCACAACCACTGGAACCACAGCAACCACAAAAGCTGCTACAATAGCCTCCACCAGAGCAAAAACAGCAGCCATAAGAACAGCAGCACCAGTTGCATGCACAACACAGACCACAGCTGCCATTATGGCAAGGATCAGAACAATGATCACAGCTGTAACCACAGAAAGGACCACACCATCAACCATAGCTGCCACCACAGCAGTAACAATAGCAGTGAATTACGTTCCACCACGGCATGGATCACAGGTGTAAGGATCTGATCGCAGCCACCACCCATTGTGCAATCTCATCAGAGACCGCATAAGTGGCAACATCTTCACCACATCTGTAATAACAACAGGCAACAAAGAAGCAACCATGTGTGTCACCAGAACAGGGGCAATGCAGTAAACTCAGCGGAAACCACATCAATGACAATAACAATGACAACAGCAGTAACAACTAAAGCTGAGACAAGAGGTAGAACTACAGCAGACTGAAAAGTCGGGACACAGCATTGCAACAGCTGCCAAAATAGCATGGACCACAGTAGCAACCACAACTGTAAAGGGATCACAGGGGTAAATACATCTGCAATGGATCGGTCTGGCTTTAATCTGCTGATGCACTTAAACATAAGCATGCACAAATCTGTACTGAGTATTGGTGCCTCATAGCTACACAACCTCCTCCTTTCAGTGCCTCATATATGTGTGCCTGTCATTATTCCCTAAGCGTATGGTGCCATGCAGTAGGTTACACAGTGACATGGCACACATAGTGTGCTTACATTTGTACATGCCTGTTTTTGCATCCCTTAGTACAATTAAAACAGACCTACTGGTTTTTGCTAATGTTTGTTTTAGAAATGCCATCAGCATTGCTAAGCACACCACTTACAAAATTTAAAGAAAAACTGAAACAAAAATGGATCCATTCATGACAGAATGAAAGGGTCCCCACTTCAAGGTTATGATTGGGTCTCTGCTGCTTGGCACCCATTTCCCTGCCAATAGAATGCCAACCACAACAGGGAATGTGTGGTACGTTGCTGCAGAGCCACATCTAATATTTACCAGTGAGGTCTAAGGGCAGCCCTCAGTGACACTAGAATAACGCTCAAATATCCATCTTGTGTGGGACTTCCAGATTCAGTGAATCAGAGACAAGGTGACAAACTGCTCCGGGCAAAATGGGTAAAGTTAATAAACGTTGCTCACCTTTTTAAAAATAAAGTTTCCTGACTTCATGAATAAAGGTATAACTTCACCCTGTACTACATAGTTAGGGCCTCATTTAAAGTTTAGAAAAGAGGCAGCACTGCAGTAAATTGGTTGCACCTCCGGATCCCCCAAATCGCAGTTCCCCACTCTATTTAAAGTCAGGTGAAGCACCAAATTTACACCAGTGAACCCGCTGCTGGCTCCGCCAGTGTAAGCATATGAACTGGAGGCCCATCCGTCAAAGGCCAGTCTGGTCACAGTGTTGGTTGTCATGCGCTACTTAAGGCAGGGTGACTGTCACTGATTCTCCATGCCTATGTCTGTCATGGAAGACCTGGTGAGCACAACAGGAAAATTGCCTCCATGCACTGGGAGAATTCTCTCTATGTGTTGGACCTTTTGTTTTTAGTTTTGAAAAAAAAAGAAATTCTGCTTTGCCAAGCTTGTGTTTTAAAAATGGTGCCCGTTCAGTAGATCTGCAGTGCAGTAAATGGAGTTGCCATAGCAACAGCACTCCTCACAACACTGAGAATACCACCAGTGAGATGCAGATTTGTAAATAAGATGGCTGGTCATCTAACGCGGTGATGGAATCCGTGGCCTACACGCCCAAGGGTAACCATAAATAGGCCATATATACAGGGCCGGCCGTCTACAAAGTGGTCACTTTTCGCTTTTCCCTCCAATACCGTCAGGGTGCCTGCAGAAGGCAGGTTGTGTAACTCAACTCTCATTCGAGTGGTAGTAGCTATAAGCAGCAGCACTCCTCCCTTAAGGCGAGGAGCGTCACCGCACTGCTCTCTCAGCATTGAAAACATGAGACATAAAATGATAATAAAACAGATTATTTTCATTTTAGTTTTCCTCACTGAGCCGAGCCTATGTCAGGGCGGGGCCAGGCCATCCTGATGGACATCAGCTGCAACAGGGAAGAGGAGTGGTGGCCACTGCTGGAAGTGCTCATGCCGTTTGGCCGGTAGTCTTAGGACGGCCAAATCGACATGCACACTTAGATCTCTCCACCCAAGCTGTGCTTCACAGGCACAGGCTCCCAGGCCCTAACTGAGTGCCAAACCAGCACGCTCAGACCAATCCCGGTCCTTCCCTCATGCCGGGTAATAGTATGACCAGCATTAGAGGAGCATCTGGATTGGCCTAGGTGAGTCTGGGAGCCTGTGCATTGACTGCCGGGAGTCGAGAGGAGGGGTTCAGAAAAGGACCAAGGCGGCGGCTGGCAGGTATGTTTTTTTTTCTCCCCGCACTGCCCCTCCTCCCCCCTTTTGTTTCACAGCAGCTGCCACGGGCTATTAGACGGTAGAGGAACTGGACTATCGAGGCTTCTCATTCCTTCATCTTACCCCTGGCAATTAGTCAAATGCTCATTTGGTGATTCTAACCTAACTTCTTGTTGATACATTTCTTCTATTAACTCTTGATAAATCACCTGCACCGTGCATATTTATCAGTGGCAGATACAAGCAGCATTCAGCATTATTTGTACCAATGAACTTAATGCAATTAATTGCTAAATGTTTGTGTTTCCGTGCCGGATACCTTTGAATCTCACACCTTTCCTTTTCAACTTACCAACTGCTAATGAATGACATTTGCATTGCTAATTTTTTCCTAGCCTTAGGAAAAGGTCAGGGGTTATTTTGCTATCCACAACAGTAAAAGGTATAGTTCATAATCTTTAAAGAAACACACAATGTAAGCTTTAAAATTGGGAAGTTAGTATTGAATGAATGCGGCAGTTAAGGTAATCATAAAATATAAATATTTTGTGCTTCTGCTAGGTCGGTGGTCTGCCTTTCACTAGATTTGCACCTTCATCAATATCGCTTTCTGTGAAAATGAATCTCAGAACCTCACAAACATTGCTCATGCCTGGCACCTGAGTATTGCTCCAATCTCTTTATTTAGGGTTTGATTGGTATAACTGGTGTTTATGATGCTGTCAATACCACATTTTTCAACACCGCCTCAAATGTTCAACAGTGCAGACATGCTAGGACGAAAGTGGGTCTAGTGCCTCGAAGGAATATAACGGAGGCAGGGTGTAACTGAGACAGCATCTTCTGCTGGCGGCCATACCTCCGCTGAAACTTCCGCCGCTGGAAAATAGTCCACAGGAACGTTAAAATCTGTATCACTGACCCGATAAAATAACATCAGCTTCATCTATTTGGAAATCCAATAACAAGCACTTTAAAAGAGGCTCACATAAGCAACCACTCAGTCCAACCTGGCCACCTGGCTGTGGAGAAGGCACTTCTCTTGCCATTCCATGCAGGCGAGCAGGAGCAGTGCAGTGGTCAGAGGCAGGGGAGGGCCAGGACTTCCACCAATGGAAACTGCTGACCAACCATGAGGATCCAACATTTGAGTAAGAAGAACATGCATTGTATTGGTCCCTCAATGCAGACCGCATTACCTCAACCAACCAGAGCGGTGCAGCAATACCTCTATTGCTAATGTTGCTGGCTATGTTTCAGCTTCTGCTATAGGTTTATCTGAGAACACTTGAACTCGCCAAAAAAGAGATTTTGATCAAACAAAACTACAACTCAAAGACATTTATGGTATACTAATCTGCACTCTAGAAAATGTCCTGTAACAAATCATTGAAATAAAGCAGATTCCTTTTCCCACAAGATAAAAATGAGATGTTTTGAAACTAGTGGCACTACATTGTGATTTGTGGAGTTTGTACGTAGTTATTGTTTAATGCATCTTGAAGTAAGGTTAATACATATTTATTGAGCATAATTAAGAGACAACAAGAAATTCTTTCAGAAGACCCAAGTTTTGCATGACCACCATTGTCATTTTTGCTTCAGTGTAGTGTTCTTATATGTAACCATGAGAAGCGGCCAGAAACACATTATCCATTGTCCTTACACTTTAAATTACATGCATCTTTATCAATGGCTTTACCAAAGAAGTTAATTGTGTTCTGACTTTCATTTTCAGTTTTCACAGTCAAGCAATAACCCACGAGATGATATTGCTACAGAGGCTTATGAAGACGAACTGGACATGGGGCGATCGGGGTCTTATCTGAACAGCAGTATTAATTCAGCATGGAGTGAGCATAGCTTGGATCCGGAAGATATCAGGGTAATATGAATAGAATAATTCTCTTTCGTTTCCGCTCTCTATCATTTCTCACCTTCACATGCATTCCATCACTTTCTTTCCCTCTCTCTCTTGCTTTTTCCTTGTGTGTCCTCTGGCTCTCTTACTGGCTCTTTCACTCTCTTTTATTGTAGTCTCACCTTATTGTTTTCTTTCTGTTCAATAAAATGATATTCATTAAAAACTCTAAGGCATTTATGCCAGTTATTGCACTCTACCCTTTCAAAATGCACTGATCTTGATTGTACGCGTGCCATTGAAATACTGCATATCAGGGGGCTGCAGTCTGATTGGTCTGCCAAGGAATAGCTTAGAAGCTTCTGTCTGTATCAGTTTAAAGCATGAAAGACCATTGCACATTTAAAAACTGCTGAAATATGAACTATGTAAGAAATTGTACTATTGGAGCCACAAAACCATTCGTGCTATATTCTGCCATCCAGAAAGCCATTGTTTCACTTCTGCATGGGTATGCTACCTTAATCATTCTTAGGGATGCAAGAGTGCATTGGCTAAAAATCCTGTGAAACATAACACTGCTTACATCATCAATAATAATGTCGTGCAACATCACCAATGCCATCACTGGTTACAATACTGAGGAAATCACATATAATATCACCCAGAAAATGATGGGGTACATCACTTAAGTCTCTTTCAAAGTAATTTATTGTTGCATCAATGTCCTTGGGTTGCACTGTCTCCATCTGCCCCCACCATAGATATATTGCAGTGTTTTCAGAGGTAATCATTGGGTTCTATCTTCAAATAGCTTTTCCAGTCGCCACACAATGGTACATTTTGTCAGATAAAATCGGTACCCCATGAGAATGTGATTCCTACCCTCACCCATCTCTTCACTTTACCTCATATTTAAGCATAGCAATACATTTGCAGCAATAAGTTTAGATTACAACTCTGTGCCTTACTTCTGATACCATAATTCTTCCAACATAGACTGCTCCAAAATGCATGCTTTTCCAACCATGCATATAAATGATGTAGCTACTTACTCAATCGTCCCAAAAGCCATCAAATACATAAAAAGCACTGCACAAACGCCAATACAATGTATATCAAATATGGCTATGTATTCACAGTTTTATGCTGTGTTGTATACACTGATGGCTTATTACGATGACGGTCGGAGTTGCTTCCGACCCACACAGCCTCGGTCTCGGGACTGACCAACTTCTGGTCAGTAGTTCCGAACGCCTGTTGCATACTCACTTTTCTCTGTAGGAGCTTGTGTTACGGCCATACACCAGCCATAGTACAGGCTCCTACAGAGAAATGGGTGTGTGTGTAAAACCCTACACCCTGTGGCAGGCACCCCATTGCGCCTGCCACACACTGCAGGGTTGTAAAGGAGGGTACACTAGGTACCCCCTCAACCACCAACCGTAGTCCACAGAGGCAAGGGGGCACTGCCAGGGGCCCCAAAAGTTGCTGTCCGACAGCTTTTCCATGTCGTAAAGATCGGCATGGAAAGGCTGTGGGAAACCATGATCATAATCCCGACGGTGGAAAAACCATCCATAGGGGATCATGATGCGGTTCCGATTGGGCAGAAGACTCAGAGAGACGGTTGGAACTGAATCTTCTGAGTCTGAGAATAAAACGAATTTCGTTGCGTGCACTGCATCCCCAAATGCAATGCTGTGCACGCAACGAAATTCGTTTTATTAATTTATATGTTAACTTACCTGTAAACCTCCGTAATCCATAGTTTACTACCCCCCACCCTGCCCCTCCCCCTCCCCACGTCACCGCCCTGCAGTTACTCCTACTACCGACCGCGGCTGTGTGTCGAAGATATTTGTTTATAAAAATTCTACCCCATTGGAGTTAATAATAGAAAAGGTACACCCAATGGAACTCTATTTTTGTTAACAATGTATAGGCACTGTATTTCTGTCAGGAGATAGTTTTGCTAATCTATTCTAAGAAACAGTACTGCCAGATAAGTCTGCCTAAATGATGAACATCGATAGAGTGGTAAAGCGCAAAGGGTAGATGGCCTCACATTTCGCTGTTCCACTGCTGTAACCTTTTTGTACACTGTATACAACCTTCAGCAGATTATTTGACGTTACCTTTCCCTTGGTTTCAGCAGGGCTGTGCTAGAGCTGTGTCATCTGGTATTTTGGGATGGATGGGTTTAGAGGAGTTTGAATGCACAAAAACATATGGTTTAGGAAACTGCTGTTTCAGATGGAGTACGGAACTGTTGTGGATGTGGTGTGAAAGGAGCAGTACTACAGAAAGAGAAGAAGGTACTTTTGTGAGAGAATTAGGAAAGCATCGGAACTCATGTGAGAGAATTAAGAAAGCAGCATATCAGGGGAGTAACATGACTCTCTAAGAACAATTACTTGAACTTTTGAGTTCCAAAAGGGCTAGGTCTGTGTGAATATTTATGTCATGAAAGAATGATGGTCGGCTTGAGAAATGGTAGTTGTAGAAAAGTGGGTTACTGGTTGAGGGGGGTGAAACCCGATTCAAGCAGCAACCACAATTCTTGTCCAGGGGAAATACAAGCAGCCCCAAATTAACTTGTGCTCAACCCTCAGGTAGCTTGGCACCAAAGCAGTCAGATTTAACTTAGAGGCAATGTGTAAAGTATTTATGAAGCACTTCAAACAGTAATTAGCAATATGACAATAAAATCCAACACCAATTTCGAAAAAAGTGTAAAATTTAATACATTTATTTGAGACCACAATGACAAAAACTTAATTAGTAGAACTGGAGTGATGCAGTTTCAAAGCTTTAGGAAAAATAGAGCTTAAAAGCACAAAGTACCAACTGTGGTTATCTGATCGTGCCAGACTGGGACAAAGTCACGAGTTCAGGCCGACTGCGATGGAGTGTGGGTCGGATAAAAGTGACAAGTGAGGCCTGCCGAACAAAGTACCCTAAATCCTGGTGCGCTGTCTGGCAGCATTGCTTTGTGAAGCTTCGTGTTGTCTAGTATCAGTTCTTAGGGACTGCGAGGGCCATCATGTGAGGTGCTGCATTGGGTTACATTGCGCTGCGTTGGTTCCAATGAAGCTGTGCGTGAAGACTTAGTGAGGCTTCGCATTGAGTTGCGCTGGTTCCGATGAAGATGTCAGCTGGGCGGCAAGTCTTGGCGAGGCTTTGGGTCACTTGGATTTGATTCAGTTGAGACTCGCAGCAGAGCGGCAAGGCTCTGTTGGCTCTGCGCCACTTGCCATTGGTTACGATTAAGCTTGTAGATGTGTAGCGAGGCTTTGCGCCATGCCAGATTTAGTGCAGACCATAGCTAGGCTGGCAAGGCACCCCTACCCCCACTTCCAAGGGTCCAGGACTGGGGGCACCCCTTGTGGGGTTAGAATTCTCAGCAGGCAGAGTCCAAGTGCAGGGTCCAAGAGAGTTGGAGCTTTTTCTGTCCCTGAGGCTCAGGAGGCCAGTAGCCTTTAGAGTCACTCTGAGGGTCCTGAGTTCAAGATGCAGGTCCCATCCTTTTCAGGGAAGGGCAGCAGAGTTGTAGTCCTTCTTGCAGCAGAGCAGCACAGCAGTCTTTCCTCTAAGTCTTTCACAGGTCCAGATTCGTACTGAAGAGTTGGGTCTGAGGGTCCACTGTTTGTGCCAACACCCATTCCCCATTTGTCTCAGAGCAATACACAAAGACCAACTGACAGCTACACATAGTCATGTGACCCACGATATAGGCTGTAGGCACCAAATGGCTATGACAAGAAAATGACAACTTACTAAAAGGTGCATTTCAGAATTGTGACTCAAAATTAGGGGCGGGGGAACTCGCGGAGTTTCCCTCCGTGTAGTTGTGCGGAGTTACATGAAAACTCTGAAAAATTCGGAGGAGTTCCGCGAGCGGGTGGAAATCGGCACTTGATTTTTCAATCAGCGCAAACCGCACCATGCAGCGCGCCAGAGGGTGTAGCTTCTTTGCTCAAGTAGATTTTTCTACCTCAGTGGCAAATTTCTCACAATGAATGGTCGCGAATGTCCACATTGAGAAAATCTTGCTGGGTGCTGTCCTAGCGCAAGAAAATGGCACTAGGGAATGCCAATTCTTGTTCATGCTTGCCAACTTACTGTTAGCGAGCCGCGCATGGAAATAAACTCCGTCACATGGCAGTTGGTGGAGTTTGGCCAGAACTCCGCAGTACAAGCAAAACGCGGATTGGCCAAAACTTCACAAACTCTGTTGGCAGAGCGGAATTTATCAGCTACCCCTTACCATTGAAGAGGGTTTTATATTACAATTCTTTTAGACACCAAGCTCAATGTTTCTACTTGGTCTCAATTGAAAATAATCACTTATTAAATGTAATAAAAGAATACAATGTTATCCTATGGGAGAGGTAGACCTTATGTAGTGAAATCTAATTTAAGAGTTTTTCAGTGACAGGACATGTAAAGATGAAAAGTACATGCCCAACATTTCAAATATACTGTACTCTGCCCTCTGGGCTGTGTAGGTCCTACCCTAGGGGTGACCTCTATATTATAAAAAGGAACGTTTGGGCCAGACAAAAGGTAAATTTTGCCAGGTTAAATTGGAAGTTTAGAACTGTACACCCAGACTGCAATGGCAGGCCTACGCCATGTTTAAAAGGCTACTTAAGTGGGTGGCACAATGAGTAGCACCAGGTACATGAACTGTCACTTTACCAGGACTTAAAAGTAAATCAAATGTGCCAATTGTGTGGAAGCCAATATTACCATGTTTTAGAGAGATAGCAGAAGCACTTTAGTACTGCTTAGCAGGAGTAAAGTGTGCAGAGTACTAAGGCCAGCAAAACCGAAGTTAGCAAAAACAGGAGGATTGAAGGCAAAAAGTTGGGGGGACCACGCCAAGGATGCCAGGTCCAACTGTAGTGTATGGAGGAATGGAGACAGGAAGAGCTGAGGAATAAGGGTGTTATTGGAGTAATAGAGTCAGATCAACACAATTTAATGAAGATAAAAGCAAGCAATAACCTACCGAGAAGTATGAGGATGGATGTGGATGAACAGGAAGCATCAGTTACGTAGGCTCCAGATTTTATGTGTGGATGGAGGACCTGATGAAAAATGGATATGGATCATATGGCAAGCATGTTTCCGGGACACACTTAACAGTATAAGCATGTTTTTTTATGACAGAATATCCAATATGTCCATCAGAAATAATCATCCTATTGCTAGGTTGGAAATTTATACCATACAAACAACTGACCCATTTAGAGCTAGTCTATTGGGTCTAAAATCACATCAAGCATCACAACCCAATACATAATGCATACACACGTCTGTCACACAAATAAATACCTCCTGCAATTGTCACACAAATACACTAATGTTGTATACCTGTGTGCAAACAAAATACAATTACAAATATATTGCAGTTACAATACAAGGTACTTTCAAACAGACAGCTCCTGCATAAATGTACACATCTTCACCCAAGGGAAAATCATGCTACCAACACCTTAGTTGCCACTTTTTTTACATAGCTATCTCTATGCATTCTACAGTTTCATGCAGTGAGATTTCCACACAGAAATGTTGGGGCTTAACAACTACAGTAAATTGTTTAGTTGGTGTACTGATGAGACATTCATGGTTGCTTAGCAGAGGTGATTTACCCACTACTAATAATGGTTGCCCTTTGCATAGTTGCTCTTAGCTTTAGCAGCAGGTAAACAGTTGCTGTTTGGCAGTTGCACACTGGCAAGTCCCTGCTACCAGAAATCCACCCCTTGGTGTTTGGGATTTTGAGCAGTGGTAAGTTCCAGAGCACAATTGTAGAGACGTAACGGTTTTCCTGCTGCTGCAAATTGTGACTATAAGCATGATTGACTTCATGTTGTCATGCAGGCACTTTTTTCTAATAAGCTTGCCACCCTCACGAATTTGGAGACTGTTTGCATGATACTAGTCACACCATTCTAGTATCACAACAGCACAAACACGGACACATTTCAAACACAACTCAAATTCAGACAGCCAACACCTAATAGCTCTCTCTCTATCAATATATATTTAATGAAAATAACAATGGTTAAAGCTTTTTTATAGTTAGAAACACTTCATTTATTCTTTCTATAGAAACCAAACCCTAACTACACAAAGGTTAGAATTTCTAAAGTCATAGAAATACCTTACATTTATAATGTACTCTCCACTTTTTAAATTCCTATTACTTTATTTATTCTTTAGATGCATGCCAAACTTAAACTACACAATAATTATAAATTCTAAACTCATAACTTTTAATTTATGCAACACCTTCAAATTATTTTAACTCATGCACCTCCATACACAATGTATTGAACTCGGTAGCCACACTACATTAACTATAACTCACCCTTCTATCATGCACTCTGTTCCTAAAAACGTGTTTTGCCATGTCATAAATATTTTTATTATAAAAGATATAAGTAATATAATATACAAGTGCATAATAAGTACATTGGAGTGGCATGTAGTAGAGTGGTGTAGACTGGAGTGGCATAAAGTGGAATAGGGTAGAGTGGAGTGGCGTACAGTAGAGTTACGTACAGTGGAACAGCATACAGTGGAGTGAGGTAGAGTGGAGTCTTGTAGAGTGCATTGGCATTGAGTGGTGTGTTGTAGAGTGGAGTGGGATAGAGTGAGTTGCCTACAGTCTAATAGTGGGGTAGCGCAGAGTGTAATAGCATAGCTTTTAGTGGCATAGAGTGGAGTGGCATACAGTGGAGTAGCATAGGGTGGAGTGATGTAGAGTAGAATAGCGTTCAGTGTATTGGCGTACAGTGCAGTGCCATACAGTGGAATAGAGTAAAGTGGAGTGGCTTAGAGTGGAATGGCGCACAGTGGATTAGCATAGAGTGAAGGGCTGCACAGTGGAGTGGTGTAGACTGGAGTGTCAAAGAGCAGAGTGGCATAAAGTGCAGCACTTTCGAGTGAAATAGCATAGAGTGGAGTGGGGTATGCTTCAGTGGGGTCGGGTGTTGTGGCATACAGTGCAATAGTGTACAGTAGAGTGTCATAGAGTGGAGTGTTGTAAAGTGGAATAGCATAATGTGGAGAGGTTTAGAGTACAATAGCATTGACTGCAGTAGCATACAGTGGAGTGGTTTAGAGTGGAGTGGCATACAGTGGAATATGGTAGAGTGGAGTGGCATAGAGTGAAAAAGCCTATACTGAAGTGATGGAGGGAGTTCCAGAGAGTGTAGTGATGTACACAGGAATATTGTATAGTGGAGTTGCATACACTGGAGTGTTGTAAAGTGGAGTGGCATACAGTGAAATAGTACAGCATCTAGTGGGATAGAGTGGCCTGGCTTACAGTACAATAGCATAAAGTTGAGTGAAGAGGGTTTTGTAACCTGGATTGGTGTACAGTGGAGTTGCGTACAGTGGAGTGCTATATAGTGAAATAGCGTACAGTGGATCGTCATAGAGTGGAGTGGCATACAGTGCAATACCGTGGAGTGGAGTCGCGTACTGTGTGTTGGCATAAAGCGTAATGCCATACAGTGGAATAGCATAGAGCGGAGGGGCGTAGAGTAGAGTGGAATAGCCTGGAGTGGAGTGGCATGAGCTGGAGTGGCGTTGAGGGTAGTAGTGTATTGTGGAGTGCCATACAGTGAAATAGCGTAGAGTTGATTGGTGTAGAGCGAAGTAGCATACAGTAGAGTAGTGTACAGTGTAGTTTTTTACAGTGTAGTGGTGTAGAGTGGAGAGGAATAGCACAGAGTGGAGTGATGTAGAGTGGAATGTAGTTGAGTGGAATAGCATAGAGTGGAGTAATGTACAGTGTAGTGACACACAGTGCAGTAGTGTACAATGGAATACTATACAGTAGAGTGGCATAGAGTTGAGTTGGGTAGAGTTGAGTGGTGTACAGTGGAATAGTGTTAAGTGTAGTGGCGTAGACTGTAATTGCAAATAGCGGAAGAGCGTACAGTGGACTGGCTTGTAGTGGAGTGGCATCTAGTACAGTGGTGTAGAGTGGAGTTGCATGCAGTGGACAGTAGAGTGAAGTGGAGTGGTGTAAACTGGAGTGGAGTACAATGGAGGGGTGCAGAGTAGAGCAACATACAGTGGAATGGTGAAGAGTGGAGTGGCGTGCAGTGGAGTGTGGTAGAGTATAGTGGCTTATCGTAGAATACCATACAGTAGAGTGTGGTAGAGTGGAGTGGTGTAGAATGGAGTTGTGTAGTGTGGGATAGCATACCATGGAGTTTAGTAGAATCAAGTGGAGTGGCATAGAGAGGAGTATGGTACATTGTAGTAGTGTAGAGTGGAATTGGATACAGTGGAGGACGTAGAATGGAGTATCATAGAGTGGAGTTGATACAATGGAATAGCATAGAGTGAAGTAGCGTACAGTGGAGGGTCATATACTGGAATGGCATATACTGGAACGCCATAAAATCAGGTGGTGTAAAGTGGGATGTTGTAGAGCAGAATAGCATAGACTGTAGAAGTGAGGAGTGTTCTAGAATGAAATTGCACACAGTGAAGTGGTATAAAGTAGAATAACATTGAGTGTAGTGGCATACAGTAGAATGACGTGGAGTTAAATTCCATATAGTCGAATAGAGTAATATGGAGTGGCATAGATTTTATAGCTGTACAGGGAAATAGCGTAAACTGTAGTAACATGCAGTAGAGTGGCAGTAGAGTGGCATACAATGGAGTGGCATGGAATGGTATAGAGCTGAGTGGTGTATATTGTAATACTGTGGAGTGAAATCACATATACTGAAGTGGCGTACCATGGTGTGGCGTACAATAGAATAGCATACAGTGCAGTGGTACACACTGGAGTGGAATAGAGTGGAGTGGCATGGAGTTGAGTAGCATAGAGTGTATTGCCATAGAGAAGAGTTGCACACAGTGGAATAGCATAGAATGGAGTAATATATAGTGGAGGGACATACAGTGTAGCAGTGTACACAACAGTGTCATAGAATGGAGTCTCACACAGTGTATTAGTGTATAGTGGAGTGTTTTAGAGTGTAGTGGCATAAAGAAGAGTTTGGTAGAGTGGAGCGGTGTACAGTGGATTACTTCAGAGTGGAGTGGCGTATAGTGTAGTGACAGAGTGGTGTGGAGTAGAGTGTAATAGCATAGAGTGGACTGGAGTAGGGTGGAGTGTGGTATTTGAAACATATGTAGCATGAAAGTTGGTAGTCAAATGAAAATGTCATGTGCCTGGAACATAGACTATGAGATGTAAATGCACATTTTTGGTAGCAGGTGTAAATAGTGTAAGTAATGTTAAGGTTCTAAGTGTTAAAATACTATGAGAAATGTATTGCCGCGGTATACTGTGGTACATACTGATAAGAAGGCAGTATCTGTTTGGCTAATGGCTGTCTTTATCGAACGTAAATGGCAGCCATGTAGTTTTCAGCACACTTTCGCTGTATTCTGGGTTAGGGCCTTATATATAGGTAAGCATTAGGCTTTATAGTTGTTCTCTACCTGCTGCTACTTTATAAAAGTGATAATTGTTAGAGAAATATATTTATAATTCTCTATATATTTTTCCAGCACTTAGGTAGAATGTGTATTTCTAAAAAATGTATTTGAAAGACCACGGTCATTACCGCAGTCCTCCATAGTCTTTTTTGTGAAGATTTAAATATGTTAAAAAATTGAATATACACTGTAGTGCATTATGTTTGGAAACTATAGTGAAGTACAGTGTACTTTGACATTTGTAACATATTTTTTTTGTAAGTACCGGAGTACTTTCATGGCAGTATGCTGTACTGTGTACATTTAAAAATATATCGGAACTTATAAATATTTTTTTTGTACCCATTACCGCTTTAAAAAAGAGGGCCTTTGCCCTCCAGGGATCAAAAGGCCAAGATAAGGGGTTTAAATGGAATCCTTTTCTCACAGGGAGGCAGTGTAGCTGCTTTTGATGAGGAAAAATATTTTGGCGGAAAGGGACTCGCCAGATTAACCTAGCAGTCGCATTCAGTATGATCTGGAGTCTAGTGCCAACTTTACCCGAGAAAAAGTCTCAGCAGATACCAGCAGGAGAGATTGTTGAGATCTAACCACCTCCAACTTATGCATATCCCCAAGTTTTCTAGAATCCGTTGTGGAGGTAGGTCATTTACAGTACTGATGACTAAGCTTTCAAAGGCCTTGCCAATCAAACTTTGCATGGCTGAGTCTGAGCACCCACTTTAGGAAAGAATTGAAAACCTGTCTTTTTGACCAAAATTAGACATGATGGTCTGGTCTCGTTCGGTCTCTGCTTTTGAGCACCGGGATGCCCTTGCCAAAGCAGCCGAGTGCTTTACCAATGTCATTGATTGATTAATTGATTGTGCACATCAGTTAGGCAAAATGTGAGGTTTAACTTGTGTTGTGATGCAAGGTTTGGGGAGTCACCTGTTCAGGCATGTCAGGTAAGTGGCATTAATCATCTGTGTGAAATCCATGAACATAAACTCACAGCATTCAGGAAACATGGCATAGTGTGTTGGACATTTATAAATGATAGTTAACATAAGGGGTTATTAAGTGATATAATGTGTGAGTAGGGTAGAAAGTATCAGTCACGGTCAAGAAAAGCTTTTCCTTAAAACATGTATGGATCACAAATTAGGAAATGTATTTATTTCTCCATGTTGCTACTCACTAGCATTTGTAAAAGTCCATTCACAGGCCTGCCAATATGGAGGGAGGTGATCAAGATCAAAAAACAATCTTTTTCTTAAATGAGTAGGGTTATGTGATTGAGATGGGATGCATCACCTGGAGATTACCGCATGATCAAACTCTGTCTGAAGTCATTTCGGTCCCCTTTGGGTCTAGTTCATCAAATCATAATGAGTTCCAGAATTGTGCTTACAGCACTTTTATTAATCTCCCTCCATGCAATGTAGGGTTGAATCTGGATTGAGTGAACAAGTTTGGCTTGCTGCATCTCGATGTAAATTTCGGAGTGTAAAAACGAAATGGAGCCTGAAGATATTTCAGCCTCTTCCCTCCTGGACTTTTAAGACTGTAAAAATGATATCATTTACAATGCAGAAGCCTGTGCACCTCTTCAAGAGCGAAAGTGAAGTGATCAGATTATTGTAAATTAGAGAAGAGCCTGATTTATTCTACAGTCCATAACGTTTAAACATTTCTTTCTTTAATGCTTCATTATAGACAATGTTGCGAGATGTATGACTCAAAAGTGCCACTGTCCTGGTTAGTGCAATGCAATGAGTGACTGGCAGCAGAGAAATTAGTAATCATAGAACAAATAGGTATAAATTGTTAATCTTGACCACCTGTGATTTTGCAAACAAATTTCATATTTTTGTATTTTCATCAAAGTATATTCTAACAATCTTAATTGTTTTTGCTGGTGATGGGATTGCTTCTTGGTATGTAGGGCAGGTCACTGGCTGTTGTGCATTTGCTAGACTAGACCCTTTCTGCAGCGTCATCACCAGACTTGTTGCCTTCCTCCTCCTTTTTTTCTGAATTCATTAGAACTCTGTGCACTTTACCACTGCTAAAATGCTTATGCTCTCTCCTTAAAACATGGTATAATTGGTTTATATCCAATTGTCATATTTAATTTACTTGTAAGCCCCTAGTAAAGTGGCACTACCTGTGCCCAGGTCCTGTAAACTAAATGCTACTAGTGGGCCTGTAGCACTGGTTGTACCACCCACTTAAGCAGCGCTTTAAACATATCTCATGCCTGCCATAGCAGCTTGCGTGTACACCTTTAAACTTCTACGTCGACCTGGAAAAATAAACCTTTTGCCTGGCCCAAACCTTCTTTTTAATACATATGTCACCCCCAGGGTAGGCTCTAAACAGCCCCCAGGACAGGGTATAATGTATTTAAAATGAGGGACATGTGCATTTACGTTTTACATGTCCTGGTAGTGAAAATCTCCTAAAGTTGTTTATCACTACTACAAGGCCTACCTCTCCCACAGGATAACATTGGAGTTACCTTATTACTTTTAATAAACTGTAATTTCCAAATGGGAACAAGCATTTCCTTCGTGTTTGGTGTCTTTGGAATTGTAATGATAAATCCTAACTGATGGTAAAGTCAGATTTTAAGTTACAATCTTGAAAATGCCACTTTTAGAAAGTTGCCATTTTCCTGCCTTAGCCATATAGTACCTGTAGCCTGTATCTTGGTCACATGACTGGGTGTAGCTGACAGTTGAACTTAGTGTATTCATCCTAGACAGCCACACAGAATAGAGAGCTTAGGTGGGCCTGAATGGGCAATCACTGACAGGATGGGAGGGAGGAGCTGGGCACAGCTCCACTTACACTTGAATAGGCTGTGTCTTGCCTCCACACGAAGGCCTGAGCATACCCCCTGAAATTAGTCTGGAGCTTGGACAGGGAAGGCAGGATGCCTGGCGACTTCAAAGGTAATTCTAGAAGCTTCCCTAACCTCCAAGAGGAAGGGTACCAGGTATAAATATTGGGCCTTAGACACTAACTCTTCAGTACACATCAAGACCTATGGATTCTCTGCCAGAAAAAAGGACTGCTGTGCTGCTGAAAGGACTGCCACTCTGTTGGACTGCTGCTCTGAAGCAACTGCTGCCTTGCTGTGCTGACCTGCTGTCTTCTTGACTGGGTGAGAAGAAAACTGCACCTGCAACTTCACCCTTAAACCCACCTCACAAAAGTGATTCCAAGAGTTATTCTACTGGTTGTAGGAGAGTAGGATCTGCTTCACATGGGTACTCCCACTTTTTGCTGGTGTTTCACTGTTTTTCGACCTTAGTCGAGCTGTGGCCCTGCTAATCAGGCCCACAGCCTACCTGCTTCCTCTCTAAAATGGTTTACATGTACATTAGGTACATATCTAATTGGATTCTGGAGTGCCTTATTAGCCCCTAGTATATGGTATACTATGTACCTAGGGCATTGGTACCACAGAGGCCTGCCAGGGCTGAAGCATGTATTATGCCACCCCTGGGAAGCACTCCAAAATGGCACCACAGGTCTGCTACTGCAGCCTGGGTAAGGGTGTGCTTGCACCCCTTACAGTGGTATAGGCTACCTATATCCGCAAATATATATACAGACACATAAACCTATAAGTCACTCCTATGGCAGGCCTTGACAAACCTGAAGGCAGAGTGCTTGCTTTTGTGTGAGAGGGTGCCCAATCATGAGCGGAGCCCCTCTGCAGCTTTCAGAAATCCTTCCTTATGGCTGTTCTGTGATACAGCCATACCATATACTCTTAAGTGAATTATAACCTCGCGGTAAATGCTAACTTTGGGATGGCTGCATCAAAACATGTTGTGTTTGGTGTGAAACGCTTTGGAATACTACCCCCCCCCCAGTTCTGGTGGCGGGGTAGCAGTCCACTCTTCTAGAGGGAAAGACATGTTCACACTGGTCAAACCCGGTAGGACTTTCCTGAGCCCTGGCATCACAAAATGGATGCCTCTGCCACAGACACGGGTCTGGCCTCCTGCTGCTGACCGAAACTCCAGCAGGGGAGGCCTGGACAATAGGTTTCCTGTCAAAGGGAGGTGTAACCACCTCCCCAGACAGGCAGATGTGTATTGGGGCTGGGCGGGAGCACTCTCTGGTGCTTGGAAGTCCTGCACTGGGGGCACGTTTGCTGTCCCTGTGCATAGTCCAGTTCAAACCGGTTGCAGGGGCTACCTGTCCCTGCTCTGGTGCGAAACTGGACAAAGGAAATGGGTGTAACCACCCCTCTTTCCAAACCCTCCCATAGGTGGGTCCCTAGAGTATGTCCAACCCCCAAACTTAGTATAAGTATGGGAACCGAGTTCTTGAGACTTTAGATTACCCTGGACGAAACTCTGCAACATATATCCTGGGCCTTCGACGTTCTACTGTGACTAGAAGACTGAAGAAATCTCCGTTGGGGTCAAGGAGTGACTCCCCTGCTTGGCAGGCACCAAAGAAGCAACTGACTGGTCTGCATCGCTGATGCTCCCGCCAGACGCCGAAGTCTTTGCATCACCAGAGGTGGATTTCCAGACTTCCCCGAGGCTACCCTGAGTCCACAGCAAAGCTGAGGCCCGTGGCTATCGTGGGTGATGTGGAACCGTGACCCCTGGACACTGTGATCTTTTGCAGCAACAGCATATTCCTGGTCCTGCTCGAAGTTGTGCTTTGGGCTCCGAGTAGCCCCAGCCTTGCGCACCTCCTGCACCAAAGATTGCTGGCCTCCACTCCACGAGTGACCCGTGGGCCAGTTTCAAGTGCGACCGCTCCAGGCTCCTTCGTGATCACTAGCCTGTTGGCAAGCAGGTCCCCACAAAGGAAACTCCTCTTCTACTTGGGCTTTTCTGATTGCTCCATACGTACCCTGACTTACCCTCACTGGGTGAGTCCCTCAGACCTTGCTGGTCTGCACCGCAGTCCTTTCTCTGAATTCCTGTGACTTGCCGTTGCCAAGGCTTGTTAGGTCCATTCTGGTCGCCGACACCACAGCACTCGACAGAAAAGGAGAGGTATTGTCTTCTAACTAACCTATTCATCTCCTTATTTAAGAGTACATCTGATTGTGGACCTGGCCTTCTTGGGGGAATCTTAGGTGCCGGATTATCTTTAGCCACAAATTGTTTCATATACAAACGATAATTTTGTAGCATATCAGGTACCTTGTCAGACTATCCCTAGTAATCACAAGCAATGCATCTTTAAGTTTAATATTTTTATTAGGCCTCCAATGAGTTCTCCTGTTGGACCACAGTACGCTAACTATACCTCACTGATGAGACCTAACCAGGCCGCAGCTCACCAAGATTTCATGTGTTCCCTTTCAGAGTCAACCTGGCCTCTCAATTCAAACTGGATTATACCTTTTGGAGCAAGGCTGAGTGATTGGCACATGACTAGTTTCTGTCTGAAGTGACATAGTTGATAAAAAATGAAGACCTGGAATTCAGTTATGAGTGACTGCTATAGTCAGAGACATGTGCATGCATTTCACTCATTACCTTTGGGTTTTCCTCATTTATGAACCGCAAACACAGAAATTGAGCCGTGCCTTGGCGATGTGCTCCATGCCTAAGGGGAATAAAGAGTACATAAGAATTACCTACTACGAATATCTCCTAAGAAGTTTTCTAAATCTTAGATCCATAATCTAGACGTATAAACCGTGAAAACCATTCCCTCTCTTTGGCTGAGAAGAAAAGAGGGTTAGAGCTGAGGGGGATGATTAGGTGAATGCAAAGCAAATCCGTGTATGCAAACTGTAACTTCTCCTAAATGCAGGATTGCACATTGTTATTCATATACTTTACATATACTTTAAGGAGAAGGAGCTGAAGTTTCAAACTGCAAACTCAAAGTTTGATGAATCCTGTGCCAAGAAACCTAATATAGGTGAATGCTGCGCTCTGTAAATGCCATGCTGTTGCTATTGCTATCAGCAACACACTTTTTCGCAACACACAGTCACGCAGCCTAAGGCAAGTGCGTCTGTGCCCGTCAGCGTCCCAGAAACGGCCAGTGCCAGGAACCCTAGATCTACGACATCCCACCGCTACAGCAATACTGCCCTCCTCGCACTCAACCTCGGAAGACTCAGAGACTGCCAACTGGCATCTCCAGCCTCGACCCAGTTCTCCTGCCACCACTTTCGCCAGATGTTTTCCTCCACCCGACTCCTGGAACTGCAGACACCGCTGCCAACGACACGCTAAGATGCAACCTACTCAACGTGCGCTCCCTCCACAGACACATCACGTAAATCTGAAACCTACTCGACTCTCTCTCGCCCGACATAACCTTCTTCACAGAGACATGGACCAACGCCGCCTCCACCCCCGAAATCAACACCGCCATCCCGGACAGATACAAGATCCAGAGGAAGGACCGTCCCAACCACCCGGGAGGGGGCCTCGCCATCGTCCACAAGAACACCCTCCAACTCACCACCTCCAGCGAAACCTTCCCCGCCGCTGAACACCTGAACTTCCAGATCCGGACCAACCCCAACACCACACTCTGAGGAACCCTCATCTACAGCCCCCACAGACACCCTTCGCCACCATCGTCACCGACTTCACCCCACACCATCGCATCAATGACCTACATACTCATCGGAGACCTCACCTTCCACCTAGACAACCCCGGTGACTCCCAACTCCACCACCCTCCACGACAACCTCGCCGACATCGGACTCAACCAACCCGTCACCACGCCCACACACAGAGCAGGACACACCCTCGATCCCATCTTCGCCGCAGGCAACAGCGTCCACTTCACCCACACAACGCAACCTCCATGGACGTACCACCACTGCGTTCACTTCACAGTCGACAAACCTAAGGCACTAAAACCTCCCCCCACCCACCTCGAAAGAACTGGAGCAAGTTCACCGACGAGCAACTGAGCTCCACCCTCGCCCCAGAAAACCCCACCTGGGCACCTGACGCAAACTCCGCAGCCAGAGAACTCCACACTTGGATCTCCAACTATGCAGACAAACTCACCCGCTACGCAACCCTGGCGAACAACGCCCCAGGAAAGCCACCTAGTTCACCACAGACCTCCAAGCAAGACGCATCTGCAGATGCCTGGAGAAGACCTGGAGGAACACCAAGACAACCGACAACTACTCCACCTACAAGGACGCCATGACAAACTACCACAACCAAATCAGAACAACCAAAAGGAACTTCATCCACAGCAAAATTCTCACCACACCACCAACTCCAAGGAACTCTTCACCGTCATTCAGGAATTCACCAACCCACGCAGTGAAGCCACAGACATCACCCCATCCCAAGACCTCTGTGACAAGCTTGGAAACTACTTCCACCTGAAGATCAGAAAACTCTATGACAGCTTCCTCGACCACGCGCAAGACGCCAGTGCCAGCCCCCTGCCCCCCAGAGACACCACCCAGCCCACCATCACTGACTGGACTCCAATCACGACCGAGGACACCGCCGCAACGATGAAAAGCATCCACTCGGGAGTCCCCACTGACCCCTGCCACCCGCACATCTACCACAGAGCCGCTGACACCATTGAATCTGAATTACAATGGACCTACAATACCACTTCACAACAGGCACTCTCCCAGACAGCTGGAAGCACGTTGAAGTCAGGCCCCTGCTCAAGAAGCCCACGGCTGACCCCACCAACCTCAAGAACTACTGGCCCATCTCGCTCCTTCCCTTCGCAGCCAAAGTAGCAGAGAAAGCTGTCAACAGGGAACTGACATGGTTCATCGAAGAAAAGCCATGCTCTACCCATCCCAATAGGGATTCCGGAGCAACCACAGCACCGAAACAGCCTTCTCGCCGCCACAGACGACATCTGCACTGCAGTGTAGTTCCTATTTCCCTTATAGGCTCTGCGCATTGGAATAATATACACTATAGTTTTTGCATAGGACTAAGGTCAGTATGCTCCTATCGAGTACATTAAACTTAATTACTTGTGTGTGCCAGCTAACTCAGAGGTCACTAGAAACTTCCTGAATGAACAAGAAGGGATTAGTTTCTGACAACCGCATACACATGACAACTTTGTTTCCCTTAGAATCGGAACGCGTCTCAGACTCGTGGAAACAATAGATAACAGTTTCACTCAGTCAATCGTGCATGCTTCGTTTCTCCAGAGTTACACAGAAATAGATAGACGGGCGTTTCAATAAAAGGGTTTATTGAACAGCCTTGTTTCTCATGTAAGAGATATGAGCTGTTGCAATCATTAGACAGTAGGCAAGATATAATACGCACAGCGTAAACAGTAAGAAGAAATAATACTGCAATAGCATTGTCTTTTAGCTATGACATATATTCATATATACATACATGAAAGAAGGCTAAAAAGTAAATACTCGTCTGATGCTTCTAAAAAGTCCTACCCCAGTGTACCTAACCTAAGTGTAGTATGAGGTAAGAAGTAGGTGCTGTTTTCTATATTATGGTATATGCCAAGTTTATATGCCAAGAGTCCCTCTAGGTTCTTGTCAGCTCCATACCTTAGAATGAGCGAGGTGGGAATCTGTATCCGGGTCTCAAACTCTAACACCCCGCAAAGGGAGTCAGAACACTGGAAGCTGGATTCTCTGCGAGCAGGGATGACAGCGTCTGGTCAGTGCGTCAGGCCGGGATATGGTCTTTTCCGAACTTGCCGTGGCGAACCGTGCAGTCAAGTCGTGCTGAGTCGTGCCGTGGTTTGCCATGGTAAGAGAAGCATATTTATACCTGGAAGGTGCTTAGGAAAGCTAGCATTGGTGTAAAGTCGGGCAGAGAAAGACGTCATAGATGAACTCCTAAGGAATAGTAGTTCATGCATAATAGATGAGTTCTTGGAGAAATCAATAATCCTAGCTAGGGAAAGTCCCGTTCGGCTTAAGGGTCTGGTTTCTAAGAACTCGTTATGACGTGGGATGGACGGATGTAGGTAACCATGCCTGTATTTGGTTACCATGGCTAATGCCTAAATAAGGCCTGGGGTTCTATGCCTAAATAAGGGCAAAGCGAATTGTGCCTATATAAGTACATGATCCAGGGAAACCTATATATGGATATCTAAATCGAAACACAACACCCACTCCATTGATAAATGATCAATATTACTAAATTCTAAACACATAAAATTGAGTATCACATGTTTACAAAAACATTTGTAAAAGCATACTAAAATAATTGTTGTTAAAAGTTTGCTACACATGAAATTCAAAGGTGCCGTACAAATCAAAGCAATGTTGCATTCTAACCATATATTTACAGTGAATGCTAAGAGAATTAACTGAAATATATATACACATTTGTAACAAAATGGACCAGTGTTACAGAAAGGAGAAAAAAAATTATAGAGCCATTTCACGACATGATTACATAAATGTGGAAAAAGGTGACAATGTGTCCCTGGAAGTGTTTCAAAGAAGTCTAGACTCTATGAAAAGTTCTACTGTAAGCAGAGTTTTTTTTTTTCAATAAAAGGGTTTATTTTCCACCACTGTGCCTTTAATTTCGAGATCAGGAACCCACATTCTTGTCCCAAATAGGACGTCATATGGCGTGACCCACACTAGAGAACTTCTTGGCAAATTGTTTAATGAGCGTTGGACCCCATAAAGATGTTTAACTCACCCATCACCCAAACCTAATACCCTAGCTGTTATAGACGGCTTTATGTCCCGGTTTTTCCTTTCCACAACCGAATTTCCCTCAGGATGGAACGGATAGGAGTACTGCAATGCAACGCCCAAACTGGCCATGGCTTCTTTGTAAGCCCGAGAGCTAAACGCAGGGCCCTGGTCTGAGTGTAGTGTGCCTATTGCGTATGTGCCGATAAAGACTTGCAAATCTTTTATAACAGTTCGAGCATCAGCCGAGCGCTGAGGCCACATCCATAGGAACCTCGACTTAGTGTTTGTGGGATTGCATTTGTCCAAGAAGACACCTGCGCATAGATAGTCGAATGCTGTCTAACAATGGTGTCTGTACTGGGCAGGCTACTTCGTAGTCTGGTGTCTGGTGGTGTTCTGTACTGCGATCTCTATTGCAGTCTATGCAGTTATTGATGAAGATGTGAATCAGTGTATTCATTCCAGGCCACCAGTACATTTCTTTTAATGTTATTATTGTTTTAGAGATCCCCTGATGTGACAGACCCTCTCCCAGATGTGCTTCATAAATCAAAGCTGCTCTACGTTCCATGTTTGGAATTACCCTATCCCCCACTCCAGGGATTCGAGCAAATGGAACGTTGTTCGCATCAATTATAAACGAGTATTTGGGTGGAAACTTTTTAGGTAACGCTACACCACTGCCTTTGCTTGAAGCATTGACAGCAAACAATATCTCACTGTCTATTTTCGTTTATGAACGAGTGATCACAGCTACGGAAGCCATTTGCACAGCCCCCTTTGCGGCTTCGTCAGCCAATGAATTCCCTGCAACGTGAACGCCATCACGTTGATGACTCAGCGTGTGTATCACGTGAGTGTTTTGTAATCCGTTTTGCAACTGCACTAGCTGTGCTCAAATAGTTTTATGCTTGATTGTGCCACCTTTTGCATCTTTGAAACCATTTTGAAGCCAATTCTGTAAATATTCATTGTATGTTTGTACACAGTAAAAAGAATCACACACCATAAGTGTGGGGAATTCGAGATCCGTATTTTCAAGTGATAATTTGAATGCTTGTAGTTGAGCTTGCTGAACTGTACAATCTCCTAGAGATTGTGTCTTAGTGACTATCGGTCAGAATTTACCATTGCGCATACGACCTTTAACGATCGCGCAGGCTGCACTGTAAGCTTGCTTACTTTCCGTAGCGTGTTGTGCTGATCTGTCAGTATAAATTATGAATTCATACTGGTCAATAGGGAGAATCTCAATAGGCAGAGGGCATTCGTGTCTTGCAGGAATGCTTGTGTCTTTAAATAAGGATCAAAAACATATTCAACATCTGTTGCAGCAAGAGAATTAACCCATTGTATCCATCTTGGATGTAAAGCTTTTGCTTTCGGAATGCTCGCTTTTGTAACCGCCTCTAAGGCTGGTATCAGAGTCACGACAATAATGCGTTTCCCCTGAGCTAGAGCTCTTTCTTTTGCTACAGCGGTTTGACCTGCTGTCAGAATTTTTTTCTGTTGAAGTGAAGCGCATTTCTGCTTGTGTGTACAAATGTGATTTGTTTGCAATTGGTACTTTTTCACCTTCATTAAAAGTTAAGTAGGTGAATCCGCATTGACCCGAAATTATTCGGATCACTAAATTACGTGTATTTACGCGTGTTTGTAAGTGATTTGTTGTTAACTGTAGTGAACGCAGGATTTCTGTGTGTCCCTGTGTCCAATCTTTGTTTTTTAAATCAGGTTTGATTAATTTGTTGAGAGGTTTAACCCTTTCTGTGTAATTTAGAATGTAAGTTCTTGCAAAATTCAGGAAACCTAGAATCGACTGTAAGTTTTTCAGCGTTTTTGGAGGTTGAAGCAGTGCACACTTTTCTAAACAGTTTGCTGCCAGGCTTCTGCCTTCACTTGAAAGTTCATATCCTAGGAAAAGGCCATTGAGATGGGCAATTCTTGATTTCTTAAAATTGAATTTCTAGCCCTCAGAGGGGAAGCCCATATAATGGCTTTCACCCTGTTCAAGTGCCTATCCAGGTCATCATCTGTCAGATAGATATCATCGACATATGACAATGCCTCGTCATCATAAATTTGTAGTAACTCTGTTACTCTTGCTGAGAATAACCCCGGGCTGTTCTTGAACCCTTGAGGGAGTCGACAGAAGTGACCCTGGGTCCACATTATTGAGAAAGCTGTCAAGTAACTACTTTCAGGTGCTATGTTTTGACAAAAGAAACCATTTGAAATATCCAATGTGGTTTTATATTTTTTACGCACAATGTTATTCATTAATGCTGTACTGTGTGCATTTTGCACAGCAAATGTTTTAGAACAAGTGTTCCGGTGTCTGTAATCCAAAACTAGACGATGTGTATTGTCTGGTTTGGAAACGGGAAACAAAGGATTGTTCATTGATGAGGTGCATGTTTCAATCACCCCTTGGTATTCAAGTTGATATAAGATCTCCCTGACCTGTTATTTAGCTTCTTGCTTAATTGGGTACTGCCTTTGTGTAGTAGGTTGACATTTTAACTGAATTTTATGGTGAGGTGAGTCCTCATCCCATCCTACATGATATTTGTATAATGCTGGGGTCTGGGCTACTGCCCATTTCCTGGCATAAGTATATCTTAAATGTATTGGAACATGGTTGCAGAAGGCTGACATAATGATGTCTTCGCCATGTGGGCACTCCCAGACAAATTCTGGTGGCCAGTCTTTTTCTGCTAGAAGTATATCATAACCCCTTGAAAGCTTTTCCCAAAGAGTGCTCTCACTTTTCTTGGTATGTCTCCCTCCATCCGAAGTGTTATTTCATATAACCTTTGTGGAGAACTAACCCTGGTGTCTACAGTTTCAACTGTTATGTACTCATTCAAGTCCACTGTCTCCAGAAGTTCCTTCAGGTTCTGGTGACCTATTGTTACTTCTGCTGCACTGTCCAGCATTTTCTGAGCCCATTCTCTGTTCTTGAGTTGTGTCCTCAGGATTTTCGGCATGTCTGATCTTCAAACCTGCTACCTTTTTCTTAGAGAATTGAGGTTTTGGTTTGTTTTCCTGAACGTGTTGATCGTCTCTGAACTTCATGCACTTCAGCACACAGCCGACGCACCCTACGACCGCACCAGCGCTCCCCACCACCACCCTCCGCGACTGGACCCCGGTCAACACCGAAGAGACCATATGCACGATGAACTCCATCCACTCCGGATCTCCAACCGACCCCTGCCCTCATCACGTCTTCAACAAGGCCGACTCCGTCATCGCACCCCATCTCCGGGACATCATCAACGCCTCCTTCGACACCGCACCCTTCCCGGAGAGCTGGAAGCATGCCGAACTCAGCGCCCTCCTAAAGTAACCATCAGCCGACCCCACCGACCTCAAGAACTACCGCCCCATCTCGCTGCTCCCGTTTCCTGCCAAAGTCATCGAGAAGACCTTCAACAGACAGCTGGCCGCCTTCCTCGAGACGAATGGATCCCTCGACCCCTCGCAGTCCGGCTTCCGGGCGAACCACAGTACCGAGACCGCCCTCATCGCAGCCACTGATGACATCCGAGCCCTGCTCGACAACGGCGAAACAGCGGCCCTCATCCTCCTGGACCCCTCCGCGGCGTTCGACACTGTCTGCCACCGCACCCTAGTACAACGCCTCAGCAAAGTCGGAATCCAAGAGAAGGCACTGGAATGGATCGTCTCCTTCCTCGCCGGAAGGACACAGAGAGTCCGCCTCCCCCCGTTCAGATCAGAAGCCACTGAAGTCATCTGCGGCGTACCACAAGGATCATCACTCAGCCCCACGCTGTTCAACATCTACATGAGCCCCCTTGCGGCCATCGCACGCCAACACAACCTCAACATCATCTCCTACGCCGACGACACCCAGCTGATCCTCTCCCTCACCAACGACCCCGCCATCGCCAGAACCAACCTACACGAAGGGATGAAAGATGTAGCCGAGTGGATGAGGAACAGCCGCCTGAAACTGAACTCAGATAAGATGGAAGTCCTCATCCTGGGATCTTCGCCCTCCGCCTGGGACGACTCCTGGTGGCCCCCTGCCCTGTGCAGCGCACCCAAACCAACGGACCATGCACGCAACCTGGGCTTCATCCTGAACTCCTCCCTCTCCATGACCAGACAAGTCAACGCCGTCTCCTCGTCATGCTTCAACATCCTACGCATGCTACGGAAGATCTTCCGGTGGATCCCCACCAAAACCAGGAAGACGGTGACCCAGGCCCTCGTCACCAGCCGACTGGACTACGGCAACTCCCTCTACGCCGGAACCACTGCCAAACTCCAGAAAAGACTTCAGCGGATTCAGAACGCCTCAGCACGACTCATCCTGTACATTCCCCGACACAGCCACATCTCCGCACACCTAAGAAACCTGCACTGGCTCCCCGTCAACAAAAGAATCACGTTCCGACTCCTCACCCACGCACACAAAGCTCTCCACAACCAAGGCCCAAGATACCTCAATGACCGCCTCAACTTCTACACTCCCACCCGCCAGCTTCGATCGACCAGCCACGCCCTCGCCGCCGTCCCCCGCATCCGAAGAGCCACAATGGGGGGAAGATCCTTCTCCTACCTGGCCGCCAAGATGTGGAACTCCCTCCCCACCCACCTCCGCCTGACCCAAGACCACCTCGCCTTCAGGAAGCAACTCAAGACCTGGCTGTTCGAGCAGTAGCAGGCCCCCCCTCCTCAAGCGCCTTGAGACCCTCCGGGTGAGTAGCACGCTATACAAATGCTTGATTGATTGAAATTGATCTGACCGTCCTCTTCTTTCGGATGTGTGTGAAGATGTCTGAAAGGTAGGAGAGGAACGTATAGCAGTATCTTGACACCTGTCAGGTTTTTTCAAATTATCCCTATTCCTGAGGATATATATCCTCCTTTCAGAGTGCTCCTTTTGGAGAGAACGTTTCTCTTTTGAATGTTGTTTTTTTGTTTTCCCACTTCTTTTTAGAAGATGTAGGATTGTGTTTACTAGAGTCTTTTTCAGGACCTTCAGACAGTTGTGGTTTAACTGTGTAATTCTATTAATTATTGTATTTGATTAAGTAATTCCTTATCTGACATTGCCTCAATGTCGGGATGAGGTATGTAGCCGGCTAAAATCGGCCATGTTGCACCTGGTCTACCTAGTGGACCGAGGCTGGTTATGTGATTGTAATGTTTTAGGGTGCCTTTAAACTAAGCCTGGGCAAAGCACTACGTTACGCTCGCGTAGTTTGCGAAGTTCGCGCTACTTCGCACTACGCGAACTGCACGTAGCACAGTGCGAACACGCGTAGCGTAGTGTTGCGTAGTGCTGCGGTCATTTTTTGCTTGCTCGCAGTCCTCAACGTCAAGTTGGCGACCGCGAGCAAGCAAAATGACATCCTGGCGAGACTTTTTCCTTGTTCGCGATCAGCAACATCAAGTTGGCGATCGCGAGCATGGAAAATAAACCTCCCAGCGAGATTCCCAACGCAAGGAGGTCAGGTTTCTCATTGCGAGTGGTCGCGTATGCTCGCGACCGCTCGCGATGAGAAACTACCAGTTCGCGTTGAGAAAGCTGCCGCTCGAGTAAAAATCTACTCGAGCAGCAGAAAACTACAGCTCGCACTGTGCAAGATGCCATTTTCAATGATTGCACATTGCCGGTTGCTTGTCCGCACTGTGCAATCATTGAAAACAACATCTGGCACAGTGCGAACAAGGTACTACGCAGTTCGTGAAGTGCTACGCGTAGCTCGCGTAGTGCAAACTGCACTTTGCGTGGCTTCGCGAAGTGCTACTTCGCGAACTACGCCCAGGGTTACTTTAAACCAGAGCTGATGTTCCTGGTATGTGAGTGGAATTTCAACATCCTCAAAGGGAATGTATTCCTCAGGTGGTTCATCTTCTTTGAAGAAGTGAAACATTTTTGTTACTGGATTTGATTCTGGGAATACTATCCATGAATAGAATACCTCTGTCTGAAAAGATTCATGTGCCTCTATCATGAAAACTGCCCTACCACCCCTTGGTGTTAGGCCATGTTTTATAAGTTTTAGAGTGATGGCTCTCCTTAAATTTGGATGGATGTTTATAACACCCTCATCGGTTTCATTTAAACCTGTAGAATGTAAACTTGTTGCGAATTGGTCAGAAGCAGTCTCTGTATCAAACATGTTTTGTTTAATGAAAAATGTAGAACAAGTTTCAAGGGAACAAGGATAAGGTGCTCAATATTTTGGAACACTGTATCCTTCAACCTTTAACAAACCAAACAGCTAATACATAGGATTCTCGTCCTACTCAGCTATGGCGGATATTATCCCTACCCACTCCAGACGTCTTATGGAGCAATTTGAGTAGGGGTCTCTGAGAAAAGCACGACTGAGTTACTTCAGTATCTAGCGATAAATTGGTGCCTTACCAAACCGTTGGGCGCCATGTAGTATAGTTCCTATTTCCCTTATAGGCTCTGCACATTGGAATAACATACACTATAGTTTTTGCATAGGACTAAGGTCAGTATGCTCCCATCGAGTACATTAAACTTAATTACTTGTGTGTGCCAGCTAACTCAGAGGTCACTAGAAACTTCTCGAATGAACAAGAAGGGATTAGTATTCGACAACCACATAAACATGACAACTTTGTTTCCCTTAGAATCGGAATGTGTCTCCGAATCGTGGAAACAATAGATAACAGTTTCACTCATTCAATCGTGCATGCTTAGTTTCTCCAGAGTTACAAAGAAATAGATAGACGGGCGTTTTAATAAAAGGGTTTATTGAACAGTCTTGCTTCTCGAGTAAGAGATATGAGCTGTTACAATCATTAGACAGTAAGCAAGATATAATACGCACAGCGTAAGCAGTAAGAAGAAATAATACTGCAATAGCATTGTCTTTTATCTATAACGTATATTCATATATACATACATAAATAACACAGGCTAAAAAGTGAATACTCGTCTGATGCTTCTAAATAGTCCTACCCCAATGTACCTAACCTAAGTGTAGTACGAGGTAAGAAATAGGTGCTGTTTTCTATAGTATGGTACATACCAAGTTCATATGCCAAGAGTCCCTCTAGGTTCTTGTCAGCTCCATACCTTAGAATGAGTGAGGTGGGAATCTCTATCTGGGTCTCAAACTCTAACACCCCGCAAAGGGATTCAGAACACTGGAATCTGGATTCTCTGCGAGCAGGGATGACAGCGTCTGGTCAGTGTGTCAGACTGGGATATGGTCTCTTCCAAACTTGCCGTGGCGAACCGTGCAGTCAAGTCGTGCTGAGTCGTGCCGTGGTTTGCCATGGTAAGGGAAGCATATTTAGACCTGGAAGGTGCTTAGGAATGCTAGCATTGATGTAAAGCCGGGGCAGAGGAAGACGTCATGGATGAACCCCTAAGGAATAGTAGTTCATGCATAATAGATGAGTTCTTGGAGAAATCAATAATCCTAGCTATGGAAAGTCCTGTTCGGCTTAAGTGTCTGGTTTCTAAGAACTCGTTGTGACATGGGATGGACAGATGTGGGTAACCATGCCTGTATTTGGTTACCATGGCTAATGCCGAAATAAGAACTGGGATTCTATGCCTAAATAAGGGCAATGCGAATTGTGCCTACATAAGGACATGATTCAGGGAAACCTATATACGGGTATCTAAATCGAAACACAACAGCACCCTCCTGGACCAAGACCACTCAGCAGCCCTCATCCTCCTCGACTTGTCCGCAGCTTTCGACACCATCTCTCACCATACTCTAATCGCCAGACTACACGAAGCTGGCATATAAGGGACCGCCCTGGAATGGATCCGATCGTTCCTCACCGGAAGAAGATCACCTGCGGAGTCCCCAAGGGTCATCACTGAGCCCGACCCTCTTAAAAGTCTACATGGCTCCCCTCGCAGCCATCGTTCGACATCACGGCCTCCCTCACCAGAGACCACACCACCACAAAGTTAAACTTCCAAAAAGGAATGCAAGACGTCACAGTCTGGATGACCAGCAGCTGTCTAAAACTCAACGCCGAGAAGACAAAATCCTCATCCTCAGGACCACCCCCTCAGCATGGGATGACACCTGGTGGCCTACCGCCCTCGGGAGCCCACCTACCCCCTCAGACCACACCAAAAACCTCGGCATCATACTCGACTCATCGCTCACCATGAACAGACTCCGTCACCTGCAGCTGCTTCAACACCCTCCGCATCCTTTGAAAGACCTTCAAATGGATCCCCCCGGAGTCAAAGAAGACAGTCACCCACTCACTCATCACCAGCAGACTGGACTATGGAAAAGCGCTCTACACCGGCATCAACAAGTTCCTTCTCCACAAACTTCAGACCATACAGAACACCGCAGCTAGACACGTCCTCAACATCCCCCGTAACAAACACATCAGCCAACACCTGTGGAGACTCCACTGGCTCCCCATGGAGAAGAGAATCACCTTCAAAATCCTCAATCACGCCTACAAATACCTACACAACAACGGACCCAAATACCTCAACGACAGAATAAACTTCCACGTACCCAAAAGAAACCTCCAGTCTGCCGACCTCGCACTGGCTGAAACCCTTGCATCCACAGAGCCAGATCAGGCGGATGATCATTCTCCCACATTGCAGCCAGAACTGGGAACGAGCTAACAGCAGATATCAGACTCGCCCCCAACCTGAACACCTTCAGGAAGACCCTCCAGACCTGGCTCTTCGGCTGAACGGATCTGCACGCCCCCTCCCCCTCAGCGCCTTGAGACCCTCATGGGAGAGTAGCGCGCTTACAATTCCCTGATTGATTGATTGATTGCCTTTTCACAGCTGGTAAAGTTGTCCAAACTTTCCACTGTGTTCCAACTTCATTCAGCAAGGTATTTTCAATAGAACAAAAATGTTTTTGTGAGAGTTCTACTAAATGTGGGGTTTTTCAGCTGTGCAGCAGAATGCATCGCACTTAGAAAATGGGACAAAATAGGAGAAATAAATGTATTTCTCCTCTTTGCGCCATTCCTATGCCGCCCCTGGGGAGGCATAGGATTCTGACCCATTCCCAGCTTTACAAAATGTTGTAAGTTTGGGAATGCATCAAGTTCCATGAATGTTACGTGGGAACGCCCACAGCAACACCCATGGAACGACCCTTTCACGCAGAGTAATGCGTGACAGGGGGCCACATTTACAAGGCCATAAAAAGTCATGTAGGGTGAGTTTCTCTGGCCTTGTAAATATGGGCAAGCCCATTGCGCCGCTTGGGCGTCAAAAAAAGTGATGCACCGGCAGTGCAATGGGCTTGTAAATAAGCCCTTCAGTATAGTAATTCTTGACACATGCGTCACCAGCATGCCATGCTGAAGTGGGAAGTCGGTCAGAGGGATCGCCTCCAGACTCTCATAGGGAGAGAAACTTCCTTGCTGTTGCTTTCATCCGAGCATGGCAGGCAGTCTTCTGAGGTCTGTGCAGTCATGCTGGAATAAAGGAATAAATAGAATTGGTAGACTGCTCACATTTTGTTGTTCTCTAATGAAAAATTCGTCCTTGGCTTGAATAACCAGAAGCAGCAGGATCCAATCTGGTTTGTAGACAAAACAACTGTAGAAAATGATTAATAATTTCCTATATTTTGCATGAAAATGTTGTTCTTATACTAAAGAGTTCTCACTGAACTTTGCATAATTTAGTATGTCATCAACAAACAGAGAAATGCAGTATTTATTGCTGTATAAAATAATTTCTCTTTTTATTCTGTTGTTTTACCCGTATCAAAGCAACAATAGCTAATTGATGGAGACAGACTTGAACATCACGCCACCCAATATGTATTTCCTCAGCTAAGGGAAACTTTGCTCAAAGTGAAAATAACGTTGTTACAAATTAAATATGTTTCACAGTTAAAAGATATATAATTGGAAAGGATTGCACCGGTGTACAGGGCTAAAATCAGCTATATTAAGTGTCCACCTTCTGTCATTTGAATAAGGTAATGACATATTGAAACACATATATTGACGAAAACTTGCTATACTAAATGTCTTATTTTTATTTTCTTTCGCAGGATGAATTGAAGAAACTTTATGCACAATTAGAAATATATAAGAGGAAGAAAATGATAGCAAATAACCCACATCTTCAGAAAAAGAGAAGTTCAAAGAAAGGCCTGGGACGCTCCCTTATGAAACGAATTACTGAGATCCCAGAGTCAATGAGCAGGCAGTGCTCCAGGGAAGACAAGGAGGCTGGGGACCATGGTGTTACCAAAAACAGTGTTGGTGTGGCCAAAAAGAATCTGGGGGACTCCACCAGCCACGCTCCAAAATCTAAGGAAGACTTTTTAAAACACCGAGTTATTTCATTGAAAAAGTCTCACAGTGCCTACGATCACCTGAGGGCGCAAAACGAGGAGACCAAAAGCCTCGATGCAGAGATTATGACTTCAACTGAAAACAACTTGCTGGATGTAATAATTGGGAAAAAGTTGACGAAGAAGGCAAAGGAGCTAGAGGACAGCGCGTCTACAGAATCAGTCCCTCTCGTATGCAAATCTGCCAGTGCACACAATTTAAGTGTGGACAAGAAGCCCTTGCATCTTAAAACATCAGTGTTACAAAAGTCTTTGAGTGTTATTGCAAGTGCTAAGGAGAAAACACTTGGACTGACGGGAAAAACGCAAAGTTTAGAAGAAAGCGGGAAAAGTCGAAAAAGCACAGAAAAAGGCAAAGATACTAGCAATACTAATGCAACCTCTGAGAAATCGGAGAATAAAGACAGTTATCCACAAAATGGCAGCCAAACAGAAGAGCTTAAGAAATCACAAAAATCTGGAATAATGAAACAACAAGCAGTTGGCCAATCCTTAACAAACATAGACACAAGTACAGGCAACTGTGACTCCAAGGATACGTTTGACATCGAGGAGGTGTGTCCTTGGGAACTGTATGATCTTTCTCCAAGTACTTTGGCTCCAGAAAATAAAGTTCAGAAACATGTGTCCATTGCTCCTTCAGAAGCAGAAAAAAATCAAATGTTGCAATATAAAGCGAAATCCAACAACAAGCCCAAGGCAACCGAAGGATCGCATCAGCAACCACATCCAAGGAATATAAGCAAGCCCGAAGCGGTGACCAAGGAAAGCATAGAAAATGTACACTCAAAGGCTAAAGGGGAGACTTCTAAAAAGCACCATACATCAAATGTTTCTCCTGGAGATTATCCTGGGATGTCCAAAAAGAACACAATAAAAGTGGTGGATAAAGAAAATGTCAGCAAAACAGGGGAGCCAAAGTATAAAGCGTCTCCTCATCAGGAGGCAGTAAACCCACCTGACGGCCATACTAACTCAAACAATAATTTGAAACAGCCGGCCACGTTTTCGGCAGAAGTATGTCCATGGGATTTTGCTACTGCTGATTGTTCAAACAAAGATGAGAATCCAACACCTGCACTGACCCCAACTACAAATACACAAACATCACCTTCAAAAAGAAGGGCTTTTGGACTTCCAATCAAGGTTATTCCATCACTTGGAAGAAAAGAGCCAGAAAAAGAGAAGCGGAAAACAAAAAGTAAAGGAAAAGAAACTGAATTAAAAGTACCAACCTCAAAAACGGACAAATCAAAAAGCACCGAAGTTCGATTAAAGGCCACTGAAAACTCCATAAGTGTGTCGCCAAACAAAGGAGTGCATACCTCAAATCAGCAGGGCACAGACCCGTGCAAATTAATGGAAATCTGTCCTTGGGACGTTACTCCTGAACCACTAACTGGAGGACATGGCACAGAGAGTACACCCAATAAAAACCCACTGGCAGATTCTGGTGACAAATCAAAGCTGGTGGATATTTGCCCATGGGACTTTGATGAGCCAACAGAAGGGGAGCAGGGATGCTAGTGGTTAGATTTTGATTGTATTGCTTAATAGGACAGCTACACAGAAAGCCCCTAACATAGACACTTGACATATTTAGCCTTGGTAGCACTAATAACATAATGCATCCCAAAAAGTACATTTTATATAATGATTGCTCTCGTTTCTTATTAACCTGTGTTTCAATACAAAGTTGTGTCACACATTAAAGCATTCCAGATTGTCAATTTTTTGCATCTAACTTTGAAATATGTGGCACAACACATTTATGCAAATCTTCAGATACTCTATTGTAATTGCAACCGAAACACCTGCGAAAAAGTTTAATTTGTGTATTTATTTATTTATAGAAATTTTAGTACAATTCTTACCTGGATATAGGAGCTATAACCAGAAAATACTTGTTTTTTCTGTGATTTATATTGTGACTTTTCGTCTGACTAATTATATATTATGTAAGATTATAGTTTGATACTGTATTATTCAGGGTTTTTATACAAGGGGCGTAACATGTTTTGCACCAATATTTTAGTGCTCTTAGCGTTTGCTACTAGTGAAGTTCAATCCGTCCTACCTAACTGTGTATTCTTAGAGGCTAAAGGACAACCTATCACTTGTGCATGACACTGTATATTCTATCTTTCGCTATGTGATTTATTAATCCATATTTTGCGTTTCTTAAATGATTCATAGTCATGGTATGTAGTGAACTGCACAATAATTTGCACTTCAGCCTTCCTCCCACAAGTAGGAAGGTGCATATTGATATACAAAAGTAACTTACTACATTGTTTTTGCCAATGCTTACCCATTGAAAGTTTATTTTGAAACATGTCATTAAGTTTTGCACGCAGGAAAGGGATAATGAAAGAAAAGTAATGGATGCTGCAACATTTCCAAATTTACGCAGTTTCTCTCAAATGCAATCATTCCTAAACAATTTAAATGCCATTGTTTTCATTAAATATACTCAAGTTTAATATTACCATAGTTAGTGTCGGTAATACCATTAAAAATGAATCACTGATTTATATCTTGAATATCGTCAAACTACTGATGTAACAGCACTATATCAGGACTCTAGTGACAGGTCAGTTTTTTTAACCAATCAACTTAACACCACTTTATATATAGCTTGATTTAATTGGTACAATGTATCACGTTTACTTGCTTTATGCCTTATTAGAACATTAGAATGTGGAGCACTCCATTGTAGACAATGGAGTGCTCCATGCTTCTACTGGCCGGTAAATGCCCGCAGAGCAAGATTCCAATGTTTTACAAAAACCTCTTGAAGCTAGAGGGGATTTAAATCCCCTCGAGCTTCGAGAAGCCTTTGTTTAATTTATTAGAACATTCTGCCCTCTAGTGTCAGAATGTTCTAATAGCCTTATAGCCCTTCGTAGCAGGGCTATACCGCTATTAAAGTCCCGCTGCTTTTGTTAAAGTCCCTCGCCTTCGTCTCGGGCCTTTAACGCTGCAGCGGGCCTTTAATAGCCGGTTTAGCCCGCTACGGCGGGCTATAATAATATCTTCCCCTTTTGGAGTCCCTAAGAAAAGATTATCTGTCAAATGCTGAGATTAGGCCTGCCCATCGGAAGGCTTAGAATGCTGCCAATTACCACTGTTCTTTTTCTGAAAGTGAACTGAAGTATGGAGGCAGCAAATGAACCAGGAAGGAACAGAGGAAGAGTTGAGCTACCTGTGAGTTGGAATTGAGAGATTACTGCTGGTAGCCTTTTGCACTAATGCCGCTAGGTGTTAACTGATGTTAACGGCACTGTCTCACTTAGTGTGCACTTCTTTTCAGCTTGGTCCAGTACTTGCGGAATGTTCCACTGGTAGCATTTTGAGAACGTAATACGTTTATGTTCTTTACTTGTTAGGGTATTTATCTGAGAAATAGCCGATTCATCGTAATACATTATATTTCATTAGAACTCTATCTGATGTACATGCTCTTCATGCTCCACTAGATGGATCTTAAACGCGGTGATTCTATAAATAGCAAATCTGAAATTTCCAGGAGTAATGCATGTCTCTCCTCTCTCTCATCCCTTATGCAAAATGCATTTTGATTAGCTTCTTCTGGTCTCATTACCAATCATAATTATCCACATACACGTCATGGGTCGGATTGCATGGGTCGGATTGTTTGCACGATTACCATTTATCCCGGAGCAAACCCTCAACTGCTTGTGCCTGACACAGACCGACACCACACGCCTGATGACAAATAAATGTGCTCTCTTCACCCATGCTCTGAGTTAGCATGTGTGCTCCAGAGAGGGGATTAATAAAACATGGAGCTGTGGTTACAGTAGATGTTCCCTGTTTTCCTGAAGGCAGGTCTCAGTTTCCCTATAAAGGGAGCCAGGGGCACGCACACACGGGGGGTGCAGCTTGGGACTGCACCACAGGGATGGTCTCTTGGGCTGCACTAACTGTTCACCATTTTCTATGTAATTTAAGGCTGATGCTCCAGCAGAGAACTTCCTTCATTTGCTTGGGGGCCACTACCGCTGTCAGTGAGGGAATGTTCTTCTCACCGCATTGAAAGGAGTAAAATGCGCTCCCATTCCATACGTATAAAGTAACATGGAGGCGTCCCAGGAATTTTAAAAAACTAGTACAAATGCACACTGCATTCCCAGGGCACTTATTTAGCCAAATAAATTTTTAGGTGGAAGCTGGGATAAAACTGTATTGGTGTATGTTTATATATTTTTTTATGGATTCAAGTGATTTGAAACAATCTTAAAAAATCATGGGCCCACTGAAAAGCCAGGACTTCATATTTTCTCACAATTTGGCCTACACTTCAGAACCACTTGCATACCTGTTTCCAGGGCAACTTGGCATAACTTAAACCAGAATTCCTACTTTTGAATGTCTAATTACCGCTTCTCTGTACTATGAATAATTGGAAAATGCTAAGGCAGAAATGAATAAACTCAGTTTTGATAGAGCTAGATAACTCAGTGATTGATGCATGGGGCATTTCTGGTACCAATTGGCTGATAATTTATCATTCATATAATAACCTGATTCAATTTTAATGACACCTTAGAGTATTTTGTAAATATGATTCCCTTCTAATCCCTGCATAGGCCATTAAGGTTAATACTGTTCTCCTTTTTGCCACTAAGTTTGATTAAACAATAAGTCTAATGGTCCACACACCATTGCAATATTTGACAAAAGGTTCTTCCTTAGATCACACAACATTAAAACATTCCATGCAAATGTGTTTTATTAATAATAACAATAAGAACTTTATGTCATATTTTAGGTCAAGAAATCATCAAAATTGCATACATTGTAAAGGCTGTTTTAAATTTAGGTCAAACTGCATCAATTCAATTGTTAACAACCCAGGAATATTAAAAAATATTCTCCAAAGCTTATCAACTATTTATAGGAGCAGCAGGTAGGGAGATTCCTTGTCCATAGTGGTAAAGCATAAAGGAGGGCCTACACAATCTTAGGGTAATATACGTTTTAAGAGAAGACTCAGATAGCAAATAGTGGGGAGTGGATTTTCTGGTTGCAATTCAATTCCCACACCACTGTCAGTGGCCTGGTGGTCCAGCACATGGGTTTTATGGGTTTGGGAACAAAGGACCTGATTTTCCTTTTGGGGAAGGACTGCATTGCACCCATTGCTCTGCCCCTGCCCAATCATCAGCCAAAGCGCTGGGGAAGCATGCATATCTCCCACCACCAGGTGAGATACTCCCCTCCTGTCCCCCCTTCTTCTTTCCGCCTCAAAATTCAACCCAGCAGAAGCGTCCTGCAGGCATTTACCCCATTTATCTCAAGGCATGTGGCAAATGTCTGTGCTGCCTCCCCCACCCCCCAGGAATACAGGTTGCCATGCACAGTTCTGCCTGTTACTTCCACTCCACATAGTTATTCTCCCTTCTGTGACATTTAAAGTGTAATACTAGGAACTCTATGCGCAAGATACCATCCAGTATCACAAAATACAGCCACCCACAATATTTGCAAATAAATCCTTTCTGTGTTTGAATCAGAGCCCTAGTAGGTTTCTCAGTGAGTGATGCTAAATTTCTTTAATTCCGCCACTTCAAAATCTGCTTTCTTATCGTATTTTGTATTTAAGTATGCCGACCTAGATTCTGATTGCATTTCTTAACCGTGGTAGTTAAATTTATGATCAATTTCCTACCAAACAGGTCAGTTCTCATCTTCCAGATATGTTTCCAAACATTACTCAAAAAGTGAATCTCTGTGTTGTTGGTGTGATTCATTCCACTGCTGAATGATTAGCAGCACAGTTGCAGTACATTGCTGCTGACTGTCACATTGTCTAATACAATGTCCGATTGTGATTCCTGGGAAAATGGGCATAACCTTAATTTTGCTGAAAACATACTTGGTGGCCAGTCAAGTCTATAAATAATAAACATTAGTGGAGAAAGCACTCCTGTGTGACCCCATTTCACATCAAGATTATTTACAATTTCCATAATGTACCTTCACTCAGGGTTCATAAAATGATCCAGAGCTAGCTATTCACCTGGACCTCCATACACCCAAAGTGGTTTTTTTCGCTAAAAGGCTTATTTCCACTTTATTTAAGGCACCGAAGTTTACAAAAACATAATACAAGGGTGAAGTCTCCCTAACTGCAACTTGTTGCTATTATTGGTAATATCATGATGTTGTGGGTTGTCAAAAATCCTTCCAGCTGCACTGTCTGGGAAAAATGTTAATTTGTTTTCGGTAACCCTTTCCAAAGTACAGGAGAAAGCTGTCTTTCGAATACCTTTACTGTCAGACTAATCAATACAATTAACTGATAGACGGTACCTTATGAGCACCTTTTTTTATACAGACTTCAAAATAGCTAGTTTACATACCCCCTCTAAAAAATGTGAGTACTTGATTGCTTATTATGCAGATGAAAATAAAGTATACTCCCATTGCCCAAACAATTTCCATCTGGGCTCTTTATTCTTGTAGGCCATAATCTCCTAATTTCTTTCTGTATCATTTCTGGACTGTATGAATGTGAAAATGTATAGATGGGCTCTATTTTATGTTCTGGTGTACAGTTCACACCAAATAGATTGGTTATTCCTCTCCTGCTAAACTTAGAGATTTCACTTTCAATTTAGGGTCAGAGATGCACGGCATTGCCATTGCAGAGTCTCCAAGTGACTACTTTGGACGACTCGCTTACCGTACCGAAGACACCCATTAGAGGCATTGTGGTCCCAGGTGGGGGGAAATGTATGATGGCCCCCACGCAAGAAGAAAGCTCCCTGTGTATTAGGGCCATTTGTGTTTTGTTTTGGTAGTTTGTTTCTTGAAAACAAAAAAAATTCTCATGCTAGCCAAAATTCAGTGTCATCAAAGGAACTGCCAAACCGGTGGCTCCACTGAAGGCATGGAAATGCCTTTCTCCCTGCTCGGGATCTCAAAATTCAAGCTATGACCTTCCCTAACCTGGCAGGTCAGTGGGCCAACTGTGGGACTCCAAATGGCCATATCAGCAAAAAAAATATGTTTTTTAACAAAATGCACAATTACAGTTTTCTTTCATATTTTTCTTTATTTCTAATTTTTTCGAAGGTGGCTGCATGATGAAGTTTCTTCTTAATAAAAAGATCATTAGCACACATGAATCAATGTCATTGTGAAATACCCCTAACAGCACAATCAAATAATTATTAGTGTAGTAGCTGTCATCTGCAACTGAAGAAATTCAGGGTCTGGAAACCCAATGGGTATTGTGCCTCTTATTTGCACCCCCAGAGCACTATGAACCATGACAGTGCAAAATACACTCTCATATGATCACAATGGTACAATCTCACATTTGCATGGCCTCGTGCACAAAAGGGGTCTCATTGTTGTTGCACTGCGTCCATATAACTGACAGGAATTCAATGGCAAGAAGTCATCAGGAGGTACACTGACACATATCAGCTGGGGTTACAGTCAGTGCAACCTCGAGGGTGCCCGTTGGAAAGGGTCTGCCCAAGTATCCCCCTACTAGTTGGTACAGTCAGCCGCTGCACCATGCCTGGGAGCTATGCTCCCATTTGAAACTCTGTCTGTGCTTGCAGAAAGGGACAGACGTACAGCTTCAAGAAGATGTGCCTGTACTTGGTCTGTGCCCTCTTTTCCTTCTGTTCCCCTCGCTGTTTCCGTGTTTCTCTGCCCGGTTTTGCATTCTGTTCCCTTCGTTGCCTCCTTAATTCTGTGCCCTCTTTTCCTTCTGTTCCCCTCGCTGTCCCCGTGTTTCTCTGCCCGTTTTTGCATTCTGTTCCCTTCGCTGTCCCCGCAATTCTGTGCCCTGTTTTCCTTCTGTTCCCCTCACTGTCCCTGTGTTCTCTGCCCGTTTTTGCATTCTGTTCCCTTGCTGCCCCTGTAATTCGGTGCCCTTTTGCCTTCTGCTCCCTTCGTTGCCCCTCACCACTCCTGCTCCAGCTGCTGCGTCCCCTTTGGCCGCGCCCGCAGCATCACCAGCCTCAGAGCCGCCGAACCACCCACCAAGAAATGCCACAATCACCTCCGATGCATCCTACTGAACACCTGCTCTGCACGCAAACATGCCGTCGAGGTCTGGGACCTGCCCGACACTTCATCCCCGGACGTCGCCTTCCTGACAGAGACCTGGATGAACAACTCCTCCGCACCCGACATCTCCATTGCCATCCCATATGGCTACAAGATCACGCACAGAGACCGCCCCAACTGAGTCAGAGGAGGAATCGCCATTGTCCACAAGAATAGCATCAGTGTCTCGACCAGCACCGACGACACTCTCAGCACCGCCGAACACATGCATTTCCAGATCCACACAGACCCCAACTCCACCCTCAGAGGCACCCTCACTGGATAAACCCTCCTACAGTCACCCCATAACTCCTAGCCTCCAACGGAGCCTGCCGTAAACAAAAGAAGAAATGGCACAGTGAGCAGACTCCGGACAGCCACGCAGCCCACAAGGACGCCATCCGCAACCACCATCACCTCATCAGGACTGCCAAGAGGACCTCCTTCAAAGACCGCCTCGACAACAACGCACACAATAGCAAGGAGCTCTTCAACATCGTGAAGGAACTTTCCAACACCAACAACATCCTGCCGTCGCAAGCCCTGTGTGACTCCCTCGCCATTTTTTTCCACCGCAAGATAGCAGACATCCACGACAGCTTCAACACCCAGACAGCCCCAACAGATATCAACACAACGGACTCTCCGCACACCATCGACCACGACCCCTTGCTAGCCTGGCTCAATGTGAGCCTCGATGACACCATCAAGACCATGAGCACAATCCACTCCAGTTCCCCGTCAGACCCATTCCCGCACCACATCTTCAACAAAGCCAGCAGCTCCATTGCACCCCATCTGCGCAACATCATCAATCTCTCCCTCGAGACCGCGACCTTCCCAGAGAGCTGGAAACACGCCGAGATCAACGCCCTACTCAAAAACCCAAGGCGGACCCAAGAGACCTCAAGGACTTCCAGCCCATCTCTCTGCTTCCGTTCCCAGCCAAGGTAATCGAGAAGATCGTCAACAGACAGCTAACCCGAAACCTTGAAGAAAACAGAATCCTGGACCCTTCCCAGTCAGGGTTCCACAGCAACCACAGCACCAAGACTGGCCTCATCGCCACCACCGTCGACATCAGGACCCTGCTGGACAACGGTGAGACCGCGGCCCTCATCCTCCTGGACCTCTCTGCCACCTTCGACACCGTCTGCCACCGCACTCTACGCACACGCCTCCACGCCATAGGGATCCGAGACAAGGCTCTGGAATGGACCACCTCCTTCCTCTCTGGCAGAACCCAGAGCGTCCGCCTCCCCCATTCCGATCCGAAGCCTCTGAGATCATCTGCGGCGTACCCCAGGGATCTTCCCTCAGCCCGACACTGTTCAACATCTACATGGCCCCGCTCGCACACGTCACCCGCCAGCACGACCTCAACATAATCTCCTATGCCGATGACACTCAACTGATCCTCTCCCTCACCAAGGACCCCATCACCGCCAAATCCAACCTCCACGAAGGAATGAAGGCCGTCGCGGACTGGATGAAGATCAGCCGACTGAGGCTGAACATGGACAAGACGGAGGTCCTCATCCTCGGCTTAAACCCTTCAGCCTGGGATGACTCCTGGTGGCCGACGGCATTGGAGCAGTCCCGACACCCACGCAACCTGGGATTCATCCTCGACTCAATGCTCTCAAATCAACACCGTCTCCTCCTCCTGCTTCAACACCCTCCGCATGCTCCGCAAGATCTACAGGTGGATCCCGACAGACACAAGAAGAACAGCCACCCAGGCCCTTGTCAGCAGCAGACTCGACTATGGAAACACCCTCTACGCGGGAGCCCAGACCAAGCTCATCAAACGACTGCAATACATCCAAAACGCCTCTGCACGACTGATCCTCGATGTACCACGCCACAGCCACATCACCCCCCACTTGAGAAACCTGCACTGGCTCCCCGTCAACAAGAGGATATCCTTTAAGCTCCTCATCCACGCACACAAGGCACTCCACAAGACCGGTCCAGCCTACCTCAACTGACGACTTTCCTTCTACATCCCCAACCGCCAGCTCCAGCTCTGCTCCGCCGACCTCGCACTCGCAACCGTCCCTCGCATGCGAAGAACAATCACCGGCGGGAGATCCTTCTCCAACCTACCACCAAGACCTGGAACACCCTCCCACTGAGCCTACGACAAACCCAAGACCTGCTGACCTTCAGGAGACTACCCAAGACCTGGCTGTTTGACCAGTAGCGCCCCCCCTCCCAGCGCCTTGAGACCCTCACGGGTTTGTAGAGCGCTCTACAAATGATTGATTGATTGATTGATTGATTGATGTCCTGTCGTCCTGTAATATGTTGTACAGGATAAATTTGCACCTGAACTTGGAACAGGACATTTGCTATAACAAGGTGCACTCCCTCCGTCCGCTTTGGTGCACCCAGTTAAAGTTACAGTGCAGCGAAGACTGGGGAAATGCACGTTATGTGTAATATGGCCCCAGTCATATAAACAAACAGGCGGGCGGGTCAGTATTGCCCTACAGGCATAATTAAGGCTCAACAGTGAAATGAAACTGTGTTGTCGTCGAACTATCTAATAATATATTTGAGTGACTGTATAGCCAAGTTTGCTGCATTTATTTTACGTTTCCTTTTACAAACCTGCATTTTTTTTATTCGCTAGATGCTGCTTTTTCACTTCTAGAGAATGGCTAGTGTAAGGTTTATGAGTTTATGAGTTCAACATAAGACAGACGTTTGCACTCATAGCTCCGCTCAAATTAGTTATTGATATTTGACATTTTCGTTTTGGAAACAAGTATTGACCTCATTAATTCTGATTTTGTATTGCTCAATGTGTATAGTGTTATGCAAATATTCAAGTAGCCAAGATAGCTCTGACTTGCATTTATTTATTAGCCTTTCTAGCCAAACTTTGCAGGCTGGAATGCTAATCCACTGTTTGCTTATTTAGGAGTCACACGTCACGGCCATGCTTTTTGTGACCCAGTTGCATGTTCGGAGCCAGAAAAGGAGACTTGCGGATAGACCTGGTAGGAAATATGTACGGTTTTTAAATTATGCAGGAAGAGCTTGACATTTCCATTCGCTCTGCTCCGGCGGTCCCCGTAGAAAACACATTTCAAGTGCTATGCAGCATTTTCCAAAGAGTATTTTCTTCATGAGCATTTGCACAGATTCCCTGTGTTCTGTTTGATTCCTTTTGTCATTTTTCTTGCATTATCATTTTAAGTTCAGTTAAAAAAAAACTCAAAATTGTTAGGATGTCTTCTGACAAGAGCTGCTAGGGAAAACAAACAGTCTTCCTTGGTGTCACACATTTGCTTGGTTGTCCTTTGAATGCATGCACAATCCACAATTCCCTGTTGATGCTAAGACATGATTTTTACATAGATGTATGCAAATCGAAAGAGATTTGTATATTTAATCCCAAAGTGAATTCCTAGTGATGTTAATTAATAGTCATCTGCAATCTAACAGTAGTTTCAATTTGCTCTGTAGGAATATGCATGTAGTTGATAGGTAGGACTGGCTAAACACTGCCTTTTGACTTTTAGCCTTTTAACTAGTATGAGTTGTAAAGTAAAAGATATATATAAATATATATTAAAACAATTCACTTTATTCTGTCGTATTTATAAAGATAATACCTGGTAATATGTACTGTACAGCATCCAACATGAAATATTTGAAAGTGTTATGTTGTATTGTGTTTCAGCATGTACATAACGTAACATCTCTGCAATAAAACACGTTTATATGAACTCTAGTTTTGGTCAGTTAATGGGGAAACTTTTCAAACTTTTCAGGATATGTTGTTTTTTGCTTAAACATTGCTCTGTCTTGCAAACAAAAGGAATGTGCAAGCAATACTGAGACAGTTTGGTCAATTAATAGTAAGAGACTGCATGAGTTGCGTTATCAATGTATTTTTCACAACATGAGATAAACATTTTCAATAAACCAAGTACATAAGAAAGGCAGGGGGCATCAGAATACCACTCGAGTGGGCCATACCAACCGCGTATCATGGACATAACCGGTGATTGCGCAATCCTAATGCTAATAGTACACATCCAAATATATCAGTAGTTAAAGTAAATCCTTGCCTTGCATTGGTTCTTGAATAAATGTATTCTCTTGAAATAAGTTTATGTGATGCTTCTCAAATTAACAAGTAGATCATATACATGCATTTTTTCTCAAGTATAATGGTACAGCTGATAAAATTGACCAGCTGACATATATATAATTCCAAAAGGAATGTGTTCAAGGCTGTGAATGACAACATAAACTGTTTATTTAAAGCATCAAAAGTCATGTTTCCGAATACAGACACGTTAGAGTCATACAATTAATTATATTATTATGGGTCATCCACCCATGGGGAGCAGTGAAAACAGCATTATATTTAAACATGAGAAGCTGATAATAAAAATGCCAACAAATCAAAACATTACAGTGATCAGAGAACATTGTGGGAGTTATCAAGCTATGAATATCTGCATTAGATATTTGAAAATTGATAGAATTTGTACATTCAGAATAGTAAAGAATAAGCTTAAATTTCTTGAAATATAGGCATGCATACACGCATTCGTGGAGCCTAGTGGTGTTTTAACAGAAGGAAATATGTCTAATAAGGTTATAAGAGAAGTCACTATACTATAACGTGTAGTCAAATATTATTTATGCAGACATCTGTCAAAAACATTAACATTTTCCAACATAAAATAATTTACATAAGTTGATTAAGAGAAACAATAAAAACATTTCAGAAAAATATAACAACATTGCACAGTCCTCTTTTATAGCAAATAAAAAGCCACCAAGAGCTACTGCTACTTTCATAAATCGCATTTTAGCTATTCAACCCTTGGCAAGATCATAAGTCATTGTGTGTATCTGATTAAAATGGGCTTAAAACAGCAACATCATGCATGACATAAAAAACAATCCAAAACTATGAGTATAAGTGCTTTTAGACTTGAAAGGACACCAACATTGCTCTCCAGAGCCACAACCAAAGGGAATTAATGTCAGGATTTTACACAAATCCTTAATTTGAGAATGACTTAATCATATTAGGAGATGTAAGATGTGCTGGAATCTACCCAATGTATCCAGGCAATGATGAAGATGGCCTAATTCTCTAGGTATTTTTTGTCCCTTATTAAAAACACAGGAGAGCAATCGATTGATTCTATTTAGGTACACTCAAAGACTCCGGAGGAACCCCCAGGTCCCTCCTGTCCTTGTCTCCCGACAGAAAAAAAGAACAGAGGAATGCTGGGACCCTACCCCACCCCTCTCCTACTGGGAGTACATAAGCATTACTTACCCAGCCTTTCGGCTGTTCTTTTTTAGGTCAAGCCTAGCACAGCGTGCATGCGCTGCACTATGGGAGGCTTCTTGTGAGCACTCCAAACTTCCCCATAACTTCTCCATGTGGGTCTGGCAACTCCCACCATTCCATTGGCCTATGCGTGTGGCTTTCAATAATGAAAGCACGCAAATGGTCAAAGGCGGGTGCATGTCCCACCTTTTTCTAAAGATTCACTCCTATGGCGTTTTGGTCTCGGGAGCGAGCAGTGGTGCGCAGGGTGGCCGCTGCATTCCTCCCTTGTTGTTGTGGATCATGTTACTAATTAAACACAGCGCAGTCGCTTTCAATTTTGCGGCCACGCTTGTTTTCTGTTTACATGTTTTTTGTCCTTGTGCATATATTGCAAACGCACGCGTTTCAAGAAGGAGTCGCATGGAGTACACATCAACTCCCGATTGAGGATAGAAACATCAGCAGGGAAACGTTCAGAGCACAAATGAGCAATGCTTTGCTGCTGGTGGTGCTCATTGTTGCAGGTGCTTGCAAGCAAAGTACGCCTTCTGTGAAACACGCTTAATTCAACTAAGAACAGAGGCACGGAGGTTTCCAGAGAGAAAATGTCCCAAATAAGGTGAAAGCTGAGGAGCAGTCGAGCCTGGGTCCCGCTGCCAGCTAGAGCCATGAACAGAGGATAAAAGAATTTGTGCACGGGGAGCATCAGGCAACTCACTAGCGACAGGCTGTCAAGTACTGTTGTTGTGCGAGGCTATCACGCAACTCCTGCTAGTAAGCGGGATGGGGGGCTTGTTTAAAGCATCTGCAGAGGGCGGTGGGGAAGGGAAAGCACACCACACTGTCCGCTTCCTTTGCCTCCAACAGCAGTCCGTGGCTCCCCTCGTCTCTCCCCCATCCTGGTAATCACAGGCTTCAAGAAGACCTGCATCCACTCATGCAATCCCCATGCAACCCACCTTCAAAATCTGTGAGGGCAGTAGTTGTCTGTGCTGGCATCCAGGTCTCCTGGGCCTCTCAGGCTCCCTGTGGCGCAGGGGAGGAGTAGCAACCAACTCCTCAGGACTGCCCACGATGGCTCCTCCCACCCAATCTTTCAGGCTGCAGTTGGCTTATCCAGCCCTTCAACCCACACTGGAGCGGGCTGGATGAGACGCCTCCAGTGAGGCACTGACACTGTGTCCCCTGGTGCCATTTCAGGAGGGGGAGTGTGGGCCAATGTAGAGGGACGAATTCCGGCGGTGGGACAGAGCTCGCGTTCATGCGGCTAGTCCAGTCACCATCCTGGACACACCCTCTAGAATGTTCTGGCTGTTAAGAATTAGAATTAATAAGAAGAGTCTGCCACCATTTGTGCATATGCTAAGTATCAATAACATCACTAAAGACGTCAGTAATTCAAGCTCCAGGTCCACCGGGTGACAAGGCACGTCGCAAGCAACTTTCAAAGTATAGAATAGCTGGGAATAGACATTTCAATATTATGTCTGTGCTTATGGTGAAGTGCCTCTTGGAGTTACAGGTTATTTTTACTCTCACTATTCTATTCTATTCATGAGGTTTTATAAAGCACATGGCTGCACAGCAGGGCCTCCCAGCACTGAGCCAACAGCAGGAGCTTTCACAATGATCCGGATTGGTTAAACTGGATGGTTTTTACAGTTTCCTAAACTTAGGTTCGGACTCTGTTCTCCTAATATGTTGTGGGAGCCTGTTCCAGAGCTTAGGGTTTAAGAATGCAAAGGGAATTCCCCCACTCCTAGTTCACTCTATCCTGGGTCCTCTAAACTGCTGCTGGCTGGTAGAACGCAGCATTCTTGTGGTGTTGTAAGACCGGCTCACTCTGACTTCAATACTTCTGAATCCAATAATACAGACCACTACGTTAATGCACATACTACAGAGCTCAGCATGCAGGGTGGAGCTCAGGATTTGCAATGCTGTGGGGTCTAACTGAGCATTTGATCCTTCTTAGGTCGATGGACTGCGCTCCGCCTCTTGTTTAGCTATTTCGGGGGAGACCCTACTATTTGCAGCAACAAAAAAGTAATTTTGTTCCGTCCTCATTGCTACAGGAAAATTTACAAATGAGTCACAGAGGAATGAAAAAACAGGAGACCTGTCTGTGCTGTCAGACTATTTTGTGCAAGCTTTGTAACCTTCACAGTTAAACAATAATCGTTTGTCTTCAGTGCCTCTGTGACTCCCACATTTTTCATAACTTTACAATATAAATGTACAATTCACCATCCATTAGTGTGAAAGCCTGTCCTTTCTTTGGTCTGTGATTGGCCACGCCATGTATATACGAACTGCATAGCTAAGCACTTAAAAGGTCTCGAAGGCAAGACCTATTGGCTATGCCAATGCTTGTTTTTGTCTGTCGACAGAATGGGATGAGGTGATGGTGCTGCTCCTGCTGGACAGGGGAGGTGGTCTCCGGTGGTCCCCCTCTGGCTGCCTGGCTGTTCTGGATGGGGTGTGGTTTTGTGTGCCGCCTGCCGGGCTGGCCAGGAGGCTTGGATGTTGCCGGTCGGCTCTTTGCCATGCGCTCCCGCTGGCCCTTTGTGGCTGGTATGCCAGAATCCCGGTCGGTTCCGGTTTGCAGGGTGCATCTTCCTGGTGGCTGGGCCGAGAGGTAGATGCGCTATGGTGGATGGATGGCTACTCGGGGACTGTCCTTGTGGTGCCCCTGGAGTGCCTGTTGGCCGGTGTGGTATTTTACCTGCTGCCCAGGTGCTGGGGCTGGTTGTGCGCGCCTGGACTGGCTTGTAGGGTCATTGTTCTGGCAGACGTTGTGTTCAGGAGTGTGGAACTGCCCTGGGGGGTAAGTACCGCATAGCGGTTTGCCTGTTTCTCCCCCCCTACTTTGCAGGTTGGAGGCCATTGTGGTCCCATGGATTAGTCCCTGGCTTTCAATTGGTGTTTGCTCTTATGGAGGCAGCATTTGGGATTTGTGCCTCTATTGTCTGTATCATGTGCACTTCTCTTCTGTTGCACTCTGGGGCAGGGTCCTGTGTGTGTGATGGTGTCACTGGCCCCTCCCCTCCAAGGATTAGTGTCCCTCACCCAGTGTCTCACTGTGTAGAGGTCTTCTTTATTGCATATAAAAATGAACAGCACAAGAATAATGTAGGGAGTCATTGCTCCTTTGTAGTGGATGTTCAGAGGCTGGACTGAGTTGTCCCTGGATTGCCAGCAGGCCTGCCTATTGCCTTCCCGGGTTCTGATGGGGCATGCCTGGGATAGCTGGTTGGGCAGTTCTTGGGGCTGGCTGGGTTGTTGGGTTCTGCCGGCCCTGGAGTGAGTTCCACATGGCAGTTTTTCTTCTCCCACCTTTTTTGCCTTGTGATGCTTCTGGGCCGGGCCTGTGGTGAAGGGGGGTGTCATGTAGTCCATGGCTTCCTTTTCATAGTCCTCTGTTTTTTGTTTGCGGTGTCTGGACCTGATGGGTGGCTAGTCCCTCTGAGGGTGGGTTCTGATCTTTGCAGTGTTGGGGTTGTCCTACTGTTTGTGGTCTCGGCCCCGGTGTTCCAGTTGGGCTGGTCATTGCCTGTCTGGCCACTCCTCTCCAACCTGCTCCCCTAGTGGGGGGCTTCCCACTCCTCCTCCCACAGGTGTTTGTTCTTGCCGCTTTGAGTTTCTGCTGGTTTTATCCATGTGTGGTGCTGTGGTTCGAGGGTTGGGTTTGGCGCTTCTGGCTTCTCTGGTCCCTCCTCATCCTGGGCTGTTGACCATCCACCGTCGGATCTGTTTCTTGGGTCAGGGTTTTGGCTGGTGGTGTCTTAGTTTTGTTATAGTCCTTGCCACTTGCTCTCTGCCATCTTCTTGTATTTGGACCCAGTTGTCTTCCCATGGCTAGCTTTGGGCTCTTCCTGGGCTTTTGGTTTGGGTTTCGGGCCTCTCTTTCTTCCGGCCTCTGCTTTCTCATTGTGGGGTGCAGCTGTGTGCCCTCCATAGGCAACAGGGCTTCCGATCTGGGTCTGGGGTTTTGGCTTGGTTTTTCTTTTGTGGGCCCTTGTTGGTCAGGGCCATTGGGTTGGTGGTGCGTTGTCTCTCTGTCTCCTGGTTAGGTTCTTGCTGCTTGGGGGCTGGAGGCTCTGGTCGTTGTGGTCCTGCATCTTTTGCAGTTGCCTTTTGGATGTCTGACTTTGGGCCTTTCTGGCTTACTTCCTCTTCCTGTTGCTCGTTTAGGTGAGGGTCCTCTGGGCCCCCTGGTGGTTTGGCGATACTGTGCCTGGGGAGGCTGGGGTCCATGTCATCCTCCCTGTCCATTGCTTTTTGCCTGTGCTCTGCGCGGGCCTTCTCCGCGGTGGGCTGGGTCATGGAGTCCTCCTACCTTGGGGGGCTGCTTGGCTTTGGCCCTGGCTTCCTGGCTGCTTTTGAGGGGTGTTGCCTCTGTGGCCTTGGTTTTGGCTGGTTTCGGTGTCTTTACTCTCTACCCTCTGGGTTGGCCATTGGGTTCCCCTGGTCTCGTTGGCCTTGGAGTTTGCCTCGTTCCCACTCTGGCTGGTTAAGGAGTCTTGGTTTGGTCCAGTTCCAGGTCTGGTGTGTCAGCCGGTTGGGTCTGTCCCCTGTTGGTGGCCTCTTCCTGGTGGGATGGTGTTCCTTGTTGGGATCTGGCCTCTGGCTCTTCCCCTGCTGTTTCCTGTTCCAATGGGGTGTGTGTGTGTTTCCGGTTGCCTTGTTGGTCTTCAGGTGGCTAGAGTTCGGGTGCTCATTGGGCTTGGTTTGTTCTGTTCGCGCCTGTGCCGTTGTGGTGCAGGGTTTTGGGGTTGTGTGCCTTGGTCTTTGCCTGTTGGCATGTTCCGGTGCGTCGGCTCTGGCTCCTTTCACCCGCTTCTATCCTGGGTTCTTGGGCGTTCATCCTGTGTCGACGATGGTGCTTGGTGCTGGATGTTCTTGCTTTTTGCCTGGTCCTCCTCTGATATTTTGGGGTCTTTGGTGGCCTCTGTGCTCTATGGTGGCTGGGTCTGTGTGGTTGGTGGGAGGTTGCTCTTCGGTCATTGCCTCCTCCCTTCCTGGTTGGGTCGGTGATATTCTGCCCCTGCTTGGTGCTCTGGGTATGGGCTTTTACCCTGTTGGCAGGTCCGCTCCTCTTTTTGGACTGGTCTGCTGTGCCACCCCTCCAGTGGTGTTGGGGTGTGTCCTGTGGTTTTCGTCCTTTGGTTCCTGTTTGGAGCTGGGGCTGTTTGATCTTCCCCTTCGCTCTCCTCTGGGGCTGGTTGGGCAGCTTTGTTGGTCACCCCTTCCTTGGTTTTCTTGGTGTGCTCTCAGTCAGCCCTGCTGCGGTGTCTCTGGTGTGGCTTAGTGGCGCTGGGTGTGATGGCTGCCTAGCCTTGTGGGCTCTCTTGCAGGTTTTTCATTCCTTGTGGGGTGCTTCTTAAGTTCTGGCCCTCCTTGGGGCGGTTTGTTATGGGGTGTGGTTGCTTCAGCTCAGTTTTTCCCTTCTGGGGTCTGGCCATTGGGCTGGGAGTCTCTGTGGTGTTCCCCTTTTTCTTGCCTTGGTTTTTGTTTGTCCTTGCCATGTTGGGGCTGGCTCCCTCTTGCTAGGTGGTTTTTGGAGGTTGGAAAGCAGTGAGGCCTAGCTACCCTGTTTGTTCCATTTCTGTGGTTGGCTGCCTTCTTTGGGCTGGTGGTGCCCTCTGTTTCTAGGGTCCTGGGTTTTCGGGCCTTGGCTGTGTCCCTGTTGCTCTGTCCCTGGCTTTGCTGAGTTGTCTGGCTGTTTTAAATCTTCTTCCTTTGGCCTTTACCTGCTTGTTCTGGGTGGTGTGTTTTAGTGTGGGGCATTGTGGCAGTGTGCTTCTGTGGTTCTCTTGTTTGCTTCCCTGGGATTTCTACTGTTGGTGTGGTTTCCTGGGAGTTCTTTGCGGGTTTGGAATGCCTGTTTCCTGGCTTTGGTATTCTCTGCATGTTATGAATGGGATGAGGACACACACCCACATGGGCACCTGCAGACTGCCTTGGGGCCCCACCCTGCCTGGTCCTTGATCATTGGTAAAGCTGCAATGGAGAAGCAGTGCTGGGATGCAGAAGTGGTGTCCCCTTGCGCCTCCTGAAGGATAGCCCTGAGTGGGGTGAGTCTGCTGGCCTGGTTGCTCGCTGTCTCCTCTCTAGGCTCCTAGCCCAAACTGCTCCATACGGTGTTTTCCTTTACCTGGCTATTCTACCTACCTAATGACCCAACTCTATGGACTGGGCCTGATGTCCCCTCCCAATTGTGACAACGAGGGGCTGCTCTTCCCTTTATACCCCCCTCTGTCTGGTCCACAATTTCCCCGAGGCCTAGGGGGCTAAATACCAATGCTACGACGTCCATTGAGCTACCCATATTCAATGGCGTGGCTGGGCTGAATGATTTCTGGCTGCTACTGAGGAACCGCTGGAGGCGTGTTGTCCCGGCTCTCTCCATCCCCATTGCCTGCTCTGTCCACAATGTAAGGGCTCATTTCATGCGAAAAGATCTTGCAGCTAGTGAGTAATGTGATGCCTGTTTTTAACTCTGGTCCATGATATGTCTCACCAAGCTCCGTTTCCATATTACTGCCACTGGTTTGTGGGGTAAGGACAAGCATAGTGCCATATCCTGGTGTAGCAAATGAGCGAGCTAGGTCTGAGACTCCGTATCCCCTTCCAAATGTAACAATCAGAGATGCAAAAGCACCAGGAAGGTGGATGGCACAGGTATTCTTAAAGTTAGCCGGAAGCCCTTTGTTTGCCTAAACCAGCATACACAGATGAACCCTTGTTGACCATCTTTATCACTTGTGTGTTATTTTTGTGGGGTACGCACACAGGAACCAATGAAGCCATTTATTATTTTCAAGCGCTGTTATGTGAGTAGTGAATTACAGCATGCCTGGGGTGCACACAGACAGGCACATTCAGCAAAGCATAGCACTGCATCATCGCTAAAGGACCTGACCTGCAGTGTAAGGATTCGTGGGCAAAATAAATGCACATGCCATTATGTGATGTGGCCCTGTCCGAAGAGTTCCACAGTTTGTAAAATGTCACTGTTTGCCCACACCACTAAAACATTACAGGAGTTGGGATTTAGGAGGCAGCTGTAATAGGAAGAAATTAATTTGCAAAGTCAGGTCTCACCTACAAAAGCACTATTGGCTTTGTCAATGTTTTTTAGCCATGTTGTACAGCAGTGCAGCTGCTGTGCAGCATGACTGAAACTAAAAAAATAAGAATTGGCATAGCCAATAGGTCTCGCCTTTGGGACCTTATAAGTGTTTATCCATGCAACAGTTGATGTGGTTGCACCAAGGATATTGTGCTGCATAACTAAATACTTATAAGGTCCCAAATGCGAGACCTATTGGCTATGCCAATGCTTGTACTAACGAGGCAGCACCTTGCTGTATTGTTGCTCCCAAACAACACAATTGTTTTTTTAGCCATGTTGCAATGGACGTCTGCACACTCACAAGCTTGCACCATCCATTATTTCCTATTTCTTCCAGGTTACTCTTTATTCTAATTAAACCCATTCTGATCTGAGATAACACGTGGGTTGCATACAACAGACACTGACCCTCCCAGCTTCCACCCTGGAATGAAGACTAAGTTTTGTTTAGGCAAGCAAACCCCTCTGACCCTGTTAAAAATACTCACAAAGACATAGCTTCATTTTACTGCGTGCACTGGTCACCTTTTTGTAAGAGTGGGTTTGTGTTTGTGTGTGTGAGCATATGTGTGTGTGCTTTGGACAAACATGGATACTTTATGGCACATACCCACACTCCCTTAATGCCTGCGTGCAGACAGGTGCTCAATTTGTAAAAAACAAAGAAAAATGCAGCGTGCTTCACCCATTGACGGTGCCAGCACCACTACTAACCATCACACTCCTACAAGTGTGACAATTCAAAGGTGGACAATTTGGGAAGGCTATTCGATGGTTGGTCCACAAAGACACTCACTCTTGATCCATCCTTGAGATCATCTCACCCACTGGAACTACCCTTTACACTAAATGGGCTATTCAGAGGACTTCTTCACCTATTACTCCTCAATCTATGCTGCCTCCCCTCACCCATCAGTGACTGAGATTAGCTCCTTCCTAGTCGAATTCCCCCTTTCTAAGATCACACCTATAAGTAGAGAGGAATTAGATGAACCTATAACACCCCAAGATGTCAAACAAGCTTTTCGCATCCTGGCCAGGAACAAAACCCAAGGGCTCAATTACCTTCCAATTGAATACTGTGGCACCTTCAGTACTCTTCTCGCTCCTCGTTTAGCCAAGGTGTACAAAGAAGCCATGAGCGTCAAGTGCCAGCTGTCCTCTCTGTGCAAGACAGTATTACCTTCACTCCCGAAGCCAGACCGGTACCAGACTCTCGAGTCCTACCGTCCCATCATTATACTGGGCACAGACTATAAAATCCTGAGAAAAATACTGTCTGAACGATACACCCTGATCTTCCAACCATAGTCCATCCATATCAAAACGACTTTGTTCCCAGGGGGAGCACCTTCCAGATTATTCACCGTCCCTTACACCTAATAGACCAAGCCCCTGATCACTTCCCCTATGGGGCTTGCCTCATATTAGACCTGGAAAAAGCTTATGATGCCCTAGAGTGGGACTAGCTTTTCCAAGTGCGGTCCAAATTAGGTATTGGTGAACGCCTCTACACAAACACAAGGCTGTTATGTACCATCCCCCTGGTGTACCACCCCAGGAAAACTGTTACAGCGTGGAATTTCAAATCCTCCCTTCGTCACAGACCATATATCACACTAACGCTTTCAGTCCATTCATTGGTGGGGCCCATAACACCAACACTCACACACACTCATATGGTCTGCTCTTACTGGAGGGAGAAGTGTTCCAAACGCCGAAGTGAAAAGAATATCTTATCACCTAAAGGGATTTTATTTACATAAACATACACTAAATAACCTTAATCCTGCACATTTTAATCCTGAACCTCAAGATATTCCTTCCACTTTGCCGATGGATCAAATTAGTTGAGTTGGAAAAGTGATTTTAATCATCTTTCATTAATATTCAATTCTTAATCTATTCCTTCTCAACAATAACCCAACGCATTTGCTTGTTAATCAATAATATTGTTTATCTAATTAATGCAAATTTTAATAAAACATTAATCAAACCACAGAACACCATATTTACCTAATCTGGCTATTAGTCGTCCTCAAAGTCAATCAAGTCGTCATGCAGCACGATACAGTTCCAAAGATTGAGTCTGGACCATAAGCGTGTACACATCAATCAATACCCATCAGTTTGAGAGTCTTCAGTTCATCAGGAAAATGGGCAGCAATTTAGTCTGTCAAAGAGTCAGGGAAACAGCTGTCCTGCAGTGTCACCGTCCTCTCCGTCAGCATAACGTCAGGGAAAAGAAAAGGTCCGCAACTGCAACTGCTACTGCAACGAAACTTTAACTCACTATTCTACCATCTTTTATAATGCAAATAATGACAAAATGTAACGAAAGTCAGTTTTAAGCACATCTGATTGGTTGGTTAAGATCGTCCGTTTCGTTTTCCCAAAGTCTATGATGTCACACTGTCAGACATGATCCATCCGGTTTGTCAAAATTGTCCATTGTTAAAGCTCTTGGCTAAAGTCCAGTCACGACCTTGGTCTGCTACAGGCTGTGTGGGTCATCTTGAGGCCACTTGTTCAGGAGCCTGGAGTATGCGCACTTGGTCTGAAACCTCGTGGAATGGCAGCTGTCTCGTCGTGTCCGTAGGGTGGCCATTTTGTAATAGGCCAGATTGGTCAACTTAAGTAAAACAAACTCAAAAATTAATTAAAACATGGAAATAATGAATAAAATGTTTCACCCTCACTAATTCCCCTATGTGTGTGTAATTATCTAGCATACTGGCAACACTTAAAGCGTTTATATTCACCCAATGATGTCATCTGGTGCAACTTACAGTTACGTCACAAAAACAACATATATCATGTAATATTCTATTTTCTAGTATCAGTATGCGTACGTATATTAGTTTACAAGTTATTTTAGCTATGCAAATGCAAATCCCACGTGTAATTCATACATTAGTATGGTTGATTAGGTAAAACTCAAAGCACATTAATATTATTACAATTAATAGATTATTCTAATTAGTATGAACATGCAGAAATGGGGAATGTATACAAAATGTTGTACTACCCGCTCCATCAATCCCCCCTTTGGTGATTATATCACCACACCATCAAAATTTTGTATTTCTTTTATGGAGTTTCGAAGTGATTTCTTATTTTTATTCATAACTCAGATTCCCCTTCTTCTCTGTTTGCTGATTTATACATACGTTCCTTAACTTCCTCTAATTCTATTTCTTCAAATTCTCTCTCTTGTTTCTTACCATTTCTCCTTAAATTTTCTCTTTTTAACTTTTTCTGAATTTTCTTCCTTTTATAACAGAGACATCCTAATCTTAATATTAATACTAAGAAAATCACACATGTTAATGGAAATACATTTTTTCCTATAAAGGTACTACCTAAATTCACTAAGAAATCTTCAATAGCAGATATTTTCTTTACAATCTTTTCCCAAACACCTTCAACCTCCAGTGGTGGTATTTCGTCATGCAGTTCAGTTATATTTTTAATATAAATTTTCAAATCAAATCAAATCAATGTTGAGCTTTCAGCATTCCACAGACTCCACCCTCTTTTGCCAATAATATATCAAGGGCAAGTCGATTTTGAGTTACCATGGCACGCATGGCAACCATTTCAGTGTTTACCAATAAAAATCCTCCAGCAGTACTGGTTGACAAGCAATCCACTACTGTTGACAGTCTTCTAATTTTATTTGCATTCAGAGATATTCCCACTGCTGGTATCAATGCTCCAAAGATGTCACCTACAATTTCTGACCAAGATTCTCTCTTTCTACGTGCTAAATAACTACCTAACTTATGTACACCAACTTCTCCACTTTCCATGTGAAAAATCTTTGGGAAAACCAGGCCTACATATCATGTGCCATACCAATGGTCTGGCAAACGATAATATGCCCTGCTCACGCAGATAAAGTATAACCAAGGAAAAACTGGATCATTTCCTCCTTTAAATCCCCATCCACCCATGATTCGGTATGTATCATGGCACTCACTGCTACCTACAAAGTAATTATCATATACAGTTTGATTCCTTCTAATACACAATTTTCCTTTCTGAGGCCAATCTAAAGCCATAGTTGAACTAGCTTCACCTTTCAAGTGTTTTTTCCTTTCTACATCCCAGACTGTTTTCCCCACCTTTCCTTCCGATGCCTTTCTTTGCATTTTTAGTCTCCTCTCTTCAACCATATCTAAAAATGTATTTTCCTCATTCTTCAAACTGCAAGTCAAATTGTTCTTAATTATATATTCTAATGTTAGTTCTTTAGTCTCTAAGAAAAATTCACCTAATACCTTTGCAGGTTTTACCTTGTTTAGCCTATTAATTGATGGTACTTGTGAAAGTATATTATCTACATCTGAAAAAGAATATTATAATTTCCCTGTTTGATAAAATAAACTAGCTATTACACTACATGTTATTCCATAAGTTACTGGAAGGTGGTGATAAGTCACTCCCTCTGATACAGAGGCAGGTAACTGCATACAAATGTAGCAGTTCTTTATGTCCATTGTCTTTACATATTCATACAACAATTTCGAAAACACATTATTAGAAAAATCAGTTATAGACCTGTCTTTATGCAAATAGTTTTTATCTATTCTAATCGGAACTACCCTTTGGATCTTTTCTATATTAGTTTTTTTTTTACCATATCCTTCTATAGTAACCTTAAATGAGATCAGGAGAGCAAGTATGCTCCACAGAAGCATTAGTAATCCTGTACAACAAGAACACATTTTACACCATCTTTGCAAAAATATACATCTACACTTTCTACTATCCGTGTTTGCCATTTTTGTTAAAATGGACAGTGTTTTTTGACTTAGACTCTTCTACTTCACAATTAGTTTGTCTAACCCAAGGCTCTAAGCTCCTACTTGGTTCTACCAGTTTTTGCCTTTTTCCATAATTTGTTATCTTTCCATTAGCAAATTTCTGGTCTCATTCAGTTTGGCATCCCATCATCTTTCGCTTTTCCCTCGCGATCTAAATACAGATTGTCCTGAACATCCGCTTCTTCTCCTATATCGGACAAGATAACTCTCAGGATTTCTGATTCTTCATCCTCTTCAACCACTTCTGGCACAATCACCTCTGGATTTCCTTGGCTATCCGCCTCTTCTTTTACTTCAGGCAGGGCCACATACGTCCATTCTAGTGACTTATACTTCTGGTTGGGTTTTCTTGTTCTTTTGCTTTCTTTGATTACAATGGTTTCTTTGTCTTATAGATTCTCCTGACTCGTCACTTCATTCACCTGTTCAGCCCTTGGTGAATTTACTTGTGTCAGTCGATATCTCAGTCTTTTTATTTTATTCGGCAAACGTCATCTTTTACTGTTCTTTTCAATTTTCTTCCTTTATCATTCTTTTCAGTTCTCCAAGCTCTCTTTCTTAGAACCCGACCTTCAGGTACTTCATCTTCGCTTTCCTCTGACTCTGTTTCAACTTGCTTTTTACTTTCAACAGTTTCTTTTTCCACCACTTTGTTTTTCCTACTTCTGTCCCTTCGCGTATCTCCGGCACGCAATCTTCCTGCTGACTACTTGTCCCTATTTCTAACTGAATGTTGGAGTTCCCTACACCTCCTCGGGGTTCTTCCGCAGTAATCTTTCCCTTTCTCTCTGTATCTTGCACCTGTCCATCTAATGGTGTTATTTCAGGTGGAATCTCTCTCAATCTTTCATCTGGAACTTCTTTTTCAGTAATTTATTTTATTGTTTCTTCACTGTCTTTTCCACTGTCTTTTTCTTGTCTTTTCTTAGAACATTGAGGTCCTTGTTCAGTCTCTGAGTCTGAGCTGGTATCAGAAATCTGTAACCTTCTTCTCAAGGAAATACTTCTGGGGACAAATGTTAGACTTGGTTCTGATTCCCCCCTTTCAGGGTTTCCTCTTGTTTTTGGCTCTCCATCATCTGATTTAGTACTTGAATCTGACTCATCAAAATACTCCTTTTCTGTGCTATCCACTGGATTTGGAATTCTCAATGTATGACTTGCATGAATCCAGTTTTTCAGTCCAGCACACTTCACAGCTGTTCTTGTGGTCAAGATGACTTGTCGTGGTTTTCCCCACCTTGGAACCAAACAGTTTCTGTATACTTTTATTCTCACCCAGTCTCCTGGGCTCAGATCATGGGCTTGCTTCTTTTCAAGGGTGGTGGCATCCGCTCCTACCTGATGAAACACAGAATGAACTGCGTTAGCCAGGCTTTTACAGTAATCCAACACCATGTCATCAGTTATAGGCAACAGCTTGTTGACTGGTATGAATACATGTCTCATCGCCCTTCCCATGATGATTTCATGGGGGCTCAATCCTGTGGTTCTGTCTGGAATTGATCTAATAGTCATGAGTACCAGAGGCAAGACATCAGGCCATTTCATACCAGTGGCTAAACACATTTTCCCTATTCTGTTTTTAATAGTACCATTCATCTGTTCCACCACACCAGAAGCCTCTGGGCGATAGGCACAATGTAGTTTTTGCTGTACATTCAATGCTTCACAAATCAATTTTATGATCTCACTATGGAAATGTCCTCCTCGGTCTGATTCAATTGTTACTGGGAATCCAAATCTAGGAATAAATTTCCTCAAAAGTAATTTTGCCACTGTCATTCCATCATTTCTTCTTGTTGGAAATGCTTCTACCCATCTAGAAAACAGACAGACCATAACTAGAACATACCTCAACCTATTACAGGGAGGCATCTCAATGAAACCCACTTGCATTCTAGTAAAAGGCCCTCCTTCTCGACCTATTGTTCCTAGGCTCACTACTGTCTTTCTCCCAGGATTATAGTGCTGACATATTAGGCATCTCTGACAAAGACTTTCTGCTACAAGTCTGAATTTTGCATTGTACCAGGTCTGCTTAAAATGACCTGATCATAGCATCTCTCCCTATGTGTCTCTGACCATGATACATCCGTGCCATGGCAGACATCATGCTATCAGGCATAACTGGTCTTCCATCCCGATAGACCCAAACATGGTCCTTCTCTCTCGGTGCACAATCTGCTTTTACCCACTGCTTCATTTCCTCATCTCTTGCTTCTTCCTGTAATTGTCTCACTTCTTCCCAGGTACCCACAAGGTTAGTAAACATCAAAGAATAAGAAATCACCTCTTTTACCTTGGCCCTCTTAATGGAATTCTGATTACGTGCACAGTATTGAGCCATGTCGTTGGCATATTTATTGCCAGTGGCGATGTAATCACCACTTTGACTGTGGGCAGCACACTTCACAACAGCCAATTGCCTAGGCAGCTGTATCACCTCAAGCAATTTTCCAACCACTTCAGCATTCTTAATGGGAGTTCCACTTGATGTCAAAAACCCTTTCTGCAGCCATATTTGACCAAAGTCATGTACGACTCCAAAGCCATACTGGCTGTCAGTTATCACAGTCACTCTCTAGGTCTGGGCTAAAATTCGGTTCCGCTCGCGGAAATTGCGATACTTTGACATTTTCGCGTTCCGCGGAGAGCGCGAAAATGTCAAAATTTCCGCAATCAGCATTTTACCGAAATTTTTTTGCTTGCTCGCGCTGTAAAATAATACATTTTCGCGTGCGCGCGATCGCCTTACCTGAATCCCCGCGTTCGCTGACAAGTTTTCCCGATCCGGTCGCGTTCTCCACGAGATGTTGGATTGTTGGTAGCCATTTGCACTGTCTCACGACAGTTTGCGCCCGCAGTAACATCATTCGTCGCGCGATCACGTCTTTCTTCGCGCGATCATGCACCGCGAGACAAGTGAAAATAAGATGGCCGCGCCCGCGAGCAACCGCATGGGTAAGTTGGCGAGCCGCGACCACGCAGAAAATACCGCGAACGGACGGGAAAAAGTTCCGCTACTTGAGCCGATTTTACTCCTTTCAAGTAGGACGCTTCCATCACTGCTGCAACTGTGCATACCGCATATGCTGCACTCAACACTCCATCATCTGTTTTCAGGCAAGAACCATCCACAAACATGACGAAATCACTTTCTGATAAAGATTCATCTTTTATGTCAGGTCGTGGTTTTGTACAGAAATCGAGGACATCCAGACAGTCGTGATCTGCTTCATCTCTGACTTCTACATTCTCAGTATCAGGCAACAATGTTGAAGGATTCACATTCAAACATCTCACAAGACTTACATTTGTTGAACCTAATATAACCTTCTCAGACTTGGTCAGCCGACTATGTGTCATATACTGAGTGCGACTCCTTGTCAAAAGGATTGCCACATCACAAGGTACAAATACTTTCACAGGATATCCCATTACAATTCCTTCACTTTGTTCCAAACTCCGACAGGTATTATTATTATTATTATTATTTATTAAGCTTATTAAGCGCGACAGATACCCAAAAAGGGCTTCCCGGCGCTAGGCAGAATACTGAACCAAAGAGACAGGAAAGGGCAATGGGATAAAAATCTGAAACCGATCACTGGTTAAAAAGCCAGGTCTTTATGGCTTTACGGAAGTAAGTGTACCTTGTTTCTAAACGGAGAGGTTGCGGAAGGGAGTTCCAGAGCTTCGGGCCAAGAAGGGAGAAGGATCTTCCTCCCATCCTCGCACGGAAAGTCTTAGGAACACAAAAGAGACCTTGTGTGGTAGATCTCAAGCATCTTGTAGGCGTGTAGGTGTGTACAAGGGTTTGAAGGTATTTGGGAGCGTAGCCCCACTTTATCCTGTGCATGAGGCTGAGGGTCTTGAATTTGACCCTGTTGTCAATTTTTAGCCAGTGGAGTGCCTTTAAATGGCTGGACATATGGTCTCTTCTGTTACACTTACGAAGCAGTCTAGCTGCCGCATTCTGTACCAGTTGGAGACGCCGCATGACTGCCTGGGATGCCCCTAAGTAAAGGACATTCCCATAGTCCAGACGGGAGGTAATCAATGCATTGATCACCGTCCTCTGGGAGTCATCAGGGAGCATCCATATGATTTTCCTGAGCCATCTCAGGATTGTGAAACAGGTGGCTGTGAGATTGTTAACCTGGGGCTCCATGGTTAGGCCACTGTCGAGGATAATGCCCAAGTTCCGAACTTGGTGAGATGGAGTTGGCACGGGGCCCATTTCAGATGGCCAGTGTCTGGGATTCCAGAGGTTAAGATTGGGACCTACTATCAGAACCTCGGTTTTACTACCGTTAAGTTTAAGCATATTGTTATTCATCCAGGAGGAAATATTTCTAAGGCCAATCTTTAGGCGTGAGGGAGAGTCCTGATTTTCATTTGATAGTGAAAAGACGATTTGGGAGTCGTCAGCGTATGTGAACATGTTAAGACCAGCTGATTCAGCTATCTGGGCCAGCGGGGCTGCGTAAAGGTTGAAGAGCAGGGGGCTTAATACTGATCCCTGTGGAACTCCATGCGGAGAAAGGTGGACCTTGGACGCCGCATTGCTGGATGAAATTTGAAAAGTCCTGCGAGTCAGGAAAGAGGCAATCCAATCTAGTGCTTTTCCTCTTATGCCCATGTTGGAAAGGGAAGCAAGCAGGGTGCTGTGGGAGATGGTGTCGAACGCCGCGCTGAGATCAAGAAGGATCAGCGCGGCAGTGTTACCCTTGTCGACCAGATGTCGTAGATTTTCCACGACTCCAAGTAAAGTGGTCTCCGTCGAGAATCCGGTGCGAAAACCCGATTGGGAGGAATGTAGAATATTATTTGCCTCCGTAAATTTGGTGAGATATTTGTGGACATGCTTCTCCAAGATTTTGGAGAGAGCAGGTAGAAGGGATATTGGACGGAAGTTTGCCAAAATTTTTGGGTCGGCTGATGGTTTCTTAAGAAGGGGCGAAACCATGGCGTGCTTCCACGATGGCGGGACCGTGGCGGAGGAAAGGGACAGGTTTAAGGTTTGACATAGTACTGTGAGAGGAGGAGTGTCCAGGAGTCTAAGGATAGACATCGGAAGGGGGTCGGCAGGAGATCCAGATTTAACCATGCCTAAGATGTCCCGCAGGCCTTGGACATCAATCTCTGGCCAAAAAGTAAGTGGCGCGTAGGGTAAGTGGGATTGGGCACAGTTGTCGTCTGTCTTAGGTCCAAAATTCTGCGTACTATTTGATTGAACTTGCTGTTGTGTTGTTATGTCCTGGTGGATACTTTCAATTTTTGATATGAAGTATTTCGCCAGTTCCTCACATTGCAGACTATTAAGGGGCGGAGGTTTAGGAGAAGTGTTTGCACCTGCTAGTTCTTTTACAAGGTTAAAAAGAATTTTGGATTTGTTGGTAGCTTCAGATATGGATTTTGCTACATAATTAGCTCTAGCCTTGTGGCATGCTTTATGATAGAGCTTGAGCTCACTTTTGTAGAGTGTGCTGGCAGCCAGGGAATAGTCCTTCCTCCATAGGCGTTCTAGTCGCTTACATTTGGATTTAGTAGTCTTCAATTGTTCGTTATACCATGGAGCAGGCGGGTTGTGGGAGGTGTTTGTTTTTTGTCCTAGCGGCAGGCAAATGTCTAGAGCACATAGGAGCCATTTGTTGATATTAGTGGCTACAATTTCAATGTCTCTGGTGTTAAGCGAAACCTCCGGTGCAGTCGCGCTGAGGATGGCCGTGAGGCGGTTGGTGTCCAAATTTTTCCAATTTCTCTTGAGGGACTTACTGGTCCCGCTAGGAGGGCTGACAGCTGTATGGTCCCCCAAGTGAAATTTTATTAGAAAGTGGTCTGACCAATCTAAGGGTAAAGCCTGCTGGCACTGAAGTTGGGGGAGGCTAGAAAACAAAGGGTCCAAAAGGTGTCCCCTTTTGTGGGTAGGGCCTGAGTTACATAGAGCGAGATTCATGGTAGCCAGGTCATCAATTAAATTTATGCCTGGTTTGTTAGCAGGGTCGTCGAAATGAATGTTTAGATCGCCTAGAATGGACAGATGGTTATAATTCACCCTTATCGAAGCGATCCAGTCCACTAATTGGGTGGCCCAAGGAAGAGTAGGGCCAGGCGGACGATAGATCAAAAGACCATTGAGAGTAGCAGCCACTGCTTTCAAACACCCGGGTAGGGCTACTGCTACTGGGTCTAGCATTGATGAAAAATATGCAATTGGTCTCCTCAGTTTTCCATGCTTCTGTATTAGAACAGAAAGTGCACATCCATTCCTCTCACTTCAGTACAACTCAAACTCTTTCTCATAATTCAGCATAACTAATGCAGGTGCTTCACACAACCCATCTCTCAATCGCTTAAAAGCTGCTAATTCTTCTTTGTTCAAATCCATGGGATCTCTCACATCACTTCTTGTCAATCGTACCAATGGCTTTGCAATCAGAGAAAAATTGCTTATCCATTATCGACAATATCCAACTATCCAGAGAAACATTCTCACTTCTCTTTGTGTCATACGGGGTCTCATTCCTTTTATGATCCTGATTCTGTCTGTCGTTATTTTTCTCAGTCCTTTCTCAATATTATGGACTAAATAATGTACTTCTTTTTTACAAAATTGCAATTTTGATGGTGACACTTTAAGTCCTCCATCTGCCAGATGGTTCAGCAAGGCTATTGTGTCTATCTCACAAGCTTCACAGGTTTTCGCGCCACAAGAAGGTCGTCGATATATTTAACCAACACTGAATTTTCGGGCATTTCTAGACTTTCTAAAGATCTCTTCAATATCTGATTAAAGATTGAGGGGCTCTCTGTATACCCCTGTGGAATTCGGTACCAAGGCAAATTACGCTCGCCAAAACGAAACGCAAAAATTTGCTGGCTGTCATAGTGCAATGGAATGGAAAAGAAAGCATGGCATAAGTCAATTACAGTATACCATTCTGCATCATGAGGAATTTGATACAACATCACAGATGGATTTGGTACAATGGGACAGCAAGACACAACAATTTTGTTTATTTTTCTCAGATCTTGTACTATCCTGAGCTTCCCATTAGGCTTTTTCAGTCCCATAATTGGTGAATTACATGGACTACTCATGATTTCTCTCAAAATACCTTGTTTTATCATTTTCTCAATTAATGGAGTAACTCCTTCGATTATTTCAGGTGTCAGTTTATACTGAGGGATATTGGGATAACTTACTCCTTCCTTTACTGTTATTTTTACTGGGTCCACATTTCTCATTAATCCCACATCTTCTCCCGTGAAATCCCAGACTTCTGCCTTCACAGTCTGTTTCAATTCTTTAGGTAATTCATCAGGGTTAAATACTGCATAGGTTTCAATAATCTCAGTCTCCCTATTTGCCATAGTCATCTTATATAGCACATCTTCATCAGGGGTTTCAAATGCTATACCATGAGGTGTACAGAAAATAGTGCAATTCATTTTGCACAGTAGATCCCTACCTAACAAATTTACAGGACTTGTGTCGCACACGACAAAGCGGTGCATTTCAGAGAATTTCCCTATATTAACTTTCACTGGTTCTGTAAGATAAGTTTTAATTTGTCTGTTGGATACCCCAACTACTTGGATTATTTCATCCGAGAGAGGAAGATTCTTAACATCAGCTGACCTAACAGTCGATCGAGTAACATTTTCATTATTTATTTTCCCATCCACAAATGGGCCTGTCTGGTCTACTTCTAGAGTTGCGCCAAGTACGCACTCTTCTTCCTCCCTTCGGCACCGTCAATAACCTTCTTCTAAATCGCTCTCGTCGCGTTGTAGCCAGTATTGCGAAACAGCGCTAGCGCGCGGCAGCTTGGTTACCTGTTCTTCGTTGTAGAATCCTGTTTCGTTACTATATTTCTGGGAGTTTTTGCTCTGTGGAAAAGGCGGTTTTGGCACCTGATTCTGTTGGGTTACAACCTGCTGCTGTCGCTGCGGTTGACCACTCACCTCATTCTGCACCTGTGGATTCAATGATGTATTTTCATTATTAGTACTTGGGGGAAATTTACACTCGGATTTCCAGTGCCCTATTCTACCGCATTTATGACATGGGAATTTCTTTTTAACTTCTTCTGTATTAAAATTTCCTTTACCTTTCCCAGAAGTGAATTTTCTGGGGCCTGTATTATTTGCTTGTTCCACTAACTGAGCCTCTTGTCTTTCTGCCACTTTTACTTGTGCCTTTCTCTTTTAATTTTCACTGTTTAGCTTCAATCTCATCACTGAAATACTTTGCATGTCTTAATACTTCATCTATTTTCTTATTTTGCCAATCTACAGTATGTTGCTTAATCATTTCACTAATTTCTGAACGTAAACCATATACAAATCTGTATACAAAATTACTCAAATCCTTTTCACTCAAATTTTCATCACCGCTGAACTGTTTAAAGGCCAAAATTAATCTTTCATATTAGGCATGTACTGACTCCTTACTTTCCTGATGAGTTCTGTCAATCTGTACCCAATCAGTTTCTTTAGGAGATACTTTATTTTTCAAAAAGACAATGACCTTCTCGTATTTCTTCATTACCTCAGGGTCTGGGGCTCCTGTCTCTGGATCCCTAGGGTATTCTTGTGTGGGACAATTTATCATTAGCTTGCATAAATCTGCTGGCACTATTATTGCAAACAGGCTATTTAGGTCAATCCATAATACTTTAGATAATTTCACAAATCTGTCCACTTGCCTATACCACTCAACAGGCTTTTCGCGTAGTTGAGGGAAATCATTTGTAAAAGTCAAAATATCCTGTCTTGTCCATGGAACATGTACATATCCTCCTCCTGGAATTTCTCTCATTGGGCATTCTGTAGAGTGACCTACTGGTTTTTCTACATTACCTCGTTCTGAATTCTTTTGCGTTTCTAATATTGATTCCACTGTCATTGTATGCCTTTCCACTAAATTCTGGCCTATAAAAGGGTTACTTGAAACATTTGGTTCGATCATACTCATTGTCTGTCTCCATAGGTTTTCATTTTGGCTCTGCTTTGGCTTCTCAGCCTATTTATTGCTATTATAAGGAACTGTTAAACAATGTGCACTATCTTTTTGTTTATCAAAAATAGGCATCACAATCAATCAATCAATCAATGACACTTATAAAGCGCGCTACATACCCGTAGGGTCTCAAGGCGCTGGGGGGGGGGGGGGGGGGGTGCCGCTACTGCTCGAACAGCCAGGTCTTCAGCTTCTTCCTGAAGGAGAGGTGGTCTTGGGTCAGGCGCAGGTCGGTCGGGAGGGAGTTCCAGGTTCCTATCGTCACTGGAACAGTCACAGCTTCTAGATTTTAATTCAATTCTCGTATCTTTTCAGTTAATTGTAAAGTTGTTTTTGCTAATTCTGCCGAATTTTTACCATTTACCTTACCATCTGATTTTCTCTCTACCTCTCTCTAAATCTTGGGACACTGGTTCTGACTTAATGATTCGTAACGTTTCTCTCATTGGGGCACTTGGTGTCAACATTTCTGGTTCTGGTTGATACGGAGGTGGATTTTTATAAAACATGTCATCAAGAACATCATCCTCCGATTCATTCACTCCATACCCTCTTGATTCAACATTATGCTTTTTATCTGTGCATGTTCTACCTCAATTTCTTCTGCAATTCTTACAGGAAATAGACCTTCAGTCATACTCGCATTCCGCCACCTTCTCATTCTGTTATCATGATTCTCATGTCCATATGATCTACCAAACATGTACCTATATCTTCCGCCACTCCTCTGTCTCTCTCTGTCATGCATTTCATCTTCCCATTCTGTCAATGCTTCAAATTGTGTTGGTCTAGGCCTTGGTTCTAGATTCATCATTTTTTCTCTCAAGTTTCTCGAAACCGCTAAATTAAACGAAGCATGCTCTGGAAATGCTAAAACTCCGTAATTTTTTGTATATTTCACCCAATTATCTAACCAAATACAAGTATGATATCCATATTTCACAACCATAAAGGATGCAGGGGTTTTCGGTGGGGGAAGTAACTGTCCTTCCCTAGTCACAATCGGTTTGTCCTTTTTGGACCACTTCTGAATTTTCCCAAACCAAGACTTTTTCTCCTTTTCTGGTGGATCGTAATACATTTCTGTCTTCCGTGTATCGCTAGTCTCTCCTTTACGACTGTTCTGGTATTTTAGCCAATCGTAGCACGACTCACACTAACGCACCAATCCGGAGCGTCTACGTCACCCTGTAATTCTCCACTCCTAGCGTGGCGTACACTAATGCACCAATCTGGAGCGTCTACATTTCTAGCTGACTGGCCAATCCCAGCACGGTCTTTCTGACGTCAGCAACTGCTGCTGCAGCTCCTGCTCGTGTTGACCCCTCCTTTACAAAACATTTCTCGGTAAGCCTTTTTTTCGTTCTTCAAATTCACAAATCTGTTAGTAACGACATACAAACGCCACCATTGTCCGCTTCGCTAACCAAAGAATAGTTAAAGACCTTTTTCACAAGAATTCCGTCTTTCCCAAGAGCAGCGCTTACCTCTGCCCTACTACGGAATCGTTACTTCCGTTGATAAAGTAGCACATCCCTCTACTTTAGCCTTCTAACAAGCATTAGCTAACTGCTTCTCCAGAATTAAGACACCTAGTTGGAGACCCAATGCTCCTGAGAAATAAAACCGGAGTTTTGCAATTAACCCGAATGCCTTTACATTCACGCACTTTCACATGAGAAAATGTAGTACATTCACACAGAATTCTGTCTTTCCCGAGAACAGCTAACAGTCTGTCCTACTACAGAATTATGACACACGTTAATAAAGTAGCACTTCCCTCTACTTTATCCTTCTAACAAGCTTAGAGAACACCTATTACCTTTCCAGTGGTAAGCGTTATCAGAGCGCCTTTTGGGCTCCTGGTACCTAAGTCCAAAATTTCACAGATGACCTTCGCTACCATACACTTCTCTCATACAGGAAATGTCTCTAATGGCAACACACGACGATGTTACCGAATCGAACCCAGACAATGCATCGTGCAACTCCAATCGTCACACGTTTTCCCCGTGTACTTACAGGGCAACCACAATTCCGTCTTTCCCAAGAGCAGCGCTTACCTCTGCTCTACTACGGAACTGTTGCAAACTTCCGACTTCCTACATCCCAGAAGCCGTGCCAACAACATAGAACTCAACACGACTCAACATAGAGTGTTAATACATAGACCAATACTTTTTGATAATCAATAAGCTATTTACAGGCAATAATCACCAAACCAAAACAATAAAAACCATCCTCTGCTACCAGGAAAACTGTTGCAGCGTGGAATTTCAAATCCTCCCTTCGTCACAGACCATACATCACACTAACGCTTTCATTCAGTCCATTCATTGGTGGGGCCCATAACACCAACACTCACACACACTCATATGGTCTGCTCTTACTGGAGGGAGAAGTGTTCCAAACGCCGATGTGAAAAGAATATCTTATAACCTAAAGGGATTTTATTTACATAAACATACACTAAATAACCTTAATCCTGCACATCTTAATCCTGAACCTCAAGATATTCCTTCCACTTTGCCGATGGATCAAATTAGTTGAGTTGGAAAAGTGATTATAATCATCTTTCATTAATATTCAAATCTTAATCTATTCATTCTCAATAATACCCCAACACATTTGCTTGTTAATCAATAATATTGTTTATCTAATTAATGCAAATTTTAATAAAACATTAATCAAACCACAGAACACCATATTTACCTAATCTGGCTATTAGTTGTCCTCAAAGTCAATCAAGTCGTCATACAGCACGCTACAGTCCCAAAGATTGAGTCTGGACCATAAGCGTGTACACATCAATCAATACCCATCAGTTTGAGAGTCTTCAGTTCATCAGGAAAATGAGCAGCAATTTAGTCTGTCAAAGATTCAGGGAAACAGCTGTCCTGCAGTGTCACCGTCCTCTCCGTCAGCATAACGTCAGGGAAAATAAAAGGTCCGCAACTGCAACTGCTACTGCAATGACTCTTTAACTCACTATTCTACCATCTTTTATAATTAAATTAATGACAAAATGTAACGAAAGTCAGTTTTAAGCACATCTGATTGGTTGGTTGAGATCGTCCGTTTCGCTTTCCCAAAGTCTATGATGTCACACTGTCAGAAATGATCAATCCGGTTTATCAAAATTGTCCATTGTTAAAGCTCTTGGCTAAAGTCTAGTCACGACCTTGTTCTGGTACAGGCTGTGTGGGTCATCTTGAGACCACTTGATCAGGAGCCTGGAGCATGCGCACTTGGTCTGAAACCTTGTGGAATGGTAGCTGTCTCGTCGTGTCCGTAGGGCGGCCAATTTGTCATAGGCCAGATTGGTCAACTTAAGTAAAACAAACACAAAAAGTAATTAAAACATGGAAATAACAAATAAAATGTTTAACCCTCACTAATTCCCCTATGTGTGTGTAATTATCTAGCATACTGGCAACACTTAAAGCGTTTATATTCACCCAATGATGTCACCTGGTGCAACTTACAGTTACGTCACAAAAGCAACAAATATCATGCAATATTCTATTTTTCTAGTATCAGTATACATACGTTTATTAGTTTACAAGTTATTTTAGCCATGCAAATGCAAATCCCACGTGTAATTCATACATTAGTAAGGTTGATTAGGTAAAACTCAAAACACATTAATATTATTACAATGAATAGATTATTCTAATTAGTATGAACATGCGGAAATGGGGAAGGTATACAAAATTTTGTACTACCCGCTCCGTCATAGCGTCCGCTAGGCCATCTGATCTCTCCAGCATTGCCGGTGCAGGGAGGCACCAGGCAAGGCGGCCCCTACTCCCCCGTACTATTTGCACTCGCAATAGAGCCATTGGCTGCCATGCTCTGAATGGAGGGGGGAACATGGGAAATACTGTTAGGACACACAACCCATGCAGTCTCTCTCTAAGGGACGATTTCCTCCTCTACATTTGAGATACCTGCATGGGACTCTCCCCCATCTATACCACCTTACAAGCATTCATGCATGTTACGTGTCTATAGTTTAACTGTGAAAAATCCAGTTTGTTTCCACTGGGACGATCCTTGCCCCTTACCGAGGTTCGACTAGGCGGGTGGTGGCTGCAGTGTAAAGGCGATGTCGTGCAATGCACATGGGTGCAGCTCTATCATTCTCCCACTGACCTCTTCAAGGGCAACCTCAAAATCCTGGGTTCAAGTCTGAAAAACTCTTCCATTGGCAATGATAGGCAAAATAGCTGTGTCAAAAATAATCATATTCCCTTGTCGTCGCTATTATTTCGCCAACCTCCCCATTATCCCTCCTCGCAGCTTCTTTCAGGACCTTTACATACTATTCAGAGATCTTATCTGGAGTAATCATCACCACCGCAAAGCACTACAGAAATAGCAACTGCTCACAGCCGTCTTGGAGCCCCCTCTTTCGAGGCCTACTTCTTAGCAACACAACTTCAATGGATTTACCGATGGCTGGCGCACCGCAACCTGGCACACAGTCTCCTGCTGCCTAAAGCGTCCCCCACCACTGGCCACTACCTCTCATGGTGACAACTGCACATAAACATTAGCTCTGACATGACATGTTATCCCATAGACACCTTCGTTCCCTCTACAGGGCCTCCCACACCCCCCTGATCATCCAGAGATCTCACTTCCTGGCACAATTGTTCTCTTACAGTGATTGGTGATCTATTTCACGATGTCCAGCTCCTCACCATCGACCAACTCATCAGCGACTTCACCGTTCCGTGGGGTCAATACCTAAGGTTCCATCAGCTGCAATACCCACTTAGAGCCCAGTGATCCATCATTGATACTGAACCTCCTACTCACTCTGTCATCCAGTCCCTACTAACCATGGGCACAGGCCGCCGCCTCATAACATGGCACTATAGGGCCATAAAGGAGCACACAGGGGCCCCGCTCACATTGCTCAGGGACAAGTGGGAGATGAACTTTGGGCCAGCACTGCATGGCTCTGAATGGGAAAAAACTCTTGCATTCCCTCACAAAGATTCACTCCACGCCTGATTTAGGTGTATTCAATATACCATGCTTCACAGGGCCTATCTCCCACCACACCGGCTCAACTGCTTCTTCCCCACAGCCCGACTTGGCTGTCTCCGATGTCAAAAATTCGTAGCCAATCTCCAACACATGCTATGGTCCTGTCTTTCTCTCTCTACGTACTGGCAGGCAATCCACTAAATGCTCAGTGTAGTGGCGGAACTCCCAGACATAAGCACCTGGGAAGCTTGCACCCTAAGTATATGCAAACATGGAAATTGAATGGCAGTCAGGAAGTGCTAAATGCGTTATCACCATCACCATCCACTGGCATTCACCCGCAACCCCCCCCACCAGGTTGTTGGTGGCCTAGCACAATGCAGTTCAGTGCTGGGAAAAGACAGAAGTTGAGGTCCTGTGCTTTGAAGAGACCCGGCGCATCCATAGGCACCCCATCTCCCCTGTGTACGATGCTCCACTCAACCACTTTCTTCAACTCACCCGCAATTACGATCTTCCCCTATGACCCCAGAGATGTGGCCCTCCATGTGCCCAAGTGTTCCCCCTCCAACCCTGTTCGGCCTCCTCTTGTTGCAGCCCTCGAGAGATTCACCTCCCCCCAATCTTGCCAGCACAGCACATCCTGGAATTGGCTGCAATCTTCACCGATTCCCGACTAGATCCCCTCCTCCCAATATGTTACTCCTAGAGACCCAGAGTCTGCTTGCACCACCGTTAAAATACTTATGTGATTCAACGCTCTGCCCTGACCATTGGTCATGTGAGGATAATCTATCCCTCACCTCCTTATCCGTTAACCGCAGTAGCAGTTTTAAAGACATGTATATGGACACAATGTTGCTTATGATCAGTCAATGTGTCTATGCTTGTTTTGTTAAAATAAAAAACAATAAAAAAGACTCGTTAAAAAAAAATTAAAATATGAAGAAAAAAGGGTGAAAATACAGACTATTCCAGGCCCCCAATCCTATATCAATGGCTTGGGCAGCAGGTATTATTCATTTTAATGTATATTATATTAACAAACTGTTGTTGTGCTCATCACTAAATTAGACAGACAGTGGCACCACGTGGCAGACTGTCATAAGTGCTGGTGTTGACAATGAAATGCCGGTGCCGAGTGCCGAAAACCAGTGGCTCAAATTAAGCACTGGTGCTTAATGTTGAAGTGCTTGTCAAATAAACAAATACATAAATCTTACTGCGCTGGCCATTTTCATGCACAGGGTTACTTTACCAGGTCATTCTGGTGTGTGTGCGCAATGGGTGACGTTGGTCCGGATGTTTGAGTATATGCACAAAAGGAAATCCTACTTTACATTTGTGTGTGGTCAATGCTCTTCTCCCACTCTGTGCAAGCACATGCAGGGTCCCAATTTGTGTGTCTGCAAATGGCCCTCTATGTGCGCACACATTCACACGGGACTCCCTTGCTGTGCATACTATCATTTTAACCAGGGCACGAGTCGGGGGTACAACAGGTACATGGCATCCACCCCCTAATTTCACAGGGTGGACGCTGTCCCCTCAGCCAAAAAGTTAGGCCCCACAGAAATATGTTGAACTTGTCCCAGTGTAAGACACTGGGACACATTCAGCAGCTCCTGCACGTTGTCTGCTTTCCATTCCCAGCAACAACGTGCAGGCAGCGAGGAAGCCTTTATTCACCTCCAGCTGGCCCAAAGTTAACGTGCCATCCGGCCTCCTTGTGTTTGTATATGCTGATTGGGGGCCTCCTGGAACCTCACACTTAAATGTAAATGCCACAGAGGGAAACAAAAGTACTCAGCTTGCCTTCTCTTCACAGGTACTTAAGAGAGGCACGCTTTTGCCTTTGTTCTGTCCCTGTTTATAAGTGCGGACGTTGTAAGACTCAGATGGGTTAGTCTGTCCCAGTATTTACACAAATAATTTAAATAGTGATGGAGCGGCTAAAGCTAAATTTGCATACCTCCTCTATTTTGCATGAAAGTACTAAACAGTTAACAGACTAAAATAACAGTTTGGACTAACTGTTTATGTGTTATACTAATCAACGATGTGCACCTTTATTAAACACCAATTACACGTGGGACTTACTGCTATTTGCATGGTAGAATAACTCTAATAACTAAATTTTGTACGCCTATTAATAGTAGTACGTGTGGTAATAGGATATCTCATGATTTATGTCACTTTTGTGATGTTTACGTTCCCATTTTGGACCGAAGGGTGAGTTTTATTGCTTTAAATGTTGCTAAAAGCTAGGAAAATACTAATATATAAAGGGAAGAGTGAGGGTTTAACGTTAGAATCTTCATATCTGTGCATTAATTATTCTTTTGTGTTTGTTTTGCTTAAGTTGGTATTTGGGCCTACCAAAACATGGCATCCAAAATGGAGTTCAGAAGTGAACACCGTCTCGTGAGCATGATGCCTACTGCGCAGACTCGGATGGCTCCGTAGACCTCTAGGCAACCTCAAGTCAGCACAGTGTTCCTCAAGGATAGGAACATGGAGGACTGCCAAACTTCAGTCAGTAAAATCTGGTCTAAATGAAAAATTGAGACATACAAGCAAAACTTTACAATGTTGCATGAGGACGACATGGACCGAGGAAGTGAACCAGCAAAATCCATGAGAACCCAAGCTGATGTGAAAATTGGACGATATTACAAAATTCATCAAATTGACCAAGCATCTGCTTCCTTAGTCTAAGAATGTTTCACGTTATCCCGAAATTCATTATAAAAAGGGTAGTAGAATAGGGAGGGGTTGGCATTTCTGTAGTTTTCGATGACTGCACACCCCTAACGACCCCACAGGCGATGACAGATGCTTGCACGATTCCTGGTCCTTTGGAGATCTTTGGGACTGTAACGTGCTGAGCAAAGAACTTTCGGACTTTGATCTTTGGCCTGCTTTATTGGGACAATTAGACGGCTAAATTCGGTTATGCAGAGCCAAATGAATTAGGAAAAATTCCGATAGCAAGAATTGGTAAATATAAATGTCATACGATTTGTGCTGATTGAACAAAATTCTAAACTTTGATTGAACAAAATGCTAATATTAATTGCAAACAATATTTAGATAAACAAATAATTGATTAATAGAAATTACGAGTTTGTGGTTTTTCAATGAAGAGATTAGAGGATTCTAAGGCTTAAATGTGTTTTAGCTGGTTCTAAATCCCCATCAACCAGTCCAACTAATTGGTCCATCGACCAAGTGGTGGAGTGCCTTGATGTTTAAGGTTAGGATCCTATAGGTGGTGATGCAAATGTGTATACTGTAAAATAACTTTTCTTCCCTATAGCTAATAAGGTGCACCCCCACATGTCCAGCGCTTCCTTCCTCCTAAGTGCAGACCTGTGAGAGAGATGTATGAGTGTTGGTGTTATGGGCCCCACCAATGACTGCGTGTGTGAATGAGCTAGTGTGACGACGGGTCTGCGACGCAGGAAGGATAGTTGTAAATTTGCCCTTTTTCCCCGGTTTCGCGCTGTATCAGTTTATCCGGTAGCAGAATGATGGTTATTAATGGCTAGTTTGGTGATTATTGCTTATTTCCGATTTTTTGATTATTGATTATTAATTGCGGATGTTTGGATGAGTATTGGTTTATGTACTAACATTCTATGTTGAGTCGCGTTGCGTTCTATGTTGTTTTTTAAAGACTTCTGGGATGTAGGAAGTCAGATGCCTTGTGGCAAGTAAAGTCACATGGTAAATTGTTTGTTGCCCTGTAGGTACACAGGGAAAGCGTGTGACGATTGGAGTTCCACGACGCATTGTCTGGGTTCGATTTGGTAACATCGCCGTTTGTTATCGTTAGGGACATTTCTGTGTGAAAGTGATGTATGGGTAGCGAAGGCCACCTGTGAAATTTTGGTCTTAAGTAACAGGAGTCCATGTGAGCTCTGATTACGCTTATCACTGGAAAGGTAATAGGTGTTCCCTAAGCTTGATAGGAGGGTAAAGTAGAGGGAAGTGCTACTTTATCAACGAATGAAATAATTCTGTAGTAGGGCAGAGGCAAGAGCTACTCTCGGGAAAGACAGGATTCTGTGTGAATGAACTACATTTTCCGTATGAATGTGTGTAAATGAAATAGCATTCGACTTAATTGTGAAACTCTGGTCTCAATTCTCAGAAGCAATGCATCTCCAACAGGTGTCTTATCTCCAAAGAAACGATTAGTTAATGCTTGCTAGAAGGATAAGGTAGAGGGAAGTGCTACTTTATCGGCGAATGTAATGATTCCGTAGTAGGGCAGAGGTAAGCGCTGCTCTCGGGAAAGACGGAATTCTTGTGAAAAAGGTCAAGACTATCTCTTTTGTTTGCGAAACAGTTAATGGTGGTGTTTTTATGTTGTTGAAGATTTTGAGTAAAAGAGAACGTAAGAAAAGTTTGCCGATAAATTTTGTAAAGAAGGGGTCAGCAGAAGCAGGAGTAGAGAAGAAAAAGCTGACGTCAGAAAAGACCGTGCTGGGATTGGCCAGTCAGTAAGAGACGTAGACGCTCCGGATTGGTGCGTTAGTGTACGCCGCGCTAGGAGTGGAAAAGTTACAGGGTGACGAAGACGCTCCGGATTGGTGCGTTAGTGTGAGTCGCGCTGGGATTGTAGAATTGCAAAAGTGACATAGACGCTCCGGATTGGTGCGTTGGTGTGAGTCGCGCTACGATTGGATAGGACAACAGAATAGTCGTAGGAGAAATCTTAGCGATATTAAGAAAAGAAAATCATGTATTACGATCCACCAGAAAAAGTCCTGGTTCGGAAAGATCAAGAACTTATTTAAAAAGGATAAACCGATTGTGACTAGAGAAGGACAGTTGCTTCCTCCACCGAAATCACCCGCATCCTTCATGGTTGCAAAATATGGGTATCATACATGTATTTGGCTAGACAATTGGACAGAATATACAAAAGATGATGGAGTTTTAGCATTTCCAGAACATGGTTCATTCAATTTAGCGGTATTGAGGAATTTAAGAGAAAGAATGATGAGATTAGAACCGAGACCTAGACCTACTCAGTTTGAAGCATTGACAGAATGGTAAGATGAGATGTATGAAAGAGAACGACAGTGGAGTGGCGGAAGGTACAAATATATGTTTGGTAGACCGTGTGGACAAGAGAATCATGAAGACAGAATGAGGAGATGGCGAAGTGCAAATACGGCTGATGGTATGTTCCCTATGAGAAGTGCTGAAGAGACTAGTAGTAGAAAATGTACAGGGAAGAGAATTAATACAGGATCAGAAGGTTATAAGTATGGTGTGCATGAGTCGGAGGATGATGTACTTTAGGACATGTTTTATAAAAATCCACCCCCGTACCAACCAAATTCCACATTGTTGACACCAAGTGCCCCAGTAAAAGAATCACCACAAAATATAAAGTTTGATTCAATGCCACCTGAGGTAGGAAGAAATAATCCCTTTAGAGAAACAGAAAATACACAACCTGGTAAAATGACAAATGAAAATTCAGTTGAATTAGCTCAAACTACTTTAGAGTTAACTGAAAAGATTAGGGAATCGACTAAAAACATGGAAGCTGTGACTGTTCCTGTAACAATAGGACCCGTAATGCCTATTTTTGATAAGCAAAAGGATAGTGAACATTGTCTAACGATTCCTTATAACAGTAATAAACAAACCAAAATGGAAAGAAGAGGTTCAAGAGAAAATCCATGGGGACACGTGGTAGGAACTTCTGGACTAAGTACTCCTAAAAATTTGACAGTAAATCAGAGTTTAGTGAATAGAGCAATAATGATGACAGAATCAGTACCAGGGTCACCAAAGAGTTTAGAACAAACAAGAAATGAAACAATTCCTGTAGGTCCTATTTCTGATGAATTAAGTGAATGGTTAAGTAGTTTACAGCAAAAAGATGCTGAACCTCGACCTTTAGATGTGGCTAAATTAAAAATAGTTTTAGAAGAATTAATAGTAGGAACTATTCCCACAGAAAAATTAAAAGCATATCAGGATGAAGAACTAATGTTTCTATGCAAAAGTATAACATGGAGAGCAAGAAAATCACATTAAAGATTGGAAGAAGTAGCAAGTGAAATGGGTATCGACTTTGAAAAAATAAAATCATTACAGAACCCATACAGAGTAGACTTTGCTGAAAAGGACATTGAAAATTTGAATACCGCAGGAAGAATAACTCAGATTAAAGATCTAATTGTTTTACTGAGAAAATGGGGCGATGTAGACAAATGGAAAAGTAGGTGGTTTTAAAAACAAGATGATGCAACAGACAAAACGTTTGCAGCTTTCCCAGTAAGCGAAAAAGAAAAGGTGGTAACTGAATGTCCCATGAGGGAGATTCCAGGCGGAGGCTATGTGCATGTCCCCTGGACCAGACAAGACATTTTATCATTCACAAATGACTTTCCTCGCTTGCGCCCGAAGCCGGTTGAATGGTACAGGCAGGTAGACAGGTTTGTAAAATTATCAAAAGTACTATGGATTGACTTGAACAGTTTATTTGACATAATTGTGCCAGCAGACCTATGGGTAGAATGTAAAATTACAATAGGTTGGCCTACTCAAGAATACCCTAGGGATCCAAAAACAGGTGCTCCTGATCCAGAAGTAATGAGAAAATATGAACAGGTAGTTAACCTCCTGAAAAATAAAGTGCCTCCTAAAGAAACTGATTGGGTAAAAATTGATAGAACTCATCAAGAAGTAAAAGAATCTGTACATGCCTACTATGAGAGATTGTTGTTGGCTTTTAAACAATACAGTGGTGATAAAAATTTGAGTGAGAAGGATTTGAGTCATTTTGTATATCGATTTGTGTATGGGTTGCGTCCTGAAGTAAGTGAAATGACTAAACAGCATACAGTGGATCGGCAAAATAAAAAGATAGATGAAGTACTGAGCTATGCAAAATATTTTCGTGATGAGATTGAAGCCAAGCAGCGTAAATTAAAAGAAAAAGCCATGTGGGCTCAAGTAAAAGTGGCAGAGAGACAGGAAGCCCAACTGATTGAACAAGCAAAAGGTACGAGCATGAAACAAAAACCCAACATTGGGAAAGGGAAAGGACAGATTAGTATAGATGAAGCCAAAAACAAGTGGCCATGTTATAATTGCGGAAGAATAGGGCATTGGAGAAAAGAGTGTAAATTTCCCCCAAGTGCTAATGGCGATAATGCATCATTGAATCCACAGGTGCAGAATGAGGTGAGTTGTCAACCGCAGCGACAGCAGCAGGTTGTTGCCCAACAGTGTCAGGTGCCAAAACCGCCTTTTCCACAGAGCATAAATCCTCAGAAATACAGTAATGAGACAGGATTCTACAACGAAGAACAGGTAACTAAGCTGCCACACGATAGTGCTGTTTCGCAGTATTGGCTACAACGCGATGAGAGTGAGTCAGAAGAAAGTTATTGACGGTGCCGAGGGGAGGAAGAAGAGTGTGTACTTGGTGCAACTCTAGAAGTAGACCAGACAGGCCCTTTTGTGGATGGAAAGGTAAATGACGAAAACATTACTTTCCTAGTAGATACTGGTGCTACTCGTTCAACTGTTATGTCAGCTGATGTCAAAAATCTTCCTCTCTCGGATGAAATAATCCAAGTAGTTGGAATATCCAACAGACAGATAAAACCGTATCTCACTGAACCAGTTAAGGATAAAATAGGGACATTTTCTGAAATGCACGTTTTGTCGTGTGCGATTCAAGCCCTGTAAATTTGTTAGGGAGAGACTTGCTGTGCAAAATGAACTGCACAATATTCTGTACTCCTGATGGTATAGCTTTTGAGACTCCTGATGAGGATGTACTATACAAGATGACTATAGCTAATATGGAACCTGAAATTACTGAGACATTTGCTGTATTTGACCCCGAGGAATTGCCTCAAGAATTGAAGAAAACAGTAAAAACGAAGGTATGGGATTTTACAGGAGAAGATGTGGGATTAATAAAAAAATGTAGGTCCCGTAAACATTTCTGTAAAGGAAGGAGTAAGTTACCCAAATATTCCACAGTACAAATTGACACCCGAGATAATTGCAGGAGTTACTCCTATAATAGATAGGCCTGGCCTAAAATTCCGTTCCGCTCACGGAAATTGCAATGATTTGACATTTCCGCGTTCCGCGGAGAGCGCGAAAATGTCCAAATTTCCGCAATCCGCATTTTACCGGAATTTTTTTGCTTGCTCGAGCTGTAAAATAATACATTCTCGCGTGCGCGCGATCGCCTTACCTAAATCCCCGCGTTCGCCGACAAGTTTTCCCGATCCGGTCGCGTTCTCCATGAGATGTTGGATTGTTGGTAGCCATTTGCGCTGTCTCGCGATAGTTTGTGCCCGCAGTAACGTCATTCGTCGCGCGATCACGACTTTCTTCTTGCGATCATGCACCGCGAGACAAGTGAAAACAAGATGGCCGCGCCTGCGAGCAACCGCATGGGTAAGTTGGCGAGCCACGACCACGCAGAAAATACCGCGAACGGGGGGGGAAAAAAACTTCTGCGTCTTCGCGACATTTCCACGTGTTTGCGGAGATTTTTTACATTTTCGCGATAATTTGCAAAAGTGAATTTCGCAAATTCCGCCCACCCCTAATAATAGACAAAATGATTGAACACGGTATTTTGAGAGAAATAATGAGCAGTCCCTGTAATTCCCCAATTATGGGTCTGAGAAAGCCTAATGGAACTTTCAGGATAGTACAAGACCTGAGAAAAGTGAACAAAATTGTTGTATCATGTTGTCCCATTGTACCAAATCCATCTGTGATTTTTTATCAGATTCCTCATGATGCAGAATGGTACACAGTGATTGATTTGTGTCATGCTTTCTTTTCCATTCCTTTGCACCCTGACAGCCAACAGATTTTTGCGTTCCGGTTTGGCGAACGTTCCCTGGCATGGTGCCGAATCCCACAGGGGTTTACAGAGAGTCCCTCAATATTCAATCAGATTCTGAAAAAGTCCCTAGAAGATTTAAAAATGCCCGAAGGTTCGGAATTGGTTTACTATATCGATGACATACTTGTGGCATCAAGAACTCGAGAAGCTTGTGTAGTGGATACCGTTGCATTGTTGAATCATTTGGCGGATGGAGGACTTAAAGTATCCCCATCGAAATTGCAATTCTGTCAGAAAAAAGTACAATATTTAGGCCATAAAATTGAAAAAGGGCTAAGAAAAGTAACTGCAGATAGAATCAGGATAATCAAAGGAAGGAGAGCCCCAATGACTCAAAGAGAGGTGAGAATGTTTCTTAGAATGGTCAGTGGATTAGTAATTTTTCATTGATTGCAAAACCTTTGGTACGTTTAACAAAGAGTGATGTAAAAGACCCCATTGAATTAAATAAAGAAGAGTTGAAGGCTTTTAAACAATTGAGAGATCGTTTGTGTGAAGCCCCAGCTCTCGGCATGCCTGAATATGAGAAAGAATTTGAACTCTGTTGCAGCAAAAGAAATGGATGTGCACTTTCTGTATTAATACAGAAACACGGAAAATTGAGGAGACCAATTGCATATTTTTCAGCTATGTTAGACCCTGTAGCTGTAGCACTGCCTGGTTGTTTGAAAGCTGTAGCAGCAACTTGTAAGAGTCTGGAACAGAGTGAAGGAATTGTGATGGGATATCCTGTGAGAGTATTTGTGCCTCATGATGTAGCGATCCTTTTAACTAGGAGCCACACTCCCACATGATCGTCTAACTAAATATGAGAAAGTCATATTAGGTGCAACGAATGTGAGCCTTGTGAGATGTCTGAATGTGAACCCTTCAACACTGTTACCTGATGCTGAGAATGTGGAAGTCAGAGATGATGTGGATCATGACTGTTTGGAAGTGCTTGATTTTTGTACCAAACCACGTCCTGATATAAAAGATGTACCTTTGACAGAAAGTGACTATGTGATGTTTGTGGATGGATCATGCCTGAGAACGGATGAGGGAATTTTGAGTGCAGCGTATGCAGTATGTACGGTAGCAGCTGTATTGGAAGCATCTTGTCTGAAAGGAGTGAAATCAGCCCAGGCTGCTGAACTTTTTGCATTAACAAGAGCATGCAAGTTGGGAAAGAGTCTGAGAGTGACTGTGATAACCGATAGTCAGTATGGCTTTGGTGTGGTGCATGACTTTGGGCAGATTTGGTCCCAAAGAGGGTTTTTGACATGAAGTGGAACTCCTATAAGGAATGCTGAAGAGGTTGGAAAATTGCTTGAGGCGATACAGCTGCCTAAGCAATTAGCAGTGGTGAAATGTGCTGCACATTCGAAGTCTGCTGATTACATTTCAGCAGGAAATTAGTTTGCCAATGACATGGCTCAAATATTGTGCACAAAATCAGAATTCAGTTAATCGTGGTAGGGAAAAAGAAACGAATTCATGTCCATTGCTGTTTACTAACACTGTGAATACATGAAAAGAAGTGAGGCAGTTACAAGAAGAAGCAGGAGATGAGGAAAGGAGACAGTGGGTAAAAGCTGGATGTGCACCACGGGAGACTGCTCATGTGTGGATTTATCGGCATGGAAGACCAGTCATGCCTGATAGCATGGTTTCTACCAAGGCACGGATGTATCATGGACAAGCACATGTAGGAAGAGATGCTATGATCAGACTTTTCAAACAGACATGCTATAATTCAAAATTCAGACTTGTAGCTGAAAGCCTTTGTCAAAGATGCCTTATATGTCAGCAATACAATCCCGGAAGAAAAACAGTGGTAAGTCTGGGAACGATAGAACGAGAAGGAGGGCCTTCCACAAGAATGCAGATTGACTTCATTGAAATGCCTCCCTGCAACAGGTTGAGGTATGTTCTAGTGATAGTTTGTCTCTTCTCTTGATGGGTGGAAGCATACCCAACTAGAAGGAGTGATGGAATTACAGTAGCAAAGCTACTATTGAGAGAGTTCATTCCCAGATTTGGTTTTCCAGTCACGATCGAGTCAGATAGAGGAAAACATTTCCATAATTAAATCATGAAATTAATTTGTGAAGCATTGAATGTACAACAGAAACTACATTGTGCCTATTGCCCAGAGGCTTCTGGTGTGGTGGAACAAGTAAATTGCACCATTAAGAACAGATTGGTAAAATGTGTTTAGCCACAGGTTTGAAATGGCCTGATGTCTTGCCTCTGGTACTCATGACTATTAGATCTATTCCGGATCGGAATACTGGCTTATGTCCTCATGAGATAGTGATGGGGAGAGCAATGAGACATGTTTTCATTCCTGTCAACAAGCTATTGCCTATATCTGATGACTTGGTGTTGGATTATTGCAAGGGGTTGGCTGATTCCGTTCATTCTGTGTTTCATCAGGTTGGATCGGATGCAACCACTCTTGAAAAGAAGCCAGCTCATGATCTGAGCCCAGGTGACTGGGTAAGAATCAAAGTGCATGGAAGAAGAAATTGTTTGGTCCCAAGGTGGGGTAAACCACGTCAGGTTATCCTGACCACGACGACAGCTGTAAAATGTGCAGGAGTGAAGAATTGGATTCATGCTAGTCATACCTTGCGAATTCCAAATCCAGTGGATAACAGAGAAGAAGAATACTTTGAAGAATCTGATACAAATTCCGAATCAGATACAAAAGAAATAAGAGTAAGACCAACTCCTGAGAGGGGGGAGTCAGAACCAAGTTCAGTTGTAGCACCATAGAATCTACCATTAAGAAGAAAATTGCAAATTTCTGACACCAGCTCAGAATCAGACACTGAACCAATACAAGCACATAAGAGTGTAAACAAAAACAGTGAAGAGACTGTCAAAGAAATTCTTGATAAAGATGTTCCGCATGAAAAGGCAAGAGAAATTCCACCTGAAATTACAGAAGTAGATGGTAAGGTACCAGATACAGAGAGAGAGGGAAAGATTATTGCGGAAGACCCCCGAGGAGATGTAGGGAAACCATACATCCAGGTAGAAGAAGGGACAGTCAGCAGGAAGATTGTGTGGAAGAACCACGAGGAGGGACAGAAGTAGATAAGAAAAAGGAAGTGGTGGAAAGAAGGACTACTGAAAGTAAGAGTCAAGTTGGAACTGAATCGGAGGACAGTGACGAAGAAGTACCAGAAGGACGAGTCCTGAGAAAAAGAGCATGGAGAACTGAGAGAAATGAAGAGGGAAATAAGTTAAAAAGGCCAACAAAGGATGAAGTTTGGTCAAACCAGATAAAGAGATTGAGATACAGATTGACACGAGTAAAGTCATCCAGAGCTGAAGAAGCGAATGAGGTGTCTAGCCATGAGAAATCAAAAGACATTAACAGACACCATTAGAAGAAAGCCTAACCAGAAGTATAACTCACCAGAATGGTCGTATGTGGCCCTTCCTGAAGTACAAGAAGAGGCAGACAGCCAAGGGGATCCAGATGTGACTATACCAGAAATGGTTGAGGACGATGAAGAATCGGAAATCCTGAGAGTTATCTTGTCCGACATCGGGGAAGAGACGGATGTTAAGGAAATTCTGAATCAAGATTGTGAGAGAAAAGTGAAAGACAATCAAATGCCAAACTGAGGAGAATAAAGTGCTTCAGAAAAGAAACTTGAAAATTACTGAATAAAAGACATAACATAAAAGAACCAAGTAGGTGCTTAGAGCCTTGGGTTTAGACAAAACTAGTTGTGAAGTAGACAATGCTAAGTCAAAAGACACTGATCAATTTCTGAAATAGCAAACACAGAAAGTAGAAAATCTACATGTGTGTTCCTTCGAAGATGGTGCAAAATGTGTTGTTGTTGTACAGGATTACTAATGCTTCTGTGGAGTGTGTTGGCTTTAATGATTTCATTTAAAGTTACATTAGAAACAATAGAAGGTCATAGTGAGAATAAGACTGATGTAGAAAAAATTCAGAAGATTTATCCGACTAAAATAGATAGAAATTATTTACATAAAGATAGGTCCATAACTGATTTTTCAAACAATGTTTTCTCAAAATTTTTATATGAATATGTAAAAACAATGGATGTGAGAGATTGCTATGTATGCATGCAGTTGCCTGCATCAGTGTCTGAGGGAGTGACGTACCATCACCTTCCAGTGACATATGGAATAACATGTAGCGTATTAGCAAGTTTGATTTACAAAACAGGGAAACTAGAATATTATTTTTCCGATGTAGATAACATATTTTCACAAGTACCTGTAGTCCATAAACTGAATAAAGTAAAACCTGGTAAAGTATTAGGTGAATTTTTCTTAGAAACTAGAGAATTAACATTAGAGTCAGTATTCAAAAATAATCTCACTTGTAGTCTGAAAAGAGAAAAGAAGACTTTCTTAGATATGATAGAAGAGAGGAGAACAAAAATGCAAAAGAAGGTACCTGAGGGAAAAGAAGAAAAGACAGTTTGGGATGTTGAAAGAGAAAAACATTTGAAAGGAGAAGCTAGTCCAGCAACGGCTTTAGATTGGCCTCAGAAAGGGAAATTGTGTATTAGAAGAAATCAAACTGTGTATGATAACTATTTCATAGGTGCAAGTGATTGCCATGATACTTATAGAATCATGGGTGGATGGGGATTTAAAGGAGGAAATGATCCGGTATTTCCTGGATTATATTTTATCTGCGGGAACAAAGCTTATTATCGATTACCTGACCATTGGTATGGCACATGTTATCTAGGCCTGATTTTCCCAAAGATATTTCATGTGGGAAGAGGAAAAGATGGTGCACACGAGATAGGTAGACAACTAACACGTAGAAGAAGAGAATCTTGGGCAGAAATTGTAGGAGACATTTTTGGAGCATTGATACCAGCAGTTGGAATATCTCTGAATGCACATAAAATTAGGAAATTATCAACAGTAGTGGATCGCTTGTCAACAAGCACTGCTGGAGGATTTTTATTGGTAAATACCGAAATGGTTGCCATGCGAGCCATGGCAATGCAAAATTGACTTGCCCTTGACATAATTTTGGCAAAAGAGGGTGGAGTCTGTGGAATGCTGAAGGTTCAACATTGTTGTACTTATATTCCTGACGAAAGTCAAGATTTTAAGACGTACATAAAGAATATAACTGATTTTGCATGAGGAGATTTTTCCACTGGAGGTTGAAGGTATTTGGGAAAAATTTGGGAAAAAGTTTTCTACTATTAAGGACTTTTTACTAAAATTAGGTAGTACTTTTATTGGTAAGGTTTTATTTCCAGTAACATGTGTGATTATTCTAGTATTATTTCTGAGACTAGGATGTTTATGTAGCAAGAAAAGAAACTTACAAATACATATAAAAGGAGAAACTGCAAAGAAAAGAGAGAAAGAAAGAAAAGAAAGAGAATTGGAAGATGTAGAATTAGAAGAATGACAAGCTAGAGTGTGATAACCTGCACTCCAAAAGTATTTAAAAAATTGTAACAATGTTTATCAAAAAGTGTAAGTTTTTTAAGAAGAAAGGTGCTGCCCTTGTAAAACCTGATTAACCCCCATCAGGCTCAAATGAATACAAAGGAATTTCAAACAAAGACTGTTTGAGTTCAAAGGCGCACTGTTCACTGGCCCAATAAGGTGCAGATTTCTTTTATACAAAATATCAAATTGATATTTTGTATAAAAGAAATCTGCACCTTATTGGGCCAGTGAGCAATGCGCCTTTGAACTCAAACAGTCTTTGTTTGAAATTCCTTTGAATTAGAAGAATGGAAAGAGAATGTGTGTAAGAAAACAAAAGAGGAAGAGACAGGGGAAACAATTATGTGATCTAACAAAACATAAAGAGAACTGAATTCATTTCAATTGCAAATTTTATCAAAATTTAAGGGTGTTTGTGGTGATATTAAAAATCACCAAAGGGGGGGATTGATGGAGCAGGTAAAGCAACATTTTGTATACCTCCCCTATTTTGCATGAAAGTACTAAACACTTAACAGACTAAAATAACAGTTTGGACTAACTGTTTGATGTGTCATACTAATCAACTATTTGCACCTTTATTAAACACCAATTACACGTGGGACTTATTGCTATTTGCATGGTAGAATAACTCTAATAACTACATTTGTACGCCTATTAATAGTAGTACGTGTGGTAACAGGATATCGCATGATTTATGTCGCTTTTGTGATTTTTGCGTTCCCGTTTTGGACTGAAGGGTGAGTTTTATTGCTTTAAATGTCGCTAATAGCTAGGAAAATACTAATACATAAAGGGATTATTGAGAGTTTAACATTAGAATCTTCGTTTCTGTGTATTAATTATTCTTTTGTGTTTGTTTTGCTTAAGTTGGTATTTGGGCCTACCAAAATATGGCATCCACAATGGAGTTCAGAAGTGGTGATGCCTACTGCGCAAACTCGGATGGCTCTGTAGACCTCCAGGCAACCTCAAGTCAGCACAGTGTTCCTGGTCGAGGATAGGAACATGGAGGACTGCCAAACTTCAGTCAGTAAAATCTGGTCTAAATGAACAATTGAGACTTACAAGCAAAACTTTACAATGTTGCATGAGGACAACATGGACCGAGGAAGTGAACCAGCAAAATCCATGAGAACCCAAGCTGATGTGAAAATTGGACGATATTACAAAATTAATCAAATTGACCAATCATCTGCTTCCTTAGTCTAAGAATGTTTCATGTTATCCCGAAATTCATTATAAAAAGGGTAGTAGAATAGGGAGGGGTTGGCACTTCTGCAGTTTTCGATGACTGCACACCCCTAACGACCCCACAGGCGATGACAGATGCTTGCACGATTCCTGGTCCTTTGAAGATCTTTGGGACTGTAACGTGCTGAGCAAAGAACTTTCGGACTTTGAGCTTTGGCCTGCTTTATTGGGACAATTAGACAGCTAAATTCGGTTATGCAGACCCAAATGAATTAAAAAAAATTCCAATAGCAAGAATTGGTAAATATAAATGTCATGCGATTTGTGCTGATTGAACAAAATTCTAAACTGTGATTGAACAAAATGCTAATATTAATTGCAAACAATATTTAGATAAACAAATAAATGATTGACAGAAATTACGAGTTAGTGGTTTTTCAATGAAGAGATTAGAGGATTATGAGGCTTAAATATGTTTTAGCTGGTTCGAAATCACCATCAACCAGTCCAACTAATTGGTCCATCGACCAAGTGGTGGAGTGCCTTGATGTTTAAGGTTAGGATCCTATAGGTGGTGATGCAAATGTGTATTCTGTAAAATAACTTTTCTTCCCTATAGGTAATAAGGTGCACCCCCACATGTCCAGCGCTTCCTTCCTCCTGTGTGCAGACCTGTGAGAGAGACGTATGAGTGTTGGTGTTATGGGCCCCACCAATGACTGCGCGTGTGAAGGAGCTAGTGTGAAGACGGGTCTGCGACGCAGGTAGGATAGTTGTAAATTTGCCCTTTTTCTCTGGTTTCGCGCTGTATCAAGAGCACTATTTTATTTATTTTATAGCGCTACGTCGTGACGTCATGATGCCATTTGCATACTGTCTTACTTGGTCTGTCCCCCCACTTCTTTTTATAGTACTTGTGCCCAGATTTTAATGTGTTGATACATGCATACCGCTGGCTCACTGTGACTAATGACTCTGACTGTGAGCTACATTTTTGGAGACCTTTGTGTCTTCTTAGCTGCAAAGTGATTGATAAGAATAGAACAGTCCTAAAAGAAAATATAGAGGCAGAAAAGAAACCAAACTATATGGAAAACAGGCATTGGCACAGTCAACAGATCTCATAGAGGGGAGACCTATTGACTTTGCTTGTTTTTCCCTCCTCTCTGTCAAATCTCCAGAACTGAAACCCAAATCCTTCTAAAGCCATATGAAGTAAGCGAGATCAACAAAATGAAACCAGCTGCTGCTGGCCAATAAAAGTAAGGGAAAGGAGAGTGAGAGCTGCCGCTGACCAATGAAAACAAAAGAATGGTGAGGAACGAGCAAGCCTACTAATGGTACGTAATGGGTGGGCTCTACCCCCTTTTTAGATATTTGTTTAGAGAACAATAGACACGCAAGCGACGCTGTCTCGTGTAAGACTTAAAAAGGGGTTTTATTGCATAGCTGAGAACTGTGTAGGTTGGTCTGAAACGTTTCTCGCCAAACACCCTCTCCATTTCAATGAAAGTAGCTCCCATTCAAACGCCAATTAGCCTGACTCAAAACTATCAATAACTATAGAATTGCGTACTAGTCTTAGGCAATGTGGTTCCCTACGTAAAATGTTGTGTTCACGAAAACAGAATTAAATTAAAAAACCCTCGGTAATAAGTGTACGACTAACATAAGTACAATGGCATATTAGCAAACTTGACCGAATCTATGCAAAATAGATTTGTCACGTTGCTCCATGCTTTTAAGAAAATATAGCTTACGTTCCATCTTCCACTTTGCAATCAAATGTGCGCAATGCGGACAATTCTAGTGCAGAAACGTTATGCACGTAGGGGGTCAGGGCAGGGATACTTTTCCTCCCATAATGATAAGCTCGCGTTTGGATCAAACATTCGGTACTTAAGCAGCCTATTTTCTCCATATCTGTGATTTCATACAGTCACTGTAATCTGTATTTTACTCAAAACCAGTGCTGTAAACATCCCTTCTTATTCATTTTCAAGTTACACCACTTGGCCAAAAGCGTGCTGCAGCGCCATCTTTTGGTCAGGAACGTATAACGTATCTGCTGGGGACTGATCCTAGCTAGAGGAACGTCGGAGCTGGACACCAGAACATACACCAAAAAACAAAAAGAGCATAAAATTAGAGGTGGGGGTAAGAGAGTAGCCAGAAAAATAAAATACCCCCCACTCTGATCCATATATAATAATAAATATACGAGTAAAGTGAGTGATCCTAATCACCCCTGCCCTTATTATGAAGTGCTTTGGGAATTGTACCTCCGGGGAAAATTTGCAGAAAATGGTTCAAAATGATAAATATTACAGAACGATTTTACAGGAATATGACCCCAAGTTACATATTTACCAGCACTGGCTTATTTTTCTCATTCATCCTTTCCATCATTTTGCTTTCCTTTCATGCTTCTTCCCTTCTTTGCACTATCTTCCCTTTTTTGAATGCATATTTCTGCATGTCTTTCTGTCTTTTTTTCCTTCCGGCTATTCTTCTCTTATTCCATCTGACCTTTTCCTAGCTTTCTATCCTTCTTCATATCCCTGTATTCTTATCATGCTCATGTCGTTCTTTCGCACCTTTTTTCTTTTTATATTCCATCCAGTCATTATTTCTCTTTTTCTCTTCTTTCCTTCAGTCGCCCATCTTTACATCTCACTTTTCTTCTTTGTTTTTTCAATATATTTTTCTGGTTTCTTCCTTTCTCTCCTTGAATTTTTTTAATTTTGTTGCGCCTGCCTTTCTATTTTTTCCATCGTTCTTTCTTTTCGTCCTTCCTTTTTCTTCTTTTACATCTTTTTCCTTATTTCCCGTGTTCTTTACTGTCCTCTTTCCTTTATGCTTCTTTTTCCTTCCTTCATTATTTGTATTTTAATTTATTTCCTTTATGCTGTCTCACTTCATTTGCCTCTAACTCACCTGTTGTGTGCCATTTAAAAAAAAAAGTATTTCTCTCAGTCACCGTTTTAGGCCATGTTCAGGTTTTCTTTGGGTCCCCACCCTGCAGCTGTGTTATTGTAGTTGATTCTAGCAGTTTTATTACTTTGTCCTAACCTCTATTGACCTGTGAGCACATGATAAAAAATTAGAAGGGCAAACAAATAATTTGATCTGCTCCTCTATCACCCTCCGCTTAAGCTGTTATGGCGGGTGGTTAACAACGCCCTTGGGTGGGGCAGTCAGCAAATTAACAGGGAGGGCCGAACCAACGTTCGGGTTGGCACTAAAAGCCAGTGCACGAGCCGAGCCATTAAAAAAATTGGCATGTAAATAATACAAAAAACATTATGTGGGAATATAATAAGGTGTCTTCAAAATTCAAAACAGTGTGTTTCTTTCACACGAGGAAGCGTTTCATTTTAGAACATACGATTATATCTCTGCATTGAGAAGGGTTTATTAAAAGCGAGTTTGTAAACATGAACTTCGAAAGATAGATATTTTATTGTGTAATTAATTAAAATCATTATAAAATTTCACTCATAATCATTAAAGGAAAGGGGTTAACAATTATAAGACCTGCTGCAATGTACTTTAATTTCAAAGATTTAGAAATCAATCTCTCTTTGAAATAGCATGGAGTCAAGTTTTAAGTTTTAGGATTATTTTAGAAATATTCCCACCTCCCCATCCTAATGAAAATGTTACTAGTGAACTAAGAGGCAAGTCAGTTGTCATGTGCCTAGATTCTTATTAAAAATGGAACAACTTTCTAGTCTATCAAATCAAACACAAGAAGATTTTCTATGGCACACATCCTGAACTCATGTATTTGAAGGTGCTCTCAAATGTGAAAGTGACCAAAAAGGAGAATCATAGAAATAATGTCTTTATCTAGGATCACCATTTGGTCAAGCTGAAAGGCATGCATTGAGCCAAGGTTTTCCGGTTTCATGCTGTGCATTTCAGCCACTGGACAGGTATCTACTGCTCGCTCAGGGGTTAATGCTTTTCTGCTGACCTACATCCTTGCTGAATGTAGAGGCTACAGTGTTGGCACAGGTATTGGCAACCAGGCTACGGACATTAATCACCTCCATTGTCCATCCTGACCAGTCAGGTTTAATGCCCCATAGGAGTACCCGCCTCAACCTGCGATGCCTATACAGAGTGCGTCACATGACCAGATCACCCCGAGTGAGACAAGCAGCGCTACTGTCAAAATGGCATTTGATAGTATTTAATGGAAATACATTTTTGCTACACCTGCCAGACTTGGCTTTGGGCCGAAATTTTGGGAATGGGTCAGGCTTTTGTATCAGGTGAAGCTGGCCAGGGTGAGAGTCAATGGTGCGACGTCCTATATCTTTGCCCTACACAAGGGAACCCAGCAGGGATACCCCATCTTACCCATCATCTTCACACTGGTGCTCAAACCTCTGGAGGCCTGTGTTCACCAAGACCCATTTTTATCGGGAGTGCGGGCTTAAGGAGGCTGGGAGGAATATATCTCCCTCTATGCTGATGATATCCTACTGTACGTAACTCAGCCCTCCCTCTCTGTCGGACAGATATTGCAGGTCATCGACATCCACTGTATCAACTGGGCCAAGTCAGTGTCTTCCCCTTGTCGGAGGAGGCACAAAGTCTCCCTCCTAACTGCATGGCGCCAATGGTGCTAGAAGGGTTTCAATATCTGGGGATCTATATCACCTGTGACCCCCAGGAACATCCTCCCACAACTAGACAGGCTCCGAGGTGATGTGGTCCATTGGTGAACTCTCCCGTGGTCATTAATGTGCAGCGCTATACAGGATGATGGCCTTCTTACTCCTTTTGTATGTGCTCTAAAACATGGCATTCAAAGGACACTGGAGTTGTTCCAGAAGATCGAGCATGAAGTTCAACTCTTACTGTGAAATGGTGACTCCCTGTGCATTGCGCTGAAAAGGGGGGGGTCTATGACGGTGGCCTGGTGGTCCCTGACTCCTGAAGTACTACTTGGCGCCACAGCCCTTACCGATAAATGATTGGGTAGTCTCAGACCGACAGGAACTGGCATTTAGAGTAGATAGAATGGCGGCCATGAGAAGAACCTGCATTGTAGGAAACGGGTGTGTGACCTGCCCGCACACACCCAGGCGGTCGTCAGGACGTAGAGAGAAGCTATGACCCATCTGAGCTGGAAGGGTTGGCTCACCAACTTGACACCATTATAGTGTAGAGACCTATTACAAGAGGTTGGGACCCTTTAGGTATTCTCAAGATGGGAGCAAATAGGTATCGAAAACCTAGGGAACATCTGGAGAGGCCAGGCTTTGATACGTTTTGGGGACCATTGCCAGGAATACAAGCTGGTAGAAACAGAACGGGATGGCTACATCTGACTGGGTTATGCTCTCTGGAAACATATCTTAGAGGCTGAAAAACTGCTGGAGAAATACCTGCTGGCGGACAGTTTACATACGGAGTCCATTCCAGACAAGGGGATCTCTACAATATATAAACTAGTTAACAATTCCCCTGAGCCACTGGGGGCGTTGAGGGACTCCTGGACGGCAGACCTAAGAGACATAGACGATGAAGAGTCGGTGTACAACATACAGAGTCCACAGGAAATAGCAATTTTACGGGGGTCTGACGCATAGCAATATCGCTACACTTCGCATCTTCTGCTGATGCGAGGACAGGCATAAGCATTGCGTTTTTATTTTGGAATTGCTGCTAATCCGTTTTAATAGTTGCGTGTTGGGAGATTATCTTTTAACCTTATTAAAATTTGCACTGCCCACTCACTTGCACTCTATAAAACAACTCACCTCGCTATTAGCGAGACTCCATTGATTTGGGCCAATCACCGGGCGCCATCTTTGTTTGCGCTCTAGTGGTTGGGTCTACTTAAACAGGGAAATGCAAGTGCGCAGCGCGCGCGCCGGAGGTGCGCCAGAGGCAAGCCCGTCTGCGCCAGTTCGCGCTCCGATCGTGCCTGGCGCCAGAAATGCAGCCAAAAACACTGCCCAAATCCACATGGCCAGAATTAAGTACTCCAGGGAGGCCCTACTTAACATTGACAAAGATCGGCAAGGGGAATTTCTGCAGGCTTTGAACTGTGGTCTGATTAACAGCAGATCAATGATAAAACATTACCAGGAGATCAATGACCTGCTGGAGGATTTAGATCTTGATCTGCTGTTCATCACGGAAACCTGGATCAACCCTGACTCCTCAGTGGAGCTGGGTCTTGCGTGCCCAGCAGGCTATAAAATCCTTCAGAAGCCGCCTGACGGGGAGAGGAGGAGGGGTAGGGATCATTTTTAAGGAAAAGTGGGACTGTGTCCCATTGCCGATAAATGATATAGCGGGGTATGAACTCCTGGGCTTCTCTTTACAGGAGCCCAAGGGGAGAATGTTGTCAGGCATGGTTTGCTATACCCCCCCGGGCCTGGATTTCCAACATCAGGCCCTACTGGATACTATTATTACCCTAGCATTATCACACTCCAGATTGTTGTTCCTAGGGGACTTTAATCTTTGGGACACGGGGAGCCTAGGAAACCACCTGAAGGCTCTGAGCCAAACTTGTGAGAACTGCGGTTTGCAGCAGCTTATTCAAACATCTACTCACAAGGGATGAAAGATGCTTGACCTAGTTTTTGCTAAGCAGTCTGAAACAGAGGTACTCAGTATAGCCCCGCTGAACTGGACTGATCATTTTTTGATCCAGTGCAGAATAACCTTGCCTAGAAACAAACCGACGGGAAGAAAACTAACTACCTACCGGTGGGGGAGAGACTGGGCGAAACTCCCCAAATTGGGCCCGGCACCCCTATTTCCTAGTCAGACCTTACTTAACCCTGGGGAGGCAGTTGAGGAGAATTACAATAGATACTGTAATTCTATCAACAATGTTCTGGAGGAACTTATCCCAAGGAAAAAGCTCAAGGTTAGAAGTACGCCTACTGCTCCCTGGTTTAATGAGGAGTTGAGAGCGCTACGTGCAGCTCGCCGGCAGAATGAGAGAAGGTGGCGCAGGGCCTACCTAGAAACAGATGAAAAAGCTTTAAACTCTATACAAGCCAAATATAAGCAGGCTATTAGGGAGGCCAAGTCACAATTCTATGCTAAATCCATTCTGCATGCACCTAATGGCACTAAGGCCCTCTTTAATATTGTAAGAGATCTTAGTAACCCTGGATGCCTGGCTAATAGAGTCCAGCCATCGCAAAACCTGTGCAACGAGGTTGCCACCTTCTTCATTGACAAGGTCACTAAAATCGTGGGTGGACTTGACCATAGCGCAAGGGTAACTCCGCCTTCCAGTGAAGCTGTCCGGAAGAACATCTCTCTGAACTACTTCCCACCCCCCACGGAGGATGTTTTCAGCAACATAGCTCGGCAGATATCATCTGGCTCGCCCCTTGACCCCCTTCCTCACAAAATCTGGAAGGAGTTTGGCCCTGATTTACTTCCAGGCCTGTGGCAAATCTGTTGCCAATCCTTGAATGAAGGGGTAGTACCAGACTGCTGGAAACGGGCGATAGTCACCCCCCTGCTGAAAAAGCCATCTCTAGACCCTACGTTGCCAGTCAATTTCCGTCCCATAGCTCTACTGCCATTCCCTATCAAAATTCTGGAAAAAATGGTCAGTAAGTCCCTGTCAAACTATTTGGAAGAAAATCAGTTGTTGAACAGGGACCAGTTTGGATTCCGGCCGGGGCATGGGACGGAAACTTCCTTAACAACAGTGTTAGACAAACTTTGAATGCGAGCTGACAGTGGAAAGTCCTCAGTACTAGTGCTGCTAGACATATCGGCCGCATACGACACGGTCAGCCATGCCGTACTGCTGTCAAGACTGAAAGGTTTGCACCCTGAAATGGATACATTCCTATCTGGAAGGCCGGCAACAGGCAGTTATGCTGACACCGTTTACCTCCCCCTGGTCTCCGGTTCGCTATGGAGTACCCCAGGGCTTGGCAATCAGCCCGATTCTTTTTAACGTCTACCTAGGCCCACTGATCCCTATTATAAAATCCTACGGGATCGAAGTGGTCAATTATGCGGACGACATTCAATTGCTGTTTTCCCTCGAAGGAGAGCATGCTGTCCCTATGAGCTCCTTTCAAGCATGTATGGGGGAGGTCTCAGACTGGCTGAAGGCCAACTCCCTACAGCTGAACGCTGGGAAAACAGAGCTATTGCACTGCCACGCTGCTAGAATGTCTACTCTTCTCCTGGGCGAGTTTAGGCTCAGACCAGAGGATGCCCCTATAGAAGCCGCTAAAACAGTCCGCAACCTGGGGGTCATGGTGGACGAAAACCTCCAGATGCAAACCTAGGCCAACAAAACAATCAGAACCTGCCTTTCCTTGCTGAGAGCTCTTCGCCAAATTCTTCCACTTCTACCAAGCGAGGCTAGGCACTTAGTAGTCCAGAGTGTAATTCTGAGTAGACTGGACTACTGTAACTCCTTGTATTTGGGTGCTCCCCAATACATTGTGCAGGGGTTACAACGAATCCAGTCCATGGCAGCTAAAATGGCACTGAAGCGACAACGTGGCTCCTCTGTGATGCAGGCATTGAAGGATCTACATTGGTTGCCTGTGAAAGACAGAGTTAGCTTCAAGTCCCTGGTCATGGTCTACAAAGCCTTACACAACACAGGCCCGCTACCCTTGCGAGAGCGTTTCTCATGGTATGAACCAAAAAGACTCCTCCGCTCCTCCAGTCAAGGCCTAGTATCCGTCGCTAGAATTAAACTAGCAAGGATGGGAGGCAGGGCCTTTGGCACGGCAGCCACATGCCTCTGGAACAAGATCCTCCAAGAACTGAGACGGGCCGAATCCTTGCTGGGCTTCAGGAGAGGCCTTAAGACTTGGCTATTTGCCAAGAACAGGTAGCAACTTCCCTAACTAGCTGACTGATCATCCTACATGCTCTATATCATCCTTGTCTCTAAGCGCCAGGATACCCGTTGTGTGACAGTTGCGCTATATAAAATGTTATACAATACAATACAATACAATACAATTTTGTGCCCTGTTCCGGCTTGTGCAATTTAGAATTCTGCACTAGTCTTACTACTCGAGGACTCTGATAAAACAGGATAGGCAGAGAGGACACAGCACATTTCCTCTGGGGGTGCAGACAAAAGGGCACATTTTTTCCACATCCTTTGGGAATGTCCAGTGATACAGGAATACTGGTGAATTTCAATGGAGCAATGTCTCCGCCCTTGTCCGTGGAAGTTCCCATGAATGCCAAAGGGCTACTCTTCATGATCACATGGGGGAGAAAGTCTGGCCCCATTAACACAAGATCTAGTTAGAGCAGGCTAGGGTAGACAAGCGCAATGTAGCACAGGCATGGGGTAAGGCAGCACCTCTGTCCATTGAGAATTGGGAGCCGGACCTTGATTTGTGCCAGAGGGCAGAACAAGTAATTCACCAAAGCAATGGTTGCCCCAAGAAATGGGAAAGAGTGTGGGGGGCCTGGCGTGCCTTTAGGGGATATGAGTGGGAGGAGGGCATGGTGAGGAATAAGGGTAAAGTAGGCTGCCAGGTTGGTTAGCTGGGGGCACGTTCTGCACAATGAAACAGGCCATAAAAGAGCCATCCTTGAAGTGTTTTTATCCTTTGTCTTTGAGTAGGTAGATCTCCCTTGCTGTGAATCGTTTGTAATATTCTGATTTAGCTCCATGTACATGCTGTCTGATGAGTACTGTTTCAATAAAAAAGAGTTATGTTATGTTAAAACAATTTCTAAAGCGCACATTCACCGACTGATTTCAGGAGTTTAAAAAAAAGAAAAAGGGTTAATGCTTTTTCTTTAATTTTTGAATGATGAGATTATAGGGTAGGTGACAGGCAGAGTCCATGTTTTATTTTGGGCAGTTTTACATAGAGCAAACCTTGCCCATGAACATAAGTGCACTTCATTTCATTAGTCTTTATTATCGATCATTTTCATCATAAAAAGACAGTTACAAAATGAACATTTCATACAAGATTAAAAATAAGAAAAATGTCTAAAAACACAGATCGGCTAAAAACATAAGATGAACACAATACTAAAAACTAATACCTCCTATTTCTAATAATCCAGGCACAACCTAAAAATGTGGCCACTGCCACTACAATACATTCACTGGTGTCAAATCTTAAGATATTTAGTGCCTCAAGCCCTTGTCTGGTACCCAAAGTGCGACATAGGGGTTTAAGCCATTTGGTCCGGGGGGCGGCGTATGCCGGACAAACGAAAAATATATGACCCACTGTTTCCGGACAATCTATACACCAACGACAGGAATTGGAGGTAACACCCTTCCATTTTTTTGTAAATGATTTAGTAGGTAGGCTGCCAACCCTCATTTGATGATAGAGCTTCCTATCGATGGGTCTAGTAATGGTGTCCCAGTAGGCTTCTAAAAGAGGGACATTTTTCTCCACGAGAAACCTACCAGACAGAGACTCCACTGGGGCTAAGGTTAGTTGTTTTTGATTGACCATTGACCAATAAAGGCTGTTAAAAACTTTTTTGAGGGGGAAGGTGTTAGAAACTGAATCGGTCCAAAGGGTACTCAGGCCCATGGAATCCAATAGTGAGCTAACTTGTTTAAACCAATGGATATTGCCGGCACTCAAAATTGCACGGACGTCCAGGAAAGCCTTTGCGTATGGCCCTAGTTCCGGGACCGTCCATAGTCTCCTCCAAAAAGCCAATGGTTTAAACCTGGCAATGTCTTCAAAAGAATGACAGCCAAGGTCAAGCAATAACGGTTTCACTGGGGTAGAGCAAGGGAGACCCGTAAGAAGCCTAAAAAATGAATATTGGGCCTTGACCAAGGGGGAAAGATCAGAAAAACCCCAAAGTTCAGCGCCATAAAGGATGGCTGAATTGATCCTGGCATTGTAAAGTTTGATGGCGGGACCTATTGTTTTCATCTGGGATTGTTTTTGTTCTTTTACCAAACACCCCGAAAGTTGGGCAAATTTAAGGGATAAAACATCTATTTGTGGCTTCCAATTCAGTTTGTTTTCGAAAACAACCCCTAAATAAGTCATGACTTGGGCACGTTCAAGGGTGTCCTTATTCATGGTCACATTACCAGTTGCGCATTTCCCTTTATTAAAAACCATATATTTAGTTTTCGAAACATTGACTGACAGATCAAAGTCAGAGCAGAAGTTAGTGAAAACATTCAAGGCTACCTGTAAGCCGGACAAAGTCTGCGATAGACGAAGGGTGTCGTCGGCAAACAGGAGGAGTGGAATTTTTGTTCCTCCCAGCATGGGGGCGTCCGTAGGCGTAGATAAAAAGTACTTAACAACACTGTTAATAAATAACAGAAACAGTGTCGGCGCCAGGACGCATCCTTGCCTGACACCCCTGTTAACTTTAAACCTATCGGTGACCTGTCCTTGATTCCCCCAACGTACTTGGGTGAAGTTGTTGTCATGCAACCTGATAACTAAATGTAGGAGGTCAGCAGGCAACCCTAACTCTGCTAAAACCGCCCAGAGTTTAGTCCTATTGCCTAAGTCAAAAGCTGACCGAAGGTCAACAAAAGCGGCGTACAAAGTACCGCCGCAAAGGTAAACCGTTTTCCAGACGATCAGTTGGAATTTGAACGCCTAGTCGATGGTACTAGTGCAGGGTCTGAACCCGGCCTGCAGGGGCGAGATGGTGTTCTCCTGCTCTATCCAAGTCAGGATTCTAGCCAGGATCATCCTAGCAGTGATTTTTTTGGACCGAGTCAATTAAGCTAATCGGGCGGTAGTTCCCTGTGCAGGAGCGATCACCCTTCTTAAAGATGGGCAAGATTTCAGCGCCCATCCAGCATTCAGGAATGGCGGCCCCCTTAGCTATAGCGGTTGCCATGAGTGCGATGTAAGGCACCCAATTTCCAAGGTCAGATTTAAAAAGGTCCGCTGGGACACAGTCTATACCTGGAGCACTTCAAAGCAGACAGAATACATGAAACTTTTTTTCCAACGCATGCATATTTGCCGGGATTCACAGGATACTGAGCCGAGGACAGATGCAAACCCGGCTCCGCATGCATGCTCAAAAGCTGTAGCCACTAGTTCGCATTTCTTCTCTAAAGGCTCAGATCGTTTTTGGCTCGAAGTTCCAAGACGGCATCAAGAAGGGCCAGAGCTTGAGCTCTGAGTGGCTCACTCACCTGTAACTAATGGTAACTTTTTAGAGAATGGAACTGTACAATGAACCATTTCTTCAAGTTGGATACCTTTAGATAACCCACTGACATCATCACACCATGTATCTGTACTGCAAAGATACAAATATAAAAGTGTTTTCCACTCAAATCCAGCTGGTGTGTTTTTCAATGTTTATTTTCCGCCTTTTCACTTCTTTTTTATTCCATGCTAGATGGCAAATAAAAACAGGGTATATCAAAGCTTCTTGGTTTCCACATCCCCAATTAAATGTAGAGCCAATAAACACTGAAGAGGAAGCGCTTGGGACAACGTACAACTCACGTTAATAAAACACCTGCAGCTCATGAGCTTCCTTTTTTTTTTTTTAAGTTTTTTTTTATTTGAATCATCATCATAGTTACAGCGCTAATTCATACAAGTTTCAAAAGAGGAAAGACAGAAATATATAATTACAAAAAACAAAAAATATATAAAAAACCTTAAAGAGAGACTAATAAAAAAAACATAAAGAGTATGAAACAGATAATACATCATATGGGCTCGGCTGATGAACCTATCAAGCATTCAGAATCTAGTTATCCCTCAGTTCTTAACTTCCATTCAACAATTGGTGCCCAGATTAGATTTCCCATTTGCTTTAGCTTCCATCCCCTTTTATCATAAAGAGCCTTCTCTAAGGTATATATGGCCAGCAGCCGCGAAAGCCACTGTTGAAACACAGGCGGATTCGGATCTTTCCATAAGGACGCTATACACAACCGACTTAAAGTAATCGCCAGGAATATAAACTCTTGCGAAACTGCTTCGGTGCCTTCCCTTACCACCCCTAGAACCATAACCTCATTTGTTAAGTTGATAGAGATCCCGAGTGCTCTATCCATAAACTGTTCAATGGATCGTTTAAAAAGATCTAGTTTGGGGCAAGCAGCGAACATGTGTATTGTATCTGCCTGTGTGCTCTGACATCTCGGGCAAGTTGTCCCGCTTCTTCCCCCCCACTGAGCTATCCTATAAGGGGAATGGTACAGTTCGAAAAAGGTCTTATAGTATTGGGTTTGCAGATTTGCTACTCTTAATATTGTATTTGCTAGTTTTAGCGATTTTTCAGGCTCCTTCTCTGTTAGATTTAGCTTTATTCTCCATTTCTCGAATACTTTTGCTTGGTCATCATCTTTATACTGGCACATTACTTCATATAGCTGGGTTATTGTGCAGCCCCCGCCATTTCTCATCAGCTCCATTATTTCCTCTCTCTTATAGTGCGTATTACCTGCTTGTTTTTTAGATAGTGTAGATCTAATCTGCAGATATTTAAAAAAATCTTTGCTCTCTATGTTATATACTGATTGTACTTTGTCGAAAGCCATCATGCCTGTACTATCAATGAGATCTCCAACAATTTTAACCCCTGAGCTATCCCAGCGTTTCATTGCTAGATCATGAAATACTCCTGGTAGAGCCGGGTTCTTATACAGGGGAGTGTAGAAATGTATTCTTCCCATATCAATCTTTTTCCGAACCATGGACCATACTGACCCTGCTCCCCCCAGTGTTTTAAATCTCGTTTTTTTATAGTAGTTTGGGTCATAACGCATTAGCGATCCTTTAGAACCTTCCGATATTAGCTCGTATATATCTGGGATATCATCGTTATCTCTCCACCTATCTTTTATGTTCCCGCCCAACAATCCTCTAATAAACTGTAAGACAGCGGCCAGATAGTATACCTTAAAATCAGGGGTTGCTAAGCCTCCCCGTTCTCTAGATAGTGAGAGAAATTTTATGGCTCTACGTGTTTTACCTTTTACCCATATAAAACGGTTGGTAATGCCATCAAGTTCTTTGAACCAATTATTACTGAATTTTAAAGGGATGGTGCGAAATAGATACAATACTTTGGGCAAGAATAATATTTTTATTACATTGGACCGGCCTATTGTTGTTAAATGTAAATTATTCATTCTATCTAGATTTTACTTAGCTTTCTTGATTACTGGGTTTAAGTTTTTTTCGACAATCTTCGTTATTTCTGCTGTTATAGTGATTCCAAGATAGGTTGCTCCCTCTGTTACTCTGCTGTCTGCTATTGATACATATTTGTTTATAACGATCTGGGTTTTTCCCCCATTTAATTTATACCCCGACAAAGGCCCAAAAAATTTGGCTTCGCTCTCTATTCCTGCTATTGCGGTGATGGGATCGGATGTGGTGATAGCTAGATCGTCCGCATAACCCAGTATTTTTGTAGCATATCCATTTAAAATTATTGGAAGAATTCTTCTATTTAACTCAATTCTCCTTATGAATGGATCGATATAGATAGCAAGGAGTAGCGGGGAACAGGGACACCCTTGTCTAGTCCCACGCTTAATATTGATCATTTTGCTCTGTTCCCCCATAACTCTAAGTCTAATCGTGGGTTTTCTATACAAGACTTTCAAGGCCTCTATACAGCCTCTCCCGATATTAACTTTCTGTAATACTATCCATAGGAAACCCCACGAGACCCTATCGAATGCTTTTTCAGCGTCAAATAATATCAGAGCCATAGGGTCTCGTGAGGATGTCGTGCCATCAAACAGTGTGCAGACCCTCCTTATGTGATCCGCCGTTCCCCTCCCGGATATAAACTCATGTTGTCGCATGAGTTTCCTTTGCATTTTCAGTTAATTTATTTTGCGTTGAGTACATCGCCAGAATTTTAAAAAAATGTAAGCCTTTTTTGTGCATTTTGTGAGATAAATTTTAAAACTACCATACCATACGTTAAACTGGTATACATTTCTTTTAGTATAGTGCTAATAAATTATGTACATACTTTCATGACAAAATCACGAGAGGAAAACGTGTTTCATTCTCACCTGAAGAATAACTCAGGGGTAAATATGACACAGATAGGGTAGCTCAGGGTTTAAGGAGTCACAGATTCACAACCCAGTTTCAAATATCCAACCATTCAAACATAAAATATTTCCTTTAAGGTAGGTGACACAATATTTTCTCTGTGCTACAGAGAAGTACAGCAAATTGCGGTAGAAAGTGTGATATAAAAACACCAGTATTAGCCCTTTTCCTGCGGGTTCTTTTCTTTCATCTAGTGTTATATATTTTGCAGTTCAAAGCCTCAGGGAATATTTGGTTGATACTGTTGCTTGAATGATGGAGAATGGAGCAAACTGCATTGGCTTCTGGCCATAGATTTTCCACTTAAAAACACAATTAAGTTGTGCCTGAGGTCCTTACTTGTGATTTGGTTGTGTCGCATGAACTTGTGCTGCTGGCGTGCATGCTCATGGTCAAAGTAAATGAGGGAACCTGAAGTCATGCTTCATTCAAATTGTTTATTTCTGAAATTGGAGGGATTTAGTTGGAAAGTGTATGATTCTTCACATTGCAGTTCACTACTTTCCTGGCTGATTAGTTGTTGATTTGTAGTTTGCTGGAAGCTTACTTGAGGTTCAAACAATTCAAAGTTCTAGGTTTTTACAGCGTTTCAGATGGAAATGTGTTTTTCTAGTTCACTTATCTGGGATTAAAGGGATATACATAATTCACTGGCCTAAGCTGAGAAGGAGCAACCTCTTAGTGAGATTTTGTTAACACGTGGCACGTTGCATTGTAGCAGTTGGTTGGGTGGGAAGCCTCATCCATGAGCAGTGGTTATTACATTTTTCTTGAATAAAGGGTCCTCCTATTCCTTGAAATGTTTAGGGTATTACACACAATGTTTTAAATGTGATCTGGTGAGACAGTGGGCGTCTGTGCAAGGTCACATGGTCTAGGGCGATGTGGTCCTAAGCTGTCAGGTCTAGAGGTAGCGTGGTGTTATAGCGTGATTTCTCCCCTTCTTTCTTTGCATTGATATTTTCCCTTTTGTTCAGCCTGAATAACTGTAGAATGTAGTATGATGTCACGGAATGTTGGAGTGCTTGGTCTTGGTTAGAGTGTCAGTTGAAGATCTGAGGCTGAGCAGCAGGGAGGCTGCTCCTGGTGGGGCTACTACTGTTTACCATCATACTTACTATCTACCTTCTCTCTACCTACTTGGAACTGGATATAATAAAGCACATCCTTGGAACCTACTACTCGATTACGTTTGGACTTCTTTACTCAGTACACCTGGCTACTGAGACTTGCACCCTTTGTAATTTGTTTATGAAGGACATTTTTGCCTGGAAAGAGCACACGTGTGACTTGAACTCTATAGGAGAAGTCTAGATAATGCAATATTCATTTTCTAATTCTGAGCGTCTTCATTGAAGAATTCACTGCTGTATGTACTTGTTGAACTAGAGGAAGATATGCATCTAGGGTGATAACAGTTACATCTTTTAGTAACAGGAGAGCAGATAGTCTCCTAGATCTGCAGGCCATACAGGTATGTCTTATGCTAGTATTGAGCTTCTACATCTGCGGATTTCTGTTTTTCTGTAAATGCAGTTTATGATGGTTCGCAACTAAGCATGGTGTCAATCTCAATGTCATGATGTCACTGTGGATCTTGAGAATGATCTGTGTGTATTCTGCATTGTTGTGCCAAAACAGTCTGAGGGATTGAACCAACCCAAGTTAAGGGCTAGGATAGATGTTGAGGAGAAAGGGGAAGATAGTTATGCTCTGGGATTTCCAGGTGTCCAGGGTTAAGAGATGACTGGTGTTAGGGAAATAATAATGTGGGTCTGGTTGGATAGAAAGAAGGACATTCTGTTGAAGGCTTCCCTTAAATGCCCACTTTCTGTAGTCATGTTAGTATTGTGAGGTAATGGACAGTGTCAAATGCAGCAGACAGATTTGATATGCTGGTATATTCACATGTGCCTTGTTTGCATGAGTCTGTGGTCTTAGTTTGCCTAACATGGAGAATAAGATAGATGTATTCACTTCTGAAGGATGTAAATCAATCCATGCATCTGAAAGGATAGTGTTTTTGCAGTCGTATACATCAAATGAAATTGCTTAAAACCTTTCCTGGTTGTTTTGCCAACAAGAATTCATTGGCTATTGGTCGGTAGTTTACAGGTGCTGGTGTGAAAACGTTTTAATTTAATCAATTCATCTTGTGACTTACAACAGGGGTCTCCTGGTCCGCATCTGAAATGTTCTTCTTTGCAATGGACCTTTGCCACCATTTTAGATTGGAGCATCAATCAAAAACTTCTCAATAATCATCATCAATGTAGTCGTTTATTTCAGTCAATGATGGAAGTTTTGGATTCGTTTGAAAACCTTTCTTTATCTATAAGAATTTAGCATATTGTTTTGGTCTCTGTACTCGAATTAGAAAATCAGATAAATACGCTTTCAGAAATATCAAGAAAATCATGGTTAGAGTCAATTAAGTAAATTACAGAGTGTTCCATAAAAGAAATACATCCCTATTTTACTCTAAGCAGACTCTAACCTGCCGGAACCCCCTAAAGAGTCCTTTCATAAAAGAGCAAGATTTAAAGTGAAATAGAATCAGATTGAAGTCAAACTCCTCATGAAGAGTAGTTCCAGAAACTCGTCCGAGACGCTTTGCTCAAAACATTATCAGCAAACAGTCGCAGTAACAACTGTTCAAATTTAAGCTAAGAAATTAGTCACAGCAGAGGCAAAGAAAATAGACACCCGCAATCTAGTAGGCGACAGAAATCACAGTCAGTAGTAGCTCACAGCAAATAGGGCAAAAATGCTAAGGGAAAAAGGGATGTTCACAGAACAATGGCCTGGATGAGTCTGGGCAGCACTGACATAATTCTAGCTAGGAACAAGTATATTGTAAAACACAAAAACATATGTAAAAATCATGCTGCTGTTAGATTATCTGATGCAAATGTAGGAGGATCATCTGATGGTCTGCTGCTTCTTCCTTCAATTCCACTGTAAAAGTACGAAGTCAACAAGGTGCTATCTACAAGTGTCAATGTCGCTGCTTAACATTCATGTGCGTTAGCTTCACTCTGAGTTCCCACGAGAACCGTGCAGTCTAAACTATTTAACTAACTATTCAGTATTCAACTGTGTAACAATGTACTATTCTAAAGGCAGAAATATTCTAGTTATAACCTTCGTTATTAATTCCTGATTCTCGTGTCTTCATGTAAGCATTATTGTTTTAAGACACTATTCAGCATTGAGAATATTTGGCATCTAGAAATTAACTAAATTTGATGAGAAAATGTAGGTTAGGAAAAGAAGAAATACATTTTCTCATTTAAGCAAGTCATGTGTGAATCATTTGTCAACTAATATTTCCAAAAAGCATTTATTAATTAAGGACGCAAATTAACTGAAAGACAGAAGCTGGAGGAGGCCTCGTCTCGCCTAGTAGTGTAATTACAAAAGAAATGAGTGCTTTGTGTAAAACAAAAACCATGTTACATGTTAATTTTGCATGTTTAAGAAAAGGCACATTTTCGTAAGTTTCATTCTATTAAGCATTTTCATGCTAATGTCTAGTGTAAATTATAGCTTTTATCTAATCTAAACTCTTCTACTCTCTTATTCCCCCATCTTATGGTTATCTTAACCATCACACAAACTCATTTCCTCCGTGAGTTTGTTTCAGAGTGCACATTCCCATCCATTGAGTCTTGTCTCTTTCTTTTCTAACCTCTAAATTTCAGTGACTTCATGTAATCATCATACATGATTTCCGTAATTTAACCTACATTTTTTTCATATAACTTTCTTGGCATCTTTTCCTGTCTTTTGCATAAAATACATCTACCCCTCACTAACAAAGCATAAAGAAATATTGGACAAAGCCTTATAATATTTGGGCATGAGAATAGCTTTCAAAATACTCTTTCCTTTCATTGAGAACCAATTTCCAATTGTGTAAACTCCTTTTTCAAAGTTTTCAAAAACACTTTGTGTTTCCAATTCCTGTAATTCAGGTTCTAAACCTGAAATGTGCTTTGCATAGCCTTCTATTTCCTTACTTTAGTCAGGTATGTAGGGCCAGCAGTGAGTTAATTTAAGCATTTTGCAAACTTTGCATTTCTCTATGACTAAAATGACTAGTGCAAGTCAGTCTTGAAGTACCTTAGAACGTATAGCAATTAACTCAGTGTTAATTATAAGCAAAGCTCCAGATGTGCTTGTTGCCATCTTGTCAACAATGGTAGCCAACTTTCTGATCTTTTCTTCATTTAACATTACACCTACAGGTAGAATGATTGCTCCAAATATGTCTCCTACTAGTTTCGGCGTTTCTTTTCTGTCTATATGATGTTGTCATTGTTAATGCGTCTAAGCTTTGCACATGAAACATCTTATCAATCAGTATGCCTAAATAACAAATACTGTCCAAATCTATTGGGAAAAAGAAAAAAACATTTAGTCCACAGATACGTTATTCCTGTCAATTCAAAGGTGTGATCACAACTACTAATTCCTACATGCTTGTTTCAGTTGGATGTCCTTTTTCTGTAAACACAAATATTTGCTTTGTGTTCACTTTCTAATCATAATTTTGTGTAAACCATGTTCTTTCTGAATTTGTTCTCTTCTTTTTTCCAAACATGTTTCAAAAACATCAATATTTTTATCACTAGATGCACATTTTTCTGTATCCTTTGGGAATGTCCAGTGATACAGAAATATTGGTGAGGCATCGCTGGAGTAAAATCTCGGCTCTTGCCCCTGGTAGTTCCCATGGATGCTAAAGGGCTCCTCTTAATGATCACAGGGGAGGAAGCTTGGCCCCGTTATCACAAGATCTGGTTAGGGCTGGCAGCTGAGATGGCCAAGTGTAATTTAGCACAGGCTTGGGGTGAGGCGGCACCTCCGTCCGCTCAGGATTGGGAGCCAGACCTTGGCTGTTGCCAGAGAGTGGAACAAGTAATTTATCAAAGCAGTGGTTCCGCCAAGAAATGGGAGAGAGTGTGGGGGGCCTGGCGTGCCTTTAGGGGATATGAGTTGGAGGAGAGCATGGTGAGGAAGGAGGGCAAAGTAGGCTGCCTTGTTGAGTTGCTGAGGGCACGCTCTGCACAATGACACAGGCCATAAAAGAGTCATCCTTGAAGTGTATTTAGCCTTTGTCTTTGAATAGGTAGATCTCTCCTGCTGTGAATGGTGTACAATATTCTGATTTTGCTCCATGTACATGCTGTCTGATGATTATTTTTTCAATAAAAAAGAGTTATGATATGTTAAAACAATTTCTAAAGGGCACGTTCACTGACTGGTTTCATGAGATTAAAAAAAAGTGTTAATGCTTTGTCTTTTATTTTTTAATGATAAGAATATAGTGTAGGTGACACAGCCCATGTTTTTTTTTGGGAAGTTTTACACAGTGCAAACCTTGCCCAGGAACATAAGTGCACTTGACGGCAGACAGAAGACATCAGACTTTTTTTCCAAGGCATGGATATTTGACAAGATTCACAGGATTGGACGGATGCAAACCCAGCTCCGCATGCATGCTCAGAAGCTGTAGCTACTAGGTCACATTGCTTCTCTAAAGGCTCAGCTCATTTTTGGCTCAAAGTTCCAAGATGACATCAAGAAGGGCCAGTGAGTGAGCTTTCAGTGGCTCACTCACCTCTACATAAAATATTTTTCAGAAAATGGAACTAAAAAAAGAACAATTTCTTTAAGTTGGATATGTTTAGTTAGCCCACTGACTTCAGCACTCCATGCATCTGTGCAGCCAAGACACACTTATAAAAGAGTATTCCATTCGACTCCAGCTGTTTTGTTTTTAATGTTTCATTTTCGCCTTTTCACTTCTTTTGTATTCCATGCTGGATGGCAAAGACATTGTAAGGAACATTGGTTAGTCCAAGAAAAACGTAAGAGAAATGGCACACAGAACCACAGAAAGCTCTGTGATGATATTCTCCTCAGTGGAAATGCAGTACATTTATTAAATATACAAGAAATGAACGAAAAAAGACAAGAATATGTACAAAATTGCGTGGGTAAAAAGGTTGGAAGTCGGCAGATTTCCAGACCTTAGGCATTTAAGTGCATTGTAACTTTGTAGAAAAATTGCTGTCTAAACAGTCACAGTTAAACAAGCATCTTATGCTCCACAGAAAATCACATAAATCAGTGCAGAGTCAAGATGCAAGGGTCGACGACATTTCGATCCCCACTACGATTGGGGGATCACCATCAATCAGGACATAAAGTATTATGCCCGTTTAATAGCCTGATTATTGCAGGAAGTAAAAAGAGAAGGGGGAAAAAAAGAAAGAAGGAAAGGAGAGGGGGGAAAAAGAAAAGAAACAAAGGTTAATGGAGTGTAATGATTCTGATAAAGTCCTCATGGACTAGACACTAGTGTATAGTGCTGACCTGATTGAAAGGTGAGTGCCAAGGAGTTGAGTACCATTTCGCCCTGCTGAAAAAAAGACAATCAGAAAAGAAGCTGCGACGGGCCAAGAATTATATTTTACATAGTGGTTGTGGCTACGGCTATAGGTTCTAACTGGATATGAAGGGCGGGTGATAGCAAGGTCATGCAGATAATAGTAGGGGCTGACCTATGAGTGATCATGAGAAATAATCACTAGGCAAAGAATGAAGGAGACAGGCGCTGGGAGTAGTGTGAGGGCAGCTGAGTGTGGTCCAGTGAAGGCCCGTGTAGGGCGTTTTACCGGAGCGGTGACGTGGCGCAGAGGAGGGGCAGGGTGGGGGGTTGCAAAATGCGGCATACGGCCGAGTTCAGGTAAGTTCCGAAAAAAATTAATAAAACGAATTTCGTTGCACGCACTGCATCACCAAATGCGATACAGCGCGCGCAACGAAATTCGTTTTATTAATTTTTTTCGTAACTTACCTGAAATCGGCCATTTGCCGCATTTTGCAACCCCCCACCCTGCCCCTCCTCTGTGCCACGTCACCGCCCCGGTAAAACGCCCTACACGGGCCGTCACTGGTGTGGTCAGTCAGTCTGAGGGTGGAAGAGAGTCAATCAGTACGTGATAGAGTGGGGAAAACTGCCTGCTGTCAGCGGTGTTGATCTGGTTGCCCAAGACATGACAGGAATCAATTAGGTAATTGGAGAGACTGACCTGTGAGGAGCCGCAGGTCAATGCCGCAAGGGGTGGGAAGAGAATATGGGAATATCGGATGTCAGAGATCCAGTTGCCGGGGGGCTGGGGGGCTGTGGTCCAGAACATTCAGGTGACTGAATGTTGCATGCCTGTCTGAAAACGGTTGAAAAATATGGAGTAAGTGAAAGCGTGATAAGGAGCCGTGATTAGAGCTAAGAAACCGACGGAGTTTGAATTACTTCAGAATCGTTACCAGGAGTGATGATGGCGAGTGGGAGCCCTGGCCATCTTCATGTAAACTTCCAACATCGGAACACCTTTGTGGATAGTTAATGTTCGTGCCTGTAGGGTAGAGGGGAATAAGTTCAGGTGGGAACGCCCTGTCAAGGGGTGGGGGAAAGGATTAATATTGTCGATGGCCGATACCGATGAAAATCAGCGTGGAGGCTTACCGTTCAGCTCACCGTAGCATAATGTGATTGCATCCCGCAGTCCTGCAATGTCCTGGTGGGCCCTGGAGAAAGGGAGACACTGTCGTCAGCCAGGTGAGGAATATAAGGACATTGGGGCATGCTTGTAGTGCGCATGACTGGAGTTAATCGAGTGATGACTGGTACGCATAATGGCAAATATAAACAGGGCATATCAAAGCTTCTTGCTTTCCAAATCCCCAATGAAATTTAGAGCCAATAAACACTGAACAGAAGGTGCTTGAGGCAGCATGCAACTCACGTTTATAAACACCTACAGCGCATGGCTTTTCTTTGCATTTTCAGTGCATTTATCTTGCGCTGAGTACATCAGCAGAATTTTACATTATTTTAAGCTGTTTTTGTGCATTTTGTGAAATTAATTTTCAAACTACTATCCGTTAATCTGGTATACAATACATTCCTTTTAGTATAGTGCTAATTAGAGGTGTGGCTACAGCGCCGACCCAAGATGGAGTCACCAACCACGTCTCTGTCGGATCGAGGAATCGACACAAGGATTTGAGACCGTTCCAGCGCTCGCCGTGGATGAGATACACTGTGTCTCTCCCTCTAGCAATGGTGAGTTGCTGGAGACAATGTTGCAGCAATTTAAGGGCCATAACAGCCCGGAGGGATTTCTCCTCACAGTGAGGTCGTGCCTGCCATTTTGAAGGGTGAGCATGCTCCCTCCCATACTGAAGCAGCCATTCCTCACAATATCATGCCTCTGCTTCCTTCCCATTCAAAGTCTCCTTGCCATCCGGTGGAGTTCGAGTGTTGTTGTCGTCATCTTCTGATGTCGCAATCCCCCCATTCCGTCTTGGGTGCTGTAGGTATGTTCCTCAGTCATCATTTGAATGACTTGTACTGTCTTTTTGTTGCCTGTTTTATCTTCCCTTTACTGGCGCTTTCCTCTATGGTTCTTTTCCACTATTTTCTTCTTCATCACTCATTCTTCCATGCTTCTTCTCTATAAACAAACACCTTATTTATTTTACTCTTCTCCCTTTTCTCTGCTTTTTTCTTACTTCATTCTCAATATTGTAAGCATAGTGATTGTTCATGTTCTTATTTTTACGTTACATTCCGAGTTACCATGTGGAATATTAAAGGACTAGGTAACCCTATTAAAAGGCAAAGGGTTTAATCCCATCTAGCTAAATTAAAAACTGATATTTCATTACTTCAGGAATCACATCTTTCTGAATCTGAAGCTTTCAAATTGAAGAAATGCTGGGGGGGGCAATGTGTTTAATTCTCCAGCTTTAGGTAAGAAGAATGGAGTTCTGATATGTATCAATTGTCCATTAAGAATCTAATGTTGAAGGTCCTTGGATTATTGTGAAGTTACTCATAGATAAGATGCATATTGTTATTTTTAGTGTATATGGTCCTGCTTCTGTTGATAAGGTTTTCTGGACAACCATTTCTGACAAACTGCTTTTATATTATGATGAATACATTATATTTGGCGAAGACTGTAACCAAATTCATGATCCCATACTAGACAGACACTCAACAGTGAAATTTGTTCCCTCTAAAATGCACACAAAAATGTACTTCCACAGTACGAAGGCAAGTCTTTAGTTGATATATGGTGACTCTGCCACCCTGATCTTCGAAATTATAGTTTCTATTCAGCTCCACACCACTCACAATCCCAAATAGATTACCTTTTTCTAAACAATTCTTTGGCTCAGCATGCTATTCACTCTGAAATTGGATTAATTTTAATCTTGGATCATGCCCCAGTATATGTTGATCCCCTTTTCCCACATTCAGGTAGATGGCGCTTTAATAACTCACTACTTTTAGACCCTAATTTTACTCAACAATTTAGTTCCTTTGCTTCCGAAATGTTTGCTATCAATTCAACCTCTGATTCCTCTTTCGTAATGGTTTGGGACTCATTTAAAGCAGCCGTCAGGGGTTTTATCAAATATTTAGTTGCACAAAAGAAAAAATCCCTAGAGGCCCAGTCTACTCAATTACTCAATAAAATTAAAAAGCTAGAGTACACATACTATAAATCTAATGACGAGTCTTCCCTGAAAAATCTTATTGACGCTAAACTTACTTTCAATAGACTATCTACGATTGCTGCCCCCTCTTTTTTATTGAAAAGTAGTACTCACTATTACGGGGTCAAAATAAAATGGGGAAATTACTGGCTAATTATTTGAAAGTAAGGAAAGACAGAACTAAAATAGAATGTTTACAGGGTCCCTTGGGAACTTCTCTTTTTAAGGATAATGATATTTTAAATACATTTGTTTCCTTTTATTAAAAAAAAAAACTCTACTCTCTGAAGACCAACCAGTTCATTGCTTCCCCTCCCTCCCATCACTCTTACTTCGATTCCTTGGTTATCGATATTTCCTTTGCAGAAATTTCCCTTGCAGTTTCGGTATTGAGAAGAGGGAAGGCTCCCGGACCTGATGGCTTCACTATTGAATTTTATGATCACTTTGTAAAACTCCTTTCACCCAATCTTTTAATTTTATTTAAATCTTTACCCGATATAAGTATCTCTCAGGCATATTCCAAGAAACCTAGATTTGCTTAATTCCTCAAGATGGTAAAGACCTCTCTCTCTGCAAGAACTATCGTCCCATCTCTTTAGTCAACACTGACTACAAGATTTTTGCTAAGATCTTGGCACTACGAATTGACCCAGTTCTACCTGCTCTGATAGGCCCTGAACAGTCTGGCTTTGTTAAGGGAAGATTAGCCTCTGACAACTCTTGTGTCTTTTTTAACATCCTCAGCAAGGCCTCATCTTTAAATCACCCTATTGCTGCTATTGCTTTGGATGCAGAAAAAGCCTTTGACAGGATTGGCTGGGACTTTTCGTTCCACACATTAAAATGGGCTAGATTTCCATCTAAGTTGATTGCTTTAATTTCACTATTATACTCAGGTCCCAAAGCCTCAATCTTTGTGAATGGTAAAACCTCATGTTATTTTCCACTACTTAGAGGGGCACGTCAAGGGTGCCTCGTATCACCTCTATTATTCGTCATAGTGCTGGAACCCTTTTTAACTAAAATTAGGCAAGATACTCCTACTACAGTATGGTCCTCATCAGGGTAAAATGTCAGTCTACGCTGATGACATTCTTTTATATTGTTCTAATCCTGCAGCCTCTCTCCCCCTTTTCTGCAACAAGTAAACATATTTTCTCAGCTTTCAGGATATCGACTCAATATTGATAAATGTGAAGTTTTGCCTTCAAAGGTTTTATGTAAAAATCACTTTTTTGCCCACACCTGTTTTTCATGACAATCTTCGTAAATAAAACATCTGGGCTTGTGGTTTGCTCCAACTATTCCTGAAACATTAAAACTAAATTTTAACCACATTACTAAAACATTAAATGATACCATCACCCGTTGGCATCCTATTTTTCTTTCTTGGTGGGGCCCTATGGACTCAATTAAAATGATGCTGACTCCTCAGAATTTATATATTATTTCCATGATTCCAGGTCATATTCCTCAGTATTATTTTAAGAAAATAGATTCTCTCTTAACTAAATTTCTTTGGAAAGGCAAACTTCCTCATATAGCCCTGGCCTCTTTTAAAAAAGACAAATCCAATGGAGTTCTTTGGTTTCCTAATTTCAAAACTTATCATTCTGCTTTTTTCCTAATACAATGGTCTTGTCATGTTGTTTAAAACTTGTCATAAATTGATTCTGTCACACAATTCAGTTCAATAGTGCGGTAATATTTTCACTCACTCAAGTTCAGTACTTAGCTTATTAGCGGGCGGTCCAGAATTGTCATCACCTACGCTGCCGCTGTGCTCGACTGCTCCACCGGCATTCAATTCTTGAAACGCTGCTCAAAACGAAGTAGCACTCCTGTCAGGGAAAACTCGAAGTGAGACGCCCAACGTAATTGCGCAGAATCAGCAAAGAGACACTCTGGTGAAGTACGGGCACTGCAAGGAGTTGCGGACGAGAAATATCCGACTTATATCGACGAACCACTACCCTGACTAAAACAATGAGAGAGAACCAGGAATGTGTGTGGTCCAGTCAAAATTGCAGGTGAAGTGTGCCAATGTTCTACATTGAGCGCTCTGAGTAGAATTCCGTGATGAAAGGTAAAGACTAGAACTATACCTCCCATGTATCGTCGGCCATTTTGGAGTTGTTTAACCTCCAAGCTTCTCTCCAAGTAATGGCCTTTACCTTCTGTGTGGCTGAGAATAGCTGTTCCAGCCTCGTTAGGCAGATTGTAAGGTTCTGATCCTTCGAGTCCTGACAGTACCCCCTTGCAAGGGAGGTTCTTCCGGTCAAGGTTTTCTTGGAAAGGTTCAGTGAAAGGCCTTCACCAAACGGGGAGCATGTTCATCAGAAATTAGCTCCCAAGATCTTTCCTTGGGATCATAACCCTTCCAGTCAATTAGGTAAACGATTTTCCCTTTACAATTCTTAGAGTCTGGTATTCTTTTAACTTCAAATTCCTCTTCTGATTCTAATTTTTAGGAGAAAGTGTGACTCTTATATTGGGTGAAGTTCTTTTTAACAGAGAGACATGAAAAACCGGGTGGATCTTCATTCTCTTGGGCTTTTTTAATCGGTAAGTTACAGGATTGACTATCTTTTCGATCTGGTATTGACCTACAAACCTAGGTTGGAATTTGCTATCCCCTTTTAGCCTAAGGTTCTTGGCGTTTAACCACACCTTATCACCAATTTGCAATGTTGGACCCTCTCTTCTCTTTTTATCTATATATTTCTTATAGTTCTCCTTGGCTCTAACCAAGTTTTCTGTGGCTGTCTGATGGACTTGCGTTAAGTTTTTAACTATGTCTTGGACTGCTGGAACTGAGATTTGTCTGCCAATTACAGAGGTATTAGGGTGTCTTCCATAATTAAGATAGAATGGAGAAAAACATTTTTGGTATTATTGTGTGCAAATTCTGCAGCCCATAAATACTCTGGCCAGTCCCCCTCTTGATCAAGTAAATACAATCTTAAGTACTGCTCTAATTCTTGGTTTATCATCTCCATCTGCTCGTCTGTCTCTGGATGAAAGCTGGTGGAGTATCTAGTTTCTATACCTAATCCTTCCATGAATACCTTCCAAAAATGGGACAGGAATTGGGAGCCCTTGTCTGAAACCATAACCTTGGGAATGCCATGAGCCTGCACTATGTGGGTGCTGAAGTGAATGGCCAATTCCTTGGCAGTTGGAATTCTCTTCAAGGCAATGAAATGGGCCATCTTGGTGAATGCATCAAACAGACACCAATATGGTGTTGAACTCTTGACCCTCAAGGTAAGTCCACTATTAGATCTACTGTAACTGTATGCCATGGATGTGGAGGGGTGGGCATAGGTTGGAGTAACCCTTTAGGGGAATGTCTCTCCGATTTTCCCCGAGCACACACCTCACATGTCTTCACGCAGGAAGCAATGTCTTTAGACATTTGTGGCCACCAAAAATTTCTTTTTACCAAATCATCAGTTGTTAAGATTCCTTTGTGACCCGCCAGTCTGTTGTCATGGTTTTCCTCAAGAGCTATCTGTCGCAACTCCTGATTAGGCAAATACAATTTCCCTGCATGAAATGGCAGGTCGTGCCGAATTTCTCTTTGTGGTTCTTGTTTAGCCCATTCTATCATTTGTTCTTGTGACATTGATTTCACTATTTTCTCCTCAATAGTTTCTTGACTCACTGCTGCCATAATCTTGTGTTCTGGAATGATTGTTTGTTGCTCTTAGCGGTCTTCTACCTTTTCTGTGTCCAGTCTAGACAGAGCATCAGCCTTCCCATTTTTACTTCCAGGCCTGTAGGTGATCACAAAATCATAATCTGCAAAATACAATGACCAACTAAGTTGACGCGGGCTAAGGGTTTTGGCAGATTTAAAAAATGTCAGGTTCCGATGATCTGTGAATATTGTCACGGTATGTCACGCCTCTATCAAGTAATGTCTCCATTGCTTGAATGCGTCCTTGATGGCCAGTAACTCCTTCTCCATGATCGTGTAATTGACTTCTGCCGGAGTTAATTTTCTAGACCTATAAGCCACCAGGTGGAGTTGCCCTGTTCTTTTATTTTTTTGAGAGAAAACTCCCCCAATTGCCAAATCTGAAGCATCCATCTCCAGTTAGAAGGTTTCAGTGAGGTCAGCATGCAATAAAACAGGTGCTGTGGTGAATTATTTTTTCAATAGTTGAAAGGCTCTTTCAGGCTCTTCTGTCCAATCAAAAGGAACTCCCTTCTTAAGGAGCCGAGTAAGTGGAATTCGTTTGTGCGAGACTTCATTTACAAATCTTTGATCAAAATTAGCAAAGCCAACAAAACTTTGCAACTCCTTTACGTTTCTTGGGGATTTCCATTCCAGAACGGCCATCACTTTTTTTCTATCCATAGTTATTCCGGATGGAGTAAGGAAAAATCCAAGATATTCTACCTCCTTTGCACTGAACACACATTTTTTCAATTTGACATACAGATTGTTTTCTCTCAACCTTTTGAATATCTTCCTCACTTGATTCGGATGTTCTTCTTCTGACTTCGAGTAAATTAAGATGTCGTCGATGTATACAATAACACATTGATCGATTAACTTTCTCTATACAATCAATCAATCAAAGACATTTATAGAGCGCACTACATACCCGTAGGGTCTCAAGGCGCTGGGGGTGGGGGGGTGCCGCTACTGCTCGAACAGCCAGGTCTTCAGCTTCTTCCTGAAGGAGAGGTGGTCTTGGGTCAGGCGCAGGTCGGTCGGGAGGGAGTTCCAGGTCTTGGCGGCCAGGTAGGAGAAGGACCTTCCTCCTGTAGTCGCTCTTCGGATGCGGGGGACGGCGGCGAGGGCGTGGTTGGCTGATCGGAGGTGGCGTTTGGGAGCGTAGAAGTTGATTCGGCTGTTGAGGTAGCTCGGGCCTTGGTCGTGTAGGGCTTTGTGTGCGTGGGTGAGGAGGCGGAAGGTGATTCTTTTGTTGACGGGGAGCCAGTGCAGGTCTCTCAGATGTCCGGAGATGTGGCTGGTTCGTGGGATGTCGAGGATGAGTCTGGCTGAGGCGTTCTGGATCCGCTGGAGTCTCTTCTGGAGCTTGGCGGTGGTACCGGCGTAGAGGGCGTTGCCGTAGTCCAGTCGGCTGGTGACGAGGGCCTGGGTGACGGTCTTCCTGGTCTCGGTGGGGATCCACCAGAAGATCTTCCGTAGCATGCGTAGGATGTTGAAGCACGCCGAGGAGACGTTGTTGACTTGCCTGGTCATGGAGAGGGAGGAGTCCAGGATGAAGCCCAGGTTGCGTGCATGGTCTGTCGGTTTGGGTGCGGTGCCCAGGGCGGGAGGCCACCAGGAGTCGTCCCAGGCGGAGGGTGAGGAGCCCAGGATGAGGACCTCCGTCTTGTCCGAGTTCAGTTTCAGGCGGCTGGTCGTCATCCACTCGGCTACCTCTTTCATCCCTTCGTGCAGGTTGGCTCTGGCGGCGGCGGGGTCGTTGGTCAGGGAGAGGATCAGCTGGGTGTCGTCGGCGTAGGAGATTATGTTGAGGTTGTGTTGGCGTGCGATGGCCGCGAGGGGGCTCATGTAGACGTTGAAGAGGGTGGGGCTCAGTGAGGATCCTTGAGGGACGCCGCAGATGACTTCGGTGGCCTCTGACTTGTACGGTGGTAGACGGACTCTCTGTGTTCTTCCATCGAGGAAGGAGATGATCCATTCCAGCGCCTTGTCCTGGATTCCGACGTTGCTGAGGCGCTGTACTAGGGTGCGGTGGCAGACAGTGTCGAATGCTGCGGAGAGGTCTAGGAGGATGAGGGCCGCTGTTTCTCCGTTGTCCATCAGGGCTCGAATGTCATCGGTGGCGGCGATGAGGGCGGTCTCGGTGCTGTGATTGGCTCGGAAGCCGGACTGTGAGGGGTCGAGGGATCCATTCGTCTCGAGGAAGGCGGCCATCTGCTTGTTGACGGTCTTCTCGATGACTTTGGCTGGGAACGGGAGGAGCGAGATGGGGCGGTAGTTCTTGAGTTCGGTGGGGTCCGCTATGGGTTTCTTGAGTAGAGCGCTGAGTTCGGCGTGCTTCCAACTCTCAGGGAAGGTGGCGGTGTCGAAGGATGTGTTGATGATGTCTCACAGGTGGGGTGCGATGACAGCGTCAGCCTTGTTGAAGACGTGGTGAGGGCAGGGGTCGGTCGGTGATCCGGAGTGGATGGAGTTCATCGTGCGGATGGTGTCTTCGGTGCTGATCGGGGTCCAGGCGTGGAGGGTGGTGGTGAGGGGTGGTTGTTCGGGCTTGGTGTGCGTTTGTTGGTTGTTGAAGCTGTTGTGTATGTCAGCGATCTTGTTGTGGAAGTATGAAGCGAGGGAGTTGCAGAGGTCTTGCGATGGGGTGATGTCGTTGTTTCCTGCGCTGGGGTTGGATAGCTCTTTCACGATGTTGAAGAGTTCCTTGTAGTTGTGTGCGTTGTTGTCCAGCCGGTCCTTGAAAGCAGTTTTCTTGGCGGCGCGGATCAGCTGGTGGTGCTTCCGGGTGGCCAGCTTGAAGGTGGTTCTGTTGTCCGGTGTAGGATCCCTTCTCCAGACTTTCTCGAGGGCTCGGCAGTTCTTCTTGGAGCTCTTGAGTTCGTCGGTGAACCACGGGGCTTTCTTGCTGCCGGGTCTGCTAGGCGGGGTCCTCAGCGGGGCGAGTTCGTCTGCGCAGTTGCTGATCCACTTCGTGAGGTTGTCGGCGGCCTGGCTGGGGTTCGCTGAGCTGGCAGGAGGGTGCTGGCTCAGGGAGGTGGCGAGCTGGTCTGCTGTGATCTTGTTCCAGCTTCTGCGGGCGGCCTGTTGCTGGTGGTGGTGGGTCGTCGTTCTCTTGAAGGTGAAGTGGACGCAGCTGTGGTCCGTCCATTGTAGCTCTGTGGCGTGGCTGAAGTCTATGTCTGTGCAGGACGAGAAGACTGCGTCGAGTGTGTGTCCGGCGAGGTGGGTGGGGGTGGACACCAGCTGCTTGAGTCCAAGATTGGCGAGGTTGTCGAGCAGGGTGCTGGTGTTGCGGTCGTTGTTCTTCTCCAGGTGGAAGTTGAGGTCCCCCAGGAGGATGTAGTCGGCGGAGGGGAGGGCATGCGGGCTGACGAAGTCGGCGATGTCCTCGCTGAATTGTGTGCGTGGTCCCGGGGGTCGGTAGATCAGAGTGCCTCCGAGGGTGGTGTTCGGGTCGGTGTGGATCTGGAAATGCAGGTGTTCGGCAGTGGTCAGGGTGTCGTCGGTGCTGGTCGTGATGCGGATGGTGTTCCTGTGGATGATGGCGATGCCTCCTCCCATCTGGTTGGCGTTGCGGTCCCTCCGGACGATCTTGTAGCCCTCCGGGATAGCGATGGCGATGTCGGGAGCTGAAGAGGCGTTCATCCAGGTCTCTGTGAGGAAGGCAACGTCAGGGGCTGTGGCGTCTAGGAGGTTCCAGAGTTCGATGGCGTGTCTGTGGACGGAGCGGGTGTTGAGCAGGATGCACTTGAGGTGGGTGCTGCTGGTGTTCGACTTGGCGGCTGCTGGTGCGAGGCAGGTCCGGATGCAGGTGAATTTGCAGGCGTGGCAGCTGAAAGGTCCATGGGTGCGTCGTGGTGTAGCTTGATGGCAATCTGGGAGTCGGCCGGTGTTGAGTGCGTTGAGGGTGGCGGCGGATTACGTCTGGCGGGTCGGCCGGGGTCCTCGAGGTCCAGGGGTCCTGGCACTGGGCGCGGTCCAGGCGCGGACGGGCGTAGATGGGCTCGCCTTTGGCGCGCCTTCGGCGCACAATCGGCGCGCCCGCTGCGCGTGACCGCTGCGCGTTCGCACGGTCGCCATATAAGGCGAAGTGCGCGGGTGGGCGGAGCAGCTGGGAGGCGGGAGGGAACAGAAGGAAAAAAGGGGCGGGGTCAGCGGTGGTGGCGGGAAGCGGGGAGCGGGGGGGGAAGATGGAGGGAGGCGAGGTAGGCGGGCAACCAGGAAGGAAAACGCTGGCACTGGCAAACAACAACAATGAAAATACAGCAGGCACAACTGGAGATCAGTACGTTAACACGGGCACAAAGAAAATAATAACAGGCACAAATGACGGCAAAAACAAAACCAAAACAACAACAGCGGAGTCAGCCGGCAGCCGGCAGCGAGGCAGGCAGCGAGGCAGAGGGCAAGGCAATGGGCACACGCAGCAGCTGGTGGCCGTGCGGCGCGGGGGTGTCCCACAAGTGGGTCACACTCACCTGCGTCGCACGGTCGCCATATAAGGCCAAGTGCGCGGGTGGGCGGAGCAGCTGGGAGGCGGGAGCGGGGAGGGAACAGAAGGAAAAAAGGGGCGGGGTCAGCGGTGGTGGCGGGAAGCGGGGAGCGGGGGGGAAGACGGAGGGCGGCGAGGTAGGCGGGCAACCAGGAAGGAAACCGCTGGCACTGGCACACAACAACAATGAAAATACAGCAGGCACAACTGGAGATCAGTACGTTAACACGGGCACAAAGAAAATAATAACAGGCACAAATGACGGCAAAAACAAAACCAAAACAACAACAGCGGAGTCAGCCGGCAGCCGGCAGCGAGGCAGGCAGCGAGGCAGAGGGCAAGGCAATGGGCACACGCAGCAGCTGGTGGCCGTGCGGCGCGGGGGTGTCCCACAAGTACACTGTTTATAAAGTGCTGAAAGGGAGCTGGTGCATTACATAGCCCGTAGGGCATCACTTGGTATTCGTACAACCCTAAATGTGTCCTGAAAGCTGTCTTCCACTCATCACCTTCTTTAACTCTAATCAAATGGTATGCACCACAGAGATCCAGCTTAGAGTATATCTGTGCTTCTTTTACCTGATCTAAGAGTACTGAAATAAGAGGTAGTGGGTATCTATTCTTGATGGTGACCTTATTTATTGCTCGATAGTCAATACAAGTTCTGAGTCCGCCTTCTTTTTTGGTGATGAACAATAGCGGTGAGGAGACTGGGGATTGGGGATTGGGAGGGACGTATGAATCCGTAGGCCAGGTATTTCTTGATATACTCCTTCAGATGTTCATTCTCTTTTTCCGTCAGGACATACACTCTGCTACATAGTAGATTTGCATCCCGTTCCAACTCAATTCTGCAGTCAAATGATCTGTGGGGTGTAATCTTTCTGCCTCAACTTCATCAAATACATCTTCAAACTCCTTGTATTCTGGCAGAATTTCATTTGTGTGAATCACACATACGGATATAACTTGTTCGCTCAAAAGAGTAGCTGGTCCCAGTTCTCTTGACCTTGTTTGAGTACCAAAACAATTTTCCTTGCAGAAGTCGGAATCCATCTTCACAGTTCTCGCTTCCCAATTTATACTTGGGTTGTGCTCAGTGAGCCACTGTAAACCCAGGATAATCTGGAATTGGGGTGCATCAATTAGATTGAATTGTATTGTTTCTCGATGTCTTTCTTGAAAAGTTAATTCCACTTGTTCGGTGTGACTGGTGATGGGCCCAGAAGAAAGGTTTGTCCCATCCACCACCCTTACTGGTTCACTCTTCGACTTTAGAATTGCCCTTAGGCTAGTCTTCATTGCATATTTTAAGTCACAAAAGTTTCTTATCACCCCTGAGTCTATCATGACTGAAACTTCTGTCAAGGTAAAGTATATGAATTTCAATGTCATCGAGATTACTAGATGGGGAGACGAAGACTGTAATGTATTTGCCAAAAGATGTTCTTCTGGAGTTGTTTTTGTCTCATCAACCACCAGTCCAGCTCCACTTACTGGTGGTGCTTAATGTTTTCCTTCTCCTTGGAAAATATCTTGGGTTTCTTGGGATACATTCTCACAAAATGTCCACTGCCTCCACAATACATGCACAGATTATTATGTCATCTTTTTTCCTTCTCTTCCTTAGTTGAAGGCCCTCGCACCACTCCAATTTGCATAGGCTCCACTCTGGGTTGACCTTCTACTGCTCTTGTAGATTCCATTTTGGCTCTGTCAAACCTTTGAGTGTTGAATCTGAATTCTTTTTATCTCTCACCTCTCCTTTCGCTTTGTCTAAAATTGATCTCCAAAACTAGGTCTACTAAGGCTGATATGTCCATGGGTCGATTAGGGATCTGGGCTAAAACATCTTTCAATTTATCCTTTAAACCGCGATAAAAGACTGCTGCTCTTTTACTCTCCGGCCAGTCCGTTTCAACTAACAGCTTATTAAACTGGACCAGATATGCCACAAGATCTGTATTGCCTTGCTTCAGTTCTAAGAGTTCATTATCTGTGGCCTGTGATATTTTCTGTCGATGGAAAATCCGAAGGAATTCTTTCTTAAAGTTTCTCCACTAAAAAACAAAATTAGGAGGTGCCTGAGGTCCTTACTTGTGGTTTGGTTGTGTTGCATGAACTTGTGCTGCTGGTGTGCATGCTCATGGTTAATGTATAGGAGGGAACCTGACGTCATGCTCCATTCAAATTGTTTATAAATTGTTTATTCCTGAAAATTGATGAGATTTAGTTGGAGAGTGTATGATTCTTCACATTATAGTTCACTACTTTCCTGTCTGATTAGTTGTTGATTAGTAGTTTTGTGGGAGCTTACTTGAGGGCCAAAAAATTAAAAAAGCTAGGTTTTTACAGTGTTTCAGAATGAAATTAGTTTTTCTAGTTTACTTATCTAGGATCAAAGGGAGATACATAATTTACTGGCTTAAGCTGAGAAGGAGCAACCTCTTAATAAGGTTTTATTAAAACAAGGCACTTTGCATTGTAGCAGTTTGCTGGGTAGAAGGCTTCACCCAGAGCAGTGGTTATTACATTTATCTTAAATAAATGACCCTCCTATTCCTTGCAGTGTGCTAGGTACTACACAAATTGTTTTGAATGTGATCTGGTGAGACAGTGGGAGTCTTTGCAAGGTTACATGGTATAGGGTGATGTGGCCCTGAGGTGTCAGGTATAGAGGTAGGCTGGCTACTGAGATTTGCACCATTTGTGATTTGTTTATGAAGGACTTATTTGCCAGGAGTGAGCACACATATGGCTTGAACTCTATAGGAGAAGTCTAGATAATGCAATATTAATTTTATGATTCTGAGCATATTTATTGAAGATTTCACTGCTGTATCTACTTGTGGTTCTAGAGGGAGATATGCATCTACGGTGTTAATGGTTACAGCTTTTAGTAAGAAGAGAGCAGATTGTCTCCTAGATCTGCAGGCCATACAGGTATGTCTTGTGCTAGTATTGAGCTTCTACATCTGAGGATTTCAGTTTTTTTGTGAATGTAGTTTATGATGGTTGACTGTTGTCCGCAACCAAGCATGGTGCCAATCTGAATGTCATGATGTCACTGTGGATCTTAAGAATGATCTGTGTGTATTCTGCATTGGTGTGCCAAAACAGTCTGAGGGATTGAACCAGCCCAAGTTAAGGGCTAAGATAGATGTTGAAGCGAAAGGAGCAGATTGTTATGCTCGGGGGTTCCAGGTGTCCAGGGTTAAGTGATGATTGATGTTAGGGATATAACGTGGGTCTGGTTGGATAGAAAGAAGGAATTTCAGTCAAAGGCTTCCCTTAAATGCCCACTTTCTGCAGTCCGGTCAGTAATCTGAGGTAATGGACATTGTCAAATGCAGCAGAGAGATTTAATTTTCTGGTATCATTACATGTGCCTCTTTTGCAAGAGTCCATGGTCTTAGTTTGCCCAACATGGAGAATAAGATAGATGTATTCACTTCTGAAGGATGTAAATCAATCCATGCATCTGAAAGGATAATGTTTTTGCAGTAATATACATCTAATGAAATTGCTTAAAACCTTTTATGGTTGCGTGGCCAACAAGAATTAATTGGCAATTGGTCTGTAGTTTACAGGTGCTGGTTTGAAAATGTTTTAAATTAATCAATTCATCTTGTAACTTACAATAGGGGTCTCCTGGTCCACATCTGAAATGTTATTCTTTGCTATGGACCTTTGCCACTATTTTAAAATGGAGGATTAATCAAAAACATCTCAATGATCATCATCAATTTAGTCGTTTATTTCAGTCAATGATGAGAGTTTTGGATTTGTTTGAAAACCTTTATTGATCTATAAGAGTTTAGCATATAGTTTTGGTCTCTTTACACAAATTAAAAAATCAGATAAATATGTTTTTAGAAGGATCAAGAAAATCATGGTTACAGTCAATTAAGTAAATTAAAGAATGTTCCATAAAATAAATTAATCTCAATTCTACTCTAAGCAAACTGTAACCTACCAGGAACCCATAAAGATTCCTTTTAGAAAGGAGCAAGATTAAAAGGAGCACTGAAATAGAATCAGATTGAAGTCAAACTCCTCATGAAGAGTAGTTCCAGAAACTCGTCTGAGTCACTTCGCTCAAAACATTATCAGCAAACAGTTGCAGTAACAACTGTTCAAATTTAAGTTAAGGAATAGGTCACAGCAGAGGCCATAAACGTTAAAGAAAATAGATACCCACAAACTAGTAGGTGACAGAAATCACCATCAGCAGTAGCTCACAGCAAATAGGGCAAAAATGCCAAGGGAAAAAGGGAGGGTTGCAGAAGAATGGCCATGATGAGTCTGGGCAGCACTGACGTAATTCTAGCTAGGAACACGTATATTATAAAACACAAAAATATATGTAAAAATCTATGCTGGTGTTAGGTTATCTCAATCCAAGGAAGAAGGATCAACTGATGGTCTGCTGTTTCTTCCTTCAATTCCACTGTAAAAGTACGAAGTCGACAAGGTGCTATCTACAAGTGTTAATTTAGTTGCTAAACATTCATGTGCGTAAGATTCACTTTGAATTACCACAACAACACTGCAGTCTATTAACTAACTATTCAGTATTTACTGTGTAACAATAACTATTCTATAGGCAGAAGCATTCTAGTTATAACCTACGTTAACAATTCATGAGATTCATGTCTTCATGTAAGCATTATTGTTTTAATACAGTATTCAGCATTCAGCATTGTAAATATGTGGCACCTGGAAACTAACTAAATTCGATGAGAACATGTAGCTTAGGAAAAGAAGAAATTCATTTTTAAAGTGAACGCATTCTACAGAAATGACACATTTAAGCAAGTCAGGTGTGAATCATTGGTCAAATAATATTGCATTATTCAGCATTTCCTAAAAGCATTTATTAATTAAGTCAGAAAATTAACTGAAAGACAAAAGCTGGAAGAGGCCTGGTCTGGCCTAGTAGTATAATTACAATGGAAATGAGTGCTTTGTGTGCAACAAAATCATGTTAAATGTTAATCTTGCATTTTTAAGAAAAGGCACATTTTCCTATGTTTCATTATATTAAGCATTTTCATGCTAATGTCTAGTGTAAAGTATAGCATTTATTTAATCAAAATACTTCTACTCTATCAATCCCCCATCTGATTGCTTTCTTGACCATCGCCCAAATTAATTTTCTATGTGAGTTTGTTTAAGAGTGCACATTCCTGAACAAGAAAAAAGCATTTAGTCCACAGATACGTTCCTTGTGTCAATTTTAAGATGTGATCACAACTACTATTTTTTTTAAAAATTATTTTATTTGTAAATTTTTCAATAATACAAAAATAACATAAATAAAATCACAGTCACAAACAATAATAAAAGCGCAGGTCACATACGTTATGCGCTATCTAGCATCAGACTGTAAAATTATAAAGGGGGCAGAGGGCACAGTGGGGTATAATTCTCAACAGACAATAAGACATCTCACCCCAGGCCGGGTCGCAACAGCTGAACAAGCAAGCGTGCCTCCATTCATGTAAAAATTTGTCAACCATGTTATAATACCTGTACTGCAAATATGTGCTAAGCATAAAAATATACAAAGATTATTCATCATGTTCTGCAGCATCTCTCTGGCTCGACTTCTGATATTGTGCTAAGAGACCCCAAAAACTCAATGGTCGGGAACATGGTGGAAGCAGTTCATTGTAGTTGTCCGATTGAGTATTACAATACACCATCAGGCACATGCATCAAAGGAAAAACCGGTCGCAAACGGGCAGATTCTCAGAATCTGCCCCTTTGCGACCGGTATTTTTGCATTTGGGATGCATCATCCCAAATGCAAAAATCGCAATTTAAGGAATCTCTAAATTGCGATTACTTAAATTGCAATTGTATTTAAGGAATCCCAAATTGAGATTCCTTAAATGCAATGCATTAAAGTAAAAAAATTAGCCATTTCGCTAATAGGGGGAGCAATTTACCATGAAGTTGAACTTCATGGTAATTTGCAAAAACTTTGAAAAATTCACTTTTGTGCATTTTTCAAAGTTTCATGTTGCGCACACACATGCCCTTAGGGCATGTGTGTGTACAACATATGTGCAAAGATCAATTTCAGGGGTGCAATAGGGTGTCATTTTGACACCCTTGCACCCTTGAAATTGCATGAGCAATTTGCGAATACCTACTGGTACTCGCAAATTGCTCATGCAATCTCCAATTCATTCCTATGGGCCTCAAGGCCCATAGGAATGAATGGGACGGCATTCCTTAATTGCGACTCGCAATTTGCGAGTTGCAATTAAGGAATGTGTAGGAATCGCTATTTTTATAGCGATTCCTACATGCATAGGCTTTTGCAATTCCTTAATTGCGATTACTTAATAATCGAAATTAAGGAATCACAAAAGCCTACATTGATGCATGTGCCAGCATATCTTTTTCCCATTCAGCCACTGTCGGTACAGGCCCTCGCAACCATCTCATTGCGAGTGTACGCTTAGCTAAAAGTAAGCCCATGCCTATCAGTTTGCGTACTTTTTTACGCAAAGGTTTTGTGTATCCTAGCAGCGCTAGCAACGGATCAGGTGTTGAAGATATGCCCACAATCTCAGTTAACATTGCAAAGATGTGACTCCAAAAATCAGCAACCGGGGGGCATTGCCATGCCAGGTGGAAGAAACCAGCTCGCGGCATGTCGCAGCGCTCGCAGCTATCAGATTTGCATAACCCATATCTGTGTAGGCGTTCTGGTGTATAATAAACCCTTTTAAAATACTTAAAATGCACCAGACTGTGCCTGCCGTTTAGAGAGACCTTACGAGTGACCTCTCAACAATATAACCAGATATCATCCGGGAGTTGCTTCCCAATGTCAGCCTGCCATTCTAATCGAACCTTAGAATATGGGGATATCTTGGTCTGCAAGGCCGAAGCATATAGTTTAGAGACTAATTTAAAAGGGGACCGGGAACGGAGTAGGATGGACAGGGGAGGGATTTCCATTGGTTCGGACAGCTCGTCTCCCAGTACCGCCCGGAGAGCATGTTTAGTTCAGAAGACTTGAAACTGTGCTAACACAGAGGGCGTCTTCTTATCCGCTACTGCATTGTCCTAGGTTACCATTCTGCTGTTTTTAAAGAGATCACCCATCTCGGACATACCTAGACTATGCAATGATCGGAGCGTGCCTCGTTGTGAGCTAAGTGCGTACCAATGACACCACTCAATTCGCATTCGAGGTGAATACAATTGAGCTCCAGCGAACATCCCAAGAAGGACGTGCCAAGCATGCACCACTGAATTCACTGAGTCCAGAACACCGCAACGCCTGCTCGGAGCTTTAGTCAAAGAACCAAGGTAATGGCTCAGGTGCGGCAGCGACTTTCTCTATGTGGAGATGTGGAAGATTCTGGGGACCATGAATCCAGGCATGAGCGTGCGAAGCTTGTGCAACCCGGTAATAAAGTTCAAAATCTGGTATACCCAAACCTCCTGCAGTACATGGCAACATGAGAGTGTCCAGCCAGATCTGCGGGCTTTACCCGCCCAGGCTAGTCTAGTCATCAACATACGTAACTCCTTAAACATGTGACGAGGAACTATTATAGGAATATTAACGAAAAGAAAGAGAAAGCGGGGCAACACCACCATCTTCATCAATGAGACCCTCCCCACTAGTGAGAGCAGAAGACGAATCCAGCGATCAACATCATCACTCAGCTTGGCAATTGCTCTTCCATAATTTGCTTGGATCACTAGGTCTGCATCCGAATGAACCTGAATGCCCAAGTAGCGGATCGGGTCAGAAGTCCACTGCAAAGGATAATCCAACTGTGTGGGAGTCATGCTAGGTGTCAGCGGGAAAATCATAGATTTATCCCAATTGATTTTCAACCCTGATTGCCCACCATATCGCAGCACCTCACGAATAACAGGAGATAGATGAAGTTCCGGGTTTCTAATATACAAAAGCTTATTGTCCTCATAGGCTGACACTATTAAATTATAGTCAGGGAAGCATAGTCCCCTATGGCCACGATATTCCTGCAGTGCTCTCAACAAGGGCTCAGCAGCTAAAGCATACAATAGCGGGGACAGGGGGCACCCTTGTCGAGTGCCCTGCGAAATAAAAATAGGATCAGAAACCATATCTCCAACACAGACTCGAGCAACCGATGAGTAAAAAGTACCGCCACCAACTGCATCGCTGACCCCCAGGCGAAGTAGCACAGTGTAGAAAAAAGACCATTCAATGGAATCGAAGGCCTTCTCAGCATCTAAGAAGACCGCTGCAGCTGGGACTTCCTGACAGGTATGCTGAAGGGCTCCAAACACCGTTCGAAGATTATGCGAGAGTGATCGGCCCTGAATAAACCCTGCCTGTTCAGGACCGATCAACTGAGGCAGGAGCTAGAATTTTGGCAAAGATCTTTGGGGGTCCTTGTCTGGTTTCAATAGAGTAACGATCAGGGCCTCCCGCATGGTTGGCGGCATGACATCGTCTGCCCCATCTCCTGAAACATGATGGCCAAATGGGGAATCAACAGATCACTGAAGGCTTTATAAAATGCTACTGTGAACCCATCCTGTCCAGGAGCGCTGCCCCCCCTCATCGAATTCAACGCTAGACGTATTTCCACGAGTTCTATAGGGCACATCAAAATCTGTGCCAGTTTTGCAACCAGGGCAACTCAATGTACTCCCGATATTGCAGTATGTCCGCATTGCTAGGGGAGACTTTTGAGCTATGTAGCTCTTGTTAGTAATTCTGGAACTGATTAGCAATATCTATCTGATCTGTCCAAGTCGAACCCTCAGCATCTAACAAAATGGACACGCCACTAGATTCCAACCTATGTTTAGCCAGTGCTGCTAGAACCGAGCCCGGACGGTCTGCCTCGCCATAAAATCTAGGTGTAGCATATTTGCCCATATGCTTGACCTCACTGTCTGCTTCGGAATTGAATTAGTCTATCAAGGATTTTAGTGGTTCACGTAATTGGGGAGTAGACTCCCGTGTCAGTTCTTCCTCCAAAGTAGCTGTCCGGGTTTCTAAAAATGCCAGTCTATCTTGTATAGAGCGAAGGACTCCCACATGTTTACTGATGTCTATGCCCCTAATGTAAGCCTTAAATGATTCCCATATGGTGGCAAAAGATTCTACTGTGTCCAATATTAATCATAAAAAACTCTGAAATTGCATCATTCAGTTCTGCTTTAAAAACTGTGTCTAACAACGAGTAGGGAGGGAACCGCCATAAGAAGGGAGGAGGTCCTCGCGGAGGTATTGAAAGAGTCAACAGAATAGGTGAGTGATCAGAGAACGTTCGAGCTAGCACTGCACAGTCCTGTACCCTGGGCATTAACGCTTGCGAAATGAGCCAGTAGTCTATGCGTGTATGTTTGTCATGTTGTGTCGAATAGTCTGTAAACCCCCTCCTAGCACCGGAGCGAGCTCTCCACACGGTCACCAGTTGCAGTTGTATAGAGAAATCTACAATCGCTCTGGCAGCTGCCGACAGGGTTATCATTGGTCCCTTAGAACGGTCGAGCATTGGGTCTAAGACACAATTGAAGTCCCCACCCCACACCACCGGTAGAGGGGATTGTGTCTTGATAGCCCGAAAAAGGGATTAATAGAACTGCGGGTCATCATAATTCGGGCCATAGGAGTTTACTACAAGTAGATCCGTAACGTTATTATAGCAGCAGGTTATGACATATCGACCAGAAGGGTCCGTCTCACAACTTTCAATCCGGAGCTTTGCCCCGGGGTTAACCCAGGTCATAACACCCCCAGAGTGAGAGGTGAAGCCAGCAGCATGAAAAACACCCAACAAACGACTACCCGCCAATAGATTACAGCTCGGATAAAGGTTCGTCTCTTGCAGTAAGGCTATGTCAACCTCCTTTCTCTTTAAATAGGCTAGTATTTTCCGCACCTTTTTGTGGTCATTAAGACCTCTGATGTTCCATGCCAGGAACTTCAATCGTTTCCTATGATCCATATTGTTGTGCAATCAGCATATAGAGTGAGCTAGTGTCTGGATAGTACCGACCCCCAAGTGACCCAACCACCACCCAATTCAAGGAGCAAAAACAACGACATATGACCTGCAATAAAACAACATCAACAACAACGGGTAACACTTTGGGGCGGATGTTACCCAGCGATCTCAAACTTCAACGCCCTCCACCACTCCACCGTTAAGCATACAATAAAGCTTCACTTTCAGGGTAGCAACCTCTGAGGGGGTCCAAATCAAACTACAATTCCACAAATATCTCTACTCCAAGGATACCCTGCAGGACAAAGGAACTGCAAATGTAAAATAACCATCATTAGACATAAGGAACCCTCAGCAGAACGGAGATATCAGGGCAGCAGCAACTCAATAAGCAGTTATGCAAAATACAAAAGAAGAATCAATATGGCCAACATTCGCTTAAACTCCATTCAATCATTCTCATCAAGATCGTGCGGCGAGGCATCGTCTCCAGCATCATCCCCACAGTCCCTCCTGCGCTTGCCAGCCGTCTGCTAGGACTTGAGAGCTTTTTGAAGAGTTTGCGGATCCGAGAAAATTCTAGGTTTGCCATCAAAGAGAACTTTCAACCTCGCAGGATACAGCATAGCATACTTGATGTGTTGATCACACAACTTGTGCTTCAAGGGGACAAATTGCCTTTGGGCTTCCTGCACTTTGATGGTTAAGTCAAGGAAGAGGGAGAGAGAGGACCCCTCATACTGCAAGGTACCCAGTTCTCTCGCCCTGCGCAACGCTGCATCTCTATCCCGTTATAAGTAGTTTAGCTATGAATGGCCGTGGAGGAATGCCAGGCTGAGGTCTGGGGCCCAGCGAGCGGTGCGCCCTCTCTACCACGAACATAGCAGAGAAAGCATCAGCGCCTAGCAGAGTTTTAAGAAGATTTTCAGCAACAAGTTCAATGGGGCCCATAGCTGTTGATTCGGGTAGGTCCGTAATGCGGAGATTACACCGCCTCTACCTTGCCTCTAAATCTTCTACCTTGTCCTGCAATGCCACCAGGGCTTTCTCGACATGTCGCTGGGCTTTATTGGTGTCAGTTTGGGCTTCCTCTGTTTCAGTAATGCAACGCTCCGCCATGTCTAGGAGGTCCGCATGTTTATCGACCCTTTCAGCCATTCTGTCCATCCTGTAGGCCAATGTGTCGATTTTGGCATCAATAGCCGTCAGGCCCCGCTGCATGGATGTGATAATCTGTTTAATGTCACCCACAGTGTCTTCCGCAGGGTTGTCTGGGTCAACTGTCGCCGAATCAGTCGTATCCTCATAGTGCCTCGATTTACGCTGCTTGAAATTAAGTTTTGGTTGCGACTTGTCTGGTTTGCCCATGGTAGTGCTTCTGGTGAGTCCAGCCGCCCGATGAGTTTATGCCAAGCACCATGCACCACCCCACAACACTGGCTCAACAGAGTGTGTTCTATGCAGCCCGCTCTGACCGCGGCGTGCTAGAAGAGCAATGGCCACAGGGGGGGAGGGGGAGAACCACAGGCAGCACTCCACCTTATCAGGTTTCCCTAAAGTATCCGTCCCCCAAGTGCATAGAAGTTATGGTACCAGTGGAGCTTTACTTCACAAGCAGTGTCCCCAGGCCGCTATCGGCACGCAAGAGCTCGACATAGGAAAACTGGGGCACAGCACCGGCAGCAGCGGGGCCAACCGTCGGTTTCATGGACGGAACAATATAATAGAGTCCCAGGGTTATGTGGGCAGCAGTGTGAGTCCTGTATGCAGCGGGTAAGCAGGGCCGCAGTGAAGGCAGCGGGAGCGAGCCCTTCACACTTCGATCACCCGCAAGGCCCGCGGTCTGCAGTTCGCAGTAGAGCTTGGCTCACCTTCCGATCCGCGTTACTCCGGATCGCTGCTGCAGTCCTCCACGAAGCCGCAACACCCAGCAAGGGATCGCAGCAGGTCCTCAGCGCTCCTTTCAATCCTGTACACGGCTGGCTCGCACCGGGCACCGCAACTCGCGCAACGGCCCCGCCTCAAGGCCGCGCGCCGATGCAAATGGTGCGTCATTGATTTCCGGTCGTGCCAACGCTAGGCAAGGCTGGATCGCTTCGATAGCTACAGCAGATGGCATGCATCTCCATAACAGGCTTTCTGCTCCCCTGTGGTACGAGAGAAGCTGCAAATTTTGCTGGATTGTGTCGGTGGATGGCAGAGCTCGATCACCGAGCGACCCTCTTACAGCCAGGCAAGCTCCGCCTCGATCACAACTCCTAATTTCTACATGTTTGTTTCATATGGATGTCCTTCTTCTGTAAACACAAATATTTGCTTTGTGTTCACTTTCTAATCATAATTTTGTGTAAAACATGTTCTTTCTGAATTTTTTTCTCTTTCTTTTTCCAAACATTTTCTAAAACATCACTATTTTTATCACTAATTCGTGTTATGTCAGTGTACCTTTCTTCCAAAGCCATTATGTATATTTTTTCCCGTTGGTTGCATTAAGCATGTTAGATTGTTCTTGTAAGCTTTAACGCTATCTATAGGTCTGTGTGGAAAGAAAAAATTCCAAGCTGTATCCATCCCTTTTGCTTGCAGGTGTAAATTCATGTTTTCTACCAAAGGAACTCTGAAAAGTATGACATCATAGTTCAAATAGAAATATTCAAAATGTCCTTGTCTTTGAACTAATGAATGTAGGATGCTTCATGAAAGTGCATAAGATAAAGGCATGTAGTAGTATGTTACTTCTTCTAAAGCAGACATTGGTAAGTGTGCGCAGACATAACAGTCCTTTGTATCCATGGAATTAGTGTATTCTTGTACTAACCTAGAGTAAACATTAGTAGAAAAATCATCTTTCCTATAGCGCATTAAATAATATTTAAAATTATCTTCTTATCTAAGGTGTGTATGTGGTTCAGTAGAATTCTTTGCTATGTTTTCTGTCTCTGGTGTTAAGTGAAAACTTTTCCTGATCCAGTACTTGTTCCATCACTTAGATCTTCTGTTTGTGCAGGCACAATTTCAGTGACACTTCCATTCTGAGGATTGGTCTCTCCTTCTTTTTCTTTAGAGACTTCGAATCCACTCCGTGTAACTTCAGGCACTTGAATTTCTCATTCAGCTTTTTGATCTTCACCCCTCTCTTCCTCTTTGCATTGTACAGGCAACAGTGCTGCTGGTCTTGGTGGTCTCATGAGTGGTGCAGTCACCAATGTTCTTAGCTCAGGATCATAGACCACTGTTGGTTTGGTGTATGTGCCATGAACCCAGATTGGAATTCCAGCACACTTATCAGCAGTATTTGTCATAAAAATGACCTGGAAGGGGCCTTTCAATCTGGGCTCTAGACAAGCCTTCCGAACGTGCTTCTTGATCATGACCCAATCACCAGGACTGAGGTTGTGGCTCTGTTCTTAGTGTGGATCTTGTGTTGAAGCCAAAACCTGATGAAGAATAGAATGGACCTCATTAGTGAATCCCTTGCAGTAATCCAAAGTAATATCATCAGTGAAATTCAAGAGAGCATTTGAAGGGACAGCTGGTAATCTCATGACCCTGTCCTGCCCATGAGAATATTGTGTGCTAATAAACCCTTTGTCCTGTCTGGAGATCTTTGAATGCTCATGAACACCAAGGGTAGTGCTTATGCCCATTTCAGTGAAGTTGAAGCACAACATTTGGCCAATTGAGACTTGATAGTCCTGTTCACCTAATCGACTATTCCAGAACCTTCAGGTCTGTAATTGCAGTGCAATCTTTGCTCAATCGTAATTCTCTGCAGATTTTTTTCAGAACCTCATTATTAAAATGAGTTCCTCTGACTGACTCAAGAGAAATTGGCATTCCGTACCTGGGTATCAGCACCCACAATACCAGTTTTGCTATAGTGAAGCTATAATTTCTCCAGGTTGTGTAGGCTTCCACCCATCTCAAGAAAATACACACAATGACCAGGACGTATCTCAGCCCTTTATAACCGGAATCTCGATAAAGTCAATTTACATCCTGTTGAAGGGACCACCTGGCCTCACTATGTGTGTCCATGAAACATGTGTTCTCTTTCCTGCATTCATTTGTTGACATATTACATATCTGTGGCAAATTTCTTCAGCCAACATTCAAAATTTGGGATTGTACCAGCTTTGCCCAAAGTGTCTCACCATTGAATCCCCACCTAAATAAGTGTATCCATGATAAAACTGTGTCATTGGAAATAACAAGCTATCAGGTAAAACTTGTCTTCCATCAGCAGACATCCAATTGTCATATTTGGATTTTTCTCACAACCTGCTTTTGTCCAACTGCTCTGTTCTGCCTTTGAAACATTTTCCTGCACTCTCTTTAATTCATCCCCTGTATCAGTGACTTTCATCAACATTGTGAATGAACTCTTCCTCCGACTCACATGTGATATTTCCATTAAATGTGCACGCCAACAAAGCACAATATTGTGCCATTGAATCCATGGCAACGTAATCATTACCACTTTGATGAGCTACACACTGAAGAGCATCTAATATAGTCTTGATGTGGATTCCATTCCATGTTGGTGTACCGGAAGAAGTCAAAAAAACTAATTGTTACTACAATTTCCCAAAGTTGTGGACAGCACCAAACCCATACTAGCTTTCTGTAAAATGGAGACTCTCATTTGTGCAGTTAAACTGCATGCTCTGGTTAGGACAATCAATTCTATAACTTGTGCTGAGGTAACTCTTTGAAGCCAGGAAGCTTTAATAACATCATTTATTGTGCAAACTGCATATGCTGCTCTTAGTGTAGCATTGTTACCTCTTAAACATGAGCCGTCTACAAAAAGTACATGATTGGGCTCAATTATGGGTTCATCTTTAATATCTGGTCTTGTTTTGGTGCATAAATCTGTGACATCTAGGCATTCATTTTCAATTGTATCATAATCAGCATCATTTACAGGCAGAAAAGTTGAAGGGTAAGCACATGGCACCTTTTTCGAACTACTTTATCACAGGACAGAATGGTTTGTTTGTATCTTGACAAGCGATTAAGGGTTAGGTGCTGTGTTTTAAATCTTGTTAACAATTACTCCACAGAGAGCATAACAATTAAGTGTTAACTCATCACTGTGTTCTTGCTCTTTTCCAGACTAGTGCTCACCATGGTAACTGCTTTTAGGCAACCGGGAAGACCTGCAGCTACGGGATCAAGTGTAGTGGAGAAGTATGCCACTGGCTTTCAGGCACCTACGTGCATCTGTGTCAGCACCCACCTCTCTCACTGCAAAGTAGTGTAAATTCCTTTGAATAATCAGGCATTCCTAGTGCTGGGGCATGACTCAATTTGTCTTTCAACTTTAGTAATGCTTTTGAGAAGTCGTTGTCCCATCGACATGTCCCTGTGTGTCAACCCTACTAAAGGTTTTGCCATTAGGCGAAAGTTTGGTATTCACTGTCTACAGTAGCCAACAATAACCAAAAACATCCTGACTTCCTTTTGAGTTTGTGGTGGATGTATCTTTAAGATTGCTTCCACTCTCTCTGGTGACACCTTTCTAGCTCCTTTCACAGTGAGGCATCCCAGATTGAACTTCTTTCTGATTGTACTGCAGCTTTCCTGCAGACACCTTGTGGCCATTCTCAGCCAGGTAGTTCAATAAAGCAATGGTGTCTTGTGTACAAACTTCTCATGTCTCTGATGCCACAAGCAAGTCATCAATATATTGCACAAGGGTCAATTTTCTTGGCATTCATAAGGTCTCCCGATTTCTTTTCAGAATCTGGTTGAAAATGGATGGACTTTCTGTAAACCCTTGTGGGACATGACACCATGCTAATACTTTGTGTTGGAACACAAAGGAAAACAGATATTGACTTTCTTTGTGCAATAGCACTGAGAAGAAAACCTGACATAAATCAATGACTCTAACCACTATGCCAAACACGGGATCTGAAAAAATACTGTGGCTGGATTTAGTACCATAGAACAACAGGGAACAACGATACAATATCATGAATTTGCTTCAGGTCTTGCACCATTCTATAATTTCCATTGGACTTCTGTAAACCCATAATTGGATAGTTACATGGACTTCAAATCAATTCCCTCTCAATTCCTTTCTGTAACATGTCTTCTACGACTGGTTTTAATCCAGCAATAGCCTCTGGTGTCAACTGGTATGGGGGTGTTCTGGGAAACACTGTGTTTTACTTTACAATAATCTGTATTGGTTCTACACCTTTTATAAGTCTGATGTCTTTCCCTGTGAGATCCAAAACTTCAACATTCACCTTCTCTTTCAAATCATCAGTTAATTCTTCTGTGGGAAACAAAGGGAACATTTCTGTCTCATTTTGCTGTCTTGCCATTTTAAAATCTACATCCTCATCATGGGTCTGGAAAGCAACACCATCCTGATGTCAAATTTAACTTGCACAGCAAATCTCTCCCTAGTAGATTTACAAGGCTAGAGTCACAGAAAACAAACTGGTGCTTTTCTTCAAATTAACTTATCTTTACTGGGACGTTTTCTGAAACAAAATTAATGAACTGTTTATGTCATCAGTGATATCACTGACCATGTCATGAATGATGTAATATGTGACGTCATCAGCAGTGCATTGCGGGGGTGCGAGTTATAGTTAGCTCCACTAACTATAACGGTGGAATTTCTATGGTTTTGTATGAGTGAAATGTCCAACTAACTATAATGTCCCTGAAACCTATGGTTTTTTCAGTGAATTTCTAAGTTTTTTAAAATGCTAATTTCTAACTATAACGTGCCTGAAACCTATGGCTTTTTCAGTGAATTTCAAAGGATTTTTAAATGCTAATTTCTAACTATAACGTCCCTGAAACCTATGTTTTTTTCAGTGAATATATATGTGTGTGTGTATATATATATATATATATATATATATATATATTTTTTTTTTTTTGTTTGTTTGTTTGTTTTCCTATTTTTCACATCATCTCAGAGAAAGTTTACTGTCTGAGAAATTGTGATGGCGGCACCGATTTACCTGGGTGCATTAAGTTCACTTGTCTCGGACACAGGCAAGACAGACACTGTCACAAATAACTGGGTCTCCCCTCTCCTTGTGTTTATTGCTTAGTAAAATAGAGAAGCAAGGGTATACCCTTACCATATTCTTCTCACTCCTCTTCGGTGTATAAAGTCATCGAAAACTACGCCACCTCGAGACACTGAGAATGAAGGTCAGAAACAGCCCGTCCCTTCTTTAGCGTGCTGTAGATGGGTCTGTGTCGAGCAGCTGTTACTAGGAGGACCACCTCCATTCAGGTCACAGCCGCCAGTTTTCAATTCTGGACTTTTGTGCAATAGCCTAATGCGTTCTGGGTGTTGTTGTTTTGTTTTGCTTTCATTGAACTAATTAGACTGACAACCCTGAAATCATTGATTTGTAAGTGAAAAGCTCTGGATTGGAGGCAGCGTCTGTAGTAACCTGGAGTGAAGCAGTCACTTTCCCCTTACTATCAGTACTGACAGCGCACTCTCACTATTATCCAACTGAATACTTGTAGTGCCCCAGGAGTGTGCATCCGTCTCGCAGAATTAAAACCAGTGTTATCCAGCTTGCCTGCAGCAGACACATAACCCACTGAGTTTCCTGCAGGACACTGGTGCTATGCCACGCCAAAGGAAGAAAGAGTATTCAAACATTTCCATGGGGGGCATTTGTGTCCCACTAGACGTATTTGTATAGCGCACTGTGCCATTGTCAGGCCTCACAGCGCTAGTGAGTCGGGCTCCACCTGCTAGTGGTTTCGAGGCTCCATCAGAATGGACTGTGGTTCGGTTCTGTACCTTTTTGGCATCAGTGGTCTTTCTGGTGTTGATAATTCGGCTTCCTGGAGTCACGGTTCTGTGCTTCCCCAATTGCCCCTCAGGTTGGTCGGTGAGGGCATTAACTGGAGTTAGAGCATGATGCCGGAGAACCCCAACACCCATCTCTGGCCTCTCTGGGCTGTGGTGGGTGGGTGTTGGGCGCTCTCTTCATATGTATTCTGTAGTATGTTACTTTAAAAGGACTGCGCTGTGTAGGATTCAAGGCGCTAGAGAGGATGGACAGAAGGCGAATGGGCCACGGGCGGCAGGAAGAAGGTGGGGAGAGAGGGCGGAGGGAGCACAGAGGTGAGACAGATTTGAGGTATCAGAGAAGGGAAGAGGCAGAGAGGAGAGTGGAGAGTGGAGTGTAAAGGCGGAGAAGAGACAATGTGTGCCTCTGAAAAAGAGTGACAGGGAAGCCTAGAGACAGCAGAAAGGGACAGGTGCTGAAAGGATAAGAGACAGGAGGTGGCCTGGGTAGAGAAATACAGAGAATAACACAAGGGAGCATTAGAAACACAATGAAGTCATACCTTTACATTACGACTTTCAGCAGACGGTGAAAGGAAGTTCAGTGGGTTGTTGCTCAGCAGCAGAGGTGACTTGTTATTTACTGAAATGAAATTTAACTTTGCTGTTGTCCTCCGTGCGTTCCTGGTGCACATTAATGCTCGCTCCTGGAAGAGTTAACTGCTGCTGGTTACGTGCTTTCAATTATGACCCCAACTGAAGGCAATTAACAGCTGTTAACACCCGAAAGCTTGTGGATAATAAAGCAATCAACACCTGTCCTCCTAATCTCCCGCACAGAGGCGAATAAACCCCACGCCTTGTGCCTGCCTGCTTCATGTCCCAGCCACCGAGCCAGAGCTGGGCATGCAGCAGGGCTTGGCGCCAGCCTTCCAGGCGCTCTGATTGGCTGGGTCAATCCCAGCTTCCCAGGGGGTGCTAATGTACTTTGCAGCCTGTCACAAATCACTCTAAACCCGTGGGAAGAAGTGAGTCAGTAACCTTGAAGGCCGCTGTCAGACAGATGTCCTGCACTGTGAAATACTTACAGCTCGCTGGCATCCTTCCATGCTCGGCCCTGAGTCACACCGTGCGGGCTGTGATGCGCCAAGATCCACCTCCCCCTCCGTGATGACAATCCTGACTATGAGCCACACAGGCCCGTGGCTGCTTCTCAGCCAGGATACCTACGTGGCCTGCAACTTCTGGCGAGCAGCCATTGCCACCTGAGAGCAATGCAGGCACCTGGCTTGGGGCAGGGAGTCACGCACATACATTTACAGAACTGGGTACTGTAACCCCAATGGGGGCTAAATAATAACGAAGTGCGGTAGTCCGCGCTTCATTTTTGAAAAATAAAATTCGGGCGAAATTCGCGCTGGGTGCTCGAATCTCTGCGATTTAAAAAAAAAGAAGCTTTTTTTGGCCTTGGGGGTCCTTGTGGGACCCCCTGAGCAGGCTTAGGAGGTCAGGGTGTTTCTACCCTGCCCCCTTTTCATTTCTTTCACCTTTGTTACCCAGTTTTCTTGTGCCTTGGTTACCGAGGCACAAGATGGCTGCCAACACTTCCTGGTTTGGAGGGTTGACAGCCAATTCGAATTGAGCTTGTGATCGGGAGGGTGAGCGGATCCACCGCGCCTCTAAATATCGAAACTTTTATTTTTTGATTTTCTCAGCAACTACTGACTGAACGGATTTCACCATTTAAAAAAAAGGTCTCTTTCTGAACCAAGGGCTACCTTTTTGCCAAATTTGGTGTAATTCCGTTCAGCAGTTTCGGCTATAACTGTGTCTAAAGTTTCCTACGGGAAATTGATTTTCTGACCTCTATTTTTTGAATTTCTCAGGAACTACTAAACGGATTTACACAATTTAAAGAAAAGGTCTCTTTCTGAACCAAGGGTTACTGTTTTGCCAAATTTGGTGTAATTCCGTTCAGCAGTTTGGGCTGTAGCCGTGTCTAAAGTTTCCTATGGAAATTAACATGGAGAAAACACGTTTTGGGACCTCCCTTTTTTCTCGGCCCCCTCTTGCCAAATCACCCCGAAAATTTCAAGATAGGAGCTGACCAGAGCGCCCCACGAGTTTTGAAAAGTATATATATATATATATATATATGGCGAGATTTGTTTGCGGTGAATGTGAATAAATTATGATAAACTGCACTCACCTCTGGGTCCGCTCTCATTTGTTGGCAGCAGGCGTCGTATAAATCAAAGACGAGTTGTGGTGATATATATATATATATGTATATATCTATATCTATTTATCTCTATATATATATCTATATATCTATACATATATATATATATATTAACCACAGCTTCTCGGAAGAGAAATTCTACTCACACTCACAGGTTCAGGTTGCATTTGTTTATTACGGCAACAACGTCCATAAACAGCTCAACAGCCCAACGTTTCGGTCTGTCCTCAGACCTTGATCACGGGTGCAAGACACAATGTCAGATGCTTACTTTTTAAAGATACATGCACCGGTACTACATCATATCCTTTGACATAGTGTTTTGCATTATGGATATTGTAGTGTCATATATTAAAGTACAAATAAACTTTACAAATAATAATTGTCAATATTCATTGTAGGGATATTAAACACACTACATTCTATTAGGCCATGTTATATTATGTTTTGACCAAATATGTAATCCAATTGTTTTATAAAAAGTCCACTCGTTATATGTGTACGCATATTGTGATAACTTATTCCATCAATACATGTCATAAAACCCTCTGGTGGGGGATGATATTTTCTTCAAAAGCTGTCATAATATGGTTATGTTTTTTCACTAATGTGATTCTCATACTTTACCCTCTGGTGGGTTTTGCAATGTATATCTCCCCATTTTTGGGGGGACTATTTAAGTAATGTAGGGACCTGTATTTTATGTTCATATCCTACCACATTGCTTCTCTTAGCTATCTACTGGGGGCCAAGGAATTGTATCCTAATATGAACGAACTTAAAAAAGGGTGATTAAAAAAAGTGATTAAAGAAAATATTTTGATGATAAACTAATAACAAATAAATAAGTACAAAATAAAATTTTGGTCACATTGGAATCACTTTCTTGCCATTAATCCATTTTTCTACAGTTCCAAATTACTAATTGTCCACCCGATGTTACTTATCAGTGTGATTGGATTCCCCAATTTCTGAGAGACTATTGTATTTTATTTTCCAAATAATTTGTTACATTCTTTCATAGTTCATTATAGGTGTGAATGCATTTCCTCATCCTTGTTAAGGCCGTACGGGGTTAAAGTTCTGAAAGACAAGAAATGACGGGATTCTTTCTGTCTCAAAGTTCTTTCACGATTGCCACCTCTCACATGGCGTTCAACCATCTCCACTCCATAAAATTTCAGTTTTTTCCAATCACCCTCATGGTGTTTCTCCATATGTTCTGCCACAGCATAGCTACGATCCCCATTTATTGTTGCTCTCACATGTTCCAGTATGCGTTTTTTTAGTTCACACTCTGTGCTCCCTACATATTTTAATTTGCAGGGGCACTCTATTATGTAGGTGTTGAATTTCCATTTTTCTTTATATATTTTTACAAGTTTTAATTTTCTGATATATTTGTAAATGTCTATCCTTGTTTGCGCTAGATCCATCTCATTGGTGGGGATGAGGAAATGCATTCACACCTATAATGAACTGTGAAAGAATGTAACAAATTATTTGGAAAATAAAATACAATAGTCTCTCAGGAATTGGGGAATCCAATCACGCTGATAAGTAACATCGGGTGGACAATTAGTAATTTGGAACTGTAGAAAAATGGATTAATGGCAAGAAAGTGATTCCAATGTGACCAAAATTTTATTTTGTACTTTTTTATTTGTTATTAGTTTATCATCAAAATATTTTCTTTAATCACTTTTTTTAATCACCCTTTTTTAAGTTCGTTCATATTAGGATACAATTCCTTGGCCCCCAGTAGATAGCTAAGAGAAGCAATGTGGTAGGATATGAACATAAAATACAGGTCCCTACATTACTTAAATAGTCCCCCCAAAAATGGGGAGATATACATTGCAAAACCCACCAGAGGGTAAAATATGAGAATCACATTAGTGAAAAAACATAACCATATTATGACAGCTTTTGAAGAAAATATCATCCCCCACCAGAGGGTTATATGACATGTATTGATGGAATAAGTTATCACAATATGCGTACACATATAACGAGTGGACTTTTTATAAAACAATTGGATTACATATTTGGTCAAAACATAATATAACATGGCCTAATAGAATGTAGTGTGTTTAATATCCCTACAATGAATATTGACAATTATTATTTGTAAAGTTTATTTGCACTTTAATATATGACACTACAAAGCACTATGTCAAAGGATATGATGTAATACCGGTGCATGTATCTTTAAAAAGTAAGCATCTGACATTGTGTCTTGCACCCGTGATCAAGGTCTGAGGACAGACCGAAACGTTGGGCTGTTGAGCTGTTTATGGACGTTGTTGCCGTAATAAAAAAATGCAACCTGAACCCGTGAGTGCGAGTAGAATTTCTCTTCCGAGAAGCTGTGGTTAATTTAAAACGGCTGGGCTCTGCCGTATCTACCTTTCGCACCGTCATCAGAGCGCCAACTGCCTTGCATGGAGCCAAGCGTGGGAGAATATATATATATATATATATATATATATATATATATATATATATATATATACACACATAAATTGAATAGAAGACTCATTTCTTATTTGGAAGACACAGTGTAGTGTGTGAGGTACCATTACCTAAACCATTGACACAGAGAAGTATATATATATCCAGGGATCTTTGATCTACAGCAGGCCTGAATTCTACACTTTTTTTTCTTCAACAGCTTCCTAATACTTCTTTTTACTCACACATTCAATCTCACAATACCACCATCTAAACCAAAACACAACTACCATAAACAAAACATTGCCCTATTTAAACTCATACCTTCAAAACGCAACTGCCTTCTAGAACTGCCTACCGAGGCTTTACAGATCTGGACACTGGATTTGGGAATTGGGTGCTTCATTCTGACCTGGGAATTATTGTAAAGCTCCATTCAGGGTGTGAACCATATCTTTGCTACCAGAAACTGCTGGTGAAGAAACTTTTTAATTCAATTAGTTCAAACCGTTGCTTACAATAGGGATCTCCAGCTTTGCACCAAAATCTTCTACTCTGAAATGGAGCTTTGACACCGTTTGAGAATGGAGTGGAGCATCAATTGAAAACATCTCAATAAACATCATCAATGTAGCCATTTAGGTAAGAGTTAAGTATATAGTTGTGGTCTCTTTTTTCAAATACGTAAATCAGATAAATCAGTTTACAGGAATATCAAGAAAATCATGGCTAGAGTTAAGCAAGTAAATTACAGCATGTTCCATAAAATTCTACTCTAAGTGGATTCTAATCTACCAGAACCCATAAAAAGTCCTCTTGGAAAAGAGCAAGATTTAAAGGAGCATTGAAATAGAATCAGATTGAAGTCAAACTTCACATGAAGGGTAGTTCCAGAAACTCATCCAAGTCTCCTCTCTCAAAACAGTATCAGCAAACAATTGCATTAACAACTGTTCAAAGTTAAGCTAAGAAATTTGTCAAAGCAGTAGCCATAACCATCATAAAAAAATAGACACCGACAAAGTAGTCAGCGACAGAAATCACCATCAACAATAGCTCACATTGAATAGGGCAAAGTGCTAAGGGAAAAAGGGATTGTCGCAGAAGAATGGCCTAGACCAGTCTGGGCAGCACTGACTTAATTCTAACTAGGAACATATGTATTATAAAATGCGACAACATATCTAGCAATCCATGCTGGTGTTGGGACATCTTAAGACAATGAGGAAGGATCGTCCTATGGTCTGCTGCTTCTTCCTTCATTCTCACAGTAAACGTACAATGTCAGTATGGTGCTATCCACAAGGATCACTGACATAATATCGACTACAAAAATATAGACTTACAAAAATATCGATGCAAAAATATAGAATACCAAAATATCGAAGTCCTATCTCCAAACAGGAAATTACAAAAATATCGAATCCAAAATATCGTTGTAAATAATATAGTTAGTCAAAATATCGAATTTTTTAAATGTTTTAAAAGTAATGTTAAATTAATGAAATAATACATATAATTAACTGACACATACTTAAAAATACTTAAATAACAGTAAACTTAATGAATAATTAAAGTAAGTTAAAAAAAAAATTAATACATATATCTTAACGTTATATTAATTAAAAATATTCAATATTTTCTAGGTAGGATAGCGGGCGCGTAAAATTTACTATTACCACTCCAGTAAGTGCAATAGTAGGGAAAGCGTTGGATAGCGGGAGGGTAAAAATTACTATTCCCACTCCAGAGAGTGCAATAATAGGGAAAACATTGGATAGCGTAGGGGTAATAATTACTATTCCTACTCCAGAGAGTGCAACAGTAGGGAAAGCGTTGGATAGCGAGAGGGTAACATTTACTATTCCCACTCCAGTGAGTGCAACAGTAGGGAAAACATTGGATAGCGTAGGGGTAATAATTACTATTCCTACTCCAGAGAGTGCAACAGTAGGGAAAGCGTTGGATAGCGAGAGGGTAACATTTACTATTCCCACTCCAGTGAGTGCAACCGTAGGGAAAGCGTTGGATAGCGTAGGGGTAAAAATTACTATTCCCACTCCAGAGAGTGCAACAGTAGGGAAAGTGTTGGATAGCGGGAGGGTAACATTTACTATTCCCACTCCAGTGAGTGCAACAGTAGGGAAAGCGTTGGATAGCGTAGGGGTAAAAATTACTATTCCCACTCCAGAGAGTGCAACAGTAGGGAAAGCGTTGGATAGCGGGAGGGTAAAAATTAGTATTCCCACTCCAGAGAGTGCAACAGTAGGGAAAGCATTGGATAGCGGGAGGGTAACATTTACTATTCCCACTCCAGTGAGTGCAACAGTAGGGAAAGCGTTGGATAGCATAGGGGTAAAAATTACTATTCCCACTCCAGAGAGTGCAACAGTAGGGAAAGCGTTGGATAGCGGGAGGGTAACATTTACTATTCCCACTCCAGTGAGTGCAACACTAGGGAAAGCGTTGGATAGCGTAGGGGTAAAAATTACTATTCCCACTCCAGAGAGTGCAACAGTAGGGAAAGCGTTGGATAGCGGGAGGGTAACATTTACTATTCCCACTCCAGTGAGTGCAACAGTAGGGAAAGCGTTGGATAGCATAGGGGTAAAAATTACTATTCCCACTCCAGAGAGTGCAACAGTAGGGAAAGCGTTGGATAGCGGGAGGGTAACATTTACTATTCCCACTCCAGTGAGTGCAACAGTAGGGAAAGCGTTGGATAGCGTAGGGGTAAAAATTACTATTCCCACTCCAGAGAGTGCAACAGTAGGGAAAGCGTTGGATAGCGGGAGTGTCAAATTTACTATTCCCACTCCAGTGACTGCAACAGTAGGGAAAGCGTTGGATAGCGGTAGTGTAAAAATTACTATTCCCACTCCAGAGAGTGCAACAGTAGGGAAAGCATTGGATAGCGTAGGGGTAAAAATTACTATTCCCACTCCAGAGAATGCAACAGTAGGGAAAGCGTTGGATAGGGGGAGGGTCAAATTTACTATTCCCGCTACAAATATTAATTGAATACAATTAACATAATTATCAATTAAACTATTAATACTAATTAATTACCAATTAATACTAATTATTTACTATTCCTACTCCAGAGAGTGCAACAGTAGGGAAAGCGTTGGATAGCGAGAGGGTAACATTTACTATTCCCACTCCAGTGAGTGCAACCGTAGGGAAAGCGTTGGATAGCGTAGGGGTAAAAATTACTATTCCCACTCCAGAGAGTGCAACAGTAGGGAAAGTGTTGGATAGCGGGAGGGTAACATTTACTATTCCCACTCCAGTGAGTGCAACAGTAGGGAAAGCGTTGGATAGCGTAGGGGTAAAAATTACTATTCCCACTCCAGAGAGTGCAACAGTAGGGAAAGCGTTGGATAGCGGGAGGGTAAAAATTAGTATTCCCACTCCAGAGAGTGCAACAGTAGGGAAAGCATTGGATAGCGGGAGGGTAACATTTACTATTCCCACTCCAGTGAGTGCAACAGTAGGGAAAGCGTTGGATAGCATAGGGGTAAAAATTACTATTCCCACTCCAGAGAGTGCAACAGTAGGGAAAGCGTTGGATAGCGGGAGGGTAACATTTACTATTCCCACTCCAGTGAGTGCAACACTAGGGAAAGCGTTGGATAGCGTAGGGGTAAAAATTACTATTCCCACTCCAGAGAGTGCAACAGTAGGGAAAGCGTTGGATAGCGGGAGGGTAACATTTACTATTCCCACTCCAGTGAGTGCAACAGTAGGGAAAGCGTTGGATAGCATAGGGGTAAAAATTACTATTCCCACTCCAGAGAGTGCAACAGTAGGGAAAGCGTTGGATAGCGGGAGGGTAACATTTACTATTCCCACTCCAGTGAGTGCAACAGTAGGGAAAGCGTTGGATAGCGTAGGGGTAAAAATTACTATTCCCACTCCAGAGAGTGCAACAGTAGGGAAAGCGTTGGATAGCGGGAGTGTCAAATTTACTATTCCCACTCCAGTGACTGCAACAGTAGGGAAAGCGTTGGATAGCGGTAGTGTAAAAATTACTATTCCCACTCCAGAGAGTGCAACAGTAGGGAAAGCATTGGATAGCGTAGGGGTAAAAATTACTATTCCCACTCCAGAGAATGCAACAGTAGGGAAAGCGTTGGATAGGGGGAGGGTCAAATTTACTATTCCCACTCCAGTGACTGCAACAGTAGGGAAAGCGTTGGATAGCGGTAGGGTAAAAATTACTATTCCCACTCCAGAGAGTGCAACAGTAAGGAAAGCGTTGGATAGCGTAGGGGTAAAAATTACTATTACCACTCCAGAGAGTGCAACAGTAGGGAAAGGGTTGGATAGCGGGAGGGTCAAATTTACTATTCCCACTCCAGTGAGTGCAACACTAGAGAAAGCGTTGGATAGCGGTAGGGTAAAAATTAATATTCCCACTCCAGAGAATGCAACAGTAGGGAAAGTGTTGGATAGCGGGAGGGTAAAAATTACTATTCCCACTCCAGAGAGTGCAACAGTAGGGAAAGGGTTGGATAGCGGGAGGGTCAAATTTACTATTCCCACTCAAGTAAGGGCAATAGTAGAGAAAATAATAAATGTATTTTTTTTTTAATTAATTAATTATTAATACAAAAACAAGTATTACAATTAATTACCAATCACACAAGAATTGATTATTTATAAATACCAATACATTTTTGTTTAATTAATTAACTATTAATAATTAATTAACAAACAATTGTTTTTCAATAACAAACATTAATAAAAGCAAATAATACAAATTAATAATTAATTTATAATATATTAATTAAGGATATACACAAATTATTTAAATAATTATTTTTTTCCAATTATATTACTTCCCACCATATTCCCCTATAAACACAATACCCGCTACAAATATTAATTGAATACAATTAACATAATTATCAATTAAACTATTAATACTAATTAATTACCAATTAATACTAATTATTTACCAATTAATAATTAATCAACAACCAATTAATTTGCAATACCAATTAATAATTAACTAATAACAATTAAATTACTTCCCACCCTATTCCCCTATAAACCCACAACCCGCTACAGAAGTAAAACGCAAAATTAAATTAAAGATATATTAATTAACAATATACACAAATAAATTAAATAATTATTTATTTACAATTATATTACTTACCACCATATTCCCCTATAAACACACTGCCCGCTACAAATAATAAATGAATACAATTAACATAATTATCAATTAAACAATTAATACAAATTAATTACCAATTAATACTAATTATTTACCAATTAATAATTCATCAACAACCAATTAATTTTCAATACCAATTAATAATTAACTAATAAAAATTAAATTACTTCCCACCCTATTCCCCTATAAACCCCCAACCCGCTACAGAAGTAAAACGCAAAATTAAATTAAAAATAATTAATAATTCCTATAAATTATTATTTAATCATCTATAATTAAATTACTTCCCACCCTATTCCCCTATAAACCCACAACCCGCTACAGAAGTAAAACGCAAAATTAAATTAAAAATAATTAATAATTCCTATAAATTATTATTTAATGTACTATAATTAAATTACTTCCCACCCTACTCCCCTATAAACCCACAACCCGCTACGGAATTAAATTACAAAAAAATACAAAAACATAAAATTCATTAATTTAAAAATATTCTAACATACATTCCAATATTAATACATACTTTTAACACATATACTAACACTTAAAACACTATAGAAAATTCGATATTTTTAACAACTATATTATGACTGTCGATATTACTTACTTCTATATTATTGCAATCGATATTTCTTACCTGTTTTTCGATATTCTTCACCACTATATTTTTGCAAGTCGATATTCTGTCCATTCGATATTAAAAACTCGATATTCTGGCTACTCGATATTTTTTTTTCGATATTATGTCTAGTTACCATCCACAAGTGTCAACTGAGTTTTTAGACACTCATGTGCGTTAGCTTCACTCTGGTTCCCACGAGAACCCTGCATTTTAAGCTATTAGCTTTTCAGTATTCCACGGCATAACAATGAACTATTCCAAAGTGTTGGAAAGTGGGTCATTGGTAGTGGTAAATATATGGGATGTCAGCTAGCATGCTAGCATCCGATAACTTACGTCGTAAGACTCATGGGGCTCTACATCACATGACTGAAATAATTTCCAAAATCTTCTGTGTTCTGTAAATGTCTTTGTCCCCTAATTCAGAGGATTTATTAATGGTTGGGTGGTATCTTATTAAAAACGATGTATCCTGTCATTCACACTTAGGGACATGCTTCACCACAGGGGCATACTGACCTTCACCAGCAGAATAGCTTTTGTGTAGCTCCTTTTTTGTTTTTTTGTTTTAGGTTTTGTGCAGTGTGTAGTAAGTGGGTTCATATTTTATTGAGGCAGAATAAGCTTGATTGGAAGTTAAATATGCTTCATACAATTTTTAATAAAGGAGTAAAGGAGTGGGGTGTGTTAACTATTATGGTACCTCCATGGCTACCTTGTTTGGGTTGACATGTTTCAGCCCCTGTCAGGGCACCACTACACTTATGGGCTTTCCTCGGGACTGAGCGCCCTCCCTAAAAGTCCTTCTTTCCTTAACAGTTGCTTCTAAGTGAAAAGAAAAGATGGTACATCTCTCATAAAATAAACATATCCATATGTCAGATTACTACATGAGAGCTGAGTTTGAGAGATCTGAAGACAATACAAAGAGATGAGGCCCAGCCAACTAGACCTTCACAGCAATGAAGAGAGCAGTGAGGATGAAGACACACAAAAAACACCATCATCTGACACAAACCATCGCCCTACGCTTCTTTCCATTTAACTCATACTTTAACCAACCTTTTTAAGGGAGATGCAAGAGATGTGGAAGAGGGCAAAGGAGAGGAAAGGGTAAAATACAGTAAGGCACATTGAGTATGGAGGCACCACAGATGGCAAAGACAAACGCTAACTATACAGCCTCCTGTAGACATGGGTGTGAATCTCTCAGACATCCCATTACCAACCATGGAGATGAAAGTACTGAACAGAGGCATATACTTTATTGCTGCCAACAACACCAACCATTAGAATAGGATAGATCTACAGCAGCTGTTTTTAGAAAACTCCATTACTTCTTTAAAGACAGCTACTGAGGACAGATGACAATGATACTGGGCTTACACTGAAATCCCAGTTTATCTCACCATTCAATATGATCCCTCATCATAGTATAACATTTGAGGAGGCAGTACTTGAAGATCTGAAAACATTGGAAGCAGAGAGAAGTATGTAGTTCGATAACCATCCTAGATACAAATGAGAGCTTTGACTATCCAATAAACAGAACATCATAATAAAGCTTGCTGATAAATGGGGAAATGTAGTAAAGCATGATAAGGCAACCTTCATTAATGAATGCCATACGCTACCTTCAGACCCAAATAGTTATGGAAAATAACATGGCAACTCCAGGAGTGTAATTGTCAAGGAAACTATAGTCCTGGCTGAATTTGCTGTGATCCAGGTTTGGAACTCCAAAGAAGGGAGTGTTTTCTTAAATGCAGAGAATCCAGCCACTCTCTATTTCTACTGTTCACCAAAAATATATAAGAACAAGACATCATCTATAGGACGACTCTTAGAGTAAAGTATTGGGTCAACTTTGGAAGCCTTGACTTTTGTTCCTCATGTCCGGAAACTACTGGTAACAGTAATGCTGTCTTATCTAAAAGACACTAAGGAGATCCTCAATATGATAAAAGAATCAAAGGCCTTATGTGCAAAGATTCCAAATAATACATCCTAAATTGCGACTAATAACAATCAGGAATTTGCAACTTCTTATTTGGAATTTACTAAAATGAATTCGGTAAAAGTTGTTACAAATTGCTCACCAAATTCTTTTGAATGCAGTGGTATTTTGCTACCTCACCAATATACTAATAGATTCGTTCAAAAAATAAAGGATCATAAAGGGTCACACTTTACCTTACCAATATTCATAACGTAGGTCAGAAGTTGTGACCCACTACGACCGGTCACAATCACAGAGATAGTGGCCTGCTGGTGTCAGCAAACCACCATTTTTGTGATTGCTTTTAAATAAAGCACCTTTTTTATGCAGACTGTATTCTGTAAAGGAAAATGGGATGTGTTTCCAACAAATGAAAAGTAACACAGACCTTCTTTAGGAGTAGCCAGTGGCCCACCTCAAGGAATATTCGCAACTCATGTCCGGGTGAACACTCAAAGTTACTTAATTAACCTGAGTTCAAACCTCTGATAGCTCTGGCACAGAGCAGACAGGTTCAACTTAGGACAACCTCAACAGTAATAAAGCCGAAATACAAAACAATAGAAATTCCAAATAGCAAGGAAAAATCAAATAATTAAAAAAAAATAGTAATGGCTGATGTCTCACTAGGGACTATGACAAATCCTGTTGGAGGTAGGGAGGTGATGGTGAGGTTCATTGTAGCATGTATGTACAATGTTTATAAAATATTATATGCCTTTTGTTTCCATTTTCCCCAGCAGCCATTACTATTTTTTTAAAATTATTTGATTTTTCCTTGCTCCCCCTGCCTACCATAGGCGCACACCAGTATTCACCTTTTTAAGCATTATTCAAATTTTTCCCCGCACGGCCTGCCGGTCATAGATTTTCTTAGGCCATAGGCACACACTAGCATTTTTTTTTAGTATTATATCATTTGCCACTGCACCCCTTGCCTTCCATAGGTACACACCAGCATTCATTTTTTAAAGGATTATTCCATCTTTCACTGCACCCTCAGCCTCCTATAGATCACTTAGGCCATTGGCGTACACCAGTGATCCGGAGCCAATACTACCTATTAATCAGGGATTAATCAATACAGCCCATACACATTCAACCCAGAAATTCCTGATTGTGCTGGGGGTCAATTTGTTTAGAATATTCGTTAATGTCATTTAAATCATTCCTTACCTAATTAATTTATTTATCAACTCTTCCTCTACTTGTTCGATGGATCAATTAGTTGATTAGTTGATGGCAATGTTAAAAGCCTAATTTTACTAAACATTGGTTTAAATAAAATTCAGACTCTGGTAAAGTTAATATATGAGGTTTGTCTCAAATTCAAAGTAAAATGCTCATAAATGCTTTAGGTCACAATTACATAAACACCAAATCTCAAGAAAGAGATTCTCATATGTTGATTACACTCAAATATTCAATGACAATATGCAATGAAGGAGTGGATAGAGTAAGAGACATAAGAGTTCAGCAAAAATGAATAAAACAAACAATATTTATAATACCAAACGGAATGATAGATGTAGAGACAATAGATTCATCTAGAAATGTACATAACCATTCATTGTTGATGAAGTTGATAGGTGGAGAGACAAAAGCTCAAAAACTTTAAAGGACACCTAAGCTACATACAAACCTAACGGTCTGAGGGGAAATAGGAAGACCAGCCCTGGTCCCAAGGGATGACCGAGATTCCCAATGGATAATCAGGGAAACACAGAGAATCTGGACAGGTACAGGACAAGATGGGTCAGTTAGGCCTCTCAGGAAAATCCGATGGACAGCGGCGTAGCTCCCTCCTCTCTCTCTCCTAGCAGCATTCCCCATCTACTCTCCTAACCTCGCCCCTAAATATATAGTCTAAATTGACATGTTCATTCCCCAAAATGTGGCATTTACGCTCTAACTCGCACTGTGATGGGTGGGCAGGTGGAGGTGGTACTGTCACACCACCATGACTTTACATTTTCTTCATCATTTCTTTGTGTAAAATTGTTCCCAGGGTCTGGATCTCAACTTTATTCACATGTTCACACATTAGCTACAAATTTATATTTCTTTATTAGTAAAATACAGTTCTTTTGCTGAGAACACCTCCGGTCCCACGCTCATGTACAGTAGTTGGCAGGCCATGCATGCAATGGCCTTCACTCCTTTATGTCATCTTCATCGCACAGCACAGCCTTCTGTCCTCATGGCAGAACAAACTCGCTCCTAGCAATCCCTCCTCCCAACATTGCCAAGTTAAAATAAAAGGGTGTCTTCACTCAGAACACTAAAGTGGATAAAAATGAACATTTATTAATTATGTGGTAACATAACCATCAATGTTACCCAGCATTAGCAAAATGCAAACAAGTGGCATTAATTGTTACTTTAGAAGCGAAATGCAACATGCAAATACTGAAGCACTTGCGGCTTTCTCATGCAATTTCTTTGTTTCTTCAAAAACACCACAGTTACTACAATACAGTGTGATTACTGGTTAGTTCTAAAGCATGCACAGAGCAATTCCCCTGTGTTTATGTGGGTGCACATGAAACTTACTACGTCTACTTCCTGTTAGTACTAATTATGGGGATACATGATTCATGCAAGTTTCATTTTGCGAAATCCTGCTCCATCAATTCCCCACTCTGATGGCTTTTGAAAGCCATCATAAAATACCTACCATACCGAGTGCCATCTTTCATTCCAAATTTCTTTTAAACTCTTTATTCTTTCCTCTTTTTATTATACTCTCATTTAAATATTTCATTAAATCATAATATTCTTCATTAATTTCCTCTAGCTCTATCTCTTCTCTTATTCTTTTTCTTGTTCCTCGTTCCTTCCCTGATTTTGTCACTTCTCTTTTTTGATCTTTGGACTTACAATATTTGTATATTGTTATTATTATTAAGGCTACTATTGCTACAGAGACAATTGGAATTAATATTCTGCCTAATAAACTACTTCCAAAGGTAGAAATCCATTTACTCACAGAGGAAAAACCCTTACCAAGTTTCTCCCATACACCGTCAACTTCCAGTTAGGTCAGATCTGTATGTAAATGTGTAATATTCTTTATATATGCTTCTATTCCTATCATCTTATCAGGTATATAAGTGCAACAATGTTGGACTATTGACATTCCGTAGACTCCACCCTCTTTTGCCAATAATATACCAAGGGCAAGTCTATTTCGAAAAACCATTGATCTAATTGCAACAATTTTGGTGTCAATCATCAAGAATCTACCAGCAGTATCTGTAGACAACCGGTCAACCACTGTGGGCAATTTTCGAATTTTGTGTGAATTCAGAACGACTCTAACTGAGGGTGTTAGTGCACCACCAGATATCACCTACTATTTCTGAAAAACTTGCTCTTTTATTACGTGTTAGTCCTTGCTCGGCCTCATTCAGTTTGTGTTTACTTCGGTCCACAAGGTAGACTTTAGAAAAACGATAACAAAATAGCAACTTCCATATCATTGTGCAGGCAGCCTATAAAATGCTTTCCTGCCACACATATAGGAAATCCCAGGAAAAACAGGACCTGTCCCGACTTTCAATTCCCAACCTTCAGTTATTTGGAGGTATGCTCACATTCGCTAGAACCTATCAAATAGTTATTATAGTTAGTTTTAGTTCTAAACAGACAAATCTTTCCTCTCTGTGACCAGTCCATCGACATTGCAGCATAGCCCTCGCCTTTTTGATAATTTCCTTCTCTAATATCCAATGGAGGTATTCAAGACTTTTGTTCAGCGGCTTTCATTTGAAAACTTTCTCTTCTTATTTCTACCTTCTCTAGAAATACCTTTTCTTCAATCTTTAAACAACAAGTCTTCTTGTAAGCATATTCTAAGTCTGGAGTTTTAGCAATACGGAAAAATTCTCCCATATATCGTGCATTCCTAGCACTCAACACCTTGTTCAATTCTTTAATGACAGGAATTTCTGAAAATACTAAGTCTATATTAGAATAGTGGTACTCAAGTTTCCCTGTTGCATAGAATAAGCTGGTAAGTATACCACAAGACACACCATATTTTAAAGGAAGGTGGTGATAACTCACCCCTTCAGACACAGACGAAGGTAACTGCATGCACACATAACAATCACTCACATTCATTGTTTCCACATACTCATACAATAACTTTGTGAAAACATTTAACGAGAAATCATTAACTGATTTGTCCTGATGGAGTATGCTTCCATCAATAGGTTCTACTTTAGTATCTGGTGTTTTATTAGTGACATCATTCATCCTTTCACTTGTTATGTCATCAGTATTGTTTCTTTTGTTTGTCACCATTAGAATAGGAACAAGAACAGTTAATAACTTCCACATAAGTGTTAGTACAAAGACACTACAAAAGCAAGCTTTAATATATCAACATTTTATACTAGGTTATGGAAGTTCAGTCTTTTCTGCCATTTTCTTTCTATACTATAAAAAAATATGTAAAAATGTATCTATTTCTCTATACTTCTGATTATTAAAAAAAATGTACAATAGCAGTGTAATCCTACACTTCAAGGCTTTCTTCTTTACAACCCTTCTTCTATTTTTCTTTTCTCCTTTGTTTTGCTATGGTAAGTTTTAATTCATTTGAGTCACCAATGTTGTACCTTATTTTATTGCAGTTCTTTTAAGGAGGTCTCTTTCATCACCTTGCTCAGTATCAGTTGTATGTTTTTCTTCACTTGGTTCAATTTCTTCCAAAAGTCCATTCAGGTGATTTATATTTTCTACTTGGTATTCTTAGCCTTCGTATTTTTCTTACCAGTCCTTATCCTGACCTTTCTTGATCTGATTGACTGGAGATCTCATTACTTTGTTTAGGTCTTTTTCGTAGTCTTCTTTTCACAAGAGTGTACTTTAGTCTTTTTACTCCCTTCACTGACTGGCTGGGTTTCATCTTATTTTTTCGTTTCTACTATAACTTCCTTTTCAACTGTAAATTCACTTTCCTCAGGCTCAAGTATATTTTCACCTGTTTCAGATTCGGATGAAAGTTCACTTTCTTCTGGCTCAGGTATATTTTCCAGTGATTCAGGTTTGGCTAATAATTCACTTTTCTCTTGTTCTGTGATATTTTCACCTATTTCAGGTTCAACGGGAGATTCATTTTCTTCTGAATCATCTGTGAACTCACTTTCTTCTGGTTCTACGACAGTCTTTTGAACCCCAGAATTTTCTGTCGACCCTGCTTGATTTGTGCTTGGCTGTTCACATCTGTTGGTTCGTTAGAATCTGTCACGCTAGATTCATCAGCTTCACACACTTCAGCCACTGACCTTTGACTCTGGTTCTTCTGCAGTGGCCCTCTCGGACTTTCAAGTGGATCTTGGTATGGTTTGCGTGAATCCCGTATGGCAAGCCAGCACACTTCACTGCCGTAGTTGTCACCAGGATGATTTGATAAGGTCCGTTCCGTCTAGGGTCTAAACATGTTTTTCTTACACGTTTCTTGACGTAGACCCACTCGCCAGGACTCAGATCATGAGCTTGATTCTGATGTATTGCTGTGGCGTCCTCTCCAACATGGTTAGACACAGAATGTACCAGTTCAGCCATTCCTCTGCAATAGTCAAGCACCAGATCATCAGATATATTTATCTATTTTTTCACTGGTTCATATACCTGTCTCATGGCTCTTCCCATTATGATTTCTTGAGGACTCAATCTATTCTTTTTGTCAGGAATGCTTCTTAGACTCGTCAGCACAAGGGGTAAATCGTCAGGTCAAATCAGTGATGTGGATGCACATACTTTCGCTAACCTGGATTTTTTAGTGCTGTTAATTTGCTCGATCATTCCAGATGCTTCCTGTCGATAGGCACAATGCAGCTTCTGTTGTATTTTAAATGCTTCACAAATCAATTTTATTACCTCATTTTTAAAATGGGTTCCTCTATCTGTCTCCAAAGTGACTGGAATTCCAAATCTTGGTATTAGTTCTCTCAAAAGCAGTTTGTCCACAGTGAGACTATCATTTCTCCTTGTGGGGTAAGCTTCCACCCAACGTGAGAATAAACAAACAATGACCAAAACATATTTTAGTCCATTGCAAGGGGGAAGCTCGATAAAATCAAGCTGAAGTCGGGTAAATGGAGCTACTTCTCTCCCAATTGTTCCCCAACTTACAACTGTCTATCTCCCTGGATTCTGTTGCTGGCAGATAATGCACCTTTGACATAGGCTCTCTGCAATGACTCTGAACTTCGGATTGTACCATGTCTGCCTGAAGAGTCTGATCATGGCATCTCTTCCAATATGTGCATGTCTATGGTACATCCTAGCCATATGGGAAAGCAAAGAGTCTGGTAGAACTGGTCTGTCATCATGATAAACCGATAGGTCATCGTCTGCTCTTTTTCTACAGCCTGTAAGTCTCCATATTTCTTTTTCTTTATCACTTGCCTCATCCTGCATTTACCTCACTTCATCCCAAGTCTCAAACATAGTAGCAGTTACAGACATAAGATGGCATTCGGTATTTTGTCTTTCAATTGATCTGTTCAAAGCAATTGTATTCTAGACAAGAATCGTGCAATTTGGTCCCCATATCTCTTGCCTTTTGTCACCAAATCACTCCCTGATTGGTGGTAAGCACATTAACCCCTTTGTTGCGCCTGTCGGCCAACGGCCATCGCGAGCACTACCTCGGTAGTGCTGCGCACGTCCGTTGGCCAACGCGGCCCCGCCCACTCAATGGAAAGTTGTAAGAAAGTGGCTCTGTATATACTGCACCAAGGTAAGGTACAGTGTGTACAGAGTCCAACAGTCCCCAGAGGTTGGGCAGAGGCTAAAGTTAGATATAACCTTAGTCCCTAAAGTGGTAGCTTGGTCGAGCAGTAAGGCAGTATCAGAGGACAGTGTAAAGCATTTGTTGTACACACTCAGTCAGCAAATGGTCTCGAACACTCAAGAACTGAACTCTAGGCCAATTGTTTGATATATAAAAATATATAGTTGTTTTAGTTTAGAACCACAAATAGGTATCAAAATACTTTCTCAGAATGAAATGCTCTAGTTGAATACTTTCAAATAGCAATAGACTTTTAAATGCAATACTTACAGTGGTTGCAATAGGCAACACAAGTTAAACACAATTATAACATTGAGCTCAATGGGAATTTTTAAGTAACGGCAATATCGAATACTTTGCATAGGTTTTTCTTACTCAGGGCTGGATCCTGGATTCAGCCCTGGTGCATCTCCTGAAAACAATGGAAAGAAATCGTTTTTGTTACATAGGCAATTTTTTAAGGAATATTTGTATGTTTCAAAAATCGACACTTCGAAGAATTTCTGGTAAAAACCAGGCAATGTTATCCTATGGAGGAAAGTTTGGTTATCGGAAAATCGCAGTTATAATTACTTTTCAGGGTCAGTGCTGGGCACCAAGATCCAGAACTGGGATCTCTCCTGGTAACAGGTGAGTAATTTTGTTTTCGTTGATCGGGTGATTTTTAGTGAATATTTCAAAGTTTCAAAACTCGACACTCCAATGTTACCCTATGGAGAAATGTAGGTTATGGCTTTCAGGTAAGTACTCGACTGGCAGAGTTAAGGTTCTGGTCATAGACTCAGGGATCTCCCAGCATCAGGTAGGTACGGTTGTTACACCCTCAGCGGCACAGGGGCAGCCGGGTGCAGAGAGAGTTAGGCCCAATGTTAGCCTATGGCGGGCAGGGGGCCTTTGGTTGGTGGCTGCTTGCAGACAGTCCACGCGGCTGAGGGAGCTGGCCTCCTGGTCACTTACACAGGGCAAGTGGGGAAGTAGTTTAGGACAGATGCTGCACTTTCAAGGACACTCGGGCGGCTGGGTGCAGGGTGCTTTTGAGCCGTCGGGCGCTCAATGTATTTCTATGGGAAAGCTGCAAGACGAACAAAGGCTGCAAACTCGGGGACGGAGATTCTTCAGGTGCGACCACCACTTCGAGAGGTAAGTTGGGAAGCTGTAGGATAGGTAGGTACCCAGGAGCTGGGCACAGGGGGCCATAGGGCACCGGGTGCAGGGGTGTCTTTTGGCGTCTGGAAATCTTACCCTCTGCTGGTCGCGGTTGAGGGGGTCTCTGGAGTTGAGGCTGCAGGCGTCGTGAGGAGCGTCGAGGAGGGTCCTTGGGTGCTGGATTCTTGGTCACAGTCACCGGGGGGACGTCCTCATGGTCTTTGTTCACTCAGGCACAGGCCGGGCTCGGCGGGTGCAGAGTGTGCTGGATTCGCGGTTCCTGGCTGACACCAGGGGTTGTTGCTGTTTGAGCAGAACCACTGCTCGTGGGAGTCACATTCTTTAGATGAGGAAGGCAGTCAGGTCCTCCGGGGTTTTCGAGGTTGCAGACCACAGAAGACGCCGGGATTTAGCTGCAGCAGGTTCGAGGGTCGACAGGCCTGTAGGTTTGGGGCCAAGTCAGTTGGTGTCGTCCTCTTGTTAGCAGCTGCATGGCAGGTCTTCTTTCTTCTTGTTCTTCTTCTTGTTTCGGAATTGGGATCTGAGGAAGGAAGGTTCAGGGTGCCCCTAAATATTAAATTTAGGGGCGTTACAGGTAGGTGAATGGCAGGGACCAATGGGTCACTTCCCTGGGGTGGGTACACCCCCTATTCTGCCACTCTCCAGTGGGAGGGGGGCAGGAGCCTGTCCCTGGTTGACTGGGTCCCCCCCATCCTCAAGATGGCGGGTACTCAAGGTTGTGCTTCACCTCGCCTCCCCCATCTTAGGGGTGGAGTTGGCAGAGGTGGGCACACCTCTCTTCCTCACTTGTTTTTCCCGACGGTTCTCCCGCCCAAAGTGGGGGGTAGAACCAGTGGGGACCAGTTGCTGAAAGCAGCAAATGGTCTGGAGAGGCTCACAAAGGCGGCATGCCTTTGAAGCTTCTCCTTCGTGAACCCTGCCCATCCTGGGGAGGAGGCTTGGCACCTTGTCCCAAGATGTGCATTGTTTCAGGCGTTCAACAAAAGGAAGGAGAGTGAAAGGTGGGCAATTTTTAACGAGGTCCTACACATAGGCCCTAAGCAACTGTGTCAACAAGAGATGTGTAGTTCCTACAGGACAGGAAGTCGACAGGGAATAAAATATTCCAATTCAGACTTCAACCTAGTGAAAATAAGTGCACAAGGGAAGGGAATCCCTTCAGGGTGGAACTAAAACCCTCACACACCCAGCAAGCTAGGTGTCATGCTTCATCATCTGGGTTCTGCTCCTCGTCGGGTCGGCGGTGCAATACCCGACGGGCACCCATACAGGGGCTCTTTGTCGGAGATCTTTTGTTCCCTGCCGTATGGTGCATGCGTGTGAGGGCCCGGGAGTGTAGATGTAAGTGATTAAAAAGGTTGGTTAATCTGAATTTAAAGTTTATTGGCTCAGTCAACCACCTATTAAAAAGGGAAGTGAGTGGCGTAAAAGCTATATATGCTCACAACGGATGAGTGGCTAGCTACGCTCGACTCTTATGGTCAACATGTTTCGCGCGCATTGAGTCAGGAGGATCTCGTGGCGCTTCGTCAGGACCTATAATGAAGTGAAGTGTGCTCGAAAAAACTATCTACAGTGTGGTGAAAAAAAACACAAGGGTGAGAACAAATATGTTGGTCAACCCTTAATAGGCACCCCTACCTTATGTATTGATTTAAGAGGGGGTCACCAATTTATGTTAAAATGAGCTCCTCATCAGGTGCATGGCGCGTCCACAGGGGGAGAAACACATTCGTTCCTACACAGATATCCCCTGGAGGTTATTCAACCTGCCCGCGTCGCCGAACCCGGAAGCATTGTTTCAGGCCCCAGAGAGCAGCAGGCTCTTGACCCAGGGGTCCAGAAACATGTCTGGTGGTGGCAGCCTGCGCAGCCACTCAGTCAGGTCACTGGTAGTTGGTCGTTTTACAGGGGGCATCTCTAAGATGCCCTCTGTGGTGCATTTTACATTAAATCCCACGCTGGCATCAGTGTGGCTTTAATGTGCTGAGAAGTTTGATACTAAACTTCCCAGTCTTCAGTGCAGCCATTATGGTCCTGTGGAGTGCGTAATGACAATCTTCCAGCACCATATACTCTTAATGGCAGCAATACACTTACAGGGCCTAGGAATGGACCTGGGCACTGTAGGGGTACAGGGCTCATGCACCTGTACCCTCACCACTGACATAGGGCACCCAGCTAGAGGGGTGACTGATGTATGCCAGGGCAGTGGTTTGTGGGCATGGCACACAGGGATGTGTGCCATGTCGTCTCTTTGTTTTGTTCTGCACCCAGACATTCAGCTTGCAAAGGCAGTGTGTGTGTTCCAGGGTACAGGGCCTCTAAGGGTGGCACAATTGGTGCTGCAGCCCTTAGGAGCCTTCTCTGGTCACAGTGCCCTGGGTACATGGGGTACCATTTACCAGGGACCTACCTGTGGCCAGAGCTGTCAATTGGGTTTTGTTTTGGGGAAAGAACACAGGCCCTGGGGTCCTGATTGGCAGGGCCCCAGAGCACATCAAGTCAAAGAGCATCAGTAGTCTGGCAACAAAAAAAAGTGGGGGGTTTACTGCAACAGAAACCCACTTTCTCACAAGCGCCCCGCACCGCAGTGGAATTACCGTCACGATAAACGGGTTAAACTACTGCATTTTCTTTTAGGCAGTTGTAATGCTTCCAATAATTCCTTCACTATTTTTCCATTTCTTATAGGAGAACCTGAAGAAGTCATGAATCCCCTCTGCATCCATAGCTGGCCAAAATCATGGAGAATACCATATCCATACCGACTGTCTGTGTAAATGGTTTCTTTCAGACCTTTAGCCTTTTTACAAGCTCTAATCAGAGCTGTCAGGTCAGCTATTTGGGCGGAGTTTACTCCTCTCAGACAGGAAGCTTCAATGACTCCTTCTAAGGTGCAAACAGTATAGGCATTGCTTAATTCTCCTCTTCCAATCCTCAAACATGACCCATCCACAAACAACTCGCAATCAGAATCCTCCAGAGGATCTTCCTCGATGTCTGGCTTAGGCTTAGTGTACAACTCAGTCACATCCAGACAATCATGATCAGCTTCCTCCTGTACTTCTTCACAACGAGAATTTAGCAACATCGTCGCTGGATTTACTGGAGTACACCTGGTCACAGTCACATTTTCAGCACCTCTCTGATATTTAGTCAGCCAACTAGAAGTGAGGTACTGAGTTCTGGTTCGTGTCAAAAGAATCTCAACAGAATGTGGCACATACACCTTAACTGGGTAACCCATTACAATTGATTCACTCTGCTCCAGACTCATGCAAGTAGCTGCCACCGCTTTCAAACATGCAGGCAATGCTGTTGCCACCGTATCCAGGGTAGCAGAAAAATATGCTACTGGACGTCGGGCCATTCCATATTTCTGGGTTAGGACTGAGAGTGCACACCCATCTCTCTCACAGCAGTACAATTTAAATTCTTCATTATAGTCTGGCATTCCCAGTGTAGGTGCTCTACAGAGACTGTTTCTCAATCGTATGAAAGCATTCATACCCTCCTCATCCAACACAATAGGATCTTTTACATCCTTTCGGGTCAATTTCTACAAAGGTTTAGCAATCAGTGGAAAACCACATATCCACTGGCGACAATATCCAACCATTCCCAAAAACATTTGTACTTCTTTCTGAGCTTTGGGTGGTTTCATTTTTTTTTACGCGGATTCTTTCTGGGGTTACTTTTCTAACTCCTTTTTCAAGTTTATGTCCAAGGTATTGCACTTCTTGTTTACAAAATTGCATTTGTGCTGGGGACACCTTGGGTCCTCCACTCGCTAAATGGTTCAATAGGACAATGGCATCTGTTACACATGCCTCCCGTGTCTTTGATGCCACCAGTAGGTCATCAATCTATTGAACCAAAACTGAGTTTCCTGGCAAGATTAAAGTCTCTAGGCATTTTTTCAGGATCTGATTAAAAATTCAGGGGCTTTCAGTGTACCCTTGAGGGACTCGGCACCATGCCAAAACACGGTCTCCAAACCTGAAAGCAAACAAATACTGGCTATCTCAATGCAAGGGAATCGAGAAAAATGCTTGCCACAAATCAATTACTGTGTACCATTCTGCATCACAAGGAATTTGGTAAAGAATCACTGCTGGATTTGGCACTACTGGACAGCAAGGCATTACAATTTTATTTATTTTGCGCAAATACTGCACTATCCTGTACTTTCCATTGGGCTTTTTGATACCTATGATAGGTGAATTATAAGGACTGCTCATTATTTCCTTCAGGATTCCTTGTTCAATCATTTGGGTAATTACTGGTGCAATTCCTGCAATCACATCTATCCTCATGTTATATTGTGAGGTGTTTGGATACACAGTACCTTTTTTTACTGTTATCTGTATTGGATCTACCTTGTCCATTAGACCAATGTCCGTTCCTGTAAAATCCCACACATCTGAGTTTACTGTACCTTATAATTAATCAGGTAGATTTTCTTCAGTGAGAAGTGAAAACAACTCATCCACTTCTGTTCCGTGTTTTGCTAGCATCATTTTAAACTCTACATCTTTGTCTGGAGTTTGAAATGCAATTCCATCGGGGGTACAATAGATGGTGCGATTCATTTTGCACAGCAAATCTCTTCCTAAGAGATTTACCGGGCTTGAGTCACATACTACAAACCGATGCATGTCTTTGAAATTTCCAATATGAATTTCAATTGGATTTGTGACTGGTGTTCTAATATATTTATTCAAAACACCTACAACTTGGATAGTTTCTCCAGAGAGGGGTAGGTTTGGAATTTCTGCAGCTCTCACAGTAGAACGGGTAGCACCAGTGTCCACTAAGAATGTAATTTCATCCCCTTCGGCCTTTCCATCAACAAATGGACCTGACTGATCTACTGCCAAAGATGCGCCAAGTACGCACTCTTCCTCCCCCTCAGGCACCGTCATTGAGAAGAGTCTGAATCAATTACATTACACTGCATCCAATACTGCTGACTCCCACTTTGATTCTTACCAATCGGGTCTCCTCCTTGATATCCGGTGTTCACATTGTACCTTTGCACCTGAGCATTCACTTTACTTTGTAGGGGAGCTTGCAGCACCTGTAACTGTTGCGTAACTATCTGCTGCTGTTGCTGCTGATTTACAACCAACTCATTCTGCATCTGTGGAATTAAATTTTGATTTCCCTCTTTATTCTTTTTGTTTGATCTACACTCATTTCTCCAATGTTCAAATTTTCCGCACACATTACTTTATTCATCTTACCACTCCCTTTACTTCCACTGTTATTCTGCCCATTCTGATTCTGTCCATTTACTTGATTATTACTGTTTTCCTGTTGTCCTGCTGCCTTCACTTGTGCCCACAACATTTTCTCTTTTAACTTTTTATGCTTACTGTCAATTTCATCACTACAGTATTTGGCATAACGAAGTATTTCGTCCACTGTTTTGCTCTGCCAGCATATAAAATGCTGCTGTATCATACTGCTAATCTCAGGCCTTAGTCCAAATACAAAACGATACACAAAATATCCCATGTCCTTGTCACCAATATTTTCAAAACCACTATACTGTTTGAATACCTGAAGTAATCGTTCATAGTAGGCATGAACTGATTCCTTCTGTTCCTGGGTAGTCCTGTCAATTTTAACCCAATCTGTTTCCTTTGGTGAAATGTTTCCTTGTAAGAAAGTTATTACCTGGTTATACTTTCTCATTACTTCTTCTGATGGTGCACCTGTTTTGGGATCTCTGGGGTATTCCTCTTTAGACCAATCAACAGTAATCTTACAGTCTGTTCATAAATCTGCTGTAACAACAATATCAAACAGACCATCTAGATCTTTCAGCAGTACTTTTGATACTTTTACGAACCTCTCTACCCGTTTGTAACATTCAACAGGTTTTTCTCTCAATCTGGTGAAAATCATTTGTAAAAGACAATATATCCTGTCTTCACCAAGGGACATGTACATATCCACCACCAGGCACTTCTCTCATTGGATATGCTTTTTCAACTTGTTCTGTTTCTTTCTTGGCAAACATGGACGTTCCTTTACTAGCTGCTTCTTCCTTCCTTTTCGACCACCTAACTTTTCATCGATCCACATCTCCCCATTTCTTCAAATTATTCATTATTTCTTTTATCTGTAATCTTTTTCCTGAAGCTTTAAGACTTTCTAAATCTTTGTCGATAAATGGCCAATCTGTATGATTTGTGCAAAACTTTTGACTTCTCTATGTCTACCCCATACTCACCAGCAGCTTCTGTTATTTTCTCGTGTAAATTCTTTTCTCTATAGGTGATACTTTTACACACAAAAAAAAATTCTTCCTCATTATAAGTCCCTAATCGGTCTGGGCTTATTGTTCTAATAATCATTTCTTCCATATCAACTTTCAATTGACTCACATTTATACTCTGTGATTGTAGTTTTGGTTTTGTCATTTCTTTTATCCGACTGTCAAGCTCTTTTGGTGAGAGCCCTGTTGAACTCCTTGCTAATGGAGTATCATTTGGTCCTAGTCTTCTCGGCTCAAACTGAACATTTATCTGAGGGGTTTTGATTATTAGTACATTGATCAGGAGATCTAACAATGTATTATTCGTATTAGCCTGTCTATCCCCAATCACACTATTTCTGATGCTGCTTCCAGGTACTGTTAATGCATGCACTTCAGATTCATTTTGTTTATTTCCAAACAATGGAAGTACTGGTCCAATGGTTACCGGAACTGTCAATGCTTCTGCATTTAAACTCAACTGATTCAATCTGTGCACCTGTTCTAATCTGGCGTTATTCAACATCGTGGTTTCATTCTCTTTTATCACTTTCGCTATATCTGTTATTCGTGGAGTCAAGGGTGTTCCCATTGGAGGGGCACTTGGAGTTGGTACCCCTAAATTTTCTTCATATAGGAGAGGTTTTGTATTCATAATGATTTCTATCAATTCATCTTCATCTGAAACATTCATGTCACCTCTTAAAGTTGAGGTCTCTAAATAATTTCTTTTCTTTTTGCACTTGCTTCCTGTTGGCTCATCCACTGTTAAAACTGAGTATAATCATTTGGTCACTGCTGCTCTTCTCCATCTTTTCAATTTAGTATCTCTGCTCTCAAAGGGATATGCAAACATCATACTCTTATAACCTCTATTACCAAGTCTGTATTTCTCTCTCTCAAATGCTTCCACCTCCCATTCTTCCAATGCTTCGTACTGAGTCAATCTAAGGGTTGGAACTAAAGAATTAACTTTGTTTCTCAGATTCTGCAGAATTCTCACATTAAAGGTACCATATTGTGGAAAAGCCCGAACACCATCACCTTTCGTATATTCGATCCAGTTTTCCAACCATATACATGTGTGATATCCCCGTTCTAACATCATAAAAGAAGCAGGTGTCTTTGGAGGCGGAATTTGAATTCCCTGTCTAGTAATAATGGGTTTATCTTTCTTGAAACAATACTTTATTTTCTACAATAAGTTCATTTTTCTAACCTCTTTCGCTAATAGATTTTATTAAATAAACAACCCTTCCATAATTTCTCTCACTCTATTGGTTACCTTTTTGTCCTATTCCAGCGTGGCTCACACCAATCAACCAATCCGAGTATCGCTACGTAAGCAAAGTCTCAACCAATACCAGCTCAACTCACACCAAACAACCAATCTTAGTACAGTACAGGCCCACAGTATGCCCAATGTCAGCGCGGCTTTTTCTTGATGCCAGTATCACTCCTGCTACTGACCCTCCCTTTACAAAAATGTACGGCAATGTTTTTCTTAATTTTCTTAATCAAAATTTCTGTTAGTAACAACACATAACAATGCTACTTTGTCCGTTCCACTATATAAAGAGATAGTTTTTACACTTTTCCAAAGATTTTCTCACTCAGAGACCTAATAATGACCAGCGCTATTTTACTCATCAAACAAGCTTGATGTGAACCTATTACTTTTCTAGGGATAAAACCAGAACTTCACTCAAGGACTTTTTGGTGTGAAAAGGAGATTTGCTAATTTCCTGGAAATTCGGCTAGATTTTCAACGGTAAATCCTTGGCTATTCAATATCTATTCTAGGAAATTCCCTAAGTATAACACCTACAGCCCTCCGTAGAGTTTAGGCATTATTTCAACAGACAAATTACTTCTGTAGTGTGATTCCTTTACCACACTCTTCTTCTGCCTACTTCCAGAAGATTCCTTCCTGGGATTTCCTCAGGTATCTCTGTACCATGATTGCTATACAACATAAAACATGACACTAACCCTTTCATATTAAAGCATATAATCAATAACCATCACCAAACTAATCAATAATTAACCATCCTCTGCTAACAAGAAACTGATCTGGCACCAATACTACCCATTACTCAGGGATCAATACATCACAAATCACTTCAATGGCCCATACACATTCAACCCAGAAATCTCTGATTGCACTTGGGGTCAATTTGTTATGAATATTCGTTTATGTCATTTAAATCATTCCTTACCTAATTAATTTACAACTCTTCCTCTACTTGATCGATGGATCAATTAGTTGAACAGTTGATGACAATGTTGAAAGACTAATTTCACTAAACATTGGTTTAAATAAGATTCAGACTCTGGCAAAGTTAATATATGAGGTTTATCTCAAATGCAAAGTAAAATGCTCATAATACTTTAGGTCACAATTACATAAACACCAAATCTCAAGAAAGGGATTCTCATACGTTGATTACACTCAAATATTCAAAGACAACATGCAATGTAGGAGTAAGAAGAGAAAAGACCTGGCACTCTTAAATTTTCATATAAATTCAAATGTAATACATTGTTTTTCACCAACAAACACTAGGACGATGAAAGAGTCCCTCCAATTCAGGAAACCATGAAAGTTAGTCCATAAGTCATTCCTTTAAGATTTATTTACAGTAACAAAGAAGGAAAAAGACAAGGGACTGGCACATAGATATTATACAATACATTCATACAACATATTATTGATTGAAATGCATGATGGTCCAGTCCTTTGTTGTGAAGAAAAACCAATCACAGCCAACGCGTGTTTCGTCACCACAGTGACTTTTTCAAGGCTTCTTGGTTGGTCAAAATGGATGCTGTAGATGTCAGCGGCTCGATAGTCCCAAAGAAGGATCCTCTTGGAAAGGCAATCAGTAGTTAAAAGTCTTGACCCTATGCCCCATGGGAACAGTCCAGACCGAACTGCCAGGCCAGGTCCTCCTTGGATGGGAAACAAGCATCCTGGGACCGGTTTCAGGGTATTTCACCCTTCTTCAGCCAAGCTAGCTTGAATCCAGTGGCACAGTGAGCAAGGGACCCACGTCTGGGCATACTCATCCCACTTAGGGCGAAAAGTGTTACAGCAAACAAATGATGGACGGAATGCTGACAATGCAAACATTCTCCCCCAGTCAAAAGATCTGGGTTAAATCCATTGTTCTTTTGCCCACTACGCCACCCCAGTTTGGACGCAGCCATATGTAAATCAGTCTTGACTGTGTGCCCCATGGGAACAGTCCAGACCGAACTGCCAGGCCAGGTCCTCCCTGGACCAGAATCAAGCTGTCCATAAACTGTTGTTTTTGCATTTGTCACCCCGAGCCGGACGGGTATGCCCAGACGTGGGTTCCGTGCTCTCCATGCCACTGAAATCAAGCCATCCTGGCTGAAGAGGGGTGAAACCCCCAAGCCGATCCTAGCATGCTTGTTTCTAGTCCAGGGAGGACCTGGCTTGGCAGTTCGGGCTGGACTGTTCCCATGAGGCACAGGGTCAAGACTGATTTGCATATGGCTGGGTTCAAGCAGGAATGGCATGGTGGGCAAAAAAATGATGGATTTAGGCCCCGATCTCTGTACTGGGGTGAATGTATGACATTGTTCTACATTCTGTCCATCAACTGTTGTTTATGCAAATACTGAAGCACTTGCGGCCTTCTCATGCAATTTCTTTGTTTCTTCAAAAACACCACAGTTATTACAATACAGTGTGATTACGGGTTAGTTTTACCCTGCACCCCCTGCCTGCCATAGGTCTCTTAGGCCATAGGAGCACACCAGCATTCATGTTTCTACAGAATTTTTTTTCCCTGCACATCCTGCCTGCCATAGGACCCTTAGACCATAGATGCACACCAACATGCACTGTTTTAAGGATTATTACATTTTTCCTTTTACCGCACCCTATCATACGATTTAGGCAGTAGGAGCACACCAGCATTTTTTTTAAGGATTATTCAATTTTTCCCTGCACCCACCTGCCTGCCACAGTGTCTCACCTTAGATGCACATAGAACAACCTTCTAAACGAGTATTATGTGGTTATCCTGATTGAAGAATTATGTTATGGTTTGGATTGGAATGAATGCACTATTGATGTTAATTATTTGGAATAACCTCTGTATGAATAATTCAAACTGCAAAAATGCTCCATTTGACTGAATGTTTTTCTTGTTTGTTTGTTTTTAGGTGCACAAGAGACATCAACCACAGTACTGCCAGACAGAAGGCTGGCACAAGGTGACACCACACCACACCACCCTGCCTGAGCCATCCTCTGCCTGATTCGGCAGCTAAGTGCCAACTGACAGAGATTGAAGATGGCCCCAAATAAATCTGTTCCTGCCAAGAAAGTGGCCAGTGAAGAGGAGAAGAAGATTGCAATTACTGGTGTGATATCCACCAACTTTTTTGAAGAATCCTGGTGTGCCTGCCACACCGTACTCCGGACAGCAATTTGGAAGCAGCACTCTCACATTAAAGGCACCCCTCCAACCTAAGCCCAAGGCGACGTCTCTTAGCAAGGCAGCCACTGCAATCAAGGTGACAAGCAGCGAGTCTGAATTGGATTTGTCTCAGCCGCAAAGTACCCAATCATCACAGGAAACTGAGCAAAGTGGACATCAGGAGCCACATCCAGCAACAGTTCTTCCTGAAATAGGAGCAGAACAGGAGGTTGAGCTTCCTGCTATGCAAGATGTAGCTCTTGAACAATTGGCTTCCTGATCCCCAGCTAGAAAAAGAAAGGTTACTCCACTACCTTCTCCAAGATCCCCTTCTGATGGTCTGAAAATGGATTAGGACACTGGCTGATTCCTAGATCCCCCATGAGAGACACAGGAAAAGGAGAGTTCCTGAAAGCCTTAGAATTATGGAAAGTGATAGTGGTGAGGAAAAGCCAGTGATTGTCAGTAGTGAAGGCGGCTCTGAGGAACCACAATTACCCCTCTTGTTCAACCTGCTCAGAGGGATGTGACACTGGTTCCACCACCACCACATTTGCAAGCCTCCAGCTGAGACCTGCATCCACCACTAGCTCAGTCAAAGTATACATTCACCTACCTTCACTTCTTCAGGCTTTCACAATGGCACACTAAAAAAGTTCTCCTCCCCAGTTTGGGATTTCTTTAAGATTCTTTAAGATTAGCAATCAAGAGGATAACATTGCAATATGCTCCATTTGCAAGGTAAGTCTGGTTCACACTATGGTACATAAGGCCAAACGTCCCATCTGAAAAAATATCATGCAAAGCAGTAATAGTGGCACCTTAGAAAGATAGCTGGCATTCGTGGTGGTGATGAGATAGAGGAAGCAGCTCTGATCATGGTGATAGAAAGAGGTGATGAGGATGACAGCTTTAAACAAAGATGCCCTGTCCCCTGCAGTGTGTCACCCACATCAGCAACCTCCAAATGGCACAAGACTCAGATGCAGACACAACTGCATACAGTGATTACCCCAAGATGTACATTGGGTCTACGGGTCTCTCCGGAAGTGACTTGTGCCATTGGCACCACAAAAGAAAAAAATCAAAGCTACTGTTAGAAGCATGTTTAGGCAGGTGGAGTCCTACAAATGCAACCACTCAATGGAACGTTTGTACAACAGGAAGCTGGCTAAATGTTTAATGCTGGACCTCCTCCCTTTTTATTTTGTGGTCTCAGTATTGCATTTGTTGCCACGGACAATGGCAGTAATATTGATATGGCCATGGCAGATGGTGGGTACTTGAGGGTCCTGTGTTTGGCGCTTTGCATCAACCTGATTGTGCATGACATATATATATATATATATATATATATATATATATATATATATATATATATATTCACTGAAAAAACCATAGGTTTCACACATGTTATAGTTAGCTGGACATTTTACTCATAAAAAACCAATGAAATTCCCCCGTTATAGTTAGTGCAGGCAACTATAACTCACGCGACCGCAATCCTCTGCTGATGCTAATACTGTATTTAGACACTTATTTGCCCATGTCTTCTTCCATTAAATTTTAGCTATACATATATTACAAATATTTTTTTTTCATAAAGACACATATGTCATCAGCAGAGGATTGCGGTCGCGTGAGTTATAGTTGCCTGCACTAACTATAACGGGGGAATTTCATTGGTTTTTTATGAGTAAAATGTCCAGCTAACTATAACATGTGTGAAACCTATGGTTTTTTCAGTGAATTTGCAAGGTTTTTTAAATGCTAATTCCTAACTATAACGTGTGTGATACCTATGGTTTTTTCAGTGAATTTGTACGTTTTTTTAAATGCTAAGTTACTTTACGCCGTTCGTGGCGTGCGCGCCCACTTAACGCAGTTTGTTCCGTGCGCGCACGATGCGCTTCGCGCACCGTGCGCGCACAGTGAGCACGCGGTGCGCTTCGCGCACCGCGCGCCCACTTTACGCAGTTAGTGCCGTGCACGCACGGTGGGCATGCGGTGCGCTACGCGCACCGCGTGCCCACGTTACCCTAGATGGGCCATGTACGCACGATGCGCTTCGTGCACCGTCCGCACACGGAGGATATATTAGGCGCTTCGTTGTGAAAGGTAAAATATTAAATGTTGTATTATTGCATATGCAATGCACAAAAGGAGCCCAGCGGGCACCTTTTGCACACGGGGGAGGGAAAATGTGGATAATTTTTTTTTTATAATTAATTTTTACCGTACGCGTACGGTAAGCGTAATCGCCGTTTTTTAGAAAAAATATAAAATTGAATTTTTGGCCTTGGGGGTACTTTTGGGACACCTTAATATAGGCTAGGTGGTTAGGAGCTGTCTAACCTGCCCCTTTACATGTTTCCTACCTTTATTTTTCCTCCCCCCCTCAGAGTGCGAGAGAGAAAATGGCGGCCGTCCCTTCCTGGTTTCGACTGATTCGAATGTTTACTAAGATCTAACAGCCAATCAGAATCGCGCTCGCGCACGTCACCGTACGCGTACGGTAAGCTTACCGTAAGCGCACGGTAAGCGCACCGTAAGCTGCCACAGATATATATATTGATTTAAATGCTATTTTCTCAGGAACTACTGAACAGATTTAAACCAGACCTACAAAAGGCACTTCCTTGACCTGTAGACTACCTCTCTGCCAAATTTCAAGTAACTCTGTTCAGCCGTTCGGGCTGTAGCTGTGTCTAAAGGTCCTATGGAAAAATGCATGGGAAAAACGCGTTTTGGGACCCCCCTTTTTTCTCAGCCCCCGCTTGACGAATCCCCCAGAGACTTTCAGGGTAGGAGCGGAGCGTAGCGCCCCATTAGTTTTGAAAATTTCGCGAGGATTCATCGACCCGCGCCAAAGTTATTCCAAATAGAATGTTGCGGTTTTCCTATGGAAACAGGGTCCTAACTATAACTACCTAGTGGTGACCGCCAGTAGGTAATATATATATATATATATATATATATAGCAGCAAAAAACCCCTGAGCCCAGAGGTTATGAAGAACACGCACTCACTCGGAATTCAAATTGCAGTTTGTGTATTTAATCCAAAGCCAAATTCATCAGCAACAAGCCAAACAACACTGGCCCAACGCGTTTCGGTTCTCCCTCGAACCTTGATCACGGGTTACCAACAAAATGACCAGACATTATTTATTTCTATTTTGTCCTATCACTTCCTGTTTCACAGTTTGCAAAGCATTCTGGTCCTTGTAGTGTTTAAATTTACACATATTGCTGGTGAAGTTGAAAAAACCATATCAATTTGGATAAAATAAATTAAAGATAGTGCTGTAACATATGGAGAAAAGAGATAAATTTGGATGGGTTTGTCATTAATACAATTCTTAACAACACCCTAGTTTTAAAGTCGGTAATAATAATCGACAATTGATGTAATTTAGGAACTCCACTATAGTGACTAACAGTAATCACAATTTGCCATTCAAAATGATAAGTACCCTCTGGTGGGTATTCTCAAGGTTACAGTATGCACAATTGAATTGATAGCTGTGAGACCCTGCGATTTTGAATTTACACAGAGTACTGGGTTCAACAGATAGTGCGCATCCCTCCGGTGGGTGTGTGGAGATTATACTATCTATGTATACCCCGCTTTGCTGCTTGGACCCAATTAGTCACAGAACTAAAATTAATAACATTAAACTATTGTGGCCTCATACTGTTATACTGTTCTGTCATTTTAATTTACATGTTTAACTGGTGGACAGTTCACAAATGTACAAAAAGTTCCTCGTCCTGGTTTAAGCCAAAAGGAGTCAGAGTTCTGAAGGAAACAATGTGCTTAGACTCCTTTTGACGAAGAAGTTTTTCTCGGTTGCCTCCACGTTCCAGAAATGGTACTTGTTCAATGGCGTAGTACCTTAGCAGTTCCCATTTGCTTTCATGCATACTTTCCATGTGTTTGGCAATAGCATTGGAGCGATCTAGGTTCACAGTTGCTCTGATATGTTCCAGGATTCTTTTTTTGATTTCACAGATTGTACTGCCTATGTACTTGAGCTTACATGGACATTCGACCACATACACCACATATTTGCTCTTGCAGGTAATATGTTGCTGAATTTTCCATTTAACACCTTTTCTGCCTGCGACCTCTTTTTTCGGAACACCAATTTTACACGCTTTGCAATTCTTGCATGGCCAGAAACCTTCAATGTTAGTCCATGTTTTCTGTGGTTTAGATTTAAAGTGGCTGCGAGTTAACTTGTCACCTAAATTAGGCGCTCTCCTGTATGTGACGTTAGGGTGATCCCCTATGAGGCTGGCAATGGTGGTGTCGAGTTTTAGGATGCCCCAGTGTTTTTTCAAGATGTGAACCAGATCGCTGGTTTCGGTGGAATAACTTGTGATAAGGCGTATTTTTGTGAAATCTTCCTGGTTGAACTGTTGTTGGTTCTTGAGTAGCTCTGTGCGATTTCTTAGTTTTGCCTTTTTAAGACTAGTTTGAATGATCCGGCCAGGGTATTTTCTTTTTTCAAATCTTGCTTGCATTGCCTTGCTGTGGTTTGCAAATTCGTTGTCGGCGGAACAGTTCCTACGAAGTCTTAAAAATTCACCATAGGGAATATTCCATTTTTGATTGGTTGGATGGAAACTGTCCGCATGTAGGACTGAATTTGTAGCTGTTTGCTTTCTGAAGAGGGTGGTTTGAATGGTGTTGTTCTGCACATAAATTTCAATGTCGAGGAATGAGATTTTGTTGGGGCTTATCTCATAAGTGAATTGCAGATGAGTTTCATTGTTATTCAGAATTTCGAAGTATGTTGCAAATTCTTCATCAGTGCCATCCCATATTATGAACAGGTCGTCGATGAAACGCCACCATGCGATGATCTTTTGCACATGTAGGTCGTTTTCACTGTTCCATGCAATTTTCTGTTCAAACCATCCCATTACCAGATTAGCAAAATTTGGAGAAAAGGAAAAGCCCATGGCTGTACCCTTCATTTGTTGGAAATGTTTTTTGTTAAAGGTGAAAATATTGTTTTGCAAACACAGAGTGATCATTTTTAACAACATGGTGTTATGCTGTTTATATTGAATGTTTCTCTTACCCAAAAAGAAACTGCAAGCTTTTAGGCCTATCTCATGTTCAATGTTCGTGTATAAGGAGACTACGTCCATTGACACAAGTTTGTATTGCGGATTCCATGGTATTCCTTCTAGTTTCTGTAGGAGGTCAGTTGTGTCTTTGAGGTAGCTAGTAAGGTCTTTAACAATGGGAGCTAAGAAGTAATCGATGTAATTAGAGATTGGCTCCATGATTGAGCCATTGGCTGAGACGATAGGTCTGCCTGGTGGTCTGTTTAAACGTTTGTGCACTTTCGGCAAGAAATACATTGTTGCTTCAATAGGATGTGACACAGTGAGATATTTTCTTTCTTCATCGTCTATTAGACCCTCATTAAACCAATCATTGAGATGTTTGTTGATGTTATTTTCTATTTCTTTGATTGGATTGTTGTTAAGTTCTTTATAACATGATTCGTCTTGGAGTTGTCGGTTGGCTTCCCATATATAGTCTACTTTGTTTTGGATAACAACATTACCGCCTTTATCCGCGGGTTTGATTTCAATCGTTGCATCCTGTTGCAAGTTTTTGAGCGCTAGTCGTTCAGATGGTAACAGATTATCCTTGACTTTGCGATGGTTAAGATGATATAGATCATGTATTATTGTTTCATGAAACAAATCGATCTTGTTCCCTGGTGGCAGAGTGGGATAGAAGTAAGATTTCGGTTTTTTGCCGCTAATGCCGGCTCCTAAAGGCGGAAGTATGTCACTTAGATTTTCACTCGGGTCTGATGGTTCTTCCTCACCCATGGTTATAAGAGTGATTAGAGCTTGTTCGTCTTCAACTAATAGCTCACTGTTAAAGGACGTGGTGTTTTTATCCTTAGTCGCTCTTGTCTTTTCCGCAAATATTTTGACCAATTTGATTTTGCGGATATATTTGTAGAGATCAATGCGTGTTTGGGCGATGTCAATGTGGGTTGTTGGGCAGAAATTAAGACCTTTCTTGAGAAGTTCTTCCTCCGAATTCGTTAAATGGCGGTTCGAGAGATTGATGACATTCAACTCTTGAGAATCGCCGCTTTGAATACTTGTTGCTGGTTGGTTGGGTGTTTCTAGGTTCGTTGTGTCCTGCCCCGGGTTTCCATTGAGGCATCGTTGCCTCCCTTGCCCTCTTTTTCCACGCCTTGTTTTCCTCTTCCTCCTCTGCCCTGTCCTCTTCCCCTTCCTCTTCCTCTCCCCCGGCCTGGTGGTCTTGTTTTTTCCCAACTTAGTTGTTGTAGGGCCAGGCGCATTTCGGTTAAAAAAGGAATTTTGGTACTGGTTGAAGATGTGGGTTGGGGGGCATTGGTGCCTTCATTTTCACTTAAATCGGTGCTTGTCAGAGATTCAAAGCTGGAAGATTGTATACTGGCTGCTTCTAGTTGTTCCTTACTTCTTTGTTGTTCATATTTCCTCGAGAAGGTAAATATACGTCCTTCTTCAAAGTCGAGGAGTTAGTAGTTAGGACCGAGTTCCCATAGGAAATCTGAAAATTCTATTGAACAAAATTACTTGAAATTTGGCAAAGAGGTAGTCCTCAGGTCAGGCATGTGCCTTTTGCTTAAATGGTGTCAATCTGTTCAGTAGTTCCTGAGAAAATCAAAAGTAAAATCACATATATATGTGGGTGGAGCCTAACCACACATCTCATCGTGAGATCTGATAGGCTGTCAGCACTTCATCCAAGAAGTGTTGGCAGCCATCTTGGGACCAATATACATGATAGCACCTCATTAAAAAGCATTGCAGTTCATAGAAGGTTTTAAGACTTTAGTTACATTATAAATCATTTGTTGATGGTACCATACTCATTTTAGGAATTGTGGTGTGTTCTAAGGTGATTTTACCATGTGAAAAAGCCTTCTGCTGTGATATCATGAATCATGCTTGAGAGAAATCTATTTTCTCATGCTTTTCCCACAGAGGTTGGGAAGGTGATCTATAAGCTAAACTGAGAGCATATTTTCTGTAAATTCACATTATCTTTCTCAGTCTTGTGAGAATGAAGTCTGACATTCTCAGTAAAACGTGTACATCCAACAAGGGCAGAAACTGTTAGTTGATTCCTTTGTGTTCTACTGCAGCGTCCCAGAGTGTTCTAAAGAACAACTAGAGCGCTAACAGTCCTACTTATGACAAACGTACGGCACACCTGAAGCCATCTTGGTTAAAACATTTCATTTAAAAAGGAACAAAATGAGGGGGTTCATTTTGCCATAGAAAGTATGATTAGTGCTGCAGAAAGAAAAATTAGGGCACATTCTGAGTGACTTCTCAAATCCTCTTCCATTTCATTAAAAAATTCTGACATGCAGACTGAAACATGCACTTTCAATACCAGCAGCAGACTTCCCTGGTGACCAGTAGCTTTACTACAGTGATCTTATAAGCAACTAGAGTGCTAACATTCTGAATTTATGGCAAATGTGTGACACATCTGAATGCCTTCTTGATGGAATCAGAGTAAAAAACTGAAAGTATTTCCTACTGAGGAGTCTGTAGTAAATGAGGAAATTAGGAAACTTCATAACAAATAAGTCTCCCAAAATGGCCACCAGAGACAAAAGAGCCCAAATGTAGCCCAAATATCACCCAGATGTAGCCCAAGTATAGCTCAATGACAGAATGTCCCAGAGTGTTCTAACGAACAACTAGAGCGCTAACAGTCTTACTTATGACAAAAGTATGGCACACCTGAAGCCATCTTGATTGGAATAAAGTGGTAACACTTAAAACATTTAATTTACAAATGAACAAAAGGAGGGGGTTCATTTTGCCATAGAAATTATGATTTGTGCTTCAAAAGAAAAATTAGGGCACATTTTGACTTCTCAAATTCTCTTCTATTTCATAAAAAAATTATGACATGCAGACTGAAACATGCACTTTGAATACCAGCAGCAGACTTCCCTGGTAAGCAGTAGCTTTACTACAGTGATCTAATGAGCAACTAGAGTGCTAACATTCAGAATATATGGCAAATGTGTGACACATATGAATGCCTTCTTGATGGAACCAAAGTAAAAAACTGAAAGTGTTTCCTACTGATACTGCAGGAAATTAGGAAACTTCATAACAAATACATCTCCCAAGATGGCCACCAGAGACAAAAGAGCCCAAATGTAGCCCAAATATCACCCAGATGTAGCCCAAGTATAGCCCAATGACAGAATGTCCCAGAGTGATCTAACGAACAACTAGAGAACAACTAGGGCGCTAACAGTCTTACTTATGACAAAAGTAGGGTACACCTGAAGCCATCTTGATTGGAATACAGTGGTAACACGTAAAACATTTAATTTACATAGGAACAAAATGAGGGGGTTCATTTTGCAATAGAAATTATGATTAGTTCTGCAGAAAGAAAAATTAGGGCACATTTTGACTTCTCAAATCCTCTTCTGTTTCATAAAAAATTTCTGACATGCAGACTGAAACATGCACTTTGAATACCAGCAGCAGACTTCCCTGGTGAGCAGTAGTTTTACTACAGTGATCTAATGAGCAACTAGAGTACTAACATTCAGAATTTATGGCAAATGTGTGACACATCTGAATGCCTTCTTGATGGAACCAAAATAAAAAACTGAAAGTATTCCCACTGAGGAGACTGCAGTAAATGAGGAAATGAGGAAACTTCATAACAAATAAATCTCCCAAGATGGCCACCAGAGACAAAAGAGCCCAAATGTAGCCCAAATATCACCCAGATGTAGCCCAAGTATAGCCCAATGACAGAATGTCCCAGAGTGTTCTTAAGAACAACTAGAGCGCTTACTGTCAAACTTATGACAAAAGTATGGCACACCTGAAGCCATCTTGATTGGAATAAACTGGTAACACTTAAAACATTTAATTTAAAAAGGAACACAATGAGGGGGTTCATTTTGCCATAGAAATTATGATTAGTGCTGAAGAAAGAAAAATTAGGGCACATTTTGAGTGACTTCTCAAATCCTCTTCTATTTCATTAAATAATTCTGATATGCAGACTGAAACATGCACTTTTAATACCAGCAGCAGACTTCTGTGGTGAGCAGTAGCTTTACTACAGTGATCTAATGACCAACTAGAGTGCTAACATTCAGAATTTATGGCAAATGTGTGACATATCTGAATACCTTCTTGATGGAATAAAAGTAAAAAACTGAAAGCATTTCCTACTGAGGAGACTGCAGTAAATGAGGAAATTAGGAAACTTCATAACAAATGAATCTCCCAAGATGGCCACCAGAGACAAAAGAGCCCAAATGCAGCACAAATATCACCCAGATGTAGCCCACATGTAGCCCAATGACAGAAGTGTGCAAAACACTTATTTTTTGTGTATTTGCAGTTTTATATAGTGCAGACTTGTCAGGTATTGCAGTGCTTTACATGAGCATTGGTTACATCACACAAGATCAAATTCATTTTGGTTGTAGACATGGGGAGATTAAGTAATTTGACCAGAATCACAGAATGTTGAGCTGAAGCAGAAACTCCAACCTAGTTCCCCGGTTGCAAAGTCTGCAGCTCTGGAAGTAACTCCACATCCTCTCCCCTAGGTGCAACATTTAATCAAGTGGTCAACTGGATAAAAAAACATAAAGATTACAAATAATTTAAAAGTTCTTTGTCGCTATTTGAAAACTCAGAAAATATGTCCTCATTTTAGTTTTTTAGAGCACTAACCATAATTTTGATGCAAATAAGACCCTCTCATATATGTAATTTCTAAAGGAAATACTCTAGGTATTACAGTTTTGATTACATCAAGATGACATCAGGCGTTCCACACTTTTGTAATAAATATAGAATGTTAGCAATCTAGTGGTTCAATGGGATACTGTTGAGAGGCAGAGGCCAGGGGCACGGACTCTGACAATTGAAGGCAGGTAGGAGAGTGCAGATGCAACAATTTGACCACACTGGGCAGGCAGGAAGGGCAGTGGCAGCACAACAGACTATGGAGGGCAGTGGAAAGGGGGGCAGGGGCAACAAACTAACAATACAGGACTGGCAAGAGAGGCTGTGGCAATATAATAGACCATTGTGGGCAGAAGGAAGAGGCAGTGGTAGTACTGTACAACCATACATGCCAACAGACCTGTTTCTGCCAGGAAACGTCCAATGTTTTTAAGCTCAAATGTGCTTTATTTGATCTGTCTCCTGTCTACAATCTCCTCTTTTTCAATGTAACTCAAAGGGGAAATACCCCCAGTTTTTTTTCAAAATCTCCCTCTTACCAAGTTCAAAATGTTTGCATGTATGGTGCATTGGATCATGGTAGGCAGGAGGAATTGGGGTAGGGACATGGACTCAGATAACAGAGGACAGGAGGGACATGGAGAGGTGCACCAAACTGACCCTACAGGGCAGGCATCAGGGTTTGCAGCAGCACAATACACCACACAGCGCATGCGGGACGGGAGTGCAGCACAACAATCCATAGAAAGCAATAGGGAGGGGACAGGACCATGCACATGGACAACAGAGAACAGAGGGGAAAGATGCAATGGTAGCTAGCGGACCATAATGGACAGACAGGAGAGAAAGCTGCAGCATAGCCAGGAGGGAGGGAATAGGGGTCTGCACATGGAAACAGAGGGCTGTTGGCAAGGGGGCAGGGCAGGAGCAGCAAGATGACCATGGAGGTCAGGCAGGTTGGGCACTAGAAAAAAGACAAACCATGGAGAGCAACAATGAGACTATGATGGCATACACACAGACCATGGAGGGAAGGTGGGAGGAGGTCAGGGGCAGCTAGCTGACCACACAGAGAAGGTGGGAAGGGCCATGGCAGCACAGAAGACCATGCATGGCATGCAGGAGGGTTAGTGGCAGCACAATGGCTATGATGGGGAAGAAGGAAGGTGCAGGGGCATGCACAAAGGACCATGGAGGATAGAAGGGAGGATCAGGACCTGGGCACAGACAAGAGAGTTCAGGGGAAGGGGCCTCACAACAGACCGCGCGGGGCAGGCAAGAGGAGCAGTTGCAGCACAACAGACCAGGGAGGGCCGAAGGGTGTGGCAGTAAAATGGACCATGGAGGACAGGAGGAAGGGGATAAGGGCATGGCATGTGGACAGGCAGGGTGGAGGTGGCAGGGACAGGTTACAGTCATCTGACAATGCTAGGCAGGTGGGAGGGGAGTGGCAGCTCAACAGAACACTCAGAGTAGATAGGAGTGGTAGGTCCATGGAACATGGTGGGCAAAAAGGATGGAGCAGGGGCATGCACAAAGACATCGGAGGGCAGGGGGAAGGAGAATAGGGGCAGCAAGCTAAGCACAGAGGCTAAGCAGGAGGTCAATGATGGGCCATAGAATTGGGCAATGGAGGGCAGGAGGAGTGGACTGGTACATCATGCTAAATGGAGGGCAGTGGCAGCACATCAGACCATGCATGGCAGGAGGGAGGAGGCTAGTCCATGGATTCAGACAACAGAGGATAGGGAGGAGGTGGATGGGGCAGCAAGCTAACTGTTCAGAGTGGGTGGGTATTAGGAACTTTTTTGTTTTTAAAATGTGTGTCTGTGCGAACTACTTAAAATATGAACAAGTATGCAGCATAATTTCACTTTTATTAAGGAAGAAGAGGACGTTTGTGACTGTGACTCCGGGCTCACTTGGCAGAAACACCCCCTGACCCTCCACCCCCCATAGCAAAATGTAATGCCCGTGAAAAGGGTAGGTGGACGCAGTGTTATATAGAACATAGTCCTGAGAGCGTGAGGGGGTTTCTTGCATAGTTTGGTCGAATTTTTGTCGAATCCCCTTTGAATGGCTTGGTGTGCGTGTATATTAAATGTGCCCGTCAATAGCTACCCATGTTTGTATAAATAAACAACAAGGGTGTCTACTTGGAGAGTACCCACCGGCGAGGGCGCGGGGATTAGGCACGGTAGGGCGTCAGACACGTCAGAGCTTCACTAGCGGTGTAAATACATTCCATGTGGATTCATTCTATGCATAGTCGCCTTTTAATGAATATCACGCAAATCGTCATGGTGATAGGTAAATACGGTTTGTCCAGCATGTCCTAGGTGTTTCTATAAATATATATATTTTTTAAATAATAAAAAACAAAGGCCGGCCCCGGGGGATAGGGTCCCCGAGGCCATAAGTGGCCTGAGGAGGGGGCAATGCAGCTCCCCTCCTAAAGAATAAAAAAAAAAAAAAAGGCCATGATCCGGGGGTTGGGGTCCCCGGGGCCGATTAAGGCCTTGAGAGGGCCAAATTAATTTTTTTCAACAAAAAAGATTAGGGTGCAGGCCCTGGGGGATGGGGTCCCCAGGGCCAGTAAATTAGAAAAAGAAGGGGGGGGGGCACACAGCCCTCCTTCTTAAAAAAATAAAATAAATAAAAGACCGGCATCGCGCCGGAGTCCATGCCCCCTCCTTGCAGCACTCTGCAAACGCGCCCCCTGGCCAGTTGTGAGTTCGGGAATTAATTCACCTTCAATACTGAGGGTCCCTGAGGGCCAACTAGCCCAACAGGTATCTCCAGTATGCACCAGGGAGCTGCGTTGCAGACAGGTGTTCTGAGGCCATGCCCCTTTTTACACCTCTATGCAATGCAGTTCTGTGGCGCTTACTGGAGGTACCTAGTGGGCTAGTTTGACCCTAGGGACCCTTAGGATTCAAGGGGACTTAATCTCTCAACTTAGAACGGCCACAGGGTGCGTTTGCACAGTGGTGAAGGGAGGGGACGGGGCCTGAGGTGACGTGTGCAAACACGCCCTTTCGCACTTTTTAAGTTGGGGAAATAATTCCCTTTCAATCCTGAGGGACCCTGGGGGCCAACTAGCCCACCAGGTGCTTCCAGTAAGCGCCACTGCTCTGCGTTGCAGAGAGGTGGTGCAGGCCGTGCCTCTTTTTACACCTGTCTGCAATGGTGCCTACTGGACGTACCTAGTGGGCTATTTTGCCCCTAGGGATCCTCAGGATTCAAGGGGACTTAATCTCCCAACTTAAAAAACGGCCACAGGGCGTGTTTACACAGTGGGGAAGGGAGGGGACGGGGCCTTAGGTGACATGTGCAAACACGCCCTATGGCGCATTTTAAGTTGGGGAAATGGTCAGTGACATCACTCATGACATCACTGATGACATCTCAAATGACATCACTGATGACATCATCCTTGTGATTGAGAGGCAGACCTCCTCTCCCCCTAATATAACCTTTGATACACACATTCAAAAATAGAAACTAAAATTTTCAAAACAATGGACATACCAATATAAGTTACAACAACCTATTCAGTAATTCTAAGATCCACATACGCATCCACTCATTCACCAACAGTCCTATACAGTCACTCATACATGTACTCACTCATCATATGTACTCATACACCTATACATCCTGTTACACAACGCCACTCATCCATAGAGTTACTCACACACATAGTCACTCATGCTAATAAAGAATCAAACATACATTTACTTGCATATACAGTTATACACATACCACCACACTTACTTCTCCAGAAACTTACACATACTTAGTCTTTTCAACAATCACTTATAGAAACACATACTTATTCATACAGGAACTCTTTCAATCTCTCACTCTCACATATACTCACTTATATACACCAATAGTCACATATACTAGTTTAAAACATATGTAGTTACTCATAAAGACACTATTAAGACAGTCATTCACTCATTAACACACCCAAGCACACACTCATCCACCCATACAGTCCTGCACACATGCTGTCTTCAACACATACAAACAGTGAGTCACTCATTCATGCACCTATGCACTACGTAATAACCCCCACCGAACCATACAGACACTCAGACACTCATACTGATACTCAAAAAACCAACTAATAACCTATATAAACACTCATGTAGCTACTTACCAACCCATGCAGCTACTCATACACAAAGTGAGAGACTGATACAGATATTTACATATTTAAACATCACTCACTAAGCCATGTATTCACTAAGATACACTTAATCAGTCAGTTATACAATCAATTTTTCAAAAACAAATCATCCATTTAGACACTTATATACTCATTTATTCTTCCATTGACCTTGAGATATACATATATAAAACATATGTAATTTTCAGAAAAACACACATTCACTGGATGATGTCATCAGTGATGTCATCAGTGATGTCATTTGAGATATCATCAGTGATGTCATCAGTGATGTCACTGACCATGTCATGAGTGATGTAATATGGGACGTCTTCAGCAGTGCATTGCGGGCGCGCGAGTTATAGTTAGCTGAACTAACTATAACGGGGGAATTTCAATGGTTTTGTACGAGTGAAAACTAGTCCAGCTATCTATAACGCCCCTGAAACCTATGGTTTTTTCAGTGAATATATATATATATATATTCACTGAAAAAAACACAGGTTTCAGGGACGTTATTGTTAGTTGGACATTTCACTCGTACAAAACCAGAGAAATTCGGCCGTTATAGTTAGTTGAGCTAACTATAACTCGCGCTCCCGCAATGCACTGCTGATCACGTCACATATTACATCACTCATGCCATGGTCAGTGATATCACTGATGACATCACTGCTGACATCTCAAATGACATCACTGATGACATCACTGGAGGTATACTTGGCTGCTGCATGGCCTGGCCTGGCCTGGTGATTGCTGCCTAGCCACGCCACAGGCTACCTACGAACTTGACCTTCTGAGAGGTCTGCCTTTGGTTTGGGGGAAGCATTGGGGCAAGGCATGGCCAGTGACCCAGCAGTACGTTCCCTTAATCCTGTCTGACAAGAAGGGCAGGTAAGTGTGTGATTTTGTACGTGTTCCACTTCTTCCTATGTCAGTGGGTCACCATTGTATGTGTATAATGGCTCAAATGTTAACTCCCTAGACTTCTTTGCCACAATATGGCAAACAATAGTCCCCCCGTGGTCACTTGACAGTGTTATAGGTGAGTGACTTATATGCTATTTTAGATCTTTATGCTGACAGATCACAGTCTAACTGGAGAGCACACACCCAGTGCCGCAGTGCAACTGCACTCCCTCCTAACTGACCATGACTTAGTCGTCACCTGGCGAATCAGGCACCCCAAAGCGGCAGAGAGGGCACCTGCGTGACATCTTTTCATGGAGGATGAGCATGAACAAACTACTGGCATACTACAGGGATGTCTGCATGCGCACTACAAATGTCGAGCACTTAGTCCGAAGTCTGTCGGTTCACACGCCGATTATCTTAACTCTGTCTGCAGTTGGCACACCTGATCACAGCTTCATGTAGTCGAGACTCCCACAAAATGCACCCCGATATCCTCCTTTTAATACCAAGCTACGCAGCACCAGTGCTGATTTCTTCACACATAATGGGAACACTGTGGAGTCCTCTGTGACGCCTTTAAGGTGTACATTTGAGGTATATGTATATGTATATCTAAAAAGTCCGCGACTTAGTCGGCACGCACCTGCACACACTGGAGCATGAGCTGTATTATAAGCTTAAACTCACTACTTTGACACAGCAAACAGACAACATCTAGCGCAGTTCTGCGATAAACTTCTAAATCTGAAGACAGCATGGAAAGCTTAGAGCGCTTCCTGCAGAGGGAGGCAACCGCACACCATTCGGAGAGGCAGATAGAGCTGGCAAGACTCTTGCAACACTGCTCAATAAATAAGGGAGTTGTGGTTTGAATGTATATCACAGAACTACTGAACCCCGCTCGGGAATCTTGCTATTCCTCAGAAGATGTCGCCTAGACAATGCTTAGATTTTATGCTACTATTTACACCTCCACCAGCGAAGTGCCCCCTGGCAGGATTACTGACTCCTTTGATTCTTACCGGCACTTTGTTATGTTTGAAGATTCTGCAAAAGCCAAGACGTGATAAACAGGACTCTATACAAATAGTCCATATTCATTTTTAACACTGTTTTTCTGCCTTTTACTACTGTACTTTATTAGTCACTGACGACAAAAGCAGCTCTGCAACATATTGAAAGTGCTTTACTCGTATGTTTCCTGTTTTAAATGTGCACTGAATAGAGGAGAAAATGCCAGCTGGGTGATTTTTGTGCTGGTACATTGAAGTACTATTCAGCCACATAAAAAAGAACAGCCAGGTAGCAATGCTACTGGCTGGTTCTTGTTGCTGTATGGGGCCAGAAACACTTACTGACTAGGCACTGGGCGCGGCTGACTGGGCCATACTGGGCAGGGCCAGGATGGTTCTGTTGAGGGTTAAATGTTCTAGAATACATTGGGCAGTGCAACACGAGTTATGGTGGATACGAATGGTGCCAAAATGGAATTCAGCTGCCTGGGATGGCTCTGATGGGCTAGAGCGCATTGAGCAGGGGTAGATCTGCTGGAAGTGTGCAGAGTTCCAACACACTGGGCGGCCCTAGCTGTGTCTGATCCTGTCACAGTTTCTGATCCTGTTGATGGGGTTGATGCACTGAGTGTGTCCGGCTACTTCTGATTGGCTTTTACTGGTGTTAAAATGGACAACATTCTCATGTTAGTGCTACTCATTGGCCAAAACGTGGTAATTTGTGATACTAAGCTCTCAATATGGACTTCATTACTTATTTCTATTGGTGAGAAAGTGTCACTCATTTTGTCCCTCATTGAACAGTAGAATATCATTCACAAGTACACATACCATGGAAATCTCACACATAAGCAGTCTGAAATCTTGGCAGCTATGTACATACCGCTTACATGCTACCAGATTTCCCATTTGGATAAAAGTTAAACTTCACCCGGTCTTGTTCACCTTGGATTGTGACTTGATTTTGCTCACGAAAAAGTGTCACTCATAGTCGTTGAAATGTCATTCATAATTACACTGAGATTATGAAAATGTCACACATAGCAATTTTAAAGGTTGGCAGCTATGCGGCTGGCAGAGGGGCGCCCTGTGTGGATTTGGAGCGCATTTCACAGTGAGGGCTTAGAAAAAGTCACTGCTCGATTCCGGAGACGTGCACCGACAGAAGGATTGGAGAGACCCCATGCAGGACAGACAAATAGAGCCTTTAACGATGGCTTTAGGAATGCCCTCAGCTCCGAAGCCAAAGCCGCACTCAATCCCTAGCAAGGGCTCAGCACATGCCACCAGGCCCTGCACATACAAAACATTGTATTAGTGGTAATCCTGAGCACAAAGTGGACAGAAAGCATGTTTGCAAAACATATCCCATTATTTAGCGCACACGTATTGGTTAGGTGCAAAAGCATAAATGTTTTAAGAGCCAATGTCTTACCACGTAGGTCTAAGTTACCAAACAGTCTTATTTATTCCCACTCAGACTGAACACATCAAAGTATTTTAGTTATGTGACGTCATGTCATGTTATAGAGAGCGTGCGTGATGCCATTAACATGGACATGCAGCCTGTTTGAGTTTGACTCCAGGTCTTTAGGATTCAGCATGTCACCTACCAGGTAGGGGAGTGAGGATTCTTTTACAAAACCTTAAGGGTTCCTAGGCAGTATGTTTACCTAGATGAACCTCCTAGAAGGTATATTGGTGATACCTGAAAAAGACCCACTCTCATTTTGTTATTGTACTTCAGGATTCAATGCCAGGCCAGACTCCTAATATTTCTAGCAGTTGGAGGTGGCTCATCAATACTGTGGTTGTGGGCCATGTGCGCTTTAATGTATATTATCTTGTTGTGTGTGTTACAGCGTTAAGTGATGTATGGACTGGTAGCAGAGGACATTACCATTTCGGGTACATGCCTGGGAGGATTAGCACAGGCACTGCCCTGACTGGCAGGTCTATGGGCTCATTAAGGTTTGCTGTAATGCTAGAAAACAAAACAGTTCAAACTTTTCTGACAACGTATACAGTCATTTCAAACACAATGGCTCCGTGGTGGTCTAAAATATTGGTAGGGCCTACTGAATCGAAAAAAATTACACAAACTAAGGGCAGATTTTTGCTTCTCATTTGTGCAAAAATAAAGAATACCAACGCCTCAATTACCATCGTTCATTGATTTATCCTTATGTTCATTTTCTCTTTCTTTCCGTTTTTTCTCACTCTCCTTTCTTTCTTTTGTCTTTTCTCTTCCTGCACTTCTCTTGCCTCTTTCTGTACCCCGTTCCCTCTTTCTGCACCTTTCCTGCCTGTTTCTGCACCTCTCTTGCCTCTTTCTGTACCTCTTGTTGCCTCTTTCTGTACTTCTCTTGCTCTTTCTGCACCCTTCCTGCCTCTTTCAGCACCTCTGTTACTTCTTTCTGCACTTCTCTTCCTTCTTTCTGCACCCCATCTGCCTCTTTCTGTACCTCTCCTCTTTGTGCATCCCTCCTACTTTTTTCTGCACCCCTTGTAGCTCTTTCTGCACCCCTTTTCCCTCTCTTTGCACCCCTCTTGCCTCTTTCTGCACACCTGCTCCCTCTTTTTGCACCCCTGCTGCTTCTTTCTGCACCTCTGTATCTTCTTTCTGCACCTCTCTTGTTTCTTTCTGTAACCATCTTGCTTTTTTCTCCACACCTGCTTCCTCTTTTTGCACCCCTGCTGCTTCTTTCTGCACCTCTGTTCCTTCTTTCTGCACCTCTCTTGTTTTTTTCTTTATCCGTCTTGCTTCTTTCTCCACCCCACTTCCACCTTTCTGCATCTCTGTAGCTTCTTTATGCACTTCTCTTGCTTCTTTTTGCACCACTGATGCTTCATTTTGCACCCCTTGTGCCTCTTTCTACACCCATCTCCCTCTTTCTGCACTCCTCTTGCCTCTTTCAGCACCCCTGTTGTTTCTTTCTGTACTACTTTTGCTTCTTTCTGTATCCCTCTTTCCTCTTTCTCCACCCCACTTCCCCATTTCTGCATCTCTGTTGCTTCTTTATGCACTTCTCTTGCTTCTTTCTGCACCTCTGTTGCTTCTTTTTGCACCCCTTGTGCCACTTTCTGCACCCCTCTTCCCTCTTGCTGCACTCCTCTTTCAGCACCTCTGTTGCTTCTTTCTGCACTTCTCTTGTTTCTTTCTGCACCCCTCTTTCCTCTTTCCTCTTTCTGTACCCCTTTTGCCTCATTGTACATCTCACTTGCTTCTTTGTGCACCCCTCTTGCCTCTTTCTGCACCTCTGTTCCTTGTCTCTTCACTTATTTTGTTTCTTTCTGTATCCCTCTTGCCTCTTTCTGCACCCTCTTCACTATTTCTCCACCTCTCTTGTTTCTTTCTGCACTTCTCTTGCTTCTTTCTGCACTGCTCTTGCTTCTTTCTGTACCTCTTGTAAATTTCTATATCCCTCTTACCTCTTTCTGCACCCCTTGTGCCTTTCTGTACCCCTCTTCCCTCTTTTTGCACCCCTCTTGCCTCTTTCTGCACACCTGTTGCTTCTTTCTGCACTTCTCTTGCCTCTTTCTGCACCTCTGACTTAGAGGTAGTTTTAATACCCCTGCCCGTTTATGTACTAGGGCCTTACAAGGGAGGTAATGCCAATCACAGGGGTAACCCAACGGCCAAATTTCTCTGGTTTTGTACGAGTGAAATGTCCAACTAACTATACCGTCCCTAAAACCTGTGTTTTTTTCAGTGAATTTCTAAGGTTTTTTTAAATGCTAATTTCTAACTATAACATCCCTGAAACCTGTGGTTGTTTCAGTGAACATATATATGCACATACCTAGTTTCCATAGGAAAAGCATTTTTGTCTTGCTATTAACTTTAGCGCTGTTTGAAGAATCTTCACAGAATTCTTCTAAAACTAGAAGTTTGCTAGTCATTTCAGCTGCTGTCTGGAAAGTTTGAGGGGGATTCGTCAAGCAAAAGTGGGTACCTTTGACCAAATAGGGACCCTTGCGTCTAGTCAGGGTTAGGGGGAAACACAATGTTCATAACCCCTGCTCACCCCCTTGGTAGCTTAGCACGAGCAGACAGGCTTATCCACAAGGCAATGTGTAAAGTATTTGTACCAACGCTCACAGTAACACAGTGAAACACCACAAATGGACACCACACAAGTTATTTATAAAAATATAAATCTCTTTATCTTGATTAGGCAGAATCCAAATGACATAAAACCAACATACACAATTCATCCTTTTCTCAAGAAGTGTTCCTTGAATGTTCTTGCAAACATAACGGTATTTGTAAAGGTAAAGGAACTGATAGAGTCAGTATGACTGTAAATCTCTTGTTTCCAGCGTGTGTAAAGTCACTTTAAAAAATGTGCTCCTATCAACAATGGGCACTTGTGGGAAAGAACGCTGTCCTTCACGGACGTCATTGTGCCCCGCTGCACTTGTAGCAAAGAATGCTGCACTATGTAAAAACAAAAGGACGCTGTCCTTCAACGTTGCCCCCGCTGCAATTTGTAAAAACAAAAAGACGCTGTCCTTCAACTTTGCCCCCTCTGCACTTTGTAAAAACGAAAGGACGCTGTCCTTCAACGTTGCCCCCGCTGCACTTTGTAACACAGAGAATGCTGCTTTCAAGATTGTTTAAAACCACAGCGTGCCCGCACAGTCACTCGCACCCCCCACCTGCTCCCAACCCGCTCCTGGCCTCGCACAGACACAGCACAGCTGGGAGCGTTTACCCGGGGCTGCTCTCATGTCGACGCCTCCCTCTTCAGACGGGAGCCCTTCTCCTCCTGCGGCACAGCTTTGGTGAAGACGGGACTTCCTTCTTCCGCTCTGCGTCTTGATGACGTGGTTGCAGGAGTCCCGGTTGCTAGGCAACCCTCCGGCTTCGCTCCGGGCACAACCCAGCTCCTCTCCTCAACGGACCCGGCCTCGGGCAGGCAGCTCGAGTAGCGGCGGTGATTTAAAAGAACACGCAGGGCCAGTGGTGATAAAATACCGGCCCTTAGTACTTCACTCCGGTCACAGGCTGGCGGCGGTGATACACGCAGTGCTCTCTGTGCTTCTTGAGAGCGGAAAGGCGTGTGAGCAAGGCAGGCTTCACGGCGGCACCAGCGACATCCTGGGGTACACAATTATCCCCAGAGACAGCAGAAACAGTGGAGCACGGTGCAGGGCGAACTATAGGAGTTTTGGCAAAACATTTGTATCTCTGAGTTTTCAACAGGAGGCCAGCTCTTCTCAGGCCTTTTGAGACAGGTTCACCTCAGAGGGACAAAGCACACAGCACAGTTCCTCTTCAAGTAGTGGGACACAGCACACAGCAGAAATTCCCTTAGTCCTCTTCCTTAGCAATAACAGCAACTGCAGGTCAGCTCCCAGATACACAGCAATGGCAGCACTTTTCCTCAGTCTTCTTGGCTGTTCTTCTTTGGCAGGGATTCCTTCTTGATCACAAAGTTTTTCCTAGTCTAAAGTTTAGGGGTTTCAGCTCAGATATTTATACCCCAAAAGTCTTTGTTCTTTATGTGTGAGGGGTCCTGGACCCAGTCCAAACCAGTTCTGGGTGCACTCTGCCGGTGCACATCTTCTTCCTTTGTGAGTGTAGGCCAGGGCCATCAGACGCACCGCAGGAGGTGGAGCCAGCATTGTGGAAGGCAGGCACAGCCCTAGTCAGACCCAGGTGCTACTCCTCCCACCACTCTACATGGGTCTATTCAGCCTAGTGCTGACTCACCCAGCCTCCTGGAGCCACCCCAGCCCCTGTCACTCACAAACCAGACAGTCAATCCACAAACAGGCAGAGGCACACAGAAAGGTTGAACAAGAAAATAGCCACTTTCTAAAATTGCCATTTCCAAACTTAGAATTTAAAAACCATCCTCCCTAAAAGATGTGTTATTAAATTCTAAGTTCAGGGATACCTGATTCCAACGTTCTATCTTGCTGCTATGGGAAGATATGCAGGTAAACATGTTACACAGCATTCCCCATTCTACTCTATGGGCAAGATAACCTTTCAATAGTGAAAAACGTAATTGGCAGTATTTTACTATCAGGACATGTTACCCACACTAATACATGTCCTACCTTTCACATACATTGCACTCTGCCCAGGGGGGTACATTGGGACTACCATAGGGGTGTCCAATATGTGAGAAAAGGGAAGGGTCAGGCCTGGCAAGTGTGTACACTGGCCAGGACAACATGGCAGTTAACAAACTGTGCACAGGTACTGCAGTGGCAGGCCTGAGACACCATTTTAGGGCTACTCATGTGGGTGGCACAATCAGTGCTGCAGGCCCACTAGTAGCATTTGAATCACCAGCCCTGGCACACTCGGTGCACTTTACTAGGGACCTACTGGTAAAACAAATATGCCAATCATGGATAACCTGTCACAATAATAATTTAACCAGGGAGCACTTGCACTTTGGCACTGATCAGCAGTGGCAAAGTGCCCAAAGCATCTAACCCAGCAAAAACCAATTCCAGCACAGTGTCAAAAATACAGGAGGCAGAGGCAAAAAGTCAGGGGAAACCACGCCAATGATGCCAGGTCTAACACCCATCCAGTTTCCTATAGGGATTCTAGACACGACTATAGCCTTAACCATTGAACGGAATTACCCAAATTTGGCAGAAAGCTAGATCTTTGTCCATAAGGAGTGCTTTTTGTCATTTGGTGTAACTCTGTTCAGTAGTTTTGGAGTTATTTAAGCAAAAATATTTAAGTATATCTAGACACACAGATCCACAGCAGATCCTCGGTAGAGGATTCGTGGATCCACCCGCCAACAGCAATGTCTTGATTGTCTGACCTCAATCTGACAGAAATGGTGTGGCCGCCATTTTTTGAATTGGCATATGGTTCCCTGGGTTAGAAATAAAGTAGAAATATGATATAAGGGGTCAGGATAGATTCATCCTGACCCCAATGGACTAATGGAGCATCTGTGAGGGACCCCTAATGGAGAAGAAATTGTGGGGGAAAAGTGGATTTTTTGCACAGACGAGGACCCATGCATCCACTACCGCACCCAGCATGGGCCCCACTGTGAATCCACAATGGATCCATGGATCTATACCATTATTAAAAACACACATACACCCACTCACACACCCACATAACCACTTACACATCCATATATCCACCCAATCACACACCCATGGTCACTCACATACCCTCTCACACACTCATCCAGTCACTTATAAATCCACTCAGAGAATCACTCACACACCCACTAACACACCCACACAGGCACTCACACCTATGTACATACCCAGGCACCCCATTACACCCCCACTCGCAGACCCAGACAGCCTCTTACATACCCACTCATACTCTCATATAGCAAAACCACTGACACACTCACTCACCCACCCATAACGTGAACTCACACACCACTTAGAGATCCATAAAACCACTTAAACACCCACAAAGACACCCACTCACCATACACTCACATGCCTACTTACACAACCACACAGCTATTCACGCACCCACTCACACACCCAAACAACCACTCACAAACCCACACACACACACTAACTTGCAGACTCACAGAACTCATACAGCCACTTACACACCCATTCACAGATCCACAAAACAACTCACACACCCACAGTCATTTGACAGCTACTCATTCACCTGCACAGTCACTCACACACCCTGTTACATACCTACACAGCTACTAACACACTTATTAACACCCACTAATACACCCATATAGCCCCTCACACACCCACACAGTTACTAACACAGCTACTCACACACCCATACACAGGCAGTCATACAGTTATATAAACTGTAATAGAATATGTTTGTGCTAAATGTGTTATTGTTTTGTAGTGAATATGTGCTTTTTGTTGGGAATGGATCTTTTGTGGAAACACCTGCAACATAGCCAGCAGACCCCATATTTGGCCAAGGATCTGTGACAGATCTGCAGATCCACATGAGAAATTAGAACAAAAGGATATGAAAACCAAAATAACCAGTGTTCGGAAAAAGGGTTGGCTCTGAAAAGAGCCTTTGTGTTTACAGAGTGTAGATGATAATTACACATAGAACAGTATGCAGTCTCTTAACTTGTTGAGGAATATTCTGTTGCCTGTGTCTATAAAAAAGACTATGAAAGACTCCGTCTTTTAGATATATTCTGTCCATGTTGAAGCGTAGTTGTTATGGTATATAGAGCCCATGTTGTGGCCTCAGAGAAATGCAGAAACAACTTTATTGACGTTTGTTGGTTTTCTCTTTCTGTGTACCAAATTTGGTTGACCACTTCCACTTCTTTGGTTGGCAAATGTAAGAGAACACCAAGGCAGTTTGTGGGTAAAGTGACATTTACTTAGCAAAGGTATCCTTCATTAGGATTTGAAGTCCTACCCCAGTAATTTCTACATTAGGTAAACCTAGGTCCTTGTTGATACCACTCTTTCTAGTACTCTCTCTGACCCAAAACACAAAGCTATGGCACTGAATCCAGACTCTGACCATTTTGGAGTCAAACAGGAGTAGTACACAGGAAAAGGCTGACCCAGAATGAGGCAGTTTTGAAGATGAAAGACAGTTACAATGGAGGATAGAAAGTACAATATAAAAGAACATGCTTGAATGGATGCTGGATATGTGCAGGGAACTAAAATTAGATAGTGACCTTAAGAAAGAAGTAACTAATTCTGTGAAATTATGTTGGTGGGGATATGCGTATAATTGCACACAGTCAACTACACCTGCTACAGTTAATGTGAAGCTAGTATGCTATTGAGAGAAAATATTGTAAAACTTTTGACCTACTGGTAGGCAGAAACTATTGGAAACATGGTTACTATGGAAACAGAGCTAAAAGTGTGTGGGTTGAAGGGAACAAAAGAGACTGCAGTGTGAAACCGAAAAGCTGACTGGTTTGCTACAATTGCTCAGTAGGCAGTACATGTCTTGTAATTGACAATATTTTGCAAAATAAAATGTAAAGGAAAAGCATTAACAACAGATTGTTGAATGCTTTTACGGGCTTTTATATTGATCCATGGCTCAACCATGGATTCATACGGGGGGCAGCGGAGGATCTGAAGATCCACAGAATGCAACCAAATTGGGCTCCTTTAAAGAAATATGGAAAGGATTAAAAAATAGTGACCATTTAGAAGTGGTATAACAAATATATATAAAAGTTGATAGGAATTCTGTGATTTGCTGAATACAGGAGTATGAGTGAAAGCACAGTGGGAAGAGTAGCAATTATTGGTACTTTTGGACTGAGAGTAGAGGAGAATTGCATTATTGACTTGAGATTTGCAGTGAAAAACCAATATTAACAGATATTAAAATAAAAGTTGGACAACAGTGATTGGCTGAAGGGGGTGAGACTGTGGATAATGATGACTTACCTGATGATATGCCCTGGTCCGTGTTCCACGCTACACCTGGAAGACAACAAAAGACACCATTTTAATTTTACAGCACTCTAGCAAAAATAAAACATAGAGGAAGGACAAGGTCAGGCATCCTATAAGGAAACAACAGGAAATGATGCTCTGATTGGATGCGCAGACGGGAAAACTCAGGAGTCTTTCTCCTGCATCGGATGTCAGCAGCAGTTAAAAAATGCAGCGGGAGACGGAGCCAGCGTCGCTGCTGACCCTTGCATCAAAACAGATTACTGTGCCAAAGCAAATGAACACCCACAACCACTGGTGTTGGTGCAGTCGTCGATCCATTGCCTGAGGTTGCGGGCGGCGGAGTCGGTGTCGGTCGTGTTGTTGTTGGGTTTCGGGTGAGGGTGGTGACTAGCTGGTGACTTTGCTCCAGCTGCGGTGGGGGGCCCGTTGTGTGCGGTGGTGCATGGTAGGCTTCTCGAAGGTGAAGTGGACGCATCAATGGTCAGTCCAGTGGAGTTCGGTGGTGTGGCTGAAGGTGACGTGGTTGCTGGTGGAGAAGATGGGGTTCAGTGTGTGTCTGGCGGAGTGGGTGGGAGTCGTGATGAGCTGTTTGAGTCCAAGGTTGGTGAGGTTGCTGAGCAGGGTGGTGGAGTTGCTGTCGTTGGTGTTCTCGAGGTGGAAGGTCAGGTCTCCGAGGAGGATGTAGTCCATGGATGCAAGGGTGTGCATGCTGACGAAGTCGGCGATGGAGTTGCTGAACTGCGGCCAGGGGCTGGGGGGTCTGTAGATGAGGGATTCTCTGAGGGTGGTGTTGGTGTCGGTGTGGATCTGGAAGCGTAGGTGTTCGGCGGCGCTGAGGGTGTTGTTGGTGCTGGTCAAGATTCTGAGGGCGTTTCTGTGGACGATGGCGATTCCTCCTCCTGTTCCGTTGGTGCGGTCTCTGCGGGTGATCTTGTAGCCGTGAGGGATGGCTATGGTGATGTTGGGTGCCGAGGAGGGGGTTCATTCAGGTCTCCGTCAGGAAGGCGACGTCTGGGGGGGGAGGAGTCGAGTAGGTCCCAGTGTTCAATGGCATGTTTGCGGGCCGAGCGGGTGTTGAGTAGAATGTATCGGAGGTTGTTACGTCCTACCCCGGTGGACATGGTGGTGGTTTGGAGGGTGGTGTAGCTGAAGAGGAGAATGGAAGAGGTCAAGAGGTGCAGGAATGATGTGAAGCGCAAAACCAAGCAGAAACTCGCAAACAATCAATAAATCAATCAATTCATTTGTAGAGCGCACTACTCACCTGTGAAGGTCTCAAGGCGCTGGAGGGGCGGGGGTGTTTCTACTGCTCGAACAGCCAGGTCTTGAGGAGTCTCCTGAAGGCCAGCAGGTCCTGGGTCTGTCGCTGGCGAATGGGGAGGGTGTTCCAGGTTTTTGCGGCGAGGTGGGAGAATGATCTGCCACCGGCGGTTGCTAGTCGGATGCGGGGGACGGTGGCAAGGGCGAAGTTAGCGGAGTGAAGCTGGCAGTTCGGGGTGTAGAAGGTGAGTCGTTCGTTGAGGTATGCTGGTCCGGTGTTGTGGAGTGCTTTGTGAGCGTGGGTGAGGAGTTTGAAGGTGAACCTCTTGTTGACGGGGGCCAGTGCAGGTCTTTCAGGTGGGCTGTGATGTGGCTGTGGCGGGGGATGTCAAGGATGAGGCGTGCAGAGGCGATCTTTATGCATTGTAGTAATTTCAGGAGTTTGGCTGAGGTTCCTGCGTAGAGAGCGTTGTCGTAGTCCAGCCTGCTGCTGGCGAGGGCCTGGGTGACCGTCCTTCTGGTTCCAGTGGGGATCCATCTGTAGATCTTGCGGAGCATGCGGAGGGTGTTGAAGTAGGAGGAGAAGACGGCGTTTACTTGTTGGGTCATTGACAACGCTGAGTCCAGGATGACCCCCAGGTTGCGTGCGTGGTCAGTGGGCGCCGGTGCATCTCCCAGTGCTGCCGGCCACCATGAGTCATCGCAGGCGGAGGGGGTGGATCCGATGATGAGGAACTCCATCTTGTCCGAGTTCAGTTTCAGGCGGCTGTTCATCATCCATTCGGTGATAGCCTTCATTCCTTTGTGGAGGTTGGATTTGGCGGTGGTGGGGGCCTTGGTGAGGAAGAGGATCAGCTGGTTGTCGTCGGCGTATGAGATGATGTTGAGGTCGCGCGATCGGACGATGTTGGTGAGTGGTGCCATGTAGACGTTGAAGAGTGCCGGGCTGAGGGACGATCCTTGGGGTACGCCGCAGATGATCTTGGTGTCTTTAGAATGGAAAGGGGGGAGGCGGACACTCTGGGTTCTGCTGGTGAGGAAGGAGGTGGTCCAGTCCAGGGCTTTGTCACGGATCCCTGTGTTGTGGAGGCGTGTGCGGAGCGTGTGGTGGCAGACGGTGTCGAAGGCGGCCGAAAGGTCCAGGAGGATGAGGGCCATGGTTTCTCCATTGTCCTGCATGGCCCTGATGTCGTCAGTGGTGGTGATGAGGGCTGTTTCGGTGCTGTGGTTGCTGCGGAATCCAGATTGGGACAGGTCCAGGATGTTGTTATCTTCGAGGAAGGAGGTCAGTTGCCTGTTGGCAATCTTCTCGATGCCCTTTGCCGGGAACGAGAGTAGGGAGATGGGCCGGAAGTTCTTGAGGTCCTTGGGGTCTGCCTTGGGTTTCTTGAGTAAGGCGTTGATCTCAGCGTGCTTCCAGCTCTCCGGGAAGGTGGCGGTCTCGAAGGAGCTGTTGATGATCTTGCGGAGATGGGGTGCGATGGTGGAGCTTGCTTTGTTGAAGGTGTAGTGCGGGTAGGGGTTGAATGGTGAGCCGGAGTGGATGGTGTTCATGATTTTGATGGTGTCGTTGACGTGGGTACAGGAAAGCAGGGGGACGGTGGTTCTGAGGTGTGGGTGTCTGTCGGGGGGGCCTGGTTGTTGAAGCTGTCATGGATGTCTGCGATCTTGCAGTGGAAGAAGGTGGCTAGGGAGTCGCAGAGGTCTTGTGATGGCGGGATGTCGTTGGAGTTGGAGCTGGGGTTGGAGAGTTCCTTCACGATGTTGAAGAGCACTTTGCTGTTGTGTGCGTTGATGTCGATGCGCTCTTTGAAGGAGGTCCTTTTGGCGGTTCGAATGAGTTGGTGGTGTCTGCGGATGGCACTCCTGTAGGCTGTGTTGCTGTCCAGTCTCAGATCGTGGTGACACTTCTTCTCGAGCCTATGGCAGGCCTGCTTGGATGCCTGGAGTTTGGCGGTGAACCAGATGGCTTTTCTGTCGGTGTGTCTGTTCGAGGGCTTCTTGGTCGGGGCAAGAGTGTTGGTGCAATCGTCGATCCATTGCCTGAGGTTGCGGGCGGCGGAGTCGGTGTCGGTCGTGTTGTTGTTGGGTTTCGGGTGAGGGTGGTGACTAGCTGGTGACTTTGCTCCAGCTGCGGTGGGGGGCCCGTTGTGTGCGGTGGTGCATGGTAGGCTTCTCGAAGGTGAAGTGGACGCATCAATGGTCAGTCCAGTGGAGTTCGGTGGTGTGGCTGAAGGTGATGTGGTTGCTGGTGGAGAAGATGGGGTCCAGCGTGTGTCTGGCGGAGTGGGTGGGAGTCGTGATGAGCTGTTTGAGTCCAAGGTTGGTGAGGTTGCCGAGCAGGGTGGTGGAGTTGCTGTCGTTGGTGTTCTCGAGGTGGAAGTTCAGGTCTCCGAGGAGGATGTAGTCCATGGATGCAAGGGTGTTGTAGTGTTCTTAATTAATGGTTCTGAGCATCCATGTCAAGATGATGATGTCAGCTGCTGTGGGTGTTCTTTTGAAGAATGTTTGGTGAAGAGAATGTTATGGGTTGAAGCTATTGTCAGTTGCACTGGCTTGGCTGGAGGATGAGGTCTCAAGATTACTCTCTTCATTAAAGAGTTCACAACCCATCTACTGTTTCCTGCTTATTCAATTCATCTCCCACACCTCATTTTGGCGACGAGTGGAAACTCTTGAAGAGACCTCAACTCATCTATTTTCTTCGAACTCAAGCATTCTGGCACACCGCTTCTTACCTTCAGCAATCGTTTGTACCACTCAAAACGACTCCGTCTGCGCTCCCTCCAGAGTTCGTGGGAGCTCATCCACTGGCTGTGTCGTGGTTGGGCGAGCGGTGAGAGCGGAGCACCTCCTGTGTCGTTATTGAACGAGCGGTGAGAGCGGAGCACCTCCTGTGTTTGTTGCGACTCGCTACAAGTTTTGGTTCCTGTTTTCCTCTCCTCGCCTTCGACGTTGTTTTCCGGGAGGCGTCTCCTCATTAGTTGGTTTGGGGGTTGTCACCTTTCCTGTGAGGTGCCTCCTCATTGGTTTGTGTAGAGGCCTTATCGTTTGGGCCTCGGTGTGCATTGGGTGCTGTTGGTTTGCAACCCGCTTTGCTTGACGCAACTCTGCCAACTCCCGGCGCCTCCCGCTACACGTCATAAATAAGGGAAAGGAACTGCTCGCTTTGTTTCCTGATTGCGAGCTCAGTAACGCTGCAACACTCGAGGAACACGCCGATTGAACATTGCGAGGTAAAACTTTGATTCTTGGTTCCAGACTCTCTTACTGCCTTGCCTCGTGGAAATTACGTCTGCTTTCAAGTCTGTTCATGTTGGATTTTCGCCACGCTGACTTTCGTTTTCTTCACGGTGGCAACTCTGATCTGCACAGTTATTATTTTCTGTCGTTTCCTTTGTCATACTCTAATATATGACAGTAATAACAATAATTCTCCAATGTTTACTTGCTTATACTGAATGCTTAGTGCAACCATTTTTGTTTTCTTTTCCTCAGAGGTAAGGGTAGCTCTTTTAATACCAAGGTGCTTGACCTTTTCAGTGTTGTGACATCTTTTATTCACATCATGCAAAATGTAACCGCGCCCCCGTTCTTTCTTTCTGCCCCAGAAGACCCTCCCATACCTTGGTTGAAATGGAAAAAAGTGTTCTCTAATTATGCCAGGGTCTGCGGTACGTCTTTGAGTGCAGAAAGGAAGTCTGCCTTATTCTTACACTGTCTTGGTTCAGAGGGGCAAGAAGTATTCGAACACCTCCCTGACCTACCGGACAGTGAGGGCAACTCTCTAAATGAATATGAAATCTGCATAAGGAAAATGGATTTGCATTACCTACCCAAAATGAGTATGGTATTAGAACGTTATCACTTTGGAAAGAGACTCCAAAAACATGAAGAATCTGTGGAACAATATGTCACCTCCTTGCGCAAGCTGGCTTCCACTTGTTCCTTTGGGGCGAGTTTGGAGGAAAGACTCAGAGATCAACTCATGCTTGGGTCATCTATTGATAAAGCAAAAGACGCACTCTGGCAAAAAGACAATCCTTCTCTTGAAGAAGTCATCACCACTTTAAAGTTGCATGAGCATTCAAAAGCTTGTTCTGAGGCTATACGCAAAGGAGCAGACAACAATAAGAGTACTGATGCAGAAGTTAAGGAAATAAAAACAGATGCACCTGCAGGGCCTGACAAAGCCTCCAAAGGGTCCACACAAGGCACTTCAAGCTCTTCAAAAGGTGTGCGCCCGAACGCAAACCCAAAGTATTCCTCTGTAAAATGTTTTCATTGAGGGAACACAGGACATTTGGCTAATTCCAAAGACTGTCCTGGGTGGAAAACTATTTGCTCTGTTTGTAAAAGGAAAGGTCATTTTTCAAAATGTTGTAGATCCAATAGGAATCAAAAGAGTGTGAGGGAGGTTGATCTTTATGAACAAGACGGGGAAGATGTAATTGTTTCTCAGATTTGTTGCCAAGTGAAGGATGGTCCTATGGAAGAAGTGTTAATTAATGACAAGTGTGTTAAGATGTTGTTCGACTCTGGAGCAAAGATCACTTTAATTCCCAAAGATTTTTATGAGAAATATTTACTCACAAAAGTGAAGTTATTCAAACCAGATATTGTGCCAAGAGGTTATGGGGGACAAATAATAAATCTCTTAGGATACTTTGAAGGAACAATTGATTACAAAGGTAGGCTCACTGCAGGCAAGATTTATGTTTCCATGAAGGGAGATTCTTTGATAAGTTGGTCTCATTAAAGGGATCTTGGTGTTTATTTAGATCCTAATCAAACGCCTTCAGTGTGTCTGAGAGATCTCTCGACTATAGCCTCAATCTTTGACCGCAACAATTGGATCAATAAATTCCCACAAGTCTTTGATAAAAAACTTGGTTGTCTAAAAAAGTACCAACATCTAATTAAGTTAAAGGATAATTCTGTCCCTGTAGTAGCCAAAGTCAGAAACGTTCCCCTGTTAGTCAGAGACAAAATGAAAGAAGAATTGAACAAGCTACTGGATAATGGCATTATCAAAGAGGTAGAAGCTACGGAGTGGGTTTCTCTGGTTGTGATGGCTCGAAAATCCAACGGTGAGGCCAGGCTGTGCATTGACTTGAGGGAACTGAACAAGGCAGTGGTGGTGGATCACTATCCTCTCCCGAACATAACAGAAATGTTATCCTCGTTAGGTAGTGCCACGCATTTCTCAACATTAGACTTGTCTTCTGCCTACCACCAGGTCAGACTACACCCTTCCTGCCAAGAATTGACCACTTTTATAACACCTTTTGGAACATACAAATTTCTAAGGATGCCGTTTGGTCTTATATAATTCATCTCCCACACCTCAGGTGTGCATGCTGACGAAGTCGGCGATGGAGTTGCTGAACTGCGGCCAGGGGCTGGGGGGTCTGTAGATGAGGGATTCTCTGAGGGTGGTGTTGGTGTCGGTGTGGATCTGGAAGCGTAGGTGTTCGGCGGCGCTGAGGGTGTTGTTGGTGCTGGTCAAGATTCTGAGGGCGTTTCTGTGGACGATGGTGATTCCTCCTCCTGTTCCGTTGGTGCGGTCCCTGCGGGTGATCTTGTAGCCGTGAGGGATGGCTATGGTGATGTTGGGTGCCGAGGAGGGGGTTCATTCAGGTCTCCGTCAGGAAGGCGACGTCTGGGGAGGAGGAGTCGAGTAGGTCTCAGTGTTCAATGGCATGTTTGCGGGCCGAGCGGGTGTTGAGTAGAATGTATCGGAGGTTGTTACGTCCTACCCCGGTGGACATAGTGGTGGTTTGGAGGGTGGTGTAGCTGCAGTTCCGGCAGGAGAAGGGTTCTTGGGTGCGCTTCGGGGATGCCCGGAAGCAGGTGTGTGATCGGCCGGTGTTGAGTGCGTGGACGGTGCTGGTGTCATAGCGGTGTCGGGTGTTGTGGTGTTCATGGGGGCCAGGGGGTCTGGCACAGGGCGCGGTCCAGGAGTGGACGGGCGCAGACGGGCTTGCCCTAGGTGCGCCTCCGGCGCGCCAGCGGCGTGGCTGCGCAGTGGCCGCCATAAAAAGGGTAGGTGGGAGGGAGGAGCAGCTGAGAGGCGGGAGCGGGACGAATGGGCAAGCGGGGGGCGGGATGGCAGGGGACGCAGTGGCGAGAACCAGGAGAGCAGAGCGGGCAGAATTAACAGAAGGACACAATAACAATACAAAGGAATAAAGGAGGAATAAAACAAATGACAATTCAACAACCGAATGCAAAATCACAGCAGGGCAGACAAGAAAAAAGGGGCAGAGCGAGCACACAGATACCTACGGCCTACCACTAGGCCACCAGGGATGAGGCACAGGTGGTAGCCTGCGGGTGGAGGAGGGCCTCGAACTCACGTCAGTAGTGGCAGCAGCGAGCTCAGGGACACGGGCACAACAGGTGGTGCTGTGCGGCGTGGGGAGCGACCTGCCCGGAACAGGGTCAAGGGTCGCTCTCCTCACCGCGCAGCGGCTGCCATAAGAAGGGGAGGTGGGAGGGAGGAGCAGCTGGGAGGCAGGAACGGGACAAATGGACCGGAAGGCAGCAATGTAGACTGGAGGTGGGAGTCCACCGCCACAGGAGGAGCTAAACGAGATGGAGGAAATGGTGTCCACAGTCATCAGTGGGGAGACGGTGGCAGGAGTTAGGGGCCTGGACACTGCTCAACATGACCGGACACAACAGCAACAGGGTGAGTAACGACCACGGACTGGGGGGACGGGCAGAGATGGGCACAATGGCACACATGCACAATTAAAAATAGCACATCTGCGGAAAAACCAGGCCCCAGACTCCCAACTCCCACCAGGAGACCAATGCACCCAAGTATGCAACATCTCAGCACTATATAAGCACAGAAGGCAGAGGCACACCGCATGTATGGGATAAGGGGAACCTAAATCAGAGCTGCTGGCGTGACTCCACCAAAATGTGGCACACACACATTACATGATTTTGATTTGATTTTGATTTGATTTGGGTTTTATAGAGCGCGTAGCTACCCTCGGGCGTCCCAGCGCTATAGTGTCGGCCTGAAAGTACTCCTGGTATAGGATTATTGGGGGCACATCAACATTGACAACGATGTGATACAAACCGCAACACATCCACAATAGAACAGAGGACACAACTGGTGCTGCATGTGCATAGAAACTGGCCAATCACATTTGTCATTGCAGGGAAATGAGAGTTGACAATGTACAAGTACAAACACACATCTGTGATGTTGTCAGAATGTCCACTGACCCACATCAAATAGGCAGCTCCCCCCAAACAGTCGCAATGTACACTGTCATGCAGTCTGAATGTAAACATGTACAATGCATCAACATACATGTGAACACAATGTTAAACCGCATCTCCCCTTCACATTGCAGGGGGAAATCCAAAACCTCCTGCAGAGCAGGCCGAACCTCTCTTCTCTGATGACGAAGAGGACCACCCCACCTTCAACTCCGACGCCCTCCAACAGCTCGTGTAGAGCCTCTGCAGCCCACTTCCAGGAGCAGGGCAGCCCAGGTGCTACGAGGAGAACCCACGCCGTGCACAGAACACTCAAGCAGGCAGCACCCACCACCACAGCTGCCTCTCAGGACCCCTACGATGAACACATGGCCTTCCAACGCTGTGTGTTGGGGTGCCAGGAGAAGCTGGCTGAACAAGTGAAGGTGGTGTTCGACCGCATGACAGCCAAACTAGACGCCATACGTGGGTGTCTAAGTCCCATCAGGGACCATTCACAGTTCCTAATGGACACCCACAGTCTGCTCCATGCTCTCCAACGAACCATGGCTGACATCGCTAGAGTCCTGAATCTGCAACAAGAACAACTGTCTAGTCAGAGTGCCTCCAGCGATCTCACCCGGGAGTAGGGACACACGCGGAGGATCATGGAGAACATGGAGCAGACGCAGGTGGAAAGAGCGGCTGCCATGGCTGCACACCAGCGAGAGGTAGCTGGGTCCCTCAATGCCCTAAAGACCCTCCTCATGGCATTGCTGCCACAAGGCCTGGTGCTGATGCATGCTGCTGCTACCACCCCATCCACATCTCCGGCCCCTGATGTGTCAGTGCCACACAGTGCAGCAGACATTCCACCTCCGGCCCCTGAGGTGTCACTGCCACACAGTGCTGGATACAGAACACCACCACCCACATGTGAGGCACATGCAACAGCAGAGGATGAAGATGCAGATAAATCTGCCTTCATGGACAGAAGGACACAGTAGCATTCATCTCCACCATGTGGCCTGTTTCTGCTTGGTTCTTCCCTCTGCATCATCACCTTCCACTGTCCCCCGATGCACTCTGCGACACTCACCTTGGACCTCGACATGGACTGCCATATTCTGTTTGGTTACCAATGACACAGCTATCAGACTGCGGACTGAACTCCTCCTCTTCTGATGTACTTGTCATTCCCTGAAGGACTCTGGCTGGCCCTCCACGGGCCGACAAAGTAAAGTGGGGTTTGCATGGCCCTGTACTGCTCCAGCTGCAACACTCCACTGAATGTGCAATAAACATTCATATTCTCACAGATGTGTCATGTCTATGAGCTTTCAAGTGTGGATGTATCGATGAATGTAGGATCAGTGATTCCCCCTTATGTCCATGTTGCTCATGTTACGGGACTTGGGTCACAGGGTGACACATTGCCGATTGCGGTCCGTGTGGTGCTGACACTACTACGGAGACACATGCATTAGTTAGTTCCTTGTCCAGCCCAGGACGGAGCCACACCCAGAGCTCCGGGGTCATTGTTCACAACATTACGCTGGACTGGCATACGCCAGGACAGGCCACTCCGCTAACGCTCACGGGGGGACAACAACGCTACATGTCCCAGGTCTTCTCTGTCGGGATCTGCTGCTCACAGATCTAGTTGTCAGCATGCCACAGCCACTCCCTCACAGCTAGTTTACACCCACACCACACCCATCCAGCACAGGCATCACAGGACATATGACCCTGCCAAAAAAGGGCCTGGCGCACATGCTGGATACCATTTCCACTCTCTAACTGGGTGTCTCCGTGTGGTTATCATTTATGCATGAGGGCCTAGGGCCCTGCCACCTCACATTGCCCAGTGTCAGGGGTGACATGATGGCATCCGTACCACGGGACTCAATCATAAAGGGTCCATGGCTAGCACTGCACAGACTTGGTGGCACTGGATACACTGTGGCAGGCACAGGCACACCACCACGGGACGGTGTCTTGAGGTGCACTGAGGTAGGGGCACCTAAAGTGCTGAGCGGGTGTGCAGCCTGCGATGATGCGCTGTCCTGGCAGTCCAGACTGGTAAGGATTAGTGTGAGCCCTGCTGGACCACAATGTAGGCCTGAGCCAGCGAGAAGTGCGGGCCACCCGCCACGTGGCATTGCCTCGCGGTTCACAGAGTTAGTGGCACCTCAAGAGCTGAGCGGGTGTGCAGCCTGCGATGATGCTGTGTGCACTGATGAGGCCTCTGCCATTGCAAAATCAAGACCCAGAATCAAGTGTGTGACCTGGTGGCCCGCGGTGCGAGCTGCATGATGTGGAGGGTGCCATGGTCACGGGTCCAGGGCTTGGACCTCCCACCGGTACGTGGTGAGTCTTCTTGGAGACACGCTGGTGGCGGAAGGTGAGCAGTGAGGCCTGGTTGCGCAGGGGCAGGCAATCACCACTGGGTGGCGGGAGGGCTGGGGTGCAGCAGCCTGTGTGCGCAGGGGCAGGCAAGCGATAATGGCGTGGGCAAATGTATGGACTCTGCCATTCATGTCTCTGGAAGCTGTTTCAGATAAGGGACCTGGGGGACTGCAGTGTATACCGGCACGTGGTTAGAGACACACCGGTCGCAGCAGGTGAGCAGTGAGGCCTGGGTCTGCTGTGTCGGCACTCTCTCTCCCTCTCTTTCTCCCTCCCCCTCTCTCTCTCTCTCTCTCTCTCTCTCTCTCTCTCTCTCTCTCTCTCTTTCTCTCTCCCTCTCTCCCTCTCTTTCTCTCTCTCTCCCTCTCTTTCTCTCCTTATCTCTGTCTCTCTCTCTCTCTCTTACAGAATGTCCTGAGAAGACCTGACATGACTGTTCAGAATTGTTGTTTTGAGTTTATTCTGTAATAAACGTATTATGTGGATGTTATGGGATGAATGTATGATTTCCCTTCTTCTGACCACACATGTATGTTAGGTGCTGTGATTGTGTGACTTCAGGCGAATTGTTTGGTTCATGATTTCAGAGAGTTGATGTGCAATATCTTTGTCCAAAGGGGGGGGTGCCCAGGGTAGGGCCCAGGGGGGAATGGGGGTGGTGGCGGTGGGTGTTGTTGCCCTATTGGGGCTCTGGGCTGCATGATCAGTTGCTCCAGGGCATCTGTTCTTCATGTGTGGCTATGGGCTGTGCTCCCTTATCTGGTGCCGGTTGTCGTCCGACTTTCCACCAGGTAAGAGCAGGTGTTAAAATACTTCTGCTAACGCGCCTTATCGCATGTTTTGTGATCTTATCGCTGATCTGGCTGGTCAATGAAAATGTAGTAGAGTGGTGTTGTCGAGGCTTTTTGCACGGGAACGCCTACTCTGCATATCATTAGCGTTAGTTGCCGGGATCATCTGTGGCGATGTTTTTTGCGACTGCAGGTAATATGGCCTGTTAGCACCAGCTTGTGAATGGGGCAATACATTTATTGCGACTTTGGCAGCGATAAAGTGCTGATAACTCGGCAATAGATCCTTGAGAATATGCCCCGTTGTGCGTCAGGCATTCAAGACATTGAAGATATATGCAGTGGAACTGTACAGTTTACTCAAAATACTCAAGAGGATACACAGGAGTTTCTAATGGTGATGTTTGGTGGAGGAGACACCTGTTAGTGAGTTATTTGGATTAGTTATGTGTGACACCTTGAATGTGAAGATTGCTCATACACATCAACTACACAAATAGAATCAGAGTGTTTGATTTATTTAACATTACCAGATACCAAAAATGTGCCTTTTGAAAGAATAATGAGAAAAGCTATGCAGCATAATGCATGTCCGAATTGTCAAAAAGATATTCTGTTAACTTTATGTGTAGCAAGAACTGGTACCTCTGTCATTTTAATGGTAAAACAATGCAAAGCAGATGGGATGGCAGTACATTACATGCTAAGTTTACTACCTTTAAAGAAGGACAAATATGTATTTCTGGCAAAACATACACTACTATCGCTATCATTTTTCATGAAGGAGTTAGTATTAGATCTGGTTGTTATTCTAAAACGTAGAAGTGGATGAACAGAATGTAATGATAGGAACCTTAAATTCAGGCAAAGGTTGCCTTGGAAGTTACCATATTCCTATCTTTTGTTTTCGAATCCAAAGTTTTAATGATGGTCACAGTTCTAATAGTAAAATAGTCTAGTTATTCTAGATGCATTATCAGGATTCATGACAATATGTGGCCTCCCAAGGGTAGTGTCTTTATATTATAAGGCTTTTCCTATGCTGGTGTGCCTTATGTATCTAGTAATGCAACTGTAGCACTTCTAATGATGAATTTCTTGTTCTCGGCATATGTTTCTTTGGATTAGTCCTGCAAGCATAGATAAAATGATCATTTAAAAACATTTAGTGTGTGCTACATGCTGTGTTGCTTATTTGCAGGGATATACTGTGCAGTTGTGGTTTTTTTAGACAGTCTGTATGATTGTTTTTCCCCAATGTTCGAGGATGATTCTACAAGTGTACACTATGAGAACTGTAGGAAAGGGAAAATGAAAGTTGATTTTTATTGTAACAGAGCATTAGAGCACGGGAAATGTGTAGTGATTTATTGCTATTTTAAAGTTATGCATGCTAACATTTCTAAGTTTAATTAAAAATGTTATAAAGTAGAATACTATTTCATATTTTCTTTTCTTTCTTTTTTATATAGATGAATTGCACCATCTATTTGGAGTATTATGGTTGACAAATTAGTTCTTCCAGTGTTGTTGCATTAGATTACATTGTAAAGCTGTACCAGACTACAATTAAAAAAATGTACACACACTTATACAGTACGACACCCACTTACAGTCACATACATCCATTCAAACACCTACTCACACACCTATACAGATACTCTCATCTCTCATACCCATACAGTCACTCAGATACCCACATGCATACCCATAGAGCTATTCACACAGCTACTCACACACTCACATACATACCCACTAACATACCCATACAGGCACTCACACACCCACTCATACAACCACTCAGACACCCACTCATATACTCATACAGTCACTCTCACACTCACTCACAGACCCACTTACAAACCCACATACCCAGTAACACACCCACATAGATGTTTACATCCCCACTAACAAACCCCTACAGTCACTGAAACATTGACACAGCCAATTAGTCACCCCCTCGCACACTCATACAGCCACTTTCTCATATCCACTCACAAACTTACACAGCTACTCACACACCCATTCACACACCCACTTGCACACCCACACAGCCATTTACATCCCTACTAACACATCATACAGTCAATCACACACCTACTGACACACCCACAGCCACTCACTCTCATACAGTCACTCACACACCTATTTATACATGAACACACCTACTCACATAAGCTCATACACCCATACAGACACTCTCACACTCATTCCATTCACACACCCACACAACCACTTACACACCCACTCATAGACCCACACAGCTACTCACACACCCAGAGAGCCACTTACAAAAGCCCTGATATTCCCATACAGGCACTCACACATCCAGTGAGACACCATACAGCTACTTAAACATCCACTTGAAGTCACCATTCTTGGTGACTTCAATTTCCATCTGGAAGCCATCTTAGATCCGGACACGGCCCAACTTTTTAGCCTTATGGACTGCGCCGAACTCTCCCAGGTAGTGCAGGGTCCTACACACAAGGCAGGCCACACTCTGGATGGCATTTTCACTAATAATTCTAATCTGACCTTTTCCAGTTGTCTCCCACTTACCTGGTCAGATCATCAGGTTGTATTTTTCCAGCTTGCCTGTCCCAATTCCACTAATCCAAATCCCAGTCGTCATACTGCTCTTGTTAGGAAATGGAACAAAATCCATGAGTACGACGCTATAGCTACCCTTATTGCTACTTTCCCCTCCCTTTCACCAGATCCCAATACAGCTGCGGCGTCTTACCACGGCTGGATTAAACAAGCAGGAGACAAACTCGCACCGCTTACCAAAATCCGCTGTACTAGAAGCTCTCCTACGGCGCCCTGGTACAATGCCGCTCTCCAAAACAGGAAGCTGGAGTGTAAGAAATTGGAGCGTCAATGGCGCCGGCATTACACTATGGAGGACAAATACAGCTATAGAGCCTCCATTTCTCAATATAAACTTCTACTCCACACTTCTAAACAACAATACTTTGCTACAGGATTACTAAATCTAAAAATTCATCTAAAGAACTGTTTCAGATCGTATCTTCTCTTTCAACGCCCCCTCTTTCCCCGGTTGTGGCAAGCCAAGAACTCTGTGAGGACATAGCCGAGTTTTTCTTTAATAAAGTTAGCCACATCTTCAATTCCTTTTCCCCTTTCACTAATGATATATCCGTACCAGTCTCCCTTGGCTCTACTTTTTCAGCAGCTGCTGAATTAAACAGCCCTACACTTATGTCCTTTGCCCCCATGACCACCACAGAAATTATGAAGCTTATCACTAATGCCAAGTCTGGCTCCCCTTTGGACCCCAGTCCTGTTGCCTTTATTAAAATGGCTCTTCAGCCAACTGCCGTAGCCCTTACAGATATTTTCAATAACTGCTTACAAACTGGTATCTTTCCATCAATATGGAAAATAGCATCCATAGTTCCCCTTCTAAAGAAACCCTCGCTTGACCCAGGCAATCCCAACAATTTTAGGCCAATTTCCCGTCTTCCCCTACCGGCAAAAATACTGGAGAAGGCCATTAACAGCCAATTGAGCACCTTCTTGGGCACGAACAATCTCCTTGACCCCACTCAATACGGCTTTCGAAGTGCTCACAGTACAGAAACAGCCCTGCTAAAATCAACGGATGAAATTAAAACCTCCTTAGACCAGGGTGGTCACGCAGCACTTATTATGCTTGACCTCTCTGCAGCCTTCGACACCGTGAATCATGCCACTCTTCTTGCTAGACTGCATGAGATCGGTGTCGGAGGCTCAGCATTGGAGCTGCTCTCATCCTTTTTAGCGGGGAGAGTAAGCTCAGTTGCCCTGGGAAAATTTACGTCTAAGCCATTTAGGCTTCCTTGTGGGGTGCCACAGGGCTCCTCCATCAGCCCCACGCTGTTTAATGTTTATGTCACCTCACTTGCCCCACTGATCAAGTCATTTGGTTTCTCCCTTACGTCATATGCAGACGATACACAGATCGTGGTTTCTCTCTCACCCCAGAATGTTGCTTCTGCCCCTCTTCGCTTCAAGGAGTGCATCGCGGCGGTAGGCTCCTGGATGGCTGATAACAGTCTTAAGTTGAACACTGATAAGACTGAGGTTGTTGTCTTTGGCAACAACCCGGTTTTTTGGAATCCATCTTGGTGGCCAGATAACATGGGCTTACTACCAGAACCTACATCCAAAGTAAAAAATTTAGGCATTTATCTTGATGATAAATTGTCTTTTAAGGACCAAATCAATACCATTGTTTCTTCCACTTCCCATCTGCTTAGGACTTGCAGGAAGTTGCTCCCCTACCTCCCCAAATCCTGCCAACAGACGGTCATTACATCTCTTGTTATGCCTAAATTGGATTATTGTAACAGCATTTATCTAAACTTACAAGAAGGCCTGTTAGGGAAGTTACAGCGGGTCCAGAATACAGCAGCAAGACTCCTGACCCAGACTCCCAAATTTGCGCCCATTAAGGATAAAATCAAAGAGCTTCATTGGCTCCCGGTCAGGCGCAGAATTCAATTTAAATCCCTGTGCATAGTCCACAGAGCTCTATATAAACTGGGCCCACAACACCTTCAACAAAACATCACTTGGTATTCCCCTGCTAGATCTTTACGCTCTTCTGAAGCCAAATTGGCTACGGTCCCCTTCATTCGTAAGGCTACTTGGGGCGGCAAGCGCTTCACCTTTGCAGCCCCCAAACTTTGGAATGATTTACCCCTTCGCTTAAGATCGATTGATAATCATCTTATGTTCCGGAAGGCCCTCAAAACCTGGCTTTTTACTCTCTAGTGCTCCATTGTTGTTCCCTCACGGATTCTGTATTGACAAAGCGCCAGGACACCTCCGGGTAGCAGCCGCGCTATATAAATTAAATTAACATTAACATTAACATTAACATTTCAGTATTCTAGATGACATTGCAAAACATTTACTAGTGTCTTCTTTAATACTTTACAGGCTTATTCCCCATGGTGAATATTAAAGTAGTCATGTGTGTGCTACTTTTATTTCACCTATGTGGGGCATGATACATGTATACCTAGAAAAACTCACAAACACTTAAACACACAATTGTACAAAAACATACAGCATTTTTTTTTTAAAGTTTGATTTTTGTATGCCTTTTTTGTTATGGAAGAAAAATAAGGGTAGAAAAGGAGTAAGGGAAGGCAATTTGGAAGAAGCAACTGGCTTCAGTCTTTAAGAGGAATGGAAGGTGGAATGGTGTGGTGATAAAAAATTAACAATTATGCTTGCTGGCAGCATCCAGAAACTGGGCACCAGATGACATTTTTAGAGCAACTGGCATGACATTTTCCACAAAACGTCACTTTGTTTTGCAGTTTTGGTGAAACAGCGAGGATGGTAACCCTCTAGTTGGGTGGTAAGGGTTTCACATATGGTCCAACTGCTGATCATGCTTCTCCATCTTTCCTCTCTCTTATCACCCTCTCATACAATCTCTTATGTACGGATTTCTGAGGTTTCCACATAGAGGCTGTGACATGTGAATACTTCTTCCCTGTACATCTCAACATTTGTTTGCTGCACAAATTTCATTTGACAATTTTTGCAACAATTTTTTTTTTCCTTTAGGGATGGAGAAATATTTCCAAACATCAGAGATTTCTTTGGATGTGGCAAGACTTCTTCTTTTTATTTATTTATTTTGAACTGACCATGCTTGTTGACATACATAGCTGTGCGCCTACAACCCGGAGGCCGGCTGCCATATTTACAATTAAGTACATATCACCTCAGCTTATACTACATCCCGGAGGCTGGTCATCACTTTTGTCAGTATTACGGCTCCCAATACCTTCCACGTTAACAAGCCTGTATGCCATTACCATGAGTCTTTCCCCCCTGGCGAGGGCACAGTTTTTATCTTTTCTCCTTCCCCCGTCAACCATAAAGAGTGAGAAAACAAACAAAAGGGGGGAAATACAAAAAAAAGGAAACCTAACCCCATAACATTATGCAGACCCCACCCCCCCTCCCAACAGTTGAGGCGTCCTGTCTGTAATCTACCCAGTGCTCGTTATTGCGTGCAGCGCCTATCTGCACCTTACTGTCATAATGCGCCTCAGAAGTTTGTCGTGTGTCCCAGACCAAAGCTTACCAAGAAGTGAATTAGGTATCTGCCCCTCCTTCGTGCTCTCCTGCCACACCGTGCCTCTGGGCTTCCGAGTTGGTCGTGCCCGCCTCCCTCTCCGCATCCTCCCCTCCCCTCCTGAGATAATCTACGTAGAGCCCCCAAAAATGGTTTGGTCTGCTGCGCCGCAAGAGAAGCTCACTGAACCTCTCCGTCTGTGTACAGCAGTAGAGCACATCTCGCGTCCACTGCGCCACCGTAGGCAAGGGGCCCGCATCCAGCAGGGCGCCACCCTACGCTTCGCCATGAACCTACCCATATCAACCAGCCGCCGCGCCGCCCTGGGCAGAGTCCTGGAGTGCCCCAGCAGGGCCACCGCAGGGTTCGGGACCAGCTCTATTTCTGCCACTCTAGCTATCTGCCCAGAGACCGCCTCCCAAAAATTGCGTATACCAGGGCAGCGCCACGCCAGATGCATAAAGTCTGCCACAGGGTGGTTGCATCTGTCACATGCAGACCCTTCCCGTAGGCCATACCGATGCAGCCTCTCCGGAGTGTAATAGACTCTATTTATAAACTTGAAATGGATCAATCTGTGTCTACCATGCAGGGATATACGTCGGATCCCCGAACAGCAGTACGCCCACATCGCATCATCTATTGTGATTTCGAGGTCTCTCTGCCAGGCTAACCTAGCCTTAGTATATTCCAGCGATCTCTGCGACATCGCAGTATGGTATAACTTAGAAATTAACTTATGGGGGCTTTTGTGCTTAATAATAAAGGACAACTCCGGTACCTCCGGAGGCCATATCTTCCCCTAGGAGTTGCCGCCATGCATGTCTCACCCTGTGGAATTGGAACCGCTGCAATTGTGTGGCGTTGTCGGCCGTGGCCGCCACCTCCTCCCAAGTCTTAGCGACGCCGTCTGTAAACAGATCCCCCATCGAGTGTATACCCAGCATCCTAAGGGAACGTACCACCCCCTCTTCCCTGCAGGGGGACAGCCAGACCGCCCACTCAAGCGGCATTGCAGGCGAATATAATAGCGCCCCTGCCTTTTGTTGTAGTATGTTATTCCATGCATGCCGGGTCGAGTTCAACGAGTCTAAGAACCCCGTTCGCCGATCCGGCGCTTCAAAAATAACCGCTGGGAGCCGCAAACAATTTCTCTAGTTTTAGATATGGGCCGCGTCCTCACCGTGGATCCAGCTATGAACCTGAGTACCCTGTGCAACCCTGTAATACAGTTCCAGGTCAGGTGCCCCCAGGCCGTCCAGGTGATAGGGCAACGTCAAGACACGCCAGCTAACACGAGCCTACTTACCCGCCCAAGCCAGCCGCAGCAGGGATCCAGTCAGCCTAGTAAAGAAGGCACGCGACAGCACTATGGGGATGTTGACAAACAAAAATAGAAATCTGGGAAGCACTACCATCTTCATAATGGATATGCGACCCATCAGCGAAAGAGGGAGTTTGATCCAGGTCTCAACATCGTCTTCTAGTTTGCTGACGGCTCTGCCATAGTTCTCGGATAACACAACATCCGAGTCCATATGCAGCTGGATCCCCAAGTATCGAACCGAGTCGTCTGACCACTGGAACGGGTACTCCATCTCAAAAGGGATAGTAATCGGGGTCAGCGGGAAAGCAATAGATTTACTCCAATTTACCCTCAAACCAGAGAGCGCCCCAAAATGAACCACCTCTCGCAGTACCGGGGCTAAGTTAGTCTCCGGATCCCGAACGTATAATAGTGTATCGTCGGCGTATGTAGAGACCACTATCTTATAAGTAGGAAAATTGACTCCTCTGAGGCTGTGATACTCTCGGAGGGCGCAGGCCAGAGGCTCCGCCACCAGGGTGTATAATATAGGCGACAAGGGGCATCCTTGTCGCGTCCCCCTCGAAATGGGTATAGCCTCCATCACTCGGTCGCCCAGTCGTACCCTCGCAGTTGGTCCCCTATATAACACCCGATCAATTGTAAAAAGACCGGGCCCAGCCCCAGTCTCGTCAGCACCTGTTGCATAAACGGCCACTCCACCGAATCAAAAGCCTATTCCATATCCAGGAAAACTGCCCGAGCACGCGCGTCCCGGCGTACATGTTGCATAGTGCCGAACACCGTCCTCAAATTATACGTGAGGTTCCTGCCAGGCACGAACCCCGCCTGTTCCGGGGCCACCAGCTCCGCTGTGAGCAGAGCCAATCGTGTGGCTAAAACTTTCGCATATAACTTAGTATCCACATTGAGCAACGACAGCGGCCTATAAGAACTGCATTCCTCCGGCGACTTACCCGGTTTGGGAATCGCCACCAATATCGCCTCTCTCATGGATTGCGGCATGCATCCCTTAACACACATATTGTCGAACAGAGTAGATATGTGTGGGAGTAGCTGATCTATGAACGCTCTGTAGAAGGCCACGGTAAGGCCATCCGACCCCGGGGCGCTATTTGCCTTCATACCTGTCAGTGCCTCCAGAATCTCGTCTTTCTCTATGGGTAGGGCCAAAAACTCCCTATGTTCATTCGTGAGGAAAGGCAGCTTAATATAATCCAAATAGTCCCGGATGCTCTCTTCCATGTCGGTCTGTTGAGAAGCATAAAGATTAGTGTAATACGTCTGGAAGCGCGCCGTAATATCCGCCTCTTCCGTTAAGAGCACGCCTTCCTCCGACCTAATCTTAGTAATCACAGTTCTACTCCGGCGGGCTTTTAGTACATTCGCCAGTACAGACCCAGGCCTATCTCCCTCCCCATATACTCTGGCGGTGGCGTATTTCCCCAGATGCAGCACCTCCGCATCCGCCGCCTCATGGTATTCTGCCAGGAGAACCTTTATCTCCTCCGCTATGCCTGCCGACGTCTCTATGCGCTGCTTAGCCTCCAGTTCCCCCAATTTGCGTTCCAGTGTCGAAAGCCTCTGCCGTATATCCCGCAACACTCCCGAGTGCTTGGCCATGACCACCCCCTTATATAAACCTTGAACGTTTCCCAGATCGTCTGGAAGTCGTCAACAGAGCCCAAATTGGTATCAAAGAACAGCGTGATAGCCTCAGCTAATTCGTCCTTAAAAAGGGGGTCCAGCAGCGAGTACGGGGGAAACTGCCACAAAAAAGGGGGAACGGTCTTTCTGGGCGCCGCCAAAAGCAGCAGCACCGGGGAGTGATCTGATAGCGTGCGCGGTAACACCTGGCATGCCCGCACCTGCGACAGGAGCGAAGTTGACGCCAACCAGTAATCTATGCGCGTGTGTAAGTTGTGATGGGCCGAGTAGTGAGTGAAACCCCCCCGCTCTGGGTTGAGAGTCCTCCACACATCCGCCAGTCCCAAACAAAGCATTTCCCGTCCCAGAACTTTAGCAGCAGCCGACTGCACCCTAGCCGGACCTCCAGATCTATCTAGTTCCGGGTTCAGGACCACATTAAGGTCACCTCCCCACAACATGTGCTGCACCCCGCAGTCCCCTATCGTGCGCGCCAGCGCCATGTAAAATTCCGGACAATCGTAATTCGGGCCATAGGCATTGACCAACAATAAGTCCAGACCTTTGCCCTGGAAGCACGCGATCACGAACCAGCCCGCACTATCCGCAGCTAGCAGATGCAGTCTGTAGGCCGCCCGTGGGTTAACCCAAGTCAACACCCCCCTAGAGTGCGTGGTGAAACCTGCCGCATGCGCATTGCCCATCAACCCTCTAGTGCGCAGCATGGGGCTATGGGTAGGGAGATGCGTTTCCTGTAGGAAAGCCACATCAATATCGTGCCTTCTCAGGTAGTGCAGGACTTTACGTAGCTTCCGGTGATCATTCAGGCCCCTAACATTCCAGGTCAACACTCTAATGGAGCCAAGCAGTCCAGGTGCAGCTATATTGTTAGGTATTGCCATTCTCTCTGAAGCGCAAATCGCATGTTACGCTGTGCCGCATAAAGCAAGCGCGCCGAAGTGAGCTTCGCAAAACACACTGACAGTAAAGCCTCAGAACTAGTAAAACAATACCCACCTCCCCCCCTCCCACAGCAGACCCTCCCCAACTTGGCCCTGCAGCATCCCATATAGGGACTACCTACACCCCCCGCCGCCCTACCTCCAACAATTTAACCCCCCCCCCCAAAAAAAAGGTTGTGGAATTCACTCGCGGGCGGAGGTCGCTCAGTTCTTAGATTATAGCGGGTTAACACCTAATACCTATTGGCTACCTCCCGGAGTGACAAGCAGATATTTGCCCCGCCACCTAAACACGGCTGCATCTGGGGTCACCCATCCCTCCATCCCCGAATCTCAGACAGCCAACAAGGACCACACTCTCAATGGAGTATACATAACAGGGTGGCCTGCCCATCGGGTCGGAATCTCTGTGTCCAGGCTCGTGGCGCCCAACCCCATGCCCATACATTCTGGCCACCATGTCCGTAAGTATGCGGCAGTCCATTCTCACCCTTTAAACGTACCATATACATTCCCCCCCGTCCCACACCGCCCGCTCAAAGCTGCTCAGTACTCGCAAATTGAATCCCTTTCTTGCCTACCATCCAGGGTCAGTCCTGTTCGTCCATCCCACCTTCCGTTGCGCCTCCCCGGCAGCTGCTTCTCCGGGCTTCGCCTTTGCTCCTTATTCCAGTCTTTCAACGCCTTCTGTAGTGCCTTAGGGTCTGTGAAGATGTGTGAGTTACCCTGTCGGTTAACCCGCAGCTTGGCCGGGTACAGCATCGCATAGTCCAGGCCCAACTCCCGCAGCTGTTTTTTAGCTGGTGCAAACTGACGCCTAGCTTCCTGAACTCTGGCAGTGAAATCCGGGTAAAGCGAGATGGTCGACCCCTCATATACCAAAGTCTTCTTCTCTCGAGCCACTCGCAGGACCGCATCTCTGTCCCGTTAGTTCAGTAGCTTCGCTATAATCGGTCGAGGCAGCGCTCCGGGAGGGGGCCTAGGACCCAGGGGGCCATATGCCATCAGCAGTGAGAGACACAAAAATGTCTTTGGGGCAGGTGTCGCAATACAGTCTGGCAGAAACTGTCCTTCAAAGGGGAGACTTAAGGCAAAACAGTCCCCAAAGTACAGAAGATTATAGACCGCTCGTAGTTGTTGAAAACAATAGTCACTTTGGTGCAGGAGGACGGTGCCGCAGCTGGTCCGCGCCGGTCGCAGTAGTGCTATTGTTACTGGAGTTCGTCTTATCAGGGTGGGTTCCGCGCTCAGATTTACCTCGCCCCGGCAACTCCGTAAATGGTGACAGTCCCAGTTCACAGAAGATATGCACAAATGGTCCCGGGCAGAGCGAGCTCAAATGGGCGACTCCGCAGTTCGCAGATGCAATCCCAGGCAAGCCCGCGAGTAAACCAGGGCCGCCCCCACTCTCCAGAACCCACTCCCGCCGGCTACTACTGCACGGCAGCTGAACTTGCACCCTGCCCGTTACCTGAGGCGGGCCTCGGCGTCCGAGCCTCGTAGGTCTCCCAGGACGCTGGGTTTCGCAGTGCAGTGGCACAGGGGTGGGACGGCGGCAGCCCCTCCAGCCCCTCCGGCAACGACGCCGCAGTCCCCCTGCACCGCGTTGACAGAGAAGACCTGACAGCTGGACGACCCTCGCACCAGCGCCCAATCGCCGCGCAGCGGGGGTCCACGTCCCAATGGGGAACTCTAAGCGGCTTTCCGATGGTCCCAGGCAGCAATGGTTACCGGCCCACAGCTCCCACCGGAGAAGCGCGTCTCGGCGAATGCAGGTCCAAGGCTGGCTGCAACGATTCCGTTGCGTACAGTACCCCCCCACAGCACCACACAACACCGCACCGCGCAGCCAGGCCCCCGGCTGACGGTAGTGTCCGCGCGGCCACACAGTGCTCCTCTGCCACAGCGTCCAATGGGGGAGCTCCGGTCACCCCAGTCCGCCGATAGTTTATCGGGTGTGCCGCAGACAAGCCACTCTCCGGTCCGGGTTGCAGCAGGAAAAGCAGCCACCCAGCGCCACGGCCCGCTCCTCCTCCGATGCCTCCAATTTGAGGTAACTCCGCAGCTCACCCCTCCGGTCGTCGCTCTCGGGTGCAGGCCACAGTCTGGAAGGTCAACAGGACCGGGCCACCTCCTCACAGCCTCCCTGCCCGCACGCGCAGTGACGCAGGGCCGCCGTCGCTCTCACTCGAGGACGGGGATCAGGGGCCTGACCCCGCCTCCTCAGCCGCCAGGCTCCGCCTCGCAGCCACGGCACACCACTGCACCAGAATCACCTCCAGAGGTAGGACACCGGGCCCCGCGTTCTGCACTATGTTCCAGCTTCAGTATTTAGGCGCGTGGGGCCGGATAGTTGTAGGATTGTGTTGTCGCTCGCCGGAGCTCTGGGCTCAAGCAGCCATCTTTGCTGCGAGCTAAGCTCTGCCCCCCAGCAAGACTTCTTCTTCATCCTGCTCTTCCCTATCTCTTCTATCTTCAGTAGAAGACATCCTGTTAGAAATGGGATTTCTGGTTGGGTAGGGCATGCACCTAAGCCAGGCAGCAACTACCACTCAAGTCAGGGCAATTGAGTTACACGCTGAAGATAACCCCTGCTCACCCCCTTGGTAGCTTGGCACAAGCAGTCAGGCTTATCCCAGAGGCAATGTGTAAAGCATTTGCACAACACACACACACAGCAGCAACACACTAGGCACACTACAAAAGAGACTCCACACAAGGTTATATAAAATATAGCCTTTGTATTATAATAAACACATTAGAATCATAACCACACAATATACACTGTGCCAACTGGCACCAGGTAGTAATTCACAGGGGATTATATACATGACAGGGCCAATCTGGCCACTGTCAGAACCATTAGACCAGGTAACAAAACACATCCAGTAGCTACTGGCAAAATACTGTACTCAGCATTAACAACATAAACGCATTATGTCTGCATCACATTAGGTATCATCCTAAGCATAAACATCATAGCATGACATTTGGCACAACCACATTATCCATTAGCATTAGGCATCACCTTAGGGCCTTACGCCATACCAGTACCACAGGTACTCAAAATGACCCCAGGCCAACTGGCCTTCCTTGGGGTCCAAATGCCCTTTGTCCCAAAAGTCAGGGCGCTAAAACCTAGGATCTGCCAACTAGCCCTCTGGCTGTCAAAGCAGCAGAAAAGATGTGTGTGATGCACAGGGGCAGGGGGTGCAACTCACCCTTTCCTCTCCGTGAGAATCAAAACAATGGCCCCTCACGCTTTAGCTGCCCGTGCCCTCACAGTGCAGCTGTAGAAACTTTAGCCTTGGCACCACCGTGCCTTGGAATCTTTACTCCGGGACTTCTAAACACAACTGCCCCTTCGGTGCAGCTGCCTGCACTCTCGCTGTGCAGCTGTGGCACAGAAATGGGCACTGGCACCCACGGTGCCCTGGGTTTACCAACAATGCTCTAAGTTCAGCCCCCAATCACCGGGGCTATTCCTCACCAGATCCAGGCACCAACAGTGTGCCCTGCAGGCCCCCACTTCCGGGGCCTCCTCTTACTCCTCCGGTCTCCTTCTCGTGGATGCTTCTCACTGCGGAGTAGGCTCCCACCCACCGTCAAACTTCGCTCCGGCTTCCTATTAGGCTGCAACCGCCGGACTTCCTCATCGAGGCACAGGGGGGGTGGAAATGGAGCCCATGAGGCTCCAGCTCCATAGTTTCAGTAGGCCCCGCCCACAGTCAGGTATGGGCGCTTGACTTCCGTTTTCGCCGCTCTTGGTGGCTCCTCTAAGCACAGAAAACGGGGTAGGCTCCCGTTCCAGGAAGCCCAGAATGCGGGGTAGGCTCCTGCTTCTCAGTGCATAAATGCGGGGTAGGCTCCCGCTCAGAGAGTGTCACGGAATGGGTGGTAGGCTCCCGCTTCTCCTAAGGACCACGTGGAATCCCCATGCCCTCAGGATACTTCTGCCGTCCAGTGCTGCAGAGCACACACTCCTCTTGTCCTGGCAAAGGTTGAAGTCCCCCTCTCCGGGGCTCCAGCAATAATGAGGTAGCACTCACGAGGCGCTAAAATCTAAGGGTACAAAAAAGCCAAAGCTGAGCCCAGGCAGGCCAGCTCACAGGGCCCTCCAGCAGAGGGGCCGTCCCTCGTGGCAGTTCCTCCTGGGGCTTATCAGGCACAAGTAGCACCCACAAACAGAACACCATCACAGGGCTTGGAAAACGAGTCCAAACTGCAGCACTTTGTGTACAGTGCTCTCACCCTCCTTTGTCAGGTTTGGGCTCTGTCATCAGACACACCACAGGGGGGGCGGAGCCAGCATTCACCCAGCCAGGCACAGACCTATTCAGGGTCAGGGGACTACTCCTCCCACTACTCCAAATGCAGATCTTCCTATTTAGCCTAGCACTGACTCACCCTGCCCCTCTGGAGCCACACACCTCACCAGCCCCTGTCACTCCAGATACAGACATGCAATACACATCAGGCCGGCAGAGACACATAGCACACATAAATGCCAACTTCTAAAAGTGCCATTTCTAAAATAGTGATAATAAGTCTGTGCACACCAGTACGCAGCATTTATTATTACTATTCCAAACATGCCAAACTTGACCATGCTGCTCCTCTCATATCAGGAATTATCCCTGAAACACTTATCAGGGAATCCCCAATGCATTCCTATGAGAGGGCAGCCTCACAGCAGTGAGAAACCAAAATGGCTGTTTGTCACTACCAGGACATGTCGCACACTTAAGGTACATGTCCTACCTTTCACCTACAAGGCACCCTGCCCATAGGGCTAGATGGGGCCTACCTTAGGAGTGACTGACATGCAATAAAAAGGGGCCACAGATGTGGCACACACTTTAGGTGCCACGTCACAGCGGCAGTAACACTGCGCACACAGGCCCTTCAATCGCAGAGGCCTGAGACAAGTTTGAAAGGCTACTTTGGTGGGTGGCGCAATCAGTGCTGCTAGCCCACCAGTAGCATTTAATTTACTTGCCCCGGGCATATTAGATACCACTTTACTGGGGACTGATAGGTAAATTAAATATGCCAAACAGGTGTGACCAATCTAACCATGTTTACCACAGAGAGCATACGCACTTTACACTGGACAGCAGTGCTAAAGTGCCCGCAGTCCTAAAACCACCAACACCAGGTCAGAAAAAAGACTAGGAGGAAGGCAAAAAGTTCAGGGATGACCCTGCAAAAAGGGCTACGTCCAACACATCCTGACCCTTTCAATCATTTTCCTACCTACTCACACATCCATACACCCACTCACACACCTATACACCCTCCCACACACCCATACCATCACTGATACATACACTCAGAGACCCACTTGCACATCCACGGCAGATCTCCATAGGCCCTCTTGCACCCACTCATACAGCCACATACACACCCATACATACCTGTACAGCCACTCACTCACCCACTCACAGACCCACAAAACCACTCAGACACCCACTCACAGACCCACACAGCCAGTCACACACACTCACACACACCCTCGTACACATCCAAACACAGGCAGTGATGCATTTATATAAATTGTAATAGGATATGTTTTTATTAAATGCGGTCCTGCCTTGTATTGAATGTGTGCTTCTAGTTAGGAACGGATCTGCTGCCCCATCACGAATACGCTTCCAACATAGCCGACAGACCCCTTATTTAGCTGAGGATCCATGGTGGATTTGTGTGAGAATTTAGAAAGATTGATTTGAAAACAAAAAGAACCAGTGTTTGGCAAAAGGGTTGGCACCCTTGTACCATAATGCAAGGGTGCCTGTGTTGGCACTAGGCTACACTGAGTGATAGACTCACTTGATAGATATGGTGCATTCCAGCCCTCTCCATTTGACGCAGCGCAGCAAGTTGTTTTGCTGTGTTGCATTGGGTCAAAGGTTGAAAATTCTGTCTGCAAATCATTAGGTCACCATATCTGTTTTTAGGTGTTTAGTTGTCTATTTGTTTAGTTACCTTTTCTCTATTTCTGTGAATTGGAGTGGGACCTTTCTTGTGTTGTGTTTTCTTCTCTTTAACTGCTTTGGTACTGATAAATGCTGTGCACATTTTTTCTAAGGTAAGCTTGTTTGCACTATTGTTCAGCTACAAAGGGATGAGCTCAGGTTGGCATTTTACTCTGCAGTAAAAAACTTACCAAGATTCCACAGGATTCCGTCAATGGGAGGAAAATGCTCGTCCGGCTATTTGCACTACTTTGTAATGCCAGTGGTGCCTTCTGCACTGAACAATCTGCGCGAAAGGCACTACGCTGTGTGCAAGGGTGCGGCCATTTTGATTTCCCTGCTTCTGTTTCTCTCTCCTTGCTGTCTGCCTTTTTCTCCATCCAGCCAAATCCACCCCATCTGATCTTCCCTATTCCCAAGCCCAACCTTTTTATACTTATTGTGTTACTGTCTCACTTTCCCTGTGTCTATTTTACATTTATGTGAATTTTTTGTACTTTTTTTTGTTTCCCTTTTTTGGCCTGCCCTCTCTGTATTTCCTCCTGTTTCTTTTCTTCCCGTTCAGTCCAACTTCCTCATGACTTGGTCCCGAGTCATGAGGAAGTTGGTTCCATTGGCAGAAGTAGGCAACTCCACCTGAAGCCCCTGTGGACAGCGCAGATGGACAGGGGTGTGACCCCCATCCCATCTTCAGTATGGTGAAGGTAGCTGCACTAATCTTTCGGGTGCAGTGCCACCTCCCCCGCATGCTGGCAGCAGGCCCGGTAAAGGGTACACCCTGCGGGAGCATCGGGTGCTCTGGGGCAAGTTTTCTAAAAATTCTAATGTTTCCTTTCAAGCAGCATGATCACAGGTGACATTTATATATATATGTATGGATGTGTGTGTGTGTATATATACTTTTTTCAGTATATACATATCTATATCTATATATCTATATATATATCTATATTCACTGAAAAAACCATAGGTTTCACACACGTTATAGTTAGGAATTAGCATTTAAAAAACCTTGCAAATTCACTGAAAAAACCATAGGTTTCACACATGTTAGGTTAGCTGGACATTTTACTGATAAAAAACCAATGAAATTCCCCCGTTATAGTTAGTGCAGGCAACTATAACTCACGTGACCGCAATCCTCTGCTGATGACAAATGTGTCTTTATGAAAAAAAAATATTTGTAATATATAGCTAAAATTTAATGGAAGAAGACATGGGCAAATAAGTGTCTAAATACAGTATTAGCATCAGCAGAGGATTGCGGTCACGTGAGTTATAGTTGCCTGCACTAACTATAACGGGGGAATTTCATTGGTTTTTTATCAGTAAAATGTCCAGCTAACTATAACATGTGTGAAACCTATGGTTTTTTCAGTGAATTTGCAAGGTTTTTGCAAATTCGTGGCGTGCGCGCCCACTTAACGCAGTTCGTTCCGTGCACACACGGTGCGCTTCACGCACCGTGCGCGCACAGTGAGCACGCGGTGCGCTTAGCGCACCGCGCGCCCACTTTACGCAGTTAGTGCCGTGCACGCAGGGTGGGCACGCGGTGCGCTACGTGCACCGTGTGCCCACGTTACGCTGGATGGGCCATGTACGCACGATGCGCTTCGCGCACCGTGCGCACATGGAGGACATATTATGCGCTTCGTTGTGAAAGGTAATGTTTGATTTTTTGAAGTGCAGGTCGGACGTATATGCCATGCACAAGTGGTGCCCTTCGGGCACCATTTGCACACGGGGTGTGGAGAATGTGGATCATTTTTAAAAAAAAAAAAAATGTTCCCGTACGCGTACGGTAAGCGTAATCGGCGAAATTTTCGAAAAAAATTAAAATTGAATTTTTGACCTTGGGGGTTCTTTGAGAACACCTTCATCAAGGCTGGGTGGTTGGGAGCAGTCTAAACATCCCCTTTCTATGTTTTTTGTCTTTGTTTTCCTTCCATCCCCTCAGAGTGCGAGATAGAAAATGGCGGACACCGCTTCCTGGTTTCGACCTATTCGAATGTTGTTTACTAATATCTAACAGCCAATCAGAATCGCGCTCGCGCACGTCACCGTACGCGTACGGTAAGCGCACGGTAAGCGCACCGTAAGCTGGCTCAGATATATATATTGATTTAAAGGCTATTTTCTCATAATCTACTGAACAGATTTACACCAAACCTACAAAAGGCACTTCCTTGACCTGTAGACTACCTCTCTGCCAAATTTCAAGGAACTCTGCTCAGCCGTTCGGGCTGTAGCTGTGTCTAAAGGTCCTATGGAAAAATGCATGGGAAAAACGCGTTTTGGGACCCCCCTTTTATCTCAGCCCCCGCTTGACAAATCCCCCCGAGACTTTCAGGGTAGGAGCGGAGCGTAGCGCCCCATTAGTTTTGAAAATTTCGCGAGGATTCGTCGACCGGCGCCAAAGTTATTCAAAATGGAATGTTGCGGTTTTCCTATGGAAACAGGGTCCTAACTATAACTACCTACTGGCGACCGCCAGTAGGTAATATATATATATCTATTCACTGAAAAAACCATAGGTTTCAGGCCTGATATAGTTAGGAATAAGCATTTAAAAAACCTTAGAAATTCACTGAAAAAAACATAGGTTTTAGGGGTGTTATAGTTAGCTGGACATTTCACTCGAACAAAACCATTGAAATTCCTCCGATATAGTTAGTTGTACTAACTACATCTTGCGCGCCCGCAATCCACTGCTGATGATGTCACATATTACATCATTCATGACATGATCACTGACATCCCTGATGACATCTCAAATGCCCCTGGGATTTGGCCCCCCCCGGGGGCCAATTACCAAAGAAGCGTAGGAGACCGCGCTTCATTTTTTAAAAAATTTTGGTCGAAATTCGCGCTGAGTGCGCAAATCTCACCGATGTTTTTTTTTTTTTAATGCTTTTTTTGTCCTTGTGGGACCCCCTGAGCAGGCCTAGACGGTCAGGGTGTTTCTACCCTTCCCCCTTTTCACTTCCTGATTTGGAGTGTTGACAGCCAATTAGAATACAGCTCGTGCACGGCAGGGTGCGCGCTGGGTGCGCATAGGGCATGTGGATCCTCCGAGGCCATAGATATATATGTACTTTTAACTGTCATTTTCTCAGGAACTACTGAACGGATTTACACCATTTAAGCAAAAGGCACGAGTCTGAACTAAAGACTACCTCTTTGCCAAATTTGGTGTAATTCCGTTCAGCAGTTCGGGCTGTAGCTGCGGCTAAAGGTCCTATGGGAAATTGCATGGGGAAAACGCGTTTTGGGACCCCCCTTTTTCCTCGGCCCCCGCTTGACGAATCACCATAAAACTTTCAGGATAGGAGCGGACCGGAGCTGGCCAAAAGTTTTGAAATTTTCACGAAGATTCGTCAATCGGCGCCAAAGTTATTCCAAATAGAATGTTGCGGATTTCCTATGGAAAATAGGTCCTAACTATATCTATAACTATATCTACCTACTGGCGACTGCCAGTAGGAAAATATATATATATATATATATATATATATATATATATATATATATATATATATATATATATATATGTATATAGATATATATAAAAGGATTTTCCTGCATCTCCCCTCGATAGGTGAAGGCTATCACTTGCCTGGATTAAAAACTTGGTGAACAGCAGTCCTGGGTGTCCTGGATTTCTTTTCGTGATTTTCGGAAAGGTGCGTGTGTAATATATATATATATATATATATATATATATATATATATATATATATATATATATATATATATGTATATATATATATATATAAAAGGATTTTCCTGCATCTCCCCTCGATTCTTTTCACCAGGATTCCAGAGGGACACAGAAAGGTAGCACTGACAACAGCAAATCCACGGCAAGTCATAGTTGTTTAAGCGTTCTTTATTTGACTTTTCTTCTTTTATTTTCTCCATTGTTAACCATTTCAAACGTGCAAAGTGCAGGGTGAATCAGAGACAAACAAACGACCTACGCGTTTCGCCCAGAGGCCTTCGTCCAGGTAACATGATTACAAGTGCAGGGTGATTATAAAGAGGTTGGTGTGCCCTGCCCTGATTTACAACAAAAGAGCATCCCAAGTTAAAAAAGATTTTTAAAGGAACAGTATTATATAATGACATTCCATCAGTAATCATAACCAGTTCAATGGGCACTTGTGTTTTGGACATACACATTTATGATCTTATTTTTGATTTTTGCATAAATTGGTCCTAATAAACCAGTGCGAGAATGGTAAAGTACCTGAAATATTTATCAAGGTTAAAAACTGTGCTTTCATTGCACCCAGTTATTGATTTTCTTTCAGTAATGTAACTAAGAACTTATGCAAAATTCAAAGAGAAACCTTTTTATGAGGATATATTGCATGAGTGAGCCCTTCCAATTTTCAGTAAAATATCAATGATCACTTACAAAACAAATCTGTCGACCTTGTTTTTTTGGAGGGGCATTGCTCTTTGGATATGTGAGGCCCTTGATCTAAAGTGCTTCGTGCTGAGCCGGGGTTTATCCACAGTCAATGATAGATTTGATAGATGTGCAAAAATAGGAAGTGCAAATATATTATATGAAGTAGATATAAAGTTTAAGGTGCATTGTTTTTTTTTGCTGGGGATACACATTTGTCTGCCTTTTTGTAGAGACAAAAACATCCAGTTCCAAATATATGATGTCAATTCATTTAAAAACATCAATATTGACAGGATGTATGTTTACAAACATGTTTTCTTTATCAGTGAAGTACCCTAAGTATCCCTAGTATAGCCAAAGTTCAAAATTGCACAGTCTCGGTAAAGTACCTGTTACCTCTATCCTCTAGGGATGTTGCACTCTTCATATTAACTAGTGATACACATCCCAATTACCTCATGATAACTGAGCTTAAATCCGTCACTTTTCTCAAGATATAAATATTGCACAATCTTGGTAAAGTACCTGTTACCTCTATCCTTTAGGGATGTTGCACTCTTCACATTAACTAGTGATACATATCCCCACTACCTCATGATAAATCAGTTTAAATCCGTTACTATTCTCAAGATGTAATAGTTGGCCAGGTTGTGGAACAATTACAGGTTTCCTCTTGCTGTTCATCATATTTGTTTTGATATAGTATTGAAATAAACTGTCTTACACAAGTGCAAGTGCTTGCTAAAAAACAACTCAAAACTATTATGAACCAAAGTATATATCATGGAAAAATATAATTCGACTAAGCATTCATCAACAGCATGTGTCCTGTTTTCCAAATTTCGAAGAGATGAATGGGGACTACTTTTGCAAGTGTTGATTTACAGAAAATTATGTAGTTCTGCATCCGCATTAAGTCCCCATGGTATTTCTGTTCCTTTCATGATGATCCATTTGATTCTGCTTTCCTTAGCAGCAATTCTCGATCTCCTCTAATATTTAGGGGAATATGTTCTACTCTATAGAATCTGAGGTTTTCACAGTTTCCTTCATGTTCTTTGCACATATGTTTCGCAATTGCATATGCAAAGTCTTTGTTCTTAATAGCCCTTAGATGTTGTAAAATGCGTAACTTCAGATTGTTCACAGTACTTCCAATATATTATTTTCTGTATTCGCATTTGAGGGTGTAGACCGCATGTGTGGTTTAACAGGTGATACTTTCTCTTATCTTCATTTTCTCCCCCAACATGGTGTTTATTTCCAGTTGGTTTAGACCATATTTACATGCTTTGCATTTTGGACATTTAAAAAACCCCTTTGCTCTCAACCATTGTGTTTTGCGGCCACTACATTCTGCTCTCTGATAGTGGCTGTGTGTAAGTATGTCCCCCAAAGAGGGCGCATTTTAATATGTTATATTAAGATGGTCAGAAATGACTTCCTTTAAGTCGTTGTCCCTTCTCAAGATTTTCCAGTGATCTTGAACTGTTTTATGTATCTTATTTTGTTGACCTCAGAGTTATCATTCTGTCCAATGTTTGTGCTCTTAGGATGTAGTAAGGATTCTCTTTTCTTTTTCAAAGCTCTTGATTTAGCATTATCCAATACTGTAGTGGGATATCCTCTAATTAAGAACCTGCTGTACATTTGGTCCACTTGTATGAGGAATTCCGATTCTTCCGAGCATTTCCTTCATGCTCGTAGGAATTCTCCATATGGAACTCTCTATTTCAGGCATCTGTGTTTGGCACTATTTGCCGAAAGGATGCTGTTGCAAGCAGTAGGTTTTCGAAAGAGTGTCGTACACATTCTTTGTTCTTTTATGTAGATGTGTATGTCCAGGTAGTCTCTCTCTGTCTTATTGATGTTATATGTAAATTGCAGCTGGAAACTGTTGTTAATTAGATTCATTAAAAAGGTGTACAGATCTTCTGTATTTCCCTCCCAAATTAAGAACAGATCGTCTATATAATGTACCCAGAGTACAATGTTCTCCATAATTTGCTTGTTCTTGTCTGACCACATTTGTTCTGCCTGCCACATGCCCGTTTGTGAGGTTGGCATATGTGGGCGCAAAGGACGCCCCCATTGCAGCACATTTGCTCTGCTTGTAAAATTTCTTATAAAAAATAAAGATGTTGTTCGTAAGGCAGAAATGCATCATTTCCAATATCATGTTGGTTTGTTGGAGAACATTTAATGATTTTGAGCGGAGATAAGATTTTCAGGCTTTAATCCCGTCTTCATGCCTGATACAAGTATACAATGAAACCACATCAATGGTTACCATTGTATATTCCTCTTTCCAGGGTATGTTGGCAATTCTGTCCAAAAAATCCATTGAGTCCCAGATGTACGATGGTAGATCTTGTACATACAGGAATAAAAAAATGTCCAATAATCTTGAAGTGTTTTCTAGTGTGAACCACAGGAACTGACGATTGGGCTCCCTGGCAGATTATCTAGATTTATATGTACCTTTGGTAAGACATAAATAGTTGGTGTGATGGGATGGTCTATTAAAAGATGTTCCAGTTCATTCTCATCCAGTGGCCCGTCTTGATTCCAGTCTTGAAGCATCTTGTGGAACTTATTCATGATCGTAGGTGTTGGATCTTCTTTTAGTCTTTCTTAATTTGTTATGTTGTTAAGTTGTCTCTTGATTTCCAAGTAATATTTCTGAGCATCCATTACAACATTTCCCCCCTTTATCATAGGGCTTTATGATAATCATGTCATCTGTTCTTAAGTCATTCAGGGCCCATCTGTCATCGTTTGTCATATTTCCAAATTTATGTTGGTTCTTTTTCTTCTCTTTGATGCAGATGGTATATATATTGAAAAAAGGTTTGGTCTGTTTTTTTAATGCTCTTTTCTGACTATAACGTCCCTGTAAACCATGGTTTGTAGTGAATTTCACAGGATTGTTTTATATAAATTGTACTACAATTTCACCTAGAAGTGCAATTTAGTAATATACATCTCTACAAGTTTATAAATGCATTTTATTCACACATTTATTGTTAATATACATTTTAAAAGAAACAATTAATATATCAAGTAACTTATGTAGTCTTTCTATAAATGCAATAGGCTAAGTCTCTCTTTTTTTATTCATGTTATGGATCTGTGGATCCATGCAATGCCACTATGAATCCGCTGTGACTCTAGGAATACACCCAATCCTCAACTTCACATTGGATACTGTAAGTTTCCACTCATGCACATTCCAAACTACTCCCTAAATCAGTTATTTGAATTTCACATCTCACTAGAGACAGATAGAAACCCACAGCACCATCCTGTATTTTAGCTTTCCTTTCGAGGCATGCACATCTAGGGCTTTTTCAAGGCTCTGTATTCTAGAACTTTGTTCATAAGTATGTATAATGTATCGACGGTCCCTCTTGAGCAGCAAAGCGGACTGCAGTGTCTGGTGAAGGGGGATCGTCGATTGTATACCAAATTTTATTCCAGAACTTGCTCTTCTGTGTGACCAGGGATAGATTATATATACTTATGAGCAAAGTTCTAGAATACACAGCCTTGTAAAAGACCCATGCTTGCAGGCCTAAGCCTGGGCGGAGTTCAAAAGTACTCTGCTGTGCTACACGGAGTTCCGCAAGCAGCAGAGTTCATTAGATAAATGCCGTTCATGGTGATTTTCAGTGCCAGATGCTTGTCCGCACTGTGCAATCATCGTGAATGGCACATTGCACAGCACAAGTGGGCGCTGCTTCCTTTTTGCTGTTCAAGTAGACTTTTACTCGAGCGGTAGCTTTCTCAACGCGAATGGACAGTTTCTCAATGCGAGCGCTCACAAGCATACGCGACCACTCGCAAGGAAAATTGTGATCGCCCGCGTTGAGAAATCTTGCTGGTAAGTTGATTTTCCACACTTGCACTCGCCAACTTGATGTTGACAATCGTGAGCAAGGAAAAATCTTGCCGGGAGGTGGATTTTCCTTGCTCGCAGTAGCCAACTTGACATTGATGAACGCGAGCGAGGAAAAAAACTCTGCAAGCCTCACGTAACGTAGAGTGTGGAAAAATCAGCAAACTCCATGAGCGGAGCGGAGTTAAAACAGTGTAATCCTTGAAAGGATCAATAAAAGTACAGAATCAGGAAAATACACCTTTTTGTAATGGATTTTAATTTTGTTGACATAATTCACACTTGCATAGGCAAAATAATTTGAGAAAGAAATGAATGAAAATTCCTTGGGGAATACACTCCTTGTTGCTTCATATAGAGACATTATAGTTGGCTCAGATTTTACATCCACAGAATTATAGATATTCGACAGATATAGTTACCTGAGCTAACTATAGTTTACACCCCTGCAATGCACTGCTTATGGTCTCACATATTACATCACTGATGACATGGCCAGTGTCATCATTAAAGACATCACTCATGGCATCACTGATGACATAATCTAGCAAAGTAAACTTCAATATACTTCAAAAAATACAATTTAAAATTTAAAAATAAGAAGATGACACAGGTGAGAGAAGTATAGAACAGAGCTCCCTGTAACTAGGGGTGGGCGGAATTTGCGTAATCGTGTTACGCAAATCTCCGCGAAACGGTAAAAAATCTCCGCGAACATGCAGAAATTCCGCGAACACGCGGAATTGCATGTTCGCGATGCTTTTTTCCTGTTCACAGTTGCTGTTTGCGTGTTCGGGGAGAAATATCTCGCGAACACGCATTTTGAGAACGCGAACAAGAAAAAATTTTGCGAAGTCGCGGAAAGCAGCATTTTGGGTAATTTCGCGTTCTCCACGGAACGCGAAATTACCGAAATTCCGCAAATTCCGGGAGCGGAACGGAATTTACCACCCAGGCCTACCTGTAACCTTATCAACTACTACACTTACTTATCACCTCAGAGACAGTTTCAAGCGGATAGTCCTGTGTTTTCTGAACCACTACTCTAAACACTAATGACCAAAGTAAAACGTCTAACCATATAGGCTAGTCTATCGCAAAGCTCAACAACAGCATTCGTGAACCTGGAAAAAGATTTTAGTGTAAATATTAGAGCTAGACAAATCACTACAAAAATACAACTAGTAGAGAGGTCTTAGCAGACAGGCCACTGTCTCACAAATCACTAGTAAAATTATTCTCTCTCCCCATTACTAATATCACTGGGCTCCGGGGGATACGTCATCCAGGAGAAAGATGTGAACAGACAGGTCAGTATGTTGTAAATATCTACTACACTGAGCCATCACCCTAGAGAAAGGTCTTAGTAAACAGGTCAATTTATTGCAGTCTACTGCTAAAGTCATTCATCACAGAGGACAGAGGTCTAAGGAAACTGGTCAGTGTGTCATAAAACAAAACTATGCCATCATTGTAGAGTGACGTCTCATTAAACAGCGAAGTCAGTCTCAAAGCACTACCATACACACACATCAGCAGGGGGCAGGTGTCAGTAGAGAGGCTAGTTCACTGATAAATAGTACACCCACTTCAAGAACAAGATTATAGATCAGACTACATAGGTTGGAAATAGTATCACTCAGTAGTACAGAATGAATAGCAATTTAACTTATGCAGTAGCTTGATATATATCTTAAAATCTCAGAAACATTTATGAAATACTTACACTCACTGGATGATGTCATGAGTGATGTCACTTATCATGTCAGGAGTCCTCACATGAATGTCCTCACAGGAACTCTGCATTGCTCTTGCAGACCAATTTCACAGCAAGCCAGCCACCATATATAGACACTTTCGATCCCTAAGCCACTTATCTCCTCAACATCCTCACTCCTGCAAAAACAGCTGCCGACCACCTGCTCACCACATGGGAACAACTCAGCACGGCAAACACCAAGGCCTTAATGAACTCCATCCACTCAGGAGCACCCACTGACTCGAGCCCCTTGACTCTTCAACTTTGGAAGTGACTAAATCAGCCATCAGCCATCAGCTCACCACCATCTTCAACACATCCATTACCACAGCTACCTTCCCTGAGGCCTTCAAACACTCAGAGGTCCGGCCTTTCCTCAAAAATCCCTCCGCAGACCGCAACAACCTTCAGAACTATTGCCCCATCTTGCTGCTCCAGTTTCCTGCCAAAGTCCTTCAGAAGTCCATCAACTTCCAACTCACCGAACACCTCGAGAGAAACAACCTTCTAGACCGCTCTCACTCATGATGCAGAGACAACCACAGCACCGAAACGGCCCTGATTGCCGTAAAAGATAACATTTACACCCTTAAAGACAGAGGGGAATCAGCCGGCCTGATCCTTCTCAACCTCTCTGCTGCCTTCAACACAGTCTCCCACCACAGGTTCATCAACCAACTTCACCAGAGCGGATCAACAGTCTTAGATGGATAACATCCTTTCTCTTGGTGTGCACCCAGAAGATCCATCTCCCTCCTTTAATGTCACAGCCAAAGCGCACCCTCTGCGGTGTCCCACAAGGCTTGTCCATCAGTTCCACACTCTTTAACATCTACATGACGCCGCTAGCAGACAATGGCAGAGCCCACAACATCATATCCTACGCCAACGACACCCAGCTCATCCTCTCACTCTCAGCGGACCCCACTACAATGAAAACCAACTTTCTCAACTGCATGAAGAACGTCTCAGCTTGGATGAAAGACAATTGCCTGAAATTGAACACAGACAAAGCTGTACTTATCTTCGGTAGCCACACCTCCTCTAGAACGACTCCTGTAGGGCCATCGGAACGCGGACCCACCCCCACCCCGTAAGATCACACCTGCAACCACGGCATCACCCTAATCAGCAAACTCTCCTTGAAATGACAGATATACGCCAACTCCGCAACCTGCTTTCACATGCTCTCTGCATGCCCTGAAGAATTTTCAAAGGGCTACTCACCGGCACCAGCAAAATGCACCAGAAAAACAGTGATGTAGGCCCCTATCACCAGCCATCTGGACTATGGCAATGCACTCTTGGCAAGCACCTCTGGCAAGCTCATGAGAGAACTTCAGATGATCCAGAACACAGCAGCCAGACTGATCCTAAACTTGCACAAAATGACCCACATCTTCCAGCACCTGAGAGACCTCAACTGGCTCCCCATCCTGAAGAGATGCCATTTCAAGCTTGTGACCCATGCCAAGGGCCAGCATACATGAACCACCACCTAAACTTCCACCAGCCACCCAGAAACCTCCACTCATCTCACTCTCGCACAGATACCGTACATCCATCAATGCTTCACTGGAGGACGATCCTTCTCCCACCTCACGCCAAATCATGGAACGCCCTTCCCCTCCACCTTTGAACATCACCCTCATTGACGGAGTTCAGGAAGGGACTCAAGACCTTGCTCTTCGACTGAGACCCTCAGCCCAGCACCTGGATATCCTCACGGGTGATAAGGTACGCCATATAAGCACAGTCTGATTGGAAACTTTCCATAATACCAACTGACTTAGCACAAATGAGGCGCAGTGTGTTTCAACGGGTCCCAATCCCAATAATAGTGAATCCTATTACTCGTCACAACTCCATGACGAACAAGCTCACAACACGTGAAGTAGTGTTTCTATTGATGTGGTGTTTACTTCATGGAGGAAAAAAGAGGGAATTTGATGCGTTTTGACTCTTCAAGAAAGTCTTTATCATGGAAGGTGCCATCTTGGCTCATGTGATGATTTATACAAAGTGGAAGATAGTGACGAAGTGCAAATCACAAATGAGGTAAAAAGATGCTATCCAAATAACATCATGCAAGTCTTTCTTCACTGATTCTCACTCATCCAAATATATCCACATTTAAATTCATTAGATTAATTCAAATAAGCGTATTATAACACATTAATTAATGTATGTTGTTCTCAATAACAACCCAAATTCTAGTAGGCATATAGTTTGATTCATTAATAATTTATGATTCAATCATTGTTCAATGTCCTTGAATTTTGTATTCTTCCCATATGTTGAAAGTTCATAATGTAATGATTTCCATATTGCCAAGGGATGGTAGAGATTGGACCACTGGTTCCTGTTGTCATTATACATGGCTGCTACTGATCTGCTTATGATCTCTACCACCGCTTGGCGATTTAAACATTCCAACTCCTAATCATTTTGTAAAAAAACATTGAAATACCTAATCATAGAAAATTATGAAAGTATGTATTATACCAAAAATCTTTAATATATAATTTTAACAAAAACTAAAAATGTAAAAATACAAAATAAAATGTTAAAGAACCTTTAAATTAAATTTAAAAAATCAAGAAATACAACAATAATTAATTTAAAGTATTACTTAGACAAAAATGCTTTAATATTTTCTCATACTCATCACTGACAATGATGACTACGGTTTACCATCTCAGGGCAGCATTATATTGCCCACGTGCTAATGGGTTGGTAGAGAGAATTAACAGGTTGGTTAAGGCATGTCTGCAGAGGGCAGACATCTTGAATACTCCAGCCAAAGAAGCCTTATTGAAACCATTTGGGCCTACCGCACAATCCCTGATAGTGTTGCTGCCATTTCACCTTTTTTTGACACTGAAAGAAAAGCTTCCCAAAACATCCATCACTCCTGCCTGGATCAAGAAAGAGATCAATCTAATGATAGATAGAGAAATGATCCAGAACAGAATATAGTCTCACCAAAAGGGCTAGAGAGAATGTTACGATTGATTGAATAGTGTGAAAATAGAACATTCTCTAACCATGCGTGAGTGGATCAAAATAAAGTTACTGAAAACCCATATAGGGGGGAGTAGTACATTTTCACATTCTTATAAATCATTTGAGTGTGCGGCAATTTGGTATAATTAAGTAATGGACAAACTTGAAGTGTTGACAAAGTATCCAAACACAATCCTGTATCGTAAGACATGAGTAATGATCAACCAGGTAGCTTTTGTACACTTGGTCCATCCAAGTAAGAATCCCTAAGCGGGGTGAGATCATCTATCCTTTGGCACAAAATGTTCAACATGTATTGAGTAAAACTTTCTCTTTCATTCTTGGCTGCAATACATTGCATTGTTTTGAGTATTTTCCTTTTAGCTCCTTGTCTCTATTTCCCTTTGTTTTGCCGGGTTTCCTCTTGTATATCTTATTCTACGCTGTGATTTCTTTTTGATCCTGTTCAGGGACCCCATAGTGAAAAGATGTGTTGAATGTTTTTCTATTTAATTATAGTTAAGTATTCATTTTTTATGTATATATTACTTGCCCCTTTTTAGGTCTCGCCTAGCGTTGCAGCGCGAATGCGCTGACATCGCTTTGCGTGGAATGCAGTATATACTGTAGAGTGGAAGCTTCGTGGAAGCTCCGCCCACTCTCTGCTCATTGGCTTCTGTCTTAAATGCTGCCTTCTGTTTGGTTTAAGGCTTGTTAGCCCCTCCTCATTTGGCATTTGTATTCTTCCATGGCTACCAGGCCCTTTACTTCCAACAGTATTTTTCTTCCCCTGCCTTCCCCCCTCCCCTCTCACAGTCTGTGACTTCTCTGACCACACCAGCCCTCCACTCACGCTCGTACCTTCTTCCCACCTGCACATCTGATTCTAAAGCAATAGGTCTCGCGTAAATGCGAGTCCTATTGCATTTTCAATGCTTGCTTATTAAGCCCTTTCTGTGACGTAGGAGGCGGATTGGATATCCCAGTATGCCTCTGTTCCTTGTTTGTTTATGGCCTGCAGTGATCAGTTTATTGTTTTCAGCGCCCCTTTTCTCGTCTTTAGGGCGGCTGCTACGAATCTGATGCAATCCGCAGCTTATAAACCCGATACCCGTGTTTATGAGACCCGGGAAAGCGCTGGGACAGAATCCTTTTGCCTTCAGGCGGCGTTCCATGGATATTTTAAGAAATCCGGTGGTATTCCTCTAGTTGGGAATGATCGGTGGTAATGGCATGACGAGAGAAAGGTGATCTTTAGGCTCGAACCAGTGTTTCTGGAATGAATACCTGTTGTCATGTAATTGAAAATAGACCAAACCTTCGAGGGCCAAATATGCTCGCTTTGCGAGGCATCACGAGCTTCGGAGACCCCGTGCTGCTCTATTTCATCGAGGCCACGTTCTATTAATACTATCACATATCCACTATCCAGAACCTCAGCTCTTTCGGTAAGGTCAGGCTTTTTACTCGCGACAGCTCTGCTGTAATGTTTTCTTTTTATTTGCTGCTGCCGCCCAGCTATTTTTCTTATTTGGCTTGATGTTTCTGCTGCAACTCCAGAAGTCTAGAAGCGAAGTTGCATTACTCTTCTTTTTGTTTTACACCCAACACTTAAAAAAAACGTCTTGCTGCATTTTAAGCGAGTATGTTTTAATTTAACAACAGTTGCATGTTTTAGAAATGGTTTAAAAATTGTAAAAAGTTTTTTACTGCTCCCCCCACTCCGTCACCCCCGGACAAATACCTTCTTTGCGATGCTCTGGCAAATTAAATCATCTGCCCAGGCTCACAGGATGTTGAGCCACGCAGAGATTTAAACTTCACACCCCGCTCCAAAGTCGGCAGCTCTGAGCCTCGGACCCCTCGTACCCCAATAGAAGTAAAATGCTATTGTATTGCGTAACAACCTTTCGCTCTTGCGCCTCATTACAAAATGCCCAACGCCTAAATTGGGCCTCATCCCTCCCCCCTCGCTGCTGCTATTTGCGCCCGCTCTGTCTGCCCTTCATTCCGACTCTGAAAATCTAACCAGACTCCACATAGAAGCCTTCGTCCTGATACTCAGTGCGTCATCCACATGCCCCAGACCTCATTTGTAGTAGTCTGAGGACATTCAATTATCTGTCCAGGATCACCGTATATTGATCTGCTCTCAAGTCGGCCACTCTGCACATAGGGCCACATCGCTTCCCCCTTGGTCACCGCTCTTGCCTACTGTTGTTGTCATGCGGGCCCCATTGACTAACTCACAAAAGCTACACTAAGCATCCAGCAAACCGAGACGCCATCCTCTCTCACGAGCATTACCGCTACCCCCAAGCCTTTACCGCCCCCTCCCCTGCCGTAGTAAATACCGACCATTTCCCAGCCCCCCCATCCAAATTAGTGCCTGAGCGTTCCTACCCCCCTGCCCCTTGCCACCCCTGGGCATTTAACCGCTCTTTATTATCCTCATCCTCTGCCCGCACCTTATATCTTACGCGTGGCAGCATGTTAGTGACCTAAGCCCCCCATACCTATTCCTCGCCTATGATGTCACTTGAATGCCCACTGCCCCATTCCCATTACTCTGACAATTTGTAACCGCCATCAAGCCAGGCAGCCACAGAACAACAGTTCCGCCCTACCATCCTCACCCATCATTACCTCCTGTCCCGTGAACTTCGAACTGGGAGCCATGCAGTACTCAATGCGCTCTGCTGCTGTGCCCGCAAGATGGTACCTGGGCACATACAACCAATGATGTGGGGTTGGGTGGCCACGTGAAATATGCTATATTGCAATGTATTAGTGAGGCTGCCAAAGGTAGGTCAAAGAACATAATTGTCTCTAAATAGTGCCAGAAACAAGATCAGGAACACGTACCAACCATTCCATCATATGTACACAACAAAAGGTTTCAGGCGGCGCACATTACACCTGCTGCACAGCATCCTCGATTTAGGACCTTAATGGAGCTTGGACATTTCTCAGCCGCACTTGCCAGCACCTGACATGCAGAATAAAGGCACATGAATTCCCTGTTAAAGTTGTTTAGTGCAGAAAGGATTTCAGGCGACAGTTCATTAACATATACCAGAAAACGGTCACGTGCTGCAAAGGCTTTTACATTGGCAAGCCAGGGTTATCGCTTTAAGAGAGATGATTTATTTTGTTCTCTCATAGCCTCAACATGCTTCCGTATCTGTTGCCCCGTCTACAGTTTTTTGTGTAAAATATGTTATTGAAAATTGCCCACGGTAAACACACACTCCGCTCGTTATGGTTCTTTGCATCATAGCCTCTTTGTTATGGTGCAAGTTCTTGTGTTGGAAAACCAGGGTTCTACTATAGGTCACTCAGCCAGTAATCTTGCCACAGTCCGTTGTGGGGACAGTGATCACACTGTGCCAACTCGGTGATCGCGCCTGCACTGGGGACTAGTCTGTTGACCCACAGATATGGGTCCATTAATTCATCCTCCGCAGGAGTGGTGCTGCTACTTCAAGTCTGCTGAGTGTTTGCCAGTAGTTCCCCCCCCCCCCCTCTCTTTTGGTGCCTCGGGTATGCATCTTCCATTATAGTTCGATGTAGTTATGTCTCTTACAGTTTTAAACGGAATGTACTAGACCTTTGGAACATGCAGTGTTTTCGCTAATTAGACTTGATAGCATATATTGTCTTTGTTGCACAGCAGGGCCTATCATGACAAATGCACACATACTTTGCCCAACATCCGCTGCCTTTTTAAAATTCCAATTTTACATTCAGATTTTTGCTTGTTTGGAAGGCCAGTGTTAGGCTTTACACCTTTTTTTTTTTTCTTAGCAGTAATACTAGAGTGCCAGCTTTTATTTCGATATAACAGTAATGCATGCAGAATTTCTTTTTTTGGGGGGCGTTAACTTCACATTAAAGTGTGTTTCTTTTGTGGGCCGTAAACTGCAGACAATGTGTAGCTCCTTTGTTCTAATCTTTTTATGAACGAACAGTCCTACAGAAGGCACAAGATGAATAGCTCCAAGATATATAAAAACAAAATAATGCAAAAAGGCCTCAGGTGACATGGATGTTCATTGCCTCATTTTACTATTTAATCACCCCACATGAAACCAGAGAAGGTCAGAATACACCATATGTTGTAGTCCAACGATCTGTACTTTCTAATTTAGTTATTGATGCCCAAATGTGGGCACGAGGAAAGGAATAGAATGAGAGATTGGAGAGAAAATAATAAATGCTCTCATTTTAACTACACACTGCCCTCCCACAGGGTGGATATTCGACTGATCTGAACCGTACACAATGAATTATTGGATTACAGTATCGCTTAGGGTACCAAACTGCATTTGTTCTAATTTTGTCAAGAATGATGCAGTAGCATCTACTTTCAAATAAAACAAAAAATGGCCCTGATAATGCCCGCCCTTTTTTTAGTCGAGCATTCGAGACCTCTTGTATATACTTTAGTATATATACTTATTAGGTCGAGCATTTGAGACCTCTTGTATATACTTTAGTATATACTTATATGTGTATGTACTTTGTGGGCTCTGGATATCAGCCCTGGGACTTGTCGGCTTCTGCTTAGGGACTTTTTTTCTGTTCATCTGCCTCTATTTAACTGTCTTGATAGAAAACGACCAGCAGAGGTCAGTAAAATACCTGAATTGTTTTCTGCTGAGGGACTTCCTTTTTTTATTTTTCTGGCAACTGCCTCTATTTAACTTTCTTGATAGAAAACAACCAGCAGAGGTTAGGAAAATAATAGAATCACTTTAGCATTCTCTAGATTCCAGTCCATAGAAATTGTCTTCCACGAGCACCCGTAGACAATAATATTTTTTTCAAATCTTGTATTTTCAGTGATATGACCATCGAAGGCCCTGATTTTATATTAAAAACAGAGCATTGGGCAATACCATTTCATCATTTCTCTCCATGTGTTCCCATCCTTGGCGTGTCACGTAGTTTGGTGCTTACTTTCCCTCCATGTTAAAGAACAGTATATGTTTCAGCACCCAAGCTAAAGTGCTGCATAGCTGAATACATACAAGGTCCCAAAGGCGAGACCGATTGCATTGCAAATGCTTGTTGTCCTAGCCAGGACTCTACTACTTCCTCCCCCATTCTGTCCTCCTTTCCTCCACCCTGCATCCCCTTGCCTCACAATCTGTTTGGAACGTTCTGAGCTGTCAACTGTCATCTGAGAATGGTATTTTTAGCTAGCTGACTAGAGTTGGTTATGCGCAATACATTCACTGTGTTTTACTCTCCCACTGGAGACTTCGTTATTCTTTGCAACAAAAACCAATACAATTGAAAACTGAAAAATAAAAATAAATTTTATAAAACCACTAAATAATAAATATTTCAAATCAAACAAATAACTTACATAAAAAGTGAACCATTAAAAAGACACATACATTTTAAAAATCCAATATTTCAAATAGTAAATTAATATAATATCAAGCGTTCAATAACTTCCCACCCTATTCCCCTACAAAACCAACAACCCACTCCTAAAATATAAATTAAAATATACATTCCATAAACAAAATAATTAAACAGCAATTAAACAGTTTACATAATTAATAATCAGTTATAGAATAAATGTGTAATTAAAAATGTATTAACATTAATATAAATGAAGTCTCATTTACTTATGTTCACACCATATTCCCCTACAAACCGAACAACCTGTTACTGAAATAGGAACAATTAACACAAATGTAAACATTTAAGGATACATTAAAATCAATAACTGAAACTTAATTGCATAGAATATCAACTAATGATTTACATAATTAATTGTGATTAAAATATTTTATATCCCCAAAATAAATTCACAGTACAAATACATTAATTATAATTTAATTAACTTCCCATCCTATTCCCCTACAAATCCAACAACTCACTACTAAAATGTTAATTACTAAAAAAAACTAGAAAATGTAGATATGCATACAACTTTACCAAGGAAGCCTAAATACCCCATATAGCAACTAAACAATTAGATAATGTACATAAATAATATTGTCATATCTAATTTACAGTAAAAAATTAACATCAAAAGTACATTCATTAAGATTTAATTAACTTCCCTCCTATCTCTCTGCAAACCCAACAACCTGCTACTATACTATGCATTACAAATTACATTTAAAAAAGTTTATAATTACACATGTATTATATTAAATGAATTAAGAAAACAATATTTATAACAACTGTATTTAAGGAAACAGTATTAAATGTTACATTTATAAAAAACAATGTCATATACAGAAAAGAATGACATTCCTGACTATGACTTTCTGTTACATTATACTTTTGTAGTATCCACGATATTTAGCTAACACAATAGTTTAACGTTGGCACTTTGATCATTCACCACCTCATGGACAACAAGCCCTACATAGGGGGACTTATTGTTATTCAAAACGGAGGCTTTGATCTGTTATTTTGACAGGTCTAAGTGCAGTTTTTTCCACTACTACAGTCGCATTGCACTACTGAATATCGACATGAAGAATACCAACGTACAAGAATATAGCAGACAGAATATTGAGTGACAAAGGTAAGTGCATATAGGGAATTATAGATTGACTATTCCTACCTACACATCTACATACCTTGAACATATTGCTTAGGTGCAGTGCATATATGTGGAGTTAGATATAGAAAATCTAAACTTACTTACCTTTCTATATTTTGTTTTAAATTGTGTCGGCGCTATTTGGTAACCTCAATATTCTGAATTCAATATTAAGTATGCACACCTTACAGTAAGGCTGCACGGGTAGGCCTCAAGCCATGTTTTGCGATGTCACTGTATTGGATGGCACCATAGCTGCTGCAGTCTACTATTGACATTTAACTTACAAGCCCTGCCAACATTTTGTACCAAATACTAAATACTTGTAGGTAAGTTAAGTATATCACTTAGGAATATGCCAATTTGATCATGTTTAAAATGGCATCAAAGGATCTTTACCACTGGTTAGTATGGTAAACGTGTACAGGGGTCTAACACCAGCAAAAATGAAGGGCCCAGAGAAGGTGAACAAGCATTTGCAATGCAATCGATCTTGCCTTTGGGACCTTGTATGTATTTAGTTTTCTAGCAAATCAAGGCACACAAGTCCTGCACCCGTCAGCACAGAATAAAGAAAGTAAAATGAAGTTCACAGTGGTGCAACAAACCAGAAGTGTGACCCTCCTACACCTCTAAAAGGGAATTACATCCCAAAATGAACACCAGCAGCAGTGGTTCAGCACACAATTTCAAGATCAATTAATGCACATCATAATTCTTCAATACATAGTGCGCAATTTGGCATGATAAATCGTTGTCATCTCAATAAACAAATGTGAGAGTCTTTTTTCTACTGAACCGGACGCCACGCTGGCATTTAACCGGAGCAATTGTACTTCAAAATCTCTAAAAAAAACATCCATTTTTCCTATTCATGTAATGAGGAATATGCAAGACAACAATTTGTATATTGAGCCCTGAAGAAGTCCCTGGTAGACGAAACTAGTTAGCTACTGCACGTTTGCTGTGTTTTTAAGAAAAAGATGATGAATAAAGATTTATTGGAAGAAGAAAACACTCTCACATTTGTTTATTGGGATGACAACAATGTATCATGCCAAATTGTGCACCATGTATTTAAGACTTGTGATGTGCATATAATTTATATGTATTTAGCTATGCAGCACATTAGTCTGGGTGCTGAAACATCTACTGATCTTTAACATGGAGGGAAAGTAAGCATCAAACTGCTTAACACACCAGGTATGGGAATGCATGGAGAGAAATATTGCCTTTCAGCGGGAAATGGTATAGTCTAAAGCTCTGTTTTTAATATAAAATCAGGGCCTTTGGTGGTCATATCACTGAAAAAACAAGCTTTGAAAAAAAATGATTGTCTACGAATGGTCATGGAAGACAATTTTTATGGACTGGAATCTAGAAAATGTAGAGAATGCTAAAGTGATTCTGGTATTTTACTGACCTCTGCTGGTCTTTTTCTATCAAGAACGTTAAATAGAGGCAGTTGCCAGAAAAATTAAAAAAAGAAAGTCCCTCAGCAGAAAGCAATTCTTGTATTTTACTGACTGCTACTGGTCGTTTTCTATCAAGACGGTTAAATAGAGGCAGTTGAACAAGCAGAGAACAATTATGGTATTTTACTGACTTCTCCTGGTCGTTTTCTATCAAGACAGTTAAATAGAGGCAGCTGAACAAGCAGAGAGCAATTCTGGCATTTTACTGACCTCTACTGGTAGTTTTACATCAAGACAGTTAAATAGAGGCAGTTGAACAGAATTAAAGCCCCAAAGGGGAAGCAGACAAGTCTTAGGACTGATCTACAGAGGCCACAAAGTACATACATATATAAGTATATACTAAAGTATATACAAGAGGTCTCGAAAGTTCGACCTAAAAATATAGAGTAACAATGTAGAAAAGGTGGGTTTCCTACAATCTGGTAATCAGAAAAGCTGTTTAGAACTAAAATTGTCTTCTGTCCCTTCTGATGAAGGGGGTCCAATATGCTCATAACTTGTCTGTTGTTAGAGGCTTTGTACAGCATCTGTTGTACATCAGACCATGATGCTGATTTAGACTTTAGCGGTCGGAGTACAGTCCTTCGGCGGCAGAGGGCATCACCTCTGCCACACTGACAAGCTATCATCTATCAAATTTCGAGATGGCTGCCAGCCCAGCAATTTTTTACCGAAGTGTGGGGATCGCTACTTTTTTCTGATCCCTCACCCTGGTTTTTACTGGCAGTGAAGGACAGAGAAAAAAGACTACGGCCGTCCATCCTACATGGGGTGGATTGTTCAATGCTCTTCCTCTGGCTGAACTAACTTGTCTGTCCAACAGCTTTCTGTCGACAGAGGCAACCGGGGCACTGTTGAGGGAAAGCTCACGGTTTGCCTAGCTCTAAAAGTGACGGGAGGGCTGGGAGTGGGGAGGATAGGGTACTCTGTCGAGTTTGCGACGGAACTCTCTGTCTGCCAAACCCTAAATCAGCCCCTATGTCTGGAGTACTCCCCCGATATCTCATTGATGTTTCTGAGACTTTAAAATCAATCACGTCTAGAGGATTCTGCAAAACAAAATGAGTACACTAGTAGTTCAGAACAATGCCAGTTATTAGCCCCATTTAAATAAAGCATTTTCTGTATTTCTTAACTGGATTATATTTCAGTTTTTCAGCTGTTCCTTTGTCTCCAACAAAATTATTATGACAGCTTCAATTACAGTACCGCGCTGCATATTCCTTTTTTCCAAAAATGTTAATGGACAGAACAATGAATGCGATTCAATATGTCGGCAATTGTTCTAATAGAATATTTCATAAAATGCATAATTTATAGATTAGCTTGAGGATATAATGATTTCCACGGAAAACGCACTCCCCCCATGGCAATCTATCGTTTACGGAAAGCAAATATACACTTGGCAACGACATTTTGTTTTAATGAGGTACAGAATTACTAAGAACTCATATATGATGCACTAGCACCTCTTAGTGGTTGGTATGGATTATTACATATGACTAGTTTCTGATGAAAAATATCTAAATGATATGCTCTGCTTTATATATTGCTTACATTCATCGACACCATAAATAAAATATGAATATTTGAAATGTAGACCTAAACTTCCAAGCCACATATAAAATGTAATCTTTTGAAGTCGGAAGAGTATTCCGAAAACAAAACAAGTGAGCAAAAAATGTCAGTTAGTGCAGGTATTATGTTACGGTATATAATTTTGTTTATAAAGTGCGCCCACTATTGTCCAAGGCGTTCTTGGCACTAAGACATTCACAGACAGGACTCATGCATCTGGAGGACCAGTCATTGGCCTAGAAATGCAAACTTTTCAGCAATCTACTCAGTTTAGAAGTGGTCCACTTCTCACCTAGGTGCAAGGGCACACACTCTTACTGGACTGTGCCTTCAGAAATTAAAAGCTTTCGCCACATTGCTTCGTTATAGCAAATGTAGACACAGCCATAAGTGCTAGATTTTCAAACACAGAGATCTGCACTGCCTACACTTCTTGTCTAAGAAGAACCAGGCGATCTTTTTGTGGCATCCTCGAGTCTCTAGTCAAAGGGACTTGGAGGGAATTCAAAGATTGGTGGACCAGGAGTTCTCTTGTTCTGTTACAAATTAGCACTGCTCCTGCCCCACCAAAATTGCGGTCCCCTTACCCTGTTTAGAGGTGGGGGGGGGGAGGACGTGGTCTTTCCATCATCAGAAACACTTGTTATGTTACAGAGTTTTTTTAGAGCACACGTACACCAATCGGTTTCATGGCGCTAGGTAACAGAAGCAAAGCCCGCTTCAAAACAGTTAATCGTATACTTGTTTACATAGCCACGTCTTCAAAAGTTAACTGAATCTTAAGTAGCAAGGGGTGAATCTGATCTCCTGAGGGAAGGAGGTCCAAATGGGGGAGGGGGGCAAAAACTGAGAAGCAGGATTCCTAATCTCTTCTTTTTAAAAGGAAGATAGACTTTAAGCTGCAGTTGGGGATGTATTTTTAATTCTGGTTGATATAAAGGCAGAACTTCTACCAGAAATGGATTTGAAAGTGATACAGCCCGACTTGAAGATGGTATGTTGAGCAACTGGTAATACAGGAATTTACCAAACCCATCAGTGAAACAATGGGCGTCCCTCCCTCCCAAGTAGTGCTTAATTTGTGCCAGTGCTTTTCGGTGCTTAGCACCGGCACTTATTTATCAGGGCCGTGTCTACATCACACATCTGCATGTCATAATGTATTGTGGCATAGTTATATATAATTACCTCACTGACTCGGCGCAGACAGTGTTCAGCTCCTGAGTCCTGGTGAAGAGTGTTGCGGCTGTGAGAGCCAATTGTAAAAAGACTCATGATTATTCATTACTGGTCCAGGCCGTCCAACCTTATTTTATCCAATATCAATATCTCTGATTCGAACTTAATGCGCATTGCGAATTTGCCCTAGGCTCTTAGTTCAGTGTTCCCGGTGGGCGGGACACTGATTGGGCTGGATTTGGTTCTGCGGGGATAGGGGCTGTGCAGCAGGCAGCGTGCGTGGAATTTTTCAAAAATGGCACACCTACACCCCATGAGGCATAAGCCACGGTTCGGGTCAGCCCGAGGACATCGAGGGCAGGCAGCAGCAGCAGGCTGCAGGCCTAGCAGTCAATAAAGGCAGTGCCTCTGCAGCTCACCACCAGTAACAGTAAGTACTAAGTAGACATTGCCAAGCAACGCGGCTTTTTTTTTCTTGAGTGTCATGGTGACACATGGCGGTCACCGTGCAGCTCCGGCTCCACAATCTGAAGAAATGACGTTCTCCAGGGCCCTGGTCTAGCAGTACAAAATAGATTATATCATTACGATTGGGCCGGGGTTGAGTTAAAGGCCCTGCCCGGCCCCTGCCCTTCCAGCCTCCTAGTCCTGGCTGCCCACTCGCCACCTGAGCATTTTGATTAAACAGGCAGCCCCGTGGACTGTTTTTGCCACTGGCTGTCTTGAGTGGGGCGTTAAGTTTGGCAAACGTTTTGGAAACGCTCCAAGTTCATGAGCTTAATGTATGCTCAACCGTACTCTCCCCTTTCTGCTAAATAGACTTTTATTCACTGCAAGAGCCCCCTCAGAGTTTCTTCCCCCAGCCGCTAACAACCTGAATCTGGCGCACATCCCTCGCGTGGCCTTCAGAAGTTAAAAATAGCCTCTTAAATGGAGCCAAATATTGTTTCATTGCATGTAATTTACTAGCAGTGTTATGACCAGAGCAAGAAACACAGTCTCCATTTAACATGTGTCCGGCAGTAAAGAGAAGATTTTAATGTTTCAATGTCTTAGTTTACATTCAAACATTTGCGGATTGGCACAAACAGGGATACCACAGTTTCCACCGCAGCCCACGGACCGAGGGTGGGTCTGGGGGAAAGAGAGGAACGAGCTGATAGCCATGGATGACAAGGGGATATACTGGTACTCGAACAACAACGTCCAGTGCCGCTGACACTACCTCCTTTTCCTCATCTCAGGACACGCACTTGTTAGAATCCGTGTTCTCTGGTTGGCACAGGTAAGTACTTGTGACAAGCAGGGAACCTTTCCTCTAGTCAGGGTAAGGGGTTTCACTCCTAAAATAACCCCTGCTCACCCTCTAGGTAGCTTGGCACGAGCAGACAAGGCTTATCTCAGAGCGTTATAGGTTAAGCATTTGTGAACACATACAGTAACCAAGTGACAACACTACAAATGGACACCACACAGGTTTTTATATTAAAAATAAGGATTCTTTATATAGAGTTACCACTAGGCCTGGGTGAAAATTTCGTTCCGTTCGCGGAAATTGCGATAATTTGACATTTTCGCGTTCCGCGGAAAGCGCGAAAATGTCCAAATTTCCGCATTTCGCAGCTTAGCGATAATTTGGTTCTTGCTCGCGCTGTAAAATAATACATTCTCGCGCGCGCGCGATCGCCTTACCTGAATCCCTGCGTTCGCTGACAAGTTTTCTTGATCCGGTCGCGTTCTCCATGAGATGTTGTATTGTTTTTAGCCATTTGCGCTGTCTCGCGACAGTTCGCGCCCGCAGTGACGCCATGCGTCGCGCGATCACGTCTTTCTTCTCGCGATCATGCACCGCGAGACAACTGAAAACAAGATGGCCGCGCCCGCGAGCAACCACATGGGTAAGTTGGCGAGCCGCAACCATGCAGAAAATCTCGCGAACATGCGGGAAAAAAACTTCTGCATCTTCGCGATATTTCCGCGTGTTTGCGATAATTTTTAACATTTTCACGATAATTTGCGAAAGTGGATTTCGCAAATTCCGCCCACCCCTAGTTACCACAAGACCATTAAACAACAAAAAATACACAATACTGTTACTTTAGATGGTAGAAGTTTGCTTAGTTCTCTTAAGTTCTTAAATGCGACACTTTAAGTCAATGTACCTTAGATGCGACACGCAGGGCAACGAAAGTGTTGCAACGATGCTGATGCGATGAAGTTTTTGGTGCAAAGAAATAAAGACGTGAAGATCTTCCAGATGCGTTACGCTTCTCCGACGTTTGCGAGACGCTTCCGCTCGATGCAATGCTGCAGCGGCGTCACCCCCTTTACGCGATGTGACGACAGCAGCTCCGACGGCGGCACGCTTCTCCGTGGATGCGAGGCGCTTTTCTTGATGTGGTGCAATGCGACAACTACGATGGCTGCGATGGCGACACGCTTCTTCCTCGATGCGAGATTCTTCTCTTGATGCGGTGCAATGCGTCAGCTACGATGGCTGCGATGGCGACACACTTCTTCGGCGTTGCGAGACACTTCCGGAATGATGCGAGACGCTTCCGCTCGATGCGATGTTGCAGCAGCGATACCCTTTGCGAGATGCGACGACAACAGCTCCGACGGCGGCACGCTTCTCCTTCCTGAGTCGCGCTTCCAGCTCCTTGCGACACGCAGTCCCTCAGAAGGCCCAACAACAGCAGCAGGCACTTCCAAAGACTCTGGGGAGCTGGGGGGTGAAGTCCACTGGTCCTGGGACTTCGTTCAGGGGGCAAGCTCAGCACAAGCCCTTGGAGATCTTTTAAGCACAAGTTGAAATAAAGTCTTTGTAGTCTTTCTTCTCTCCTTCCAGCAGCAAGGCAACCACTGCAGGCCAATCCCCCAGGTCAGGGACAGTACTCCTCCTTACAGCTTTCCCAGTTCCTTCTCCTCAGGCAGAGGTTCTTCTTGTCAAGCAGGATCTAATTTCTTGGGAGCAGGGTCCCAATACTTTTACCCCTAATTCCTTTGTTCCTCTGGGGTAGAGGGGCCTTTGCCCAGTCCAAACCAGTTCTTGAGCACTTTGTTGACATGACTCTGCCTTTCTATTCAGGGTGCAGGGCAGAGACATCAGCCGCTCCACCGGAGGTGGAGCCAGCATTGTGGTGGCAGAGCACAGCCCTATTCAGAGTCCAGGTGCACTCCTCTCACCCATCTGGATGTCAATCTCTCTATTCACCACCAGGCTACCTAGCCCTGCCCCTCTGGGTTTCCCCAGCCCTGTCACTCACACAAACCAGACAGGCAGATACACATCATAGCAGAGGCGGGCTGAAATGGTTAGGCAAGCAAATACCAACTTTCTAAAAGTGATATTTGCAAACACAGAATACTAAAAGATTTATTTTATTATTCTGAGTTCAGGCATACTAAACTAAGCCTGGGCAAAGCACTACGCTATGCTCGCGTAGTTCGCGAAGTTCGCGCTACTTCGCACTACGCGAACTGCACGTAGCACAGTGAGAACACGCGTAGCGTAGTGTTGCGTAGTGCTGCGGTCATTTTTTGCTTGCTCGCGGTCCTCAACGTCCAGTTGGCGACCGCGAGCAAGCAAAATGACATCCTGGCGAGACTTTTTCCTTGTTCGCGATCAGCAACTTCAAGTTGGCGATCGCGAGCATGGAAAATAAACCTCCCGGCGAGATTCCCAATGCGAGGAGGTCAGGTTTCTCATTGCGAGTGGTCGCGTATGCTCGCGACCGCTCGCGATGAGAAACTACCAGTTTGCGTTGAGAAAGCTGAAGCTCGAGTATAAATCTACTCGAGCAGCAGAAAACTACAGCTCGCACTGTGCAAGATGCCATTTTCAATGATTGCACAGTGCCGGTTGCTTGTCCGCACTGTGCAATCATTGAAAACGACATCTGGCACAGTGCGAACAAGGTACTACGCAGTTCGCAAAATGCTACGCGTAGCTCGCGTAGTGCGAACTTCACTTTGCGCCCATTTTCTACCATGTTCCCTGGGTCTGTTAGGATCATAGGATGTAACAATTCTAACAGCCCATTCTGGCCTATGGAGAACAGGTAGCCTTACAATAGTGAAAAACGAAAATGGCTGTAATTCACTATTAGGACATGCCACACACATCAGGGCTTGTCCTACCTTATGCTTACAATGCACCCTGCCCTTGGGCCTACCATAGGGGTGACTAATATGAAGTTAAGGGAAGGTTTAGGGACTGGGAAGTGGGTGCACTTGCCCAGTCAGCATGACAGTACCAGACTGCACGCAGGTTCTGCAATGGCAGACCTTAGACACATTTTACTAGGCCACTTCTGTGGGTGGCACAACCAGTGCTGCAAGCCCACCAGCAGCATTTGTATTTACAAGCCCTGGGCACTCCTGGTGCACTTTACTGGGGTCTGACAGTAATCCAAATAAGCCAATCATGGAATCCAACCAACATATACATTTTAAATAGGGAGAGCATATGCACTTTAGCACTGATCAGCAGTGGTAAAGTGCCCAGAGTCATAGAACAGCCAACAACAGTTCAGAAAAAATACAGGAGGAAGGCAAATATTTCAGGGATGACCCTGCAAAAAGGGCCAAGTCCAACACGACCCCCTTCCAGCCAAAACGCAGGGCAGACCAATCACCACTGTGATGGTCTTCCCTGCATGGGGCGATAGAACAAGGACCTGTCCCGCAACTGCAGGGGCAGACTCCAGTTCTACGCCAATCTGAACCTATTGGAATCCCTCTGTCCATACTCTCAGGGCCCACCAAGCCAATCCCTGGGGAACCCTTCTCCTCACCTGTGGACACCACCTGTGCAGCACCTAACCTTAACTGGCTCACAGGTGTGTCCCAACAGACAGACAGACAGCAAAATGCTACAGTGGCCACTGACAGTAGTCAGGGATGAGACCCAGGCCGTATGCCTCTCAGGGCTCTCAAACCTCTGGGGCGCCAGGGAGCGGGGGGCAGTAGCCCCAGGTGCTTGGCAACCTTTGTCCATTCTCCCTCCTGTCAGGTCAGGTATGACATCCTGGCACTGACCCAACAGCCCCAGGTCCGTACCCGGCGGCTGGACCAAAGACTGGGGTGGCCTCTCCCACACCCGGTCCTCCTCCTTGGGGCTCTGTACCCTCCCACTTGGAGTGGTACCCCCTTCCAGAATTGCCAGGGCACCTGTGGCAGGTGTCCTGCACAATTCGCCCACCAGTTCAGGGGATCTATCCTGCAACTGGCCGTCCAGGTCAGGGGGGACACCCTGAACCTGGCCCTCCAACCTAGGGTCTAAACCCTTCAGTTGAGCGGGGGTCAGAGGCGAGGACTCCCTCCCTCTGCACCCCCTTCCACAGTACTGCACCCTCCCAACTGGAGTGGTACCCCTAGAAGCAACATGGGTCAGGACACTGATTACAGTTGTCCCACCCTCCAGGTCAGACAACACCTGAACCTGGCTTCCCAACCCTGGGGCTAACCCATGCGGTTGAACGCTCGCCTGGTGTACCAGTACTTCCCGGGGAGCACGCATGCCCCCCCTGAGGGTGACACATAACTCCTGTGTCATGTGACAGTCTGCCTGGCGCAGATCTCCCAATCCCTGTCCATCTGACAGTGCGCGAAGATCCCCCAGGACAGAAGTGGTGTCACCATGGTCATTCGCTGGTGACGCAGCCCTTCTGGCTGGCCCCTGACCCACTGGTTCTTCCACTGGGGACTCCTTCCCCCTCTCACCCCTCACTCTGGACTTCTGCACCCTCCCAACTGGAGCGATACTGCCAGACACCAGAACTGATGGAAGCCTGCTTACAGACACTCCCCGTTCACCAGACACCTGGGGGTTCCGCACAACGGGCAGCCCCTCAGGACAGTCTAGGCTCCCCACCTGGTGGTCCCTTAAAGAACCATCCAGGCTCTGAGACTGAGGTTGGGCACTACCGGGACATAACCCATTCTCACTCCTTCCCCTTAAAGACAGGATGTGAGGCCCTACACCCCTCTCACTACTACAGGACCTAGTTGGGCTACTCTGAGCCACTTCCACCACGCTGGGTTTGAAGATACCTGAACCACTCCTCTGGGGATCACTCCCCAATGCCTTTCCAGACCCTCTGGACTCCACCAACAGGTCTGCCTCCAATGTGAGCTCCCTGCGGTCAGAGAACTCACTCTCCCACAGGTGTTGGCATAGCTCTGGAAAACAGGGACTTACAATATGCTCTCCCACAATTGGATCACACAGACCCCTAGCAGGGTTAACCAAACTATCCTTCACCTCACCATCCAGTGCCTCACTCACGTACTGCACACTCCTCTCCTGAGACTGGCAAGACAGTGTCTGACTGTCTCTGTCACAGAACCCACACTCTTCTGGGCGGTCTTCACACTCACATACCAGGACTTCAATTTTGGGGAACCCCTCTCCCGGCACCTCTCATCTAGAGTCAATAGAGTGTCCCTCCCACTACTAGGACCATGAACCCCTGCGCCAGTTACCCTATCCCTCTCAGGGACACTGCGCACTACTGGAGCTACCTCATGTCCTTGAACCTCCTGGTGTATGTTAAACCCCTCCTTCAAGTCAGGTGCTATGTCTCTGGGTATGTGTACTATTCTCTCTGCACTAGAAAATTCAATATTGCTGCCACCATCTGAGCTGGACTCCTCCTCCCACTCAGCAAAGCTCAATCTCTGAGCTACACACATTTCTTGTTGCTGGGCTGAGACACTCATGGTCTCAAGCCTCTCAAGCTCTAAGTCAAGATTCCTCATGATCAACTCATGCTCCATTTCCATTTTTCTCTCTTCCATTTCCAGCCTTTTTTGTTCCATTGCCAGTTGTCCATTTAGTCTCGCCATCTCTATCTCATGAGCTCTGGTTTCCTTCCTGTCTGCCAACTCCTCTGGAGATAGACTTTTACCAGAAACACTGCTACCTGCAGGGGAAGGGGTTCTCCTTCCTCTTGGACCCACTGGCCCATCCAGCTGCTCATCTGCATTATCATCATCAGTGGCATTCCTTGCTTCTACCCAGGCCCTCAGCGCCTTGTAGAACTCTGCCTTGTTTTTACATCTAGTTGTAGAAACATTAAATTTCTTGCAGAAGAATTTCAGCTACTTGGCAGTGTAGCTATCCAATTTCTCTTCTTCCCATTCAAATTCAGTATTAACAGAGACTATGGATGCTGCTTTCTCCACCATGGGTAAGCTTGGCAGTGCTCAAAAATAGACAGTCCCAAAAGAAATCTACCAACAAGTATTGGTTGCGTTTAAGGTCTGCACTCACTAAGTAGTGTTCACCAATTACTGTACATGAGTCACAAATGCAAGTCCAGAATCCTCACCGCTGACCACCACTGTTAGAATCCGTGTTCTCTGGTTGGCACAGGTAAGTATTGTGACAAGTAGGGAACCTTTCCTCTAGTCAGGGTAAGGGGTTACACTCCTAAAATAACCCCTGCTCACCCTCTAGGTAGCTTGGCGCGAGCAGACAAGGCATATCTCAGAGCGTTATAGGTTAAGCATTTGTGAACATATACAGTAACCAAGTGACAACACTACAAATGGACACCACACAGGTTTTTATATTAAAAATAAGGATTCTTTATATAGAGTTACCACAAGACCATTAAACGACAAAAAATACACAATACTGTTACTTTAGATGGTAGAAGTTTGCTTAGTTCTCTTAAGTAATTAAATGCGACTTTAAGTCAATGTACCTTAGATGCGACACGCAGGGCAACGAAAGTGTTGCAACGATGCTGATGCGATGAAGTTTTTGGTGCAAAGAAATAAAGACGTGAAGATCTTCCAGATGCGTTACGCTTCTCCGATGTTGCGAGAAGACTCGACTCGATGCATCAGCTACAGTGGCGTCACCCCTTTACGCGATGCGACGACAGCGGTCTTGGCAGCGGCACTCTTCTCCGACGTTTGCGAGATGCTTCCACTCAATGCGATGCTGCAGCAGCATCACCCCTTTGCGCGATGCGACGACAGCAGCTCCGACGGCGGCACGCTTCTCCGTGGATGCGAGGCGCTTTTCTTGATGCGGTGCAATGCGACAACTACGATGGCTGCGATGGCGACACGCTTCTTCCTCGATGCGAGATTCTTCTCTTGATGCGGTGCAATGCGTCAGCTATGATGGCGACACGCTTCTTCGGCGTTGCGAGACACTTCCGGAATGATGCGAGACGCTTCCGCACGATGCAATGTTGCAGCGGCGACACCCTTTGCGAGATGCGACGACAACAGCTCCGACGGCGGCACGCTTCTCCTTCCTGAGTCGCGCTTCCAGCTCCTTGCGACACGCAGTCCCTCAGAAGGCCCAACAACAGCAGCAGGCACTTCCAAAGACTCTGGGGAGCTGGGGGGTGAAGTCCACTGGTCCTGGGACTTCGTTCAGGGGGCAAGCTCAGCACAAGCCCTTGGAGATCTTTTAAGCACAAGCTGTAATAAAGTCTTTGTAGTCTTTCTCCTCTCCTTCCAGCAGCAAGGCAACCACTGCAGGCCAATCCCCCAGGTCAGGGACAGTACTCCTCCTTACAGCTTTCCCAGTTCCTTCTCCTCAGGCAGCAGTTCTTCTTGTCAAGCAGGATCTAATTTCTTGGGAGCAGGGTCCCAATACTTTTATCCCTAATTCCTTTGTTCCTCTGGGGTAGAGGGGCCTTTGTGAGCACTTTGTTGACATGACTCTGCCTTTCTATTCAGGGTGCAGGGCAGAGACATCAGCCGCTCCACCGGAGGTGGAGCCAGCATTGTGGTGGCAGAGCACAGCCCTATTCAGAGTCCAGGTGCACTCCTCTCACCCATCTGGATGTCAATCTCTCTATTCACCACCAGGCTACCTAGCCCTGCCCCTCTGGGTTTCCCCAGCCCTGTCACTCACACAAACCAGACAGGTAGATACACATCATAGCAGAGGCGGGCTGAAATGGTTAGGCAAGCAAATACCAACTTTCTAAAAGTGGTATTTGCAATCACAGAATATTAAAATAAACTTTACTAAAAGATGTATTTTATTATTCTGAGTTCAGGCATACTAAACTCGATTTTCTACCATGTTCCCTGGGTCTGTTAGGATCATAGGATGTAACAATTCTAACAGCCCATTCTGGCCTATGGAGAACAGGTCGCCTTACAATAGTGAAAAACGAAAATGGCTGTAATTCACTATTAGGACATGCCACACACATCAGGGCTTGTCCTACCTCATGCTTACAATGCACCCTGCCCTTGGGCCTATCATAGGGGTGACTAATATGAAGTTAAGGGAAGGTTTAGGGACTGGGAAGTGGGTGCACTTGCCCAGTCAGCATGACAGTACCAGACTGCACGCAGGTTCTGCAATGGCAAACCTTAGACACATTTTACTAGGCCACTTCTGTGGGTGGCACAGCCAGTGCTGCAAGCCCACCTGCAGCATTTGTATTTACAAGCCCTGGGCACTCCTGGTGCACTTTCTGGGGTCTGACAGTAAACCAAATAAGCCAATCATAGAATCCAACCAACATATACATTTTAAATAGGGAGAGCATATGCACTTTAGCACTGATCAGCAGTGGTAAAGTGCCCAGAGTCATAGAACAGCCAACAACAGTTCAGAAAAAATACAGGAGGAAGGCAAATATTTCAGGGATGACCCTGCAAAAAGGGCCAAGTCCAACAGCACTTATTTTCGCTTCCTCTTCTTCAAACGCAGAATTTGGCTTGTAAACTCAGATTAACTTTGGCTGTGAACACATGAGGAAGAAATCATGTGACAGTATCAGAACTTGTGGATGGGGGGTCCCTACAAAGTGTGGTTGATTGAAGAAACATACAGTGCTAGAGTTTCCAACCTTCTCAGAGAAAAATACTTTACTGGTAAAAATCTCGCTATGAGAAACTCTGGACACATCTCAACTGCTAGACGTCTGTATTAGTCTGTGCAATGCTTATTTAGGAATAGTTGGGCAACGGCCACTTGTGTATTCACAAAAGTGTTCTTTGAAAGGGTTATGTTCACGAAACATGGTTTTGGGCAGCGGTGGGAAAGCGGGCAAAGAGAACAAGTTTTCACACTCACTGCCCTCACTGGAAACAACAGGTTCCCCAAATAAGGGGTAATTTCTGCCAGGGAATGGATTGTCGGAGGAGGCAGAACAAGTGCCTGATGGGAAGTCTATACAGAGCGCCTCGCCCCCCTGAAGGATTTATGTGAGGCAAGTCTGCCTCCTCCCAGGCTCAGACTTTGCATATGACAACTGAATAGGGACCAGAGAAATGCCATTAAACAAATAAATCCAAATCCTCGCGAGACCTAGTGTCCAGTTCTGGGCTTTTATTTAACATTTCAGTACATTAAAAGAGTAAGGGGGATATTCACAAGGATCTATCGCTGAGTTAACGGCACATTATCGCAGCCAAAGTTGCGATAAACTTATTGCCCCAATCACAAGCTGGTGGTAACAGCCCACAGCGCCAGTTTACCCGCGATAGCAGCCTCAAAAAACATTGCCACAGATGACCCCCGCAACTATAGCTAATGAGATACAGAGTAGGCGTTCCCATGCCAAAAGCTGTGACAACACCACTCCACAACATTCACAATGACCAGCCAGAACTGCGACAAGAACACAAAACAGGCGATAAGGCGCGTTAGCAGCAGTAAAATAACACCCGCTCAGACC